>NC_136059.1:777787162-778482778 GCF_964261635.1 Lissotriton helveticus | reverse complement strand
TCGGAGGTTCCTTACCCTCAATCCCTGGTAGACGGGCCCCATCCTGGTAGACGGGCCCCATCCTCAATTCCGCTAAGGGTTTACCTGATTCCCTGCTGTACAATTCTATCCTATCTAGAGAGAGAACTCACCCTTTTCCCTCCCTTACTAAACTCACCCCCTTGGGGAACTCTGTACACGCTCTTGTTACCCACTTGTAGGACACGTACATTGGACCCCGTTAAACATTGTCCTTGATTGTCCCCCTTGATTGCTAACACTTCCTTACATGGGCTCACCCCACGGGACGTACAGGTTACCAATAGTGAAAAATTCTCACCATTTGGCCCTACTCTAATCAGTAATCTGATTAATCCAGAAACAGAGCCTGCGGTTCTCTGGCTAGCATATTCCTCAATACCCATGTCACTTTCCTCCACTATGGAGGATGTACCTGGGCTGAGTTTCGATTAGGATGCCATAGCTGAAGCACTAAGAGCAGCACCACCCTTGTTGGCCGATCCGACTGCCTCTACATCTGGCACGTCCAATGACGATTGGTCGACACTAACGGTAATGAAAAAAGAACTCATAAGAATCACGCTCCATGGCAGGATGATGACCGAATACCTAAGAAGCAATATAGCTCCACAAGGCTTAATTGTTAATATCATCCCGAGACTATTTTTGGAGGACAAACCATTTAAGGTCGACTGGTGCCAGGTGTCCTGGAAATGCACCAAAGACCTACTTTTCTTGATTTCACAAACAGCAAAGCGCCTGGCTGATGCCCTACAAGACAAAATCTCAGCTATAGAAGCCACTATGAAAAGTGCCATCAATAAGAATAACAAAGCAGCCTTCACTACCAAGTTAGCTGAAATCAACCAAGAAATGTCAGACCATCACGACTTTCTCCTCAATCAAAAAACATCCAAACTCCAAAAAGACATCACCAAATTCGAGAAAGAAAAAGTCTACCCATACCTTAAGGATGGCTTTAAAGGGAAGAAGACCAGCTATTCTTCAGATGAGAATTCGGATAACAACATTAGTAGACGTAGCTCTACGAGCAGTGATTCCAGTGGAGGCCACCCTGGAAGGAACACTCGGTTCCAACAACGCTCCACCTGGCAACAAGGCTACCAACCAGGTCCAACCTTTATGGGTCCCCCTCATATGACACCACCGTGGCAGTATCCATTCTTCCCACGAGGCCCTCCACAGTTTTACCCTCCGAATCCGCCACCTTTTCAAGGCAGAGGCTGGGGCAGAGGAAGAGGGCGAAAGCGAGGAGGACAGAAAGGAGTACAGTGGCAAGACCAACCGACACCACCAATCACAATGGAAACCAGGAGCATAACATCCAGGGGGAGAAGAGCCTGATTGTCAATCTCTCCAAGAAAGTACTCTCACCTGTGGAGAACAGCATTTTGGAAAAGGGACTCGGATTCGTCCCGACCCCTACCCCAGACAACTTCCAGGAGATGATTGAGATTAAACAACTATTTAGGAAAGTACGTCTCCGTGCCTTCTTTGACAACAAACCTGAACCCATCAGCGATGACACTGGACTGAGAAAACCGTCCACTTTCACTCCCACCGATGGGATGGTCCCCCCGGAGGTCCTGACTTTTGAGCGAGCAGTCTTGACTAGTCTGAAGAACAAACCATTAGTCAAACAGTTCCACAACCTCACGTCCAAAGAAAGACAAGCATCCATCAATCTGGGACAGGATGAATCCATCGTCATAAAACAGGCAGACAAGGGGGGAGCAACAGTTATCCAAGATTATGAGGACTACGACCGAGAATGCAGACGACAATTGTCCAATACCACGCACTATCGACCCCTCATTGAGGACCCTACCAAACGGCTGACAACAACTATCATGAGCCTCATAATTGAGGGAGAAACGAACTAATGGATTACCAAGAAAGAGGCGGACTTCCTTACCACCACAGAACCGATCACGCCTTATTTCTATACCCTCCCTAAAATTCACAAGGGGACTACCCCGGTCCCGGGAAGACCTATAGTCTCCGGGATTGGGTCACTCCTGGAGCCACTATCCCAATTTTGCGATGCCTTCCTGCAGCCCCTGGTGAAGCAAATTCCTTCTTATCTGCAGGATACCAGAGACGTCCTTCGCCTCATTGATGAAGTGGATGGCAGAGAAGATGTTGACCTCCTCTTAACTTTAGATGTAGAGGCCTTATACACTAACATCCCTCAACAAGCCACCCTAGAAGCCATGGAATCCACATTACGACTGGAAGAATGGTCCTCTCCTACCCCCATTACTTTCATCATGGAACTAGCCCACATAGCCCTCACAGAAAACTTTTTCAGATACGAGTCACAACTCTACCACCAGATCTGCGGGACATCTATGGGTTCTACCTTCGCGCCGAGCCTGGCCTGTATGTATATGGCAACTTTCGAAAAGAATCACATCTACCCACCCGAACAGAACCCGTTCCGGGAACACCTCACCCTTTGGCGTCGTTATATTGACGACATTTTAATATTCTGGAAAGGTGATCGTACGACCTGTGAGGCCTTCTGTACGTGGATTAATCTACAAGACCCCTTTTTTAAATTCACAGGCACTATTTCCGAGACATCTGTCCCCTTTTTAGACCTGACCATCAAGTTGGACCCCACAGAAATTACTACCACTCTCTTCAAAAAAGAGACTGACCGGAACAGCCTGCTCCTGTATAATAGCCACCATACTAGATCTCTGAGAGACAACCTGCCCTTCGGGCAATTTCTACGGCTTCGCAGGAACTGCACGTCAGTAGCGGACTATAAACAAGAAGCTAATATCCTACAACATAAGCTCCAGGATAGGGGGTACCCGACACAACTCCTCAAGAAATTATCAAAAAGAGCCCTCAATAACAACAGAGACTCGCTCTTGGAAACCTACACCAAGGAGAAGGATGACTTGATTACTTGCGTTACGTCCTATACAAGAAATTCCACATTCATAAAGAAGACTGTGAATTCACATTGGGGAATCCTAAACACAGCGGGCCTTGATCTACCTCGGCCACGTTTTGCTTTCAAAAGGACAGCCAACCTTAAGGACACTCTTATCCATACCCGCCCTAAAAAGTGTAGCACACGCCCTTTGAAAACCCTGTGGGATTTGCCCCCTGTCATGGGCCATTACCGGTGTGGATCCTGTGTGGTATGCCCTCAGACCCTCCAGGGCAAAACTCTAGAACTTCCCAATGACTTCACTTGGCACCGCAATAAGCATACGAACTGCAACAGTGCTAAATGCATTTATATGCTTTTGTGCCCATGTAAATTGCTCTACATCGGGATGACGATGCGCACTGTCAAACTACGCGTCATGGAGCATAACAGTAACATCCGATGTAAGAGGACACACACTAGGCTGTACGAACACTGCAAACAACGAGATCACTTGGCTGAAGATATGCAATGGACTATCCTTGAATGCCACCCATCTATTAATCAACAGTCACTATTCAGAATGGAACAGCGGTGGGTGCACTGCCTTCAAACTGACGTCCATGGTCTTAACGATTCTGTCCCTTGGAATGTGCTGATCAGATGAACCGAACTTAGGCTATCTCGTAATTAATCTTGACATTCACTTCTCCTTTTTATGAGCCTGAGTGCTCTCCGTTCTAACCCCACCTGGGACCGAGTGCACTCATCCATTAACGAAATTCCCCACTCTAAGATGGCGCTCTACTTTGGCTGCGTCTAGGCGGTGTTCTTTGACCGTCCTTTATCTCCACACGACGCTCTGCCGCGCTGCCTAGCAACACACCCCAGACACGCCCACTCACGGCGCTCGCGGTTACCTGCATTTAAACCTCGCGGACAAACACCGATCCACCGGCTGTCCTGCGACTCCGCCACTGTGGGATGGGTAGGTGTTGACCAGCCTAATGCCTCGAGCAATCTAGGTAAGTTGTGGGGGACGAGCACGATGGGTGCCCAATTGACTCATTACTCATTGTTACCCATTAGCATTGTGCGACCCTGACGGTGTAATCACCTCAGTGATCACACTAACTACGACCACAAAACATACCCTATCTACCTTTCATTCAGGAAATCCCTCGCTGCTCAGGCCTCCCCAAGGACAGTCTGTGGGGCCCGTCTACCAGGGATTGAGGGTAAGGAACCTCCGAGAATCACCCCCCTGGTGACCTCGCTATTACTATCCCAGTGAAACACGTTTGGCTCCGTTTTCTCTGTTTTCTTAGATTTCCTTTTCACGATTACACTACCGCTTAGCTTGAACACACGAATGAGTGACTTAGCATGGAGTGTAAATAACGGTGCCTATTGAACCAATATATTCATAGCATTTCCAACTATGGTATACACCACACCCCCGTCCCCCTTGCCTTATCATTCTCTCTCTCTCTTCCACCCCTTTTTTGTCACTAGTATGTGTATGTACACGCCGTGAACCGTAGTAGATGTTACAGCTTGCCTCTACATGTAAGGTTCCGACTGATTGCACCCAGGACTGATTGTGTCCATTTTTCTTTTAACATCTAGGGCGTGGACTCGCGCAGGATTGCCTCCTGCCCTGATTTACAGGTTGTATACGAAATTCCCTACAACTAGGTAGAAATTTCTCGCTAGTTGATGAGCATCTATAGGTCCTGAAGAATTGCCTTACGGCATGAAACATGTTGACCGCACCATAGGCGAGGGTCGAACGAGGCCAAATTACCTGACTCTTTGTGCTTCGCAACCCCTCCCTTTACCAATTTTAATTAGGCAGTGAGCCATATCATTAAAGTTTTCTCAAATGGACCCTACTGACCTATTTTAATCTTCTACTCACGCTCACTACTGCACTCCCCAGGTCCCTCACACGCATGCACCCATTGGCCAGGAATAAAAGAACTCCGCTAAAAGAGTAGCACTACGTGCTACCCGGCAGGCATTGCACCGCCAGCCTGCCGCTGGAGCAGGAGGCCAATGATGACACAATACAGTCATTAGGTCGGATGGCAACAGTTGTCCAGCCTTTTAATTGTGTGAGGCATCCTCAATTCCGCTAAGGGTTTACCTGATTCCCTGCTGTACAATTCTATCCTATCTAGAGAGAGAACTCACCCTTTTCCCTCCCTTACTAAACTCACCCCCTTGGGGAACTCTGTACACGCTCTTGTTACCCAGTTGAATCAATAGAACAATCTATAAGACAGTTGAAGTCCCCTTTGATCAAACACTCGCCCTGCCAGTCTAGCAGCTCGATGTTTAAGAAATCAGAGATGGTGGAATCGTCAACATTAGGGCCATATACTGCACAAAAAATTATTTCCTTCACTTTAACTCAGGATGCTCTAATCCCCACCTTCCCCTTTGGTCAGCCAGGGGGTAAACAACCTTTAGTGTGTGGCTGTTAGTGTGCATACCATTACATCACAAGCGTTACTACGCTTGTGATGTTACAACGCGTATCATTAGTACACAAGTTGTTACATCGCAAGCGTTGTTACAATGCATGTGTTGTAATGGTGTGCGCTATCCACATCGTTATTTGGAAGGCGCTTCCATTTCCAAACAACGACATGAAGATCTGACGTCGCTGGAAGCCGGAGAAGAGAGGAACCATGGAGGAGAGAGAGATAAGTGTAGTTTTTCTGGGTCGTGCAGGGGTAGTCTTTTAGGTTGTAGGGTTGTGTTTGAGTAGTGTAGAGTAGTGTATTTGAGTTTAGGGTAGTGTCAGGGGTCGTGATGGGCAGTGTTGGGGAGTAGTGATGTGGTGTTTGTGTAGTGTAGGGTAGTGTTTTAGGGTTTAGGGTAGTGCCGGGGATCGTGCAGGGTAGTGTTTTAGTGTAGGGAACGGACTGGGTGTAGGGGCAGGGTCATGCTGGGGGTAGTGTTTTAGGGTTTAGGGTAGTGTTGTTGTGTTAGTGTAGTGTAGGGTAGTGTTTTAGGGTTTAGTGTAGTGTTGGGGTGTCATGCAGGGTAGTGTTGTAGTGTAGAGAGTGGACGGGGGAAGGGTGAGCGTCATGCAAGGGGTAGTGTTTAAGGGTTTAGGGTAGTGGTGTTTGTGTAGTGTAAGGTAGTGTTTTAGGGTTTAGGGTAGTGTAGTGGTGAATAAGTAGTGTAAGGTAGTGTAAGGTAGTGTAGAGCAAGTATGATTTTAGTGCAATGATTTTAATTAACATAAACCATAGTAAAGAAAAGAAATAGAGACAGGAGTAGAGATAGTGAAAGATAGAGAATAAGAAAAAGATCAAGGTAAAAATTCCAGGAATTAGTAGTATTAGTCGCCCTTATATAGAAATAAGCCAGTGCCTTTAGAGATCCAGTCTCTTAAGTATTTGTCCCTCCTTCCTCCAATTGCCATTTGCTTAGCATTTGCTTAGCCTCCTGTTCAGTAAAGAGAAATTGAGAATGTCCTTCTTTGATAACATTTAGACGTGCAAGCTTTTGTAGGAAGACTTACGCCCCTTCAGCCTTCAGCGGGTGTATAAACTGCCTTAATTTCCAATGCCTATGCATGGTTGATCTGCACAAATCTGATCCCACAAAAATAGATAAAGAATTGACAATTACAGGGGAGCTAAGGAGCGCTTTCAAGGATATTGCTTGCCTGAGTAAAAAAATTGTCAGAGAAGATCAGCAAGGGTCGAGGGTAGCGGGATCCTTGCTTGTGCACTCCAAGTGGTAATCTATGTGCCTGTTGCACTTGGCAGTCCCAGTCCCAATCTGTGAGGTCCAGGGCCGGACTGGGAACAGAAACCGGCCCTGGCAAACTGCTCTGCCGCCCCCACTGGTGTGAGGGGGAGTGCAGTTGAGCAGTTTGTGAGGGCTGGTTTCAGCCGATTTTGTTACAGGGGGCCAACATTACCCACCCCAGGTAACATAAATGGCCCCCCAGGTGCTCAAAACTGGCCGCCACCCTAGCAGCCTACAGGAGAAATGTCCGGTGCTGGCTATGGCCAGTCTGGCCCTGACGAGGTCGGGGAAGGCCTTTTGACATAGTTGGACTACATAAATGTAAATAAATGTCGGAATTTGTAAAGCGCAAAGCTACCTCCACCGGAGGTGTCCCGGCGCTGTCCGTATACCGCTTAGGAACCCTTCCTGGCTTTCTTGGGAAATGTCCACTCCTGGGCATCCCCCAGGTGCAGCCAGGCATCCCAGCGCTTTTGGGGCCGTTGTGGAGACTAAGCAAGCTATTGCCCAGAGTTGCAGCGTGGGACCCATGATCAGAATAGGCACTGAGGCGAGAATATCCAGTCAGGGGAATTAATGAGCCGGAGACCAGCCGAGGCGGGAATCGAACCCTGGTCCCTGGCCAGAGCTCTGCATCAAGGTCTGCCTGCTCTAACCATTGAGCCACCCCCTCCCTACAAAGGCAAAGGGGTCTGTCCCCTCTTTACCCTCCGGGATCCCAAACAATCTTACATTGTTGAGACGCTTCCGATTTTCCATATCTTCTATCTTAGCCTGCATGGCACATATCAGGGCATAATGCATTTGCACAGAGCTAGCTGTTGGAGTAGTAACTTCTTCAGTTTCAGTGACCCTTTGTTGTAATTCCAATATATCGTTTATTATTGTCCCAGTCTTGGTTGTCACTTCATTGAGTGCTTGCTGCATACTAAGATTGTCTGCCGTGGCCTGTGCATTGTGCTCCTGTGCCTCTAGTCTTTGGTCGTGAAGGGCCTGCAAGATTAGGGAGAGTACTGTTTCACATCCATCCTGTGTATTTGTAGAATTCTGTTTTCTCGCACCCACTTGTAGAAGCAATTGTCAATTGGTAAATTCTGAGACTCAGGTCTAGATACCTGGGCAACAGGCACTGTAGGCTCTGGGCTGGCCTCCACTCTGTATCTTGTTCCTGAGCTGTCTGTAAATCCTACCCCTGAAAACTGAGATATCATTGGCTTAACTTCCCCTTTTGCCTGAACCCACTTGCGAAGGGCACTACCCTCTGAGATGGCTTTACTATGTGAGGTGGCACTGTTATGTCGTTGGCTGCCTGAGAGATCGGGTGTTTTCTTCATGCCCTTGTTAGTTTGGATCTTCATTCTTTTTAACAGATGATGAGCTGTGCGGGCTGTTCTCGACTTGGGCCTCATCTGTCGGTTTATTAATTGCTGGTGGCGAGACCTGTATTGGTTGTGTCTAGAATTATTGTTATCCTGAGATACATATCGCTCCTAACATGATTCTTCCCTATCCAAGGACGACTTCTGCAATGCCAACTGCATTGAGGGATCAGCTCTAGAAATAAGTGTTTTCTCACTCAAATTCCCTGCCTGTCCATCTAGTTTCCAATCTACTGAGTTCCCCCCCCTGGTTTTGTAGCAATTTCTTTTTGTTCACCGCTACTACTGTAGCAGGGTTCATTTGCTACAATGCTTCCACTCTTAGGTATTAAGTCATGCAGATTCATTGTGTCCTTGATTTTCTCCATCTTATAAGCACAGTTTATGCCCCCTCGACGAGCCAGATCCTGCTCGGTCTTCCCAGCTCACCGTCTTGGCCCTCACTTTGACTCTCCCCCCTGCTTGCTTGGCCCGAAGGAATTGCCTCTAAAAGTACATCTGCATGTCTGCCCCCAGCTGACTGCTCTGATAATTTGCCAGCTAGGAGCAGATCCTCTGCTTTACCTGATTTCAGAAGTTTCAACATGAGCTTACCAACTCTCGAGGGTCTTCGCAAGGTACCCGTCCCCTGAGCTGCCGCTGTAACTCGTCGATGCCAGAGCCAGCGGTAAAGTCACCTCCTGGTTTTACCCATATGCAAGCAGCTTGCGCACTTCTCGCAATTGTCCTTGGTGGGGCCATGTCTGCGCCTGATAGGTAAGCCAGAGCCAAAGGCAGTCCCGACCAGCCGCCCGCCGAGCAGCATGATCCAGCCAGCCAGCAAGTGACCTAGGAGGCATACAGCAGCGTCCAGCAATTGCTGCCAACGCCACCAGCATTCATCTTCTGGCTGGGTCTTAGTTTTTTTCCCATCCATCTCCATCTCATTATCTTATTAGCGAAATCCATTTTCCAATGATCTGGCATGCAGGAGCCTTCTGTGTGCCTGCTCACTGCTGCGGTGTCAGTAAGATATCTTCCCCCCTCTCAGGCTCCCCAAAAAATTCCTGAGACATGGAACATTCACTTTGTTTTTTTAGGTGCCATGACTTCTAACACATACATCATGATGAGGAGGGCAGCCACAATAACACCCATAGTTAGCCATGAAATAGCATTGAAGATGGACTTGAACGACTGAAATGTAATGACTTTTTGGAAAACATCAATGGTAGTGCAATTGTATACACTCAAGAAGACCTGCCAAATAACAGTGATGTGAAGCATGCTGCGCAAACTCAACTAACATGATGATGAGCTCACAAATTCTCACTAACCTGAATATATAGCTATGTATGTATATATTTCACCTAATTCATTCTTATTGTAAATGATATTAATAATGTTACTATGATCCGCACAGCCTGGAGTAATATTCGCAGTCCCTTTTATAAGTGGGTTGCTGCAAACTTCGTCTTGGGCATACCGAGCATATGGTTGAAGTGGGCCCAATTTCTCTCTCACAGCACAGCAATGTTTCTAAACATGTTTCTAAGAGCATTACCAGGTTACAAAGTTTAGAAAAAAGACATAAATTATGCTCCATCTACTCTCAACACTTAAATACTTCATGGTCTGGCATTTGCTCTCCATGGGCCACAATTGTTGGAATATCCTACACTCTGCTCATATCTTTGATCTGGAAAAGCCTGATTGATATAGCACATGCCATAGAATGTGAGCAACAAATTGTAGTGCCTGCAGATGCTGATGTCAATTGTCCAGATTGGCCCATTATGTCTTATACACTGGTGCAGTGTGTTACTGAGCAGATCATATGTGTTATGTTGATTTGTGGAAACACAAGTGTAGGATTTTGGCTGCTTGTTTGGGGATTAATGACATTCAATCGATCTCAATCTAGCTCTCTGATCAATCATGTCCTCTTCCTTGAGCTCCATGACTTCTTCAACATTTATCACATCTACCATGCTAACAGTGATTGCTGTTCTGAGTCAGGTGACCTGTCTATTTGTTGGTAGTCTTCCTACCTTGTAGATGATTGTTCAGGGATGCCTGCTTGCTGACTGGCAATGGAGCGGATTTGGAGCCAAATTTAAATAATATGGTTCATTGTTTCATTTTCCATCTCTTACATGGTGACGGATCCTGGTCACAGCATTATGATTTAAAGAGCTATTTCTACATCATAAGCAACATTTATAATACAATTTGAAGTTCAGTCAATGATGAGAGTTTAAATAAGTTTTTAAAGCTTTACTCTCATTAAGAGATTAGTAATTTTCTTTATTATTTTTATTTATTCATATTAGCCAGGAAATCTTTAGTAAAATTACCGAAATCTCATAAAAGGTTTGATTTGAATCCAACAGGCAAAATAATACATCAGGCGCGTTACATAATGAAATAAACCTTATTCCAAACATTCAGAGCAGAATTTCAGAGTTAGTAGAACCCATGAAGAGTTCAAGTTGCAAGGAAAAGAGTGACATTAAAAGGAGCATAAAGTTCAAAGTCAATTTTGAGCAACAGAGTTTCCCACATAGGGCAGCTCATGAAACTCAGCCAACTATCTGTAATCAAGAAAGTAACCCTACATTTGCAATCTGTAAAAATAAGGTAGATAAACAGAGGCAGCAGTAGCAACAACTGTCAGAAGAAGACAAAAGAATGGGTTGAAGTAGCATACAGTGAAGCATTGAAAAGGACTTTCAAAAACGCACTGGAAAACCCATTGAGAAAAAGCCACCGAAACTAACTAGGAAACTGCACTAATATAAAAGACATGAATACATTTGTAGACATTGTATCTGGTCTCTTCTCCTCTGGACCAATCACCAGCAGCTCTTCTCTGTCAGCAGGTTCCATTTCTTCTTTCCCACAACAATACATGCAGATTTCAAAGCCTTAACACAAGTTAGCTACGTACATTACACACTAGAATAATAAGCCTCAGTTCCCAGAGGCATTGAACATTGTTTGGCCTTCTAAATTAATTTGTTTCACTGTGTACACAATGAACTATATTAAAAGAAAGAAACTTTATATTTGCAATAATACGGTTTAGTAATGCATTTCATTAATACGAATAAGAAATATCTGTTTTAAATGTGCAACTATTCTATTCAGGCTTCATGTGAAATAGGGTGAGAATCAGAGGTCAATGTCAATGTCAATGTCAATTTCAATGTCAATGGTATTTATAAAGCGCAAACAATCATCCCGAATGGGATATCACGGCGCTGCACTGACAGTAGTAAGTGGTTGACAGATAACAGAGTCGAGATTAGATTTAGTCAGATATGCGGAAAAGGAATGTTTTTAATTGTTTCCTAAAGGACAAATAACAGTCTGTGAGTCTGAGTTCCTGTGGCAGCTTATTCCAGTTATTTGGCGCCAGGTGGGAGAACGCCCGTCCACCCATCCTAGCTGTTTTCACACGAGTGTTACTTGCTCTGGCAGCTGTACGGGAACGCAGATTCCTCATAGGAGCATAGAATCTGATTTTATTTTTTAGGATGCGAGGGCCCGTATTGAGCAGTGCTCTATGTGTTATGCACATTAGCTTGAAGATGGCTCTCTGTCTCATTGGTAGCCAGTGAAGCTCACGCAAGCAGCTTTTGGCTGGGTCGTACTTTCTTTTATTGCAAAGTGCCTTCGCTGCAGCGTTCTGTACGACTTGTAGTTTCGCGAACAGATAGTCCGCCATTCCCACGAACAGGGAATTTCCATAATCCAGCCTACTCATTAATAAGGACTGGACCAGTATTTTCCTACACTCAATGGGGATCCATGGGAAAACTCGCCAGAGCATCTTGAGTAGTGCAAAGCCTTTGTCACAGATTGCAGATACATGGGTTTTCATGCTCAAGGTATTGTCTAGAATCACACCTAAGTTCTTGGCCGTTGATGCTGGTCTGGGAGCGGTACCCAGAGTGGTGGGCCACCAACTGCTGTCCCACAGATGAGTATGTCTACCAAACAGCAATATCTCAGATTTGTCTGCGTTTAATTTGAGACAATGATTGTGCATCCAATTGGCTAGTTCAGTCAGACAGTTCAGTAGCCTATCCTTAGGGTCATCTTCTTCATGTAATGAAATCATTAGTTGGGTGTCGTCTGCATAGGAGCAGATCCCGACACCCCACTTTCTCCCTATTTCGGCTAGAGATGAGACAAACACGTTAAATAGGGTCGGACTCAATGAGGCCCCTTGTGGGACCCCATACTTGATGTTCCGGGGAGGGGAAACAAAATCACCCATCCAAACTGACTGTGTTCTGTCTTGCATGAAAGACTGCAGCCACCCTAATGCCTTTTCCCGGATACCCTTGGCTGCAAGGATTTCCAGGAGTCGGTGGTGTGGGACGGTATCAAATGCCGCCGAGAGGTCTAATAAAATCAGGGCGACTGTCTTTCCCTGATCTACCTTAGTTCTGATATTGTCCGACACTGCCAAGAGTGTTGTCTCGGTGCAGTTATTGGCCCGGAACCCTGTTTGAGAACTATCTAATAAGTCGTTGGTCTCTAAGAAATTGGAAAGCTGCCTATTGACCAATTTCTCCATCACCTTAGACAAATAAGGAAGTTGGGAAATAGGCCGATAATTTGCCGGGTTGTGAATATCAGACCCTGCTTTTTTTTTAGTAGGGGAGTAACTATGGCGCTTTTCCAAGACTTCGGGAATTCAGCAGAATTCAATGAATAATTAAAGACTTTGGTTACAGCTGGGCAAATTATTGGTGTTAGCTGTGAGAAGATGTGATACGGGCACAGGTCCAACGGGGAGCCTGAGTTTACTTCCAACATAGCGTTGCCCACTTCCTCCTCTGAGAAAGGGCCGAATCTAGGACAGCTAGCCAGAACTGGGGATGTTACACGGGGTTGTAGTTGCTTCGATTCGGTAGTGGAAAAGGAGGCATAGTTCGTATCGATCTTTTCGCAGAAGTATTCATTAATTTTGTTACAGCCTTCTTGCAAGGGAGTAAGATCCAGTGAGAGATTAGCCGGGCTGCATAGCTCTTTGACTATTTTAAATAGTTATTTCGATGAATTTTTGCTTTCTGTTATCCTCCGTGAAAAAAAATCTTTTTTTGCTTTCCTAATAGCTTTATTGTAAAGCGCAAGTTCCCTTTTGTATATGGCTCTCGTTTCTGGGGTTTTATTGAGCCTCCATTTGTGTTCACAAGATGTGCATTTCCTTTTTAAAGATTTTAAATCAGGTCCATACCACTTCTCTGAAACTGTGCCTCTCCGGTTGTGTTTAGAGAGTGGAGCTGAGCAGTATTCCAGCGCACTCCTGATATTATTCTGGAGCTCTTCTATTTCAACATTGATATTGGTGTTTCCTATGGATACATGTGTAAAATAATGCTGGAAATTTTCTACAGACATTTTTTTCCAGCTCCTAGCTGATGCTGCTGCTGGGGGCAGGGATTTAGAATGTTTGGTAGGTACTTTAATGGTGAACACAATTATAGAATGGTCAGTCCATATCATTGGTTTAATCGCATTAATGTCAATGGCTCCTATATTGGAGAAGATGAGATCTAAAATATGTCCTGCCCTATGCGTTCGCTGATTGATTCTTTGTGTCAGCTGAAGAATTTCCATGTCCTCCACTAGCACTCCTCTGACATGAGCCCTCCGGCACAGCCGTCTTTGGTGGCCAAAAATTGGGGTGTCAAACTTGACAATCAGCTGCCGCTGAGAACTCATATTCTAGGTCTGGCTGGCACCTGCTACGGTATCCTGAAAATGCTCCGCAAATTTCTGCCTCTGCTGTCTGAGGAGCACAGGAGGATTACTGTGCAGGCTCTTGTCGGCTCGAGGCTTGACTATGCTAACGCCCTCTTTCTTGGCCTCCCTGACTACCTGGTTCAGCGCCTACAGGTGGTGCAGAACTCTGCCGCCCGGGCTATTTTCGGCCTTCGCAAACGAGCTCGAGCGTCCGGGCTGCTTCAGACGCTACACTGGCTGCCTATCAGGAAGCGGATCCAGTTCAAATCCTTGACTTTGATGCATAAAGCCCTGTTTGGATCAGGGGCTGGATATCTGCGGCGGAGACTGGCCTTCTATCGTCCAGTCCGCTCCTTGCGTTCGGAATCCCTCTTTAAAGCGGTGGTCCCGCGGGTGAGGAAGGCCCGCGCGGGAGGACGTTCTTTCAGCTGCAGAGCTCCCCAGCTGTGGAATTTGCTTCCTCTTTCGCTCCGCAGCACTGCCAACTTGCTTCAGTTCAGGAAGAGCCTGAAGACTTGGCTTTTTAATCTTTAGTTCGCTTTTACTGTGTATTGCTTTTATTGTTTTTTTTCTGTGTTGCGTTATTTTTACTCTGAGCTGCAGGTGGAAAGCGCCGGGACACTCATCCTGAGTAGCCGTGCGCTATATAAAAAGCTACATAACATAACATAACATAACATAACATAACATAACATTGCTGCTATCGAAATGTACATTAAAATCCCCTATCACTAAAATATCCTTGTTCTTAAGACAGACCGGCAAGATTTGGGTGAAGAGTTGGGCACTGAAGTCTAATGTGCTGGCAGGGGGGTTGTAGACTATCACTCCCCCAAATAAGATATTGGTGTTTATAGATACTGAAAATGCCATTGCTTCATGGCTGTTGGACTGAGTGATCACTTCTTGTCTACAGGTGAGGGATTCCCTAAATAACAGGGCTACCCCTACGCCCTTTTTCTTCACTCTATTCAAGATAAGTATTTTGTATTCCGCTGGAAGGGCTGTCGCGATGTCTGGGGAGCTATGGGTATCAAGCCAGGTCTCAGTTATAAAAACCAAATCTGGTTTGGATTCGGTCAATAGGTCCCACAGCTCCGTCGCATGCTTGGGTAGGGATCTGACATTGAGGTAAATGCATTTAAGGGCCAGAATTGGGGTGTCTGTTAAGCAGACTTCTGTCCCCATGTCACTTCCACATCGGCAGTTCCGACAACAGAAAGGGCCCATAGTATCATGTGGTCCCAATCGAGCACAATGTGTGGCCTTTCTTACCCCTAAGTTGTTAAGACTCCTAAGCTCACAGCTGGAGTACGAGGTAGTGCGGCTAGTATCTTCTGTGGGTAATTGGACATGGGTTGTGGCCCCTGGACCCGACCTGTCACGGACGGGCGCAGACGGGATTGCCTTTGGCGCGCCTTTGGCGCCCCGCCAGCGCCCCCGCTGCGCCCGTCCGCTGCGCCTCCTGTATGAGGGTGCATTTTATCTTGTTGTGGGCGGGAGGGCGGGAGGGGCTTAGCGCTAGTATGCTAGCTCTTCCACCTTCTCCTCACCCAAAATGGCGGCCCCGATCAGCCCCTACTCGGCTACAATTGGGTAGAAACAAAGTGCAAGAGCCTTTAAAACCTAGGTACAGTTTTTAAGATTGCAAACAATGTTTGAGTACAGGTCCCGGCTTTCCGCCTGAGGACACTGTAGAATTTTTTAAAATGACGATTTTAGCGAGTGCAATACAATTCTGTGCAAATAACAATTTTTAAAACAGATGACAAGTAGAAGGGGCAATTTCAACGTCTTCAAGCGCTCAGTTTACCATACCATGCACACTAGCAGTCAGTGGGTGAATGGTTATTTCTGAGGTTTTTATCTTGTTGTGGGCGGGAGGGCGAGAGGGGCTTAGCGCTAGTATGCTAGCTCTTCCACCTTCTCCTCACCCAAAATGGCGGCCCCGATCAGCCCCTACTCGGCTACAATCGGGTAGAAACAAAGTGCAAGAGCCTTTAAAACCTAGGTACAGTTTTTGAGATTGCAAACAATGTTTGAGTACAGGTCCCGGCTTTCCGCCTCAGGACACTGTAGAATTTTTAAAAATGACAATTTTAGCGAGTGCAATACAATTCTGTGCAAATAACAATTTTTAAAACAGATGACAAGTAGAAGGGGCAATTTCAACGTCTTCAAGCGCTCAGTTTACCATACCACGCACACTAGCAGTCAGTGGGGGAATGGTTATTTCCGAGGTTTTTATCTTGTTGTGGGAGGGAGGGCGGGAGAGCCTTAGCGCTAGTATGCTAGCTCTTCCACCTTCTCCTCACCCAAAATGGCGGCCCCGATCAGCCCCTACTCGGCTACAATCGGGTAGAAACAAAGTGCAAGAGCCTTTAAAACCTAGGTCTGATCACAAAAACAATATGTTGCTTGGTAAAATAATACATTGGATTAGAACTGGAACATCCTGCAGTCATGATGAACATTTCTAAGAATGTCACATTAAGGTCAGACTTTTAAATTATTTGTGCACAGTTCAACAAAATTAAGTTCACTTCTAGTTAAAGGTTGCTTACTGCACCGCCCGCCACAATGTTAAAAATGCATGCATGCATTTGCATACATGAAGCGGCAGGCACCGCGCGGTGCCTTCTGGCATCAGGCTTCCTCATCCTTGGCCCAAAAAAGTATTTCTACCTATCTGGAACCCAGTGACTGAATATTACAGCAAACTCCGACATGAAGAAAATTTTTGATTTTTTTATATGTAATATTGACATATCAGCTGGCAGAGTGGGGGTTTTGTTCCCCATGCTGCCTCCCCCTCGGTTGATAATACAATTCTCTGGTGCATGGGGGTGCCCAGGACCAACCCTACACCAGTCCCCTATGTCTTGTGGCCTTTTAGCTTCCCTGATACAAGAAGATTGGATGTGAACGCTTCAGTCTGCCCTTTAAGGGGGCACAAAGACAATCTGTTGCCATGGGTGGTGGGTGCAGCCCAATGCCAAGACAGGCATGCCTCCCACTCCATTTCTTCTATAACTTCTTTCACTTTTTCTATTTGTGGTTTGGTTTTCTTAATGCAAAACCAGGAGACAGGAACCCCACGAGACAATACATTCTTTTAAAGGTGTAGTGTGGGTGTCTGGCCTCCTGACAGTCTTTCTGCCCCCATGTGGGGCTGATTGTGACATTTACCACCAATGTGCACACAAGGGGCAGAAAGCCTACCAGAACTAAGGAAACAACATTGACAAAAAGAAGAGAGTCAAATGTCCGCCTCATCTCTGGGTACCAGATCGTCTTTCTGAACCCCCTTAGGCTGCAGAATAGGGGATATTCATCCTCTGTGCCATCCCACATTTCAAATCTGTGCTCAAGGAAATTCCAATTTCTTCCCTCTTGTCATTGGAGACGGCCGTAGTATTCAGGTTCTGGGTTGGATGTAAGCCTTGAAACTCTTGAAAGAGGCGCTCCTGGTGCAATGGTAGATTAATAAAGATGAACCTTTATTAAAAAAAAACTGACATTAGAAAAGGCTAACTTCTACTGACAGATAGAATTTCTCAAACTTCATTCTAATTCCATATTCCTAAGCATAACACAATGACTGCATTACAACATTTGCCCTCATTAGAAACACACAAATTCATAGGTCCTCATTATGATTGGTCCGGTTAAGGGCCATTATTCATTGAACCAATGGTGTTGGAGCAGTATTTATCAGGTAAAATAAATATATCCCAATTAGGCGTTTGTCTCCAAAAGTAGGAGAATAGCCTATGGATTTTGTTGTTTAAAACACCATAGTCTGCATATTCTGATAATTAATAGTCATTTTTCACCTGACAACATTTCGACAGGGATGACCTGTAGAAATCTATTGAGGAGAAACTCCTGGAATGCAGTGTTAGCAGCCAATCCGCTAATTGCAAAATGCGTGGTAACAGAATTTGCCAAACATATCGCAATTCACTGGACAACGTGTAAAAAAGGCATGGTAACTAAAGCATAGGGTTATAATTCATAAAGAAAGGCATATAACTCAAGAACACAAAGATACTCACAAAATACACCAACTAATATGGGCCCACAAAACACATCAACTAACATCCACTCCAAACAATAAAACACACACATGTCCTCTAAAACACACAACGTTTCCATTAGAGACTCACATTAAACAAAAAAGCCCACATATCTCAACATCCACACATACAAAATCTCAGTGCTTAGTGTTCAATTGAAACCTTAACCTAGCTGTCCTTGTACCAGAGGTGACCTGCTTCTGCAGTCATATAAACGTTTCCTATCTATTCTACTTTAAATCCATTGTGACTGAAATGTTTTGAAAGGTTTCCTGATTCACTCCTTATCTACCACACAATAATATGTATATCTTCTAAAATTTCTCCATATAATGCCACTTCTTAGGCTGTTATTTTCCTTTCTTTACTTTCTCTAAAACCCTATGCAGATCATCCTTTGCTTGCTGGTGACTCAACCACGCAGAGCACATCTTCTTTCCCGCAATCCTACCTCTCATCAATTTGAATGGCGCACTTCCAGTTACAGAATGCAGGATTCAATAAGCACAAAACCATTTTTTCAAATCCTTCTTCCACGACAACCAAATCCTAATGGCACGGTGTACATTTTCTATCACCATTCTATTTACTTTTTCCATAGGACATAACCCAGCTGTGGCGTTTTCCGCGAACAGCGGCACCTGTAAGGTTTGAGAGGAGCTGAGACAGTGGAGACCCTGCAGTGAGCCGGGTGAATTGAGGCGGCCCTTGCCTGCACTGGAGACCCGCAGGAGGAGTGGAGAACGTGGCGGGTGAAGCCTGAGGAGGGTGCCCTGCCCCCAGTGCTGGGTGGCTGCTTTTGGTCCTTATAGCACGGAGGTGAGCTGCCCTGAAGTCCCTGACACACAGGGCGACGCTACGAAGGGCACTGTGAGACGCCTTGGGAGAGAGCATAGTGCCCACACCGTCATTCGCTCCTGCCCAACTTCCACATATCCAACCCCAAATGATACACTGGACACGTATTATGGGTAAGAACTGCTGCAGGTTTATTTTCATACAACAAACGTATGACGTTTAGGTGGGTCATCTTACGGGCGATCCTAAGCAGGCAGCCCCTCACTGTCCCGCCTGCCTAAAGAGCCGGCCAGCATGGTGAGTCGATGCTCGGAGGGTGCAGCACATTGCCGATATTTTGTTATACTCCCGCCCCCCCTGTCAGGGCGGAGCGGTGTGGCACACCCCCGGTCGGTTCAGGCCCCCCGACCGCCCGAAGGACTAACGGGGCGCCGTTGCGGTTTCCTGGAACCTCCTGCGGCTCCTGGTCCTTGACTCAGGCACCCTTACTGTGCCAGGCAGAGGTATCCTTACTGTACCAGTCTGCCGCAGAGGTACCCTTACTGTACCCGTCTGCCTCCAGATCGCCCTGTAACTCCGCCTGCAACACAAAAGACAACGTTACAACATTCCATTACTTAGCACCGCCTATGGAGCCGCTGGGTAAGAGGATAGTGTGGGAACAGCGCTCGAGCGGGCGGACAGCCGGAAAAGAGGCCGAGCCGTGGGCAGCCGAGGTTTAAGTACGGGGCACGCCCCCCCCGACAGGTAAGCCCAGCCCTGGCCGCGTGACCTGGCGATCGCAGGGAGGGGCAAGGAGCCCTGCATACCTCCCCTCCACGCCCCCCTCATGAACCGGCGGGGAGCTGCAACAAATGGCCACTAGAGAGCTGCCTCGCTGATGTCCCCCTGACACGCGGGCAGCGGCATTGTGCCCACACCGTCATTCGCTCCCGCCCAACTTCCACATATCCAACCCCAAATGATGCACTGGACACGTATTATGGGTAAGAACTGCTGCAGGTTTATTTTCATACAACAAACATATGAGGTTTAGGTGGGTCATCTTACGGGCGATCCTAAGCAGGCAGCCCCTCGCTGTCCCGCATGCCTAAAGAGCCGGCTAGCACGGTGAGTCGATGCTCGGACGATGCAGCACATTGCTGATCTTCTGTTATACTCCCGCCCCCCCCTGTCAGGGCGGAGCGGTGTGGCACACCCCCGGTCGGTTCAGACCCCCCGACCGCCCGAAGGACTAACGGGGTGCCGTCGCGGTTTCCCGGAACCTCCTGCGGCTCCTGGTCCTTGGCTCAGGCACCCTTACTGTGCCAGGCAGAGGTACCCTTACTGTACCAGTCTGCCGCAGAGGTACCCTTACTGTACACGTCTGCCTCCAGATCGGCCTGTAACTCCGCCACAGCTCTGGAGGAGGCCACCGTCGATGACAGAGCCCCCCACCTACTTACTTACTTACATCCTGCCGCTATTAGTGCCTCTTGTACGTTCAGTAGGAACATATCCATTCCCAAATTAGATAAGTGTACCCCGTCTTTATCGTAGTACCCTTCCGTTTTCTCTTGTATTAGTGCATGCCTAATGAAACCAAGACCTCTCCTTTCCATGAACTTCTGCATGGATCTGTTGACCCTCCTGCGGGAATGTTCTACTGCTACTGGTGATCTAGCCCCCCTCCATTCCCTGGTAGGGACAATCACAGACCACAGAAGCTCGCTCCCATCCCAACCTGTTGCTCATTGCTACCAAGTCCTTCTGCATGACCTGAATCAGTGCCCTCCTCCCCATGGTGACTAAGTCGTTCCCCCCCCAGGTGGATGATGAGGACATTGGGTGGGGCCCCCCTTAAAGCAAGGTGTTGGTCTAGTTTGCCCCATTTCATTCCTGGGTACCCCAACCATACGATCTGCGTCCGTGCGAAAACCCGGGTCCAATCCTTGAGTGCCGCCCATTGTTCCAACCTGGCAACATAAGAATGTCCCTTCACCCACATGCAACAGTCTGCTGGAAAGAAGACAAAATATTATTCAAACAAAAGTGGAGGACGCCGTATCGTTAACACACGTGGTTTAATGGTTTACACTGCACACAATTCACTTCAAAAGACGTGGCTGAATATCTACTAGACATAATTAAGCACACATATATTTGGAACCATTCGGTACTACCCGCCCATCCTAGCCTGGGATTCTAGGTGCGAATGTACCGCTGGAAGCATGTAGAGTTCCATCGTCCTACCTTCTTGACCCCTTCAGCCCCAATCCCTGCCCTAAATGCCGCCGTGGCCGCTCTAATCCTGAAGGAGTGGCTCGAAAATTTCTGTCCCTTTCCTGAGAGACCAGCCTTGTCCAAAGCTGCCCCCACGATGCGTTCCAGCTGGAACCTGGTTAATGGTGCCCCATTTGCATGTATGAGGAAGTGCCCTGCTAAGAGCGGTCTGATCTTCAAATATTCCCTGACCGTAGCGACAGGGCAGTATCTGGGGTCACCTAACGCCTGAAGCACTATTGTTGTGCCCCTACCGGCCTGGTCTGTCTTGGATCTGCGGATGCGGAGTACCAGGGCGTCTGTTGCACAGACATCCAGCATATCCAATGCTGCCCCAGTTCTATCTGTCTTAGCTTTAGCTACTAGCTCGCTCACCCTAAAGGCGCCAAAAAACGCCAAGCAGAAGGCAGTGGAGAAAAGCTGAGCCTCGAAAGGTGAATTGGTGACTAGCGGCAGAGTATCTATCATGCGCTGCAATGCGGGGAATTCTATTGCCGCTCTGCTGTCAGCGGACTTTGTCTCCTCACGTGCCCACCCTTTTAGTGCTGCCCTCAACCTGAAAGAACAAGTGGGGTCATCCCCCCCGTTGAGTTTTGTGTCATGCTTCAAGGCCGCCAGGTGGCCACACACCCAGGAATGTGTCTTGCCAGTCTCCTTGGCCCATACCACAAAATTCTCGACCTGTTCCTGAAGTCCCAATGCCGTCGCTTCTAAGGACTCTATCACTGTTCTGAAAGTGGTCAGCTGGGAGGAATATTTTCTTCGGGTGGCCTGGGCCAGGGATCGCTCGCCCATCTTCTTCAATCGCTCCCCCACCAAAGGAGTCACCATAGTGGTGCAGGGAATGGTGTAATCGCCGCCCTCGCCCGCGGCCAGGCCTCTCGGAAACGGAGCCACTGAAAGCGAGAGAGAGCGTCAGCTGCCACATTCTTCACACCCTCAATATGTCGCGCCCTAAACTCTGTGTTATTCTGCAGACCCACCCTGACTAACTCCCTCAGTAGACTCAAAACAAGGGGACAAGTGGCTGATAGCCCCTTGATGGCCTGAACTACGGCCATGTTGTCTGACCAAAACACTACCTTTCTGTTGCCCAGCTCACCTGGCCACAAGTGCACAGCCGCCACTATGGGAAAGAGCTAAAGGACAGTTATCTTTGCTGTGATCCCCTTCTTCCGCCATGCATTGGGCCAGCGCATCGCACACCACTCTTCTCCAAAAATAACACCAAAACCTTCCCTAACAGATGCATCTGAAAAAAGGCAAAGTTCCTGACTGCTTTCCCAGGGGGCTCTCCAAATCACCGTACCATTGAAATTTTCTAGAAATTTGTCCCACATTTCTAGGTCTGCTTTCAAACCAGGACCCAGGCGCACCAGGTGGTGTTTTTTGCTTATGTTGGCTGTAGCTTTCGCTAACCTGCGGGAAAAAACCTTGCCAGCTGGTATGACCTGTGCCGCAAAGTTCAGCTTACCCAAAAGACTCTGCACAACCCCCAAGGTCGCCTTATCCCTGTCCAATAGAGACCTAATGTCCCGCCTCAAATCGCCAACCTTGTCGCAGGGAGCCTGGATTCACCTTTGATGGTGTCCAGTCAATGCCCAAAAAAGTCAGGATCTGTGCCGGACCCTCGGTCTTGTCAGGGGCAAGGGGCACCCCCAGGTGTCCCGCCGTCCTCTCAAAGGCCCGCAGACCTTCTGTGCACTCCTGAGTCCCTACCCTGCCGAAAAACAGAAAATCATCCAGGTAATGTGTCACTTGGGATATGCCGTGCTTGGTGGATAGAACCCACTGGGGAAAGGAACTGAAGGCCTCGAAATACGCGCATGAGACGGCACAACCCATCGGCATGCAGCGGTCAAAGAAGAATTCGCCACCCCACCTAAAACCTAGCAGGTGTTGACTAGCTGGATGTACGAGCAGGAGACGGAATGCGGATTCAATGTCAGCCTTCGCCAACCACGCCCCCTTACCAATCCTCCTTATCATATCTCTAGCCATATCAAGTGAACAGTAAGACACAGAGCAAGCCCCCTCGTCCAGCCAGTGATTCACAGAGTTGCCCTCAGGATAGGATAGAAGGTGTATCAAACGGTATGCCCCTGGCTGCTTTTTTGGCACCACTCCTAATGGTGAAACTAGAAAGTGCTCGAGGGGGGGGGGGAGGAAAAAGGGCCCACAACCCTCCCAAGGGCCACCTCCTTCTTGATCTTCTCACTGACTACCAACGGGAGTTCTCTAGCTGATTTGAGGTTTAAAGCATCCCTGCAACCCAGTGGTCCCTTGTATGGTATCCTGAAACCATCCATGAAACCCTCAGATAGTAGTGCTTTTTCTTTCAAGTGTGGGTATAACCTTATTAGTGGTAGGAAATTCTGAATGATAATAGGGGAAGGACCCTTGCTGTATACATGGGGCTTATCCTGCCTGTCGGGAATGGGTAGGGCCATGCTGTCTGTCATCATTGCGGTCCGGCCCTCACTGACACCTTTACTGGCGTGGAGCATCTGCTCTCTGGGCCTGGGCAGCAGGGGGCAGGCTTTGGCTGGTAGTGCAGGCAATTGCTGCATGTTGTGCACCGCATTTGCTGCAGCTGTGGGTGAACTTGCACGCCCTACCCCAGGTGCACACCCCTCCATTGAACAGTCTGCATGTCCCAGAATTGAAACGTCTAGGTCCCACCTTTTGGCCCCTCCCCCGGGCCCCTCGAAAGGACTGCTTGAAAGGTCGCCTAGGGAATTGCTCCCATTTCTTGTTGTCTGACTCACCCTGCACTTTGTATGGTGTGTCTTTCTTATCGCTGACTGTTCTGCACATGTGCTTGATCCAGAGTTGAATTTCTTTCTGGCCCCAACCTAAATCAGGGCATATGGCCATTGTCTTCCTAAAATCCTGATCATATAGGAACCAACCCATCCCCCCTGACTGTCTCGCTGCCTGCTGGATGGTGCTAGCGTATTCCATCAAGGCCTCACTCTGACCGGGGTCTTTCTGCACTATTATTGCTGCTAAGATGTTAAAAGCCTCTGTCCAATTCTCTATTGTTTTCTCGGGTCAGCGCTGATACCTGGTCTTCTTCTCATCGTCCTTCCCCCCCATCTTTCTAGTGTCCGCCCCCGCGGCGCCATGCATCAGTAATGTCAAAATATCGATATACTCTCGTCTCCATATCCCTTCTTTCGCTGCCTGAGGTACCTGCCATGCTAGTGAACAACGGCCTGAGGCCAGGGGTGCCTGGGTGACTACCGATCTTGGTAACCCTCCTCCGGCTGTCTTTGCTACCTCCACCTGGGCCGGGGCGGCCCCGGCCGGGCCGGGCAGTACCACCTCAGCTGACGTACTAGTGCCTGTATTGCTGGCACCGGGGGGTGTTATTGCACTGGGCGGGGTGGGCGCCAACCCCGGAGCCACCGTAGGGTTTGCTACACAAGTGCTGGGGGGGGTCGTGCTGCTCAGCTGGGCAGGCAGCCCTGCTGCTGGGTTGCTGGGGCGGCTGCTACTGGGACCAGCAGGCTGGTGGCTGTGAGCCCCGCCCCATGGGTCAATGCAGCAGGAGCCCCCTGTTGGGCCCACACCTGCAGCACCGATGTTGGGGCCGCTGGTGCGGGGGCGGGTGGCAATACTCGTGGTACCGCCGTCACATCATCCAATTGTTTCTGAAAGAGTGCCATTAGCCCCAGCATTTCGTCCATAGCCTTACCCTTTTGGGCCAGGTCGGTTAGGCCAGTGGCCGATTCCTGCACCACGACTGGTGCCATAGTTTGTTCGGGGGCCTGTGCTGCAGGGGGCGGCGGTGTTGGTCTCAGTTTAGCTCGGGGTGCCTCGGCCGGGAAGTCTTTGCGTGTGTGTTTCCGTATGCGATTGGACCTCCGCGTCGCTCCGGATGAAGGTCCCGCCGCGTCCTCCGGTGTGGGGGCGACTGCGACTCCGGAGTCCTCCTGCCTACGTGCCTCGATAAAACCTTGGGCCCACGCTGGTCCTTTCGCCTGAGCCAAGGCCAAAAATTCGGCCCCCAGACCCTCCTGCAGTAGTGCGGTAGTGCAGTTCCGCGGGTGTCCATACTGGTGGCTTCTACCCTTGCGGGTCCCTATGGGTGAAAAAATTAGTGAGCTGGTGGCTTCTACCTTTGCGGGTTCCTATGGAAGAAAATTTGCGTGAGCTGGGGCGCGCCCCAATGGTTGACCGTCGCATGGTTGCCCCAGGTTCCTGCAACCGACCCCCTCTATAATGGCACACCGTGTCCCTTTGTCATATACCTGTTTTGACTTGCGATCGCTGCCTGTCTCCGGGCCTGCCGGTCCTTCCAAATCTTCGGAGGGCGACCTGTAATGACAATGCCGGATTAACAAAGCCACTCCCGTCCTGTGGAGCCTGAACAGGCATAGCCGCCAAACCCCCTTCGAGGCCGCCCGGTCCCCAACATGCATGACATGGCTTCATCACGCACACAACAAACCCAAGGACAAGCGTTACGTAGGCAATGGTGTCACTAGTGTTAGCGTCTAAATGAACAAATCGCCGCTCCACGCATTTCGCTCGATTTAAACAAGACCCCTGACCTCATTCATGGCTCTGAGTACCGGGACCCGCTCCCCAGTGGGCCTCGCCTTCTACGTAAAATAAGCAGCTGGCACTAATCTAAGGTTGCGTGCTCTAAGGACCAAGCGGAGGGGTAGAAACGTATTGTGGTATTTTATTGGGTTCGGAGGCGGAGGGGGCGTTCAATATTGGCAACACCATCCGCCTTCACAACAACCCACAAACAAGCGGCACCAGCCACGTGCCCTCGTACCCAGACTGCGTGCACATACAACCTTCCGAGACAACCGGCTGGCTCCAGCAATAGCACTTTAGGAAAGCACAATTATAGCGCCACGCAGCGGTTATTTCAGCAGCAATTCCGCTTAATTATCTGCAATTGATAATTACTGTCACCGCCCCCGCAGGCGCTCTGTTCTTCTGGTAATCCCCTTCTAAACACACTATTACTAAAAGCGTACTAAAAGAACGCTAGGTAGTGAGCACCAGCCCGACTACCGGGATACCGCCCAATTATGACGCTAGTCCTCGGGTTAAGCAGCAACACTGCACAGGCTGAGCGCTACCTATTTGCATGCGTGTCCTGGGTGCAGCCGTCGGCACAGGCATGACCATAGTTTTAGCCTAACAAGCGTTCTTTGCACACGCATGACCATAGTTTTAGCCTAACAAGCGTTCTTTCTCATAGAAGCGCTGAGTGAAAGCCCGAGTAGCGATAATCGATACACGGCGCATCCGATGTATGCCTCTCCTAGTTACTCGTGTCATAGATGTCCTGAAGGGTGTCGCTTTACCTACTCTATCGAGTGCGCTCAGGGCCAGCTTCGAAAGAGACCCCCGATGGCAAAAATTAGGAGACCGGCCGAACACTTAGTTCCCTACATAACTACAAGCCGGTGCCGGGGGCTGAACCCAGTGCCTCGTACATGCGAGGCAAGCACTCTACACTGAAGCTATCTCCTCATACGATTCGCCCGTTGCTGCTGAGTCCGGGAGATAGAGGCGAAGGGAGAGGAGCCATCGCCATCTTAGCCCCCCGCCTCCAAACCAAGCCCTGACTCTAATTTTATTAATTAATTGTCCCTGACTGTATGGCCGCTGGCATGGCCTGGGCCGAGAGAACAAGGCAGCAAATGGATGGGGGTGGGCACCACGCCCGTTCAAGCCGGGACATCATCTTGTAAATACAGCAGTACGTAGTAAGCATGAAATAAAAGTATCTTTAATTCTGAAATTATATTAGCATTTTGGTAAGAGATCGTCGTGTTCTGTTTAGTAGCCACCATCACGCACGATCACCCCGGCATCAGGCCAAGGAAAATTACCGATAATGTGGAGCACTTAAAGCCTGTAAGGGCCCCCGTCCCCGTAATACCCCGTAGGTTGCTACGGCATTAGGCCCAGCAAAATTGGCTATGGCGTGAGGGGTGCAGTACATAAAGACTGCACGGTACCCCGGCCATGTGCGGCTGCCAGACAGCAGGCGCGCCGCAGAGCCACACAACTGCTTAAACCGCGCGGCGGTTAAACTCGCTGGCCAGTTAACCCCTTGGGAAAGTATTTCATTATAATTCAATTGCACTAACCCATGTTTCCAGGGAGACTGACTGCAGCGCCTTAGACCGCTGCACTTGGCGCCACAATTATCCTCAGTGTAAATTGATGCATCGGGCCGCTTAATGGCACGCGGACGGGCCGCCACTCTCGATCAGCGCACTACCCGGCCCCTCGCCATCAAGGAGACTCGGGTTGTTTTTTGGACCACTAAGCCCACTGGTCCCCAACTACCCAACACGCTTGCCCGGGACGGTTGAACCTCCCCCCACCGCACCGATCCCGCGATCTTCTAAGACGCGTCCGCCCGCACCCACGACTAGCGCGGCCACTTCTTCCCCCCGCGTGGTGTTCCACCACTGGGGCCCCGTGCAACCTGGTCATACCCAGGGACAGGGCCGGGGGGGAGGCAGGAGAGCAGCACACACCTGGCTTTAGAAGGACGACAACGGCACGACGACACGACGTGGGAACAGCGCTCGAGCGGGCGGACAGCCAGAAAAGAGGCCGAGCCGTGGGCAGCCGAGGTTTAAGTATGGGGTACGCCCCCCCGACAGGTAAGCCCTGCCCTGGCCGCGTGTTCTGGCGATCGCAGGGAGGGGCAAGGAGCCCTGCATACCTCCCCTCCACACCCCCCCCATGAACCGGTGGGGAGCTGCAACGAATGGCCACTAGAGAGCTGCCTCGCTGATGTCCCCCTGTGTGGCACACGGACAGCGGCAGTAGCAGGTCTACTGGGGCCGTGTGCAGAGGAGACTGATTGAGGCGTGAGGCAGTGAGCGGCTGGATGGCAGACACACAATGGTGGCCTGGAGGCTGGGGGCCGGACAGAGTGGGCTGCTGAGTGAGTGCTTCACTTGCTCCCCACTGCGAGGAACGCCGCAGAGGGGAAAAGTCAAACGTGGAGAGCTGGGAACTTGGCTTCCGGCATGAACACAGCAGGTCTTCGCTACTGAAATGTAACAGCTGAATGCAGTCAGCGGTAAGCCGAGAGGTACGCTACTGCTGCTGTTATTATCTGCTTAAAGAAAAACAGCAGCAAAGAGAAGCTTCTCATTGAAAGGGAAAGGAAACGCTGCAGGTTGAGAGTCCTGTCACTGCCATGCCTCAAGCCTGATATGCCTTGTCCCCCTGGAAGTGGGAAGTATTGTTACTAAAAAGTAGCTAAATTGAGTAATCTTGCTGCCGGTTACCACTGTTGGTGGCCAACTTGCTGGGTCTGGAGTCTGCTGGCTTTGGTTCTGGTACCAGTAGGAAGACTACACCTCCCAGCATCCCCTGCGACATGGCGACTCTAGCGCCAACACTACCACGCTCCTAAGCCCGGCCGGTTGTGCCCGTCATAGCTCAGAGGAGGCTGGACTGGGCCACCCCCCCTGATAATTGGTCATCGGTTTTTGACTGCATTTTCCAGACTACAGGTACTGTTGCACACACTTTTATCCCTGATATTCCTACTTGTATTGGATCGTAATATTGTGTGGAAGCTACTGAACTATCCAAGACTCGCTCTGAGGTTCCGTGAATTCTGACCCTGGGTTGTAATGGTCGTGGTTCTGTTACAAATTTGGTAACAGCGAACCGTAAACAGTGAGCTCAGCAAGCATGAGTGTTTCCGTCATGTTACATTGATGGATTCACTGTGTATTTGACAATTTCTTTCTGAAACCACCCGTGGGTTCCATTTTGTGCATGGCAGCCATTTTGTGGTTGCCCTCACATAGGCCTATGACTGTGGCTGAACAAGTCTCTGGGACACGTGCACCTTGGCTTGAGTTTGTGCTGACTCCTGTTTGACCTGAAGTGAACTGACCCTGCTGCCTGAAGCTGACCTTGTCAAACCAGTTCTTGCCCTTTAGCTGGTCAAGATAGAGATCAAAGAGCAGGACATTGCTGATTTTATGGTACACACACACACCTTTCTATCTTGCTTCTCATCTGTTTCTGTTCCTTCTTTATGGCCTATTTACGATGGGGATGTGCCCGTTTTTATTATGGGTCCGTTCGACCTGTCTGATGAAGAATGTTAAGTTTAACCAATGATTGATTTTGGGCTGGACAAACTGAAAAATGGGCTTGTCATCATGCTCCTGCTTTTGTCGTGGAAACATGTGAGTGGTCAAACTGTAAATAAGGAATGTTTGCCTGAAGCACAATTTTTTGTATAAAAAGGGATGGCTCGCTTTGTAAAGTTGAGCAGTCTCCTGAGAACATACACTGTGTTGTACTTCTAGGATCTCTGTTACTGGCTGCAGCTAATAAATTTGATCTTTGACGTCGCCAAGAAGTACCCCGTGTCTCTGTATTCTAAGACAGGTGGACCCGGAGACTTTGGGCGTTTCCCCTGGCGCCGCTGGGTTCTAAAAACCCGGTTCTTCAATTGGCGCCCAACGTGGGGCGACTTCAGCGGTACCGGTCCAAGCCTGAAGATCGTGAGGAGCTTTGTGTGAAAATTCTGGAGGAAGGCCTCCCACTTCATGGACCCCTGTATGTCGTCGTGGTCCGAAAGTCTTTGCTGCGAGGTTCCCCGCTTTCCGACGGCTACGAAGGACTGCTGCCCTGACTGTCGCCCTGTCTTGGAGCCCTTAGACGATTTGTAAAGCAAGACGATAGACGGGTCTTCTGGTGACGTGATCGATACCTCAGTTAAGTATGAGTGGAACGTCTCCCAGTCCTTAGTTTTTGGGTATCCCTTGGGATCTTTGATTTGGGACTTGCAAGCTCCAAAGCCGAGGGACTCGTGTATTCATGAGACTATCGTATTCGATATTCCCTTGAAGTTTGAAGCCAGACTAGTGAGCGAAGATGCCTGGTCTTAGCAGACTTGGAAAGTTATTTTGTTGTGGTTGTAATAGGGATTCCCGATTGGAGGATTTGTGTCCGGTTCCTCCGATTGGAACTCCAACCTATGAGCTCTATTTGAAACATGTCGTGGGCCCCATCACGTATAATGAAGTGTGGATTCGCTACACTAGAAAGGACGGTGTCCTAAAGTGGCCCCATTATGGTAGTTATGACACGGAGATTTTAGATAATTTAGAAGTTAAACTCTTCAAGAAGAAAGCCCGGCCGGCGATGTTTGACTCTTTCCGCCTCTGGCGAAAGGAAGCCAAACAGAAAGAAATTAAATTAGCGAAGAGAAATAAAAGAGAGAAGGGTATTTCGATAATGCAAGCTGCTATACAGTTTAAAGATGAAGAAGAACAAGCGAGTGAGCAGTTGCACAGGCAACGTAAAATGGCAATTGATAAGTGTTATCCAGCTTTGCCACCTCATCAGCAAGGTGCGACGAAGGGACTTGAGAAGGATCCTTTGATGTCCCATTTGTTGAGGTCGCCACCCCCTTATGTGCAGAGTGCTACAGCACCTCCGCAACCTTTAGTTATTGCACAGCCGCCAGCTCCTCTCCAGTTGGCTCCTATTCCTCTGGCGCAGCCTTCTCAAGGGCCGCCGACTTTGCTACCTGCTCTGTCTCCAATTCTTATGACTTTGTCTCCTGTTCTTGCTACTTCTTCTGCTACCGCTCCTATATTGGTTTCCTCTCAGTCTGCCTTGTCTCCTGTCCTTCTGTCAACTTCTCCTTCTGTTCGACAGAGGATGACTGATACCGTTACTGGTCTCCTTTCCCCTCTCTTTGGGTCACTAGGTATGACCCCTGTTTCAGAGCGTAAACAATTACGTAGCCAATTGCCTAGTCCCGACGAGCGGACAGTACAAGATCATTTGGCGCGTAAATGGGTTACTGATCCTGCAAGATATGATTAAGAGTCTGTTATGGATGTCTTCCGTCAATGGGAAGCACCGAAGCAGAGGTATGTTTTTAATGAAATGTGTACTTTCCTTCGTGAAGAATGGGAAGATGGTGATTTGGGACAGACTCCATCTGAGTTGTTCCGTGTACAGTCCGAATTTGCGAAAGGCACGATTGTGGGTCTCGACGTCGAAAGAGCGGTAGCGACACTGCTTTTGTTCAGGAGCGAGTTTCCTTCTCGGTCGTTGTTTGAGCCTGACCCTTCTGTTAGGAGGAAAGTGCGACAATATTCAATGAGAGAAGTTCCTCCTGTATGGAGGGAAGCAGTTCAGGCTGATGCCGCTCATAACATCAATGCCGTACCGGCTCATTTTCAACGTGTTTGGGTACATGTTCCGTGGAAGCGAGTTGAAGTTTTGGCCCTTAAGCAGACTTTGCCTGACCCCCGTAAAAATCCTGCAGGGTATTATAAGGAATTATCACAGACTGCACACTCATGTATTATGAATCTAGCTGATATAGACATGTTGTTTGGAAATGTGGTTCCACAGCCTTTATCGGGATTGATTCGTCACACGGATCATGCGCAAGAGTTAGGTGATACCTGGGTTAATATTGGTGCTGCGGATGGTCGACAAGTTGGTGGTGCTAAACCTGAGCCTCTAGTTGCAGAACTTCCTGGTAGGATCGTTACTTATATGAAGACTTTAATGCCTGCTATGCGAGTAAACTGGGACAAATTGCGTGTAATCAGAAGAAAGATGAAAGTGTGTCTGATTTCTTCACTAGGTTTGAAGAAACGTTTATTGACCATAGTGGTCAAGACATGAGTACGGAAGGTGGTCAATGGTTGTTTGTTGATAAGTTTGTGCATAACTTACTTCCTGAGTTGTGTACTAAATTGAAGGATTCAGAGAGTTCTTGGGCTGTTTCCTCATCAGCACAGATATTGGCTACTGCACAGTACTACGAAAATAGGGATAAGGATGAGAAGGATAGAGCAGACAAGAAGACTAATGAGTTGAAGACAAAGGTTCTTTAGCAGCAAGCGTATCCGCCTCGTAGTAGCCAACGTGATTATCAGCAGCCTCAGCAGTTTCAGAGAAACTCGCAAAGGTTTGAGCCTCCTCAACCGCGTTTTCCTATAGGCCCTAATCAGTGTGCCCATTTTAAAAATAGTTGCCCGGTTCTGTTACAGCGCACGAATGGTGTTTCTGGTGTGAGAGGTCAAGGTGTTCAGCAAGCTTCTAGAGGTAGGGAACGTGGTGTGCTCCCCCAGAATGCGCGTTCCGTTCCTCCACAAAATTCAATTAATTGTTTTGATCAGCAAAATGGTGCGTCTGGTAGGACGACTCAGTACTATGCTGACGACTACTATGTCGAAGGTGAGAATATGGACGGTAATGATTGCTAGGACAGCCATAGACAAAGAGAGGGAGTTGTTTCAGTTCCAGTAGATCAGAGTGGACCTTATGTTGAAGTGATTACATCAGGTGTGTCAGAGCCTTTTCTGTTGGATACTGGTGCTGCAAAGAGTTCTATTATGCACTCTAGACTCCCTGGCGCACCTTTGTCTGGCTTAACGAATGTTTCAGTAGGTTTTTCTGGCGCCCCAGTTAGAAACCCGATTTCTAGTCCTTTGTCTCTTTCTGTTGGACCTCGTGAATTCGAAGCACCCCTTATTCTGACGACAGGTTGTGGTGAGAACTTGTTTGGATTGGATCTGTTGAAAAGGTTGTATGCGACGTTGTATTGTTCTCCTTTGGGAGTACAGCTTACATTGGGTAAGAAAGTGATCTCTCCGATGTATTTGTCGAAGGATCAACTTCCGACAGAATTGTCTTCTCTCCCTGATACTCGGTGGGCTACTGGTCCTAATGATGTGGGGCTTTTGGAGATTCCACCTTACGTGGTAACGCTTAAAGCAAATGTTAAATTGCCACCCATTCCCCAATATCGGATTTCTAGTGATGGTGAAAGAGCGTTGTTAGCGATCATCTATGATCTAATTGAGAAAGATGTGATTGAAGAGACGAGAGGTAATGTGTGCAACAGTCCTGTTTTGCCTGTCTTGAAACGCACTGACTCTTCTCAGCCACCCATTTACAGGTTTGTGATCGATCTTAGAGAGGTTAACAAAATCGTTGTGCCACAGTTTCCAGTTGTCCCGGATATTACTGCTTTGTTGACTTTGATTCCTGCTTCAGCTACTTGGTTTTCAGTCATCGACTTGAAAAATGCTTTCTTCAGTATTCCAATTGCTGAGGAGAGTAGAGATATTTTTGGCTTCTCTTTAGGAGGCTGAAGCTTCCGGTTTAAAAGAGCTCCTCAAGGCAATTGTGAGAGTCCTTCTATCTATAGCCAGGCTTTGAAAGGTCAACTTGATACTCTTGTGTTGCCTGCTGGTGCTGCTATTATTCAGTACGTGGACGATCTGTTAGTGGCCGCTGATGATGAGAAAACTTGTAAAGAAGCTACTCTTTCTTTGTTGCGACATTTGTCGGACTTGCATCATAAAGTGTCACCTTCCAAGTTGCAGTATTGTTGCCAAGAGGTGACCTACTTAGGTCATCTCTTGTCAAAGGAGGGAAGAAGGTTGACCCCAGAACGAATTCAAGCGATTGCGCGAATGACTGTACCAAGCACACAGAGAGAAGTGCGTGCTTTCTTGGGTATCACGTCATATTGCAGACAATGGATACCGAATTTTTCTCTGCTGGCCAAACCTCTGTTGGCATTGACTTGTAAAGATACACCGAATACCCTCCGGTGGTCTGACGATTGTCAGAAAAGTTTTTCGGAATTACGTGATGCATTGTGTTCGGCTCCTGTGTTGGGTACCCCAGACTATAGCAAGCCGTTTACGTTGTATGTGCACGAGAGAGAGGGATGTGCGTTGTCAGTGTTGACACAATCTTTTGGGGACAAGCAGCGTCCATGCGCGTATTTCTCGTCGACGTTGGATCCGGTAGCTAGAGCGTTGCCGAGTTTCCATTTGACAATTCCGATGTATGCCTCTCCTAGTTACTCGTGTCATAGATGTCCTGAAGGGTGTCGCTTTACCTACTCTATCGAGTGCGCTCAGGGCCAGCTTCGAAAGAGACCCCCGATGGCAAAAATTAGGAGACCGGCCGAACACTTAGTTCCCTACATAACTACAAGCCGGTGCCGGGGGCTGAACCCAGTGCCTCGTACATGCGAGGCAAGCACTCTACACTGAAGCTATCTCCTCATACGATTCGCCCGTTGCTGCTGAGTCCGGGAGATAGAGGCGAAGGGAGAGGAGCCATCGCCATCTTAGCCCCCCGCCTCCAAACCAAGCCCTGACTCTAATTTTATTAATTAATTGTCCCTGACTGTATGGCCGCTGGCATGGCCTGGGCCGAGAGAACAAGGCAGCAAATGGATGGGGGTGGGCACCACGCCCGTTCAAGCCGGGACATCATCTTGTAAATACAGCAGTACGTAGTAAGCATGAAATAAAAGTATCTTTAATTCTGAAATTATATTAGCATTTTGGTAAGAGATCGTCGTGTTCTGTTTAGTAGCCACCATCACGCACGATCACCCCGGCATCAGGCCAAGGAAAATTACCGATAATGTGGAGCACTTAAAGCCTGTAAGGGCCCCCGTCCCCGTAATACCCCGTAGGTTGCTACGGCATTAGGCCCAGCAAAATTGGCTATGGCGTGAGGGGTGCAGTACATAAAGACTGCACGGTACCCCGGCCATGTGCGGCTGCCAGACAGCAGGCGCGCCGCAGAGCCACACAACTGCTTAAACCGCGCGGCGGTTAAACTCGCTGGCCAGTTAACCCCTTGGGAAAGTATTTCATTATAATTCAATTGCACTAACCCATGTTTCCAGGGAGACTGACTGCAGCGCCTTAGACCGCTGCACTTGGCGCCACAATTATCCTCAGTGTAAATTGATGCATCGGGCCGCTTAATGGCACGCGGACGGGCCGCCACTCTCGATCAGCGCACTACCCGGCCCCTCGCCATCAAGGAGACTCGGGTTGTTTTTTGGACCACTAAGCCCACTGGTCCCCAACTACCCAACACGCTTGCCCGGGACGGTTGAACCTCCCCCCACCGCACCGATCCCGCGATCTTCTAAGACGCGTCCGCCCGCACCCACGACTAGCGCGGCCACTTCTTCCCCCCGCGTGGTGTTCCACCACTGGGGCCCCGTGCAACCTGGTCATACCCAGGGACAGGGCCGGGGGGGAGGCAGGAGAGCAGCACACACCTGGCTTTAGAAGGACGACAACGGCACGACGACACGACGTGGGAACAGCGCTCGAGCGGGCGGACAGCCAGAAAAGAGGCCGAGCCGTGGGCAGCCGAGGTTTAAGTATGGGGTACGCCCCCCCGACAGGTAAGCCCTGCCCTGGCCGCGTGTTCTGGCGATCGCAGGGAGGGGCAAGGAGCCCTGCATACCTCCCCTCCACACCCCCCCCATGAACCGGTGGGGAGCTGCAACGAATGGCCACTAGAGAGCTGCCTCGCTGATGTCCCCCTGTGTGGCACACGGACAGCGGCAGTAGCAGGTCTACTGGGGCCGTGTGCAGAGGAGACTGATTGAGGCGTGAGGCAGTGAGCGGCTGGATGGCAGACACACAATGGTGGCCTGGAGGCTGGGGGCCGGACAGAGTGGGCTGCTGAGTGAGTGCTTCACTTGCTCCCCACTGCGAGGAACGCCGCAGAGGGGAAAAGTCAAACGTGGAGAGCTGGGAACTTGGCTTCCGGCATGAACACAGCAGGTCTTCGCTACTGAAATGTAACAGCTGAATGCAGTCAGCGGTAAGCCGAGAGGTACGCTACTGCTGCTGTTATTATCTGCTTAAAGAAAAACAGCAGCAAAGAGAAGCTTCTCATTGAAAGGGAAAGGAAACGCTGCAGGTTGAGAGTCCTGTCACTGCCATGCCTCAAGCCTGATATGCCTTGTCCCCCTGGAAGTGGGAAGTATTGTTACTAAAAAGTAGCTAAATTGAGTAATCTTGCTGCCGGTTACCACTGTTGGTGGCCAACTTGCTGGGTCTGGAGTCTGCTGGCTTTGGTTCTGGTACCAGTAGGAAGACTACACCTCCCAGCATCCCCTGCGACATGGCGACTCTAGCGCCAACACTACCACGCTCCTAAGCCCGGCCGGTTGTGCCCGTCATAGCTCAGAGGAGGCTGGACTGGGCCACCCCCCCTGATAATTGGTCATCGGTTTTTGACTGCATTTTCCAGACTACAGGTACTGTTGCACACACTTTTATCCCTGATATTCCTACTTGTATTGGATCGTAATATTGTGTGGAAGCTACTGAACTATCCAAGACTCGCTCTGAGGTTCCGTGAATTCTGACCCTGGGTTGTAATGGTCGTGGTTCTGTTACAAATTTGGTAACAGCGAACCGTAAACAGTGAGCTCAGCAAGCATGAGTGTTTCCGTCATGTTACATTGATGGATTCACTGTGTATTTGACAATTTCTTTCTGAAACCACCCGTGGGTTCCATTTTGTGCATGGCAGCCATTTTGTGGTTGCCCTCACATAGGCCTATGACTGTGGCTGAACAAGTCTCTGGGACACGTGCACCTTGGCTTGAGTTTGTGCTGACTCCTGTTTGACCTGAAGTGAACTGACCCTGCTGCCTGAAGCTGACCTTGTCAAACCAGTTCTTGCCCTTTAGCTGGTCAAGATAGAGATCAAAGAGCAGGACATTGCTGATTTTATGGTACACACACACACCTTTCTATCTTGCTTCTCATCTGTTTCTGTTCCTTCTTTATGGCCTATTTACGATGGGGATGTGCCCGTTTTTATTATGGGTCCGTTCGACCTGTCTGATGAAGAATGTTAAGTTTAACCAATGATTGATTTTGGGCTGGACAAACTGAAAAATGGGCTTGTCATCATGCTCCTGCTTTTGTCGTGGAAACATGTGAGTGGTCAAACTGTAAATAAGGAATGTTTGCCTGAAGCACAATTTTTTGTATAAAAAGGGATGGCTCGCTTTGTAAAGTTGAGCAGTCTCCTGAGAACATACACTGTGTTGTACTTCTAGGATCTCTGTTACTGGCTGCAGCTAATAAATTTGATCTTTGACGTCGCCAAGAAGTACCCCGTGTCTCTGTATTCTAAGACAGGTGGACCCGGAGACTTTGGGCGTTTCCCCTGGCGCCGCTGGGTTCTAAAAACCCGGTTCTTCAATTGGCGCCCAACGTGGGGCGACTTCAGCGGTACCGGTCCAAGCCTGAAGATCGTGAGGAGCTTTGTGTGAAAATTCTGGAGGAAGGCCTCCCACTTCATGGACCCCTGTATGTCGTCGTGGTCCGAAAGTCTTTGCTGCGAGGTTCCCCGCTTTCCGACGGCTACGAAGGACTGCTGCCCTGACTGTCGCCCTGTCTTGGAGCCCTTAGACGATTTGTAAAGCAAGACGATAGACGGGTCTTCTGGTGACGTGATCGATACCTCAGTTAAGTATGAGTGGAACGTCTCCCAGTCCTTAGTTTTTGGGTATCCCTTGGGATCTTTGATTTGGGACTTGCAAGCTCCAAAGCCGAGGGACTCGTGTATTCATGAGACTATCGTATTCGATATTCCCTTGAAGTTTGAAGCCAGACTAGTGAGCGAAGATGCCTGGTCTTAGCAGACTTGGAAAGTTATTTTGTTGTGGTTGTAATAGGGATTCCCGATTGGAGGATTTGTGTCCGGTTCCTCCGATTGGAACTCCAACCTATGAGCTCTATTTGAAACATGTCGTGGGCCCCATCACGTATAATGAAGTGTGGATTCGCTACACTAGAAAGGACGGTGTCCTAAAGTGGCCCCATTATGGTAGTTATGACACGGAGATTTTAGATAATTTAGAAGTTAAACTCTTCAAGAAGAAAGCCCGGCCGGCGATGTTTGACTCTTTCCGCCTCTGGCGAAAGGAAGCCAAACAGAAAGAAATTAAATTAGCGAAGAGAAATAAAAGAGAGAAGGGTATTTCGATAATGCAAGCTGCTATACAGTTTAAAGATGAAGAAGAACAAGCGAGTGAGCAGTTGCACAGGCAACGTAAAATGGCAATTGATAAGTGTTATCCAGCTTTGCCACCTCATCAGCAAGGTGCGACGAAGGGACTTGAGAAGGATCCTTTGATGTCCCATTTGTTGAGGTCGCCACCCCCTTATGTGCAGAGTGCTACAGCACCTCCGCAACCTTTAGTTATTGCACAGCCGCCAGCTCCTCTCCAGTTGGCTCCTATTCCTCTGGCGCAGCCTTCTCAAGGGCCGCCGACTTTGCTACCTGCTCTGTCTCCAATTCTTATGACTTTGTCTCCTGTTCTTGCTACTTCTTCTGCTACCGCTCCTATATTGGTTTCCTCTCAGTCTGCCTTGTCTCCTGTCCTTCTGTCAACTTCTCCTTCTGTTCGACAGAGGATGACTGATACCGTTACTGGTCTCCTTTCCCCTCTCTTTGGGTCACTAGGTATGACCCCTGTTTCAGAGCGTAAACAATTACGTAGCCAATTGCCTAGTCCCGACGAGCGGACAGTACAAGATCATTTGGCGCGTAAATGGGTTACTGATCCTGCAAGATATGATTAAGAGTCTGTTATGGATGTCTTCCGTCAATGGGAAGCACCGAAGCAGAGGTATGTTTTTAATGAAATGTGTACTTTCCTTCGTGAAGAATGGGAAGATGGTGATTTGGGACAGACTCCATCTGAGTTGTTCCGTGTACAGTCCGAATTTGCGAAAGGCACGATTGTGGGTCTCGACGTCGAAAGAGCGGTAGCGACACTGCTTTTGTTCAGGAGCGAGTTTCCTTCTCGGTCGTTGTTTGAGCCTGACCCTTCTGTTAGGAGGAAAGTGCGACAATATTCAATGAGAGAAGTTCCTCCTGTATGGAAGGAAGCAGTTCAGGCTGATGCCGCTCATAACATCAATGCCGTACCGGCTCATTTTCAACGTGTTTGGGTACATGTTCCGTGGAAGCGAGTTGAAGTTTTGGCCCTTAAGCAGACTTTGCCTGACCCCCGTAAAAATCCTGCAGGGTATTATAAGGAATTATCACAGACTGCACACTCATGTATTATGAATCTAGCTGATATAGACATGTTGTTTGGAAATGTGGTTCCACAGCCTTTATCGGGATTGATTCGTCACACGGATCATGCGCAAGAGTTAGGTGATACCTGGGTTAATATTGGTGCTGCGGATGGTCGACAAGTTGGTGGTGCTAAACCTGAGCCTCTAGTTGCAGAACTTCCTGGTAGGATCGTTACTTATATGAAGACTTTAATGCCTGCTATGCGAGTAAACTGGGACAAATTGCGTGTAATCAGAAGAAAGATGAAAGTGTGTCTGATTTCTTCACTAGGTTTGAAGAAACGTTTATTGACCATAGTGGTCAAGACATGAGTACGGAAGGTGGTCAATGGTTGTTTGTTGATAAGTTTGTGCATAACTTACTTCCTGAGTTGTGTACTAAATTGAAGGATTCAGAGAGTTCTTGGGCTGTTTCCTCATCAGCACAGATATTGGCTACTGCACAGTACTACGAAAATAGGGATAAGGATGAGAAGGATAGAGCAGACAAGAAGACTAATGAGTTGAAGACAAAGGTTCTTTAGCAGCAAGCGTATCCGCCTCGTAGTAGCCAACGTGATTATCAGCAGCCTCAGCAGTTTCAGAGAAACTCGCAAAGGTTTGAGCCTCCTCAACCGCGTTTTCCTATAGGCCCTAATCAGTGTGCCCATTTTAAAAATAGTTGCCCGGTTCTGTTACAGCGCACGAATGGTGTTTCTGGTGTGAGAGGTCAAGGTGTTCAGCAAGCTTCTAGAGGTAGGGAACGTGGTGTGCTCCCCCAGAATGCGCGTTCCGTTCCTCCACAAAATTCAATTAATTGTTTTGATCAGCAAAATGGTGCGTCTGGTAGGACGACTCAGTACTATGCTGACGACTACTATGTCGAAGGTGAGAATATGGACGGTAATGATTGCTAGGACAGCCATAGACAAAGAGAGGGAGTTGTTTCAGTTCCAGTAGATCAGAGTGGACCTTATGTTGAAGTGATTACATCAGGTGTGTCAGAGCCTTTTCTGTTGGATACTGGTGCTGCAAAGAGTTCTATTATGCACTCTAGACTCCCTGGCGCACCTTTGTCTGGCTTAACGAATGTTTCAGTAGGTTTTTCTGGCGCCCCAGTTAGAAACCCGATTTCTAGTCCTTTGTCTCTTTCTGTTGGACCTCGTGAATTCGAAGCACCCCTTATTCTGACGACAGGTTGTGGTGAGAACTTGTTTGGATTGGATCTGTTGAAAAGGTTGTATGCGACGTTGTATTGTTCTCCTTTGGGAGTACAGCTTACATTGGGTAAGAAAGTGATCTCTCCGATGTATTTGTCGAAGGATCAACTTCCGACAGAATTGTCTTCTCTCCCTGATACTCGGTGGGCTACTGGTCCTAATGATGTGGGGCTTTTGGAGATTCCACCTTACGTGGTAACGCTTAAAGCAAATGTTAAATTGCCACCCATTCCCCAATATCGGATTTCTAGTGATGGTGAAAGAGCGTTGTTAGCGATCATCTATGATCTAATTGAGAAAGATGTGATTGAAGAGACGAGAGGTAATGTGTGCAACAGTCCTGTTTTGCCTGTCTTGAAACGCACTGACTCTTCTCAGCCACCCATTTACAGGTTTGTGATCGATCTTAGAGAGGTTAACAAAATCGTTGTGCCACAGTTTCCAGTTGTCCCGGATATTACTGCTTTGTTGACTTTGATTCCTGCTTCAGCTACTTGGTTTTCAGTCATCGACTTGAAAAATGCTTTCTTCAGTATTCCAATTGCTGAGGAGAGTAGAGATATTTTTGGCTTCTCTTTAGGAGGCTGAAGCTTCCGGTTTAAAAGAGCTCCTCAAGGCAATTGTGAGAGTCCTTCTATCTATAGCCAGGCTTTGAAAGGTCAACTTGATACTCTTGTGTTGCCTGCTGGTGCTGCTATTATTCAGTACGTGGACGATCTGTTAGTGGCCGCTGATGATGAGAAAACTTGTAAAGAAGCTACTCTTTCTTTGTTGCGACATTTGTCGGACTTGCATCATAAAGTGTCACCTTCCAAGTTGCAGTATTGTTGCCAAGAGGTGACCTACTTAGGTCATCTCTTGTCAAAGGAGGGAAGAAGGTTGACCCCAGAACGAATTCAAGCGATTGCGCGAATGACTGTACCAAGCACACAGAGAGAAGTGCGTGCTTTCTTGGGTATCACGTCATATTGCAGACAATGGATACCGAATTTTTCTCTGCTGGCCAAACCTCTGTTGGCATTGACTTGTAAAGATACACCGAATACCCTCCGGTGGTCTGACGATTGTCAGAAAAGTTTTTCGGAATTACGTGATGCATTGTGTTCGGCTCCTGTGTTGGGTACCCCAGACTATAGCAAGCCGTTTACGTTGTATGTGCACGAGAGAGAGGGATGTGCGTTGTCAGTGTTGACACAATCTTTTGGGGACAAGCAGCGTCCATGCGCGTATTTCTCGTCGACGTTGGATCCGGTAGCTAGAGCGTTGCCGAGTTTCCATTTGACAATTCCGATGTATGCCTCTCCTAGTTACTCGTGTCATAGATGTCCTGAAGGGTGTCGCTTTACCTACTCTATCGAGTGCGCTCAGGGCCAGCTTCGAAAGAGACCCCCGATGGCAAAAATTAGGAGACCGGCCGAACACTTAGTTCCCTACATAACTACAAGCCGGTGCCGGGGGCTGAACCCAGTGCCTCGTACATGCGAGGCAAGCACTCTACACTGAAGCTATCTCCTCATACGATTCGCCCGTTGCTGCTGAGTCCGGGAGATAGAGGCGAAGGGAGAGGAGCCATCGCCATCTTAGCCCCCCGCCTCCAAACCAAGCCCTGACTCTAATTTTATTAATTAATTGTCCCTGACTGTATGGCCGCTGGCATGGCCTGGGCCGAGAGAACAAGGCAGCAAATGGATGGGGGTGGGCACCACGCCCGTTCAAGCCGGGACATCATCTTGTAAATACAGCAGTACGTAGTAAGCATGAAATAAAAGTATCTTTAATTCTGAAATTATATTAGCATTTTGGTAAGAGATCGTCGTGTTCTGTTTAGTAGCCACCATCACGCACGATCACCCCGGCATCAGGCCAAGGAAAATTACCGATAATGTGGAGCACTTAAAGCCTGTAAGGGCCCCCGTCCCCGTAATACCCCGTAGGTTGCTACGGCATTAGGCCCAGCAAAATTGGCTATGGCGTGAGGGGTGCAGTACATAAAGACTGCACGGTACCCCGGCCATGTGCGGCTGCCAGACAGCAGGCGCGCCGCAGAGCCACACAACTGCTTAAACCGCGCGGCGGTTAAACTCGCTGGCCAGTTAACCCCTTGGGAAAGTATTTCATTATAATTCAATTGCACTAACCCATGTTTCCAGGGAGACTGACTGCAGCGCCTTAGACCGCTGCACTTGGCGCCACAATTATCCTCAGTGTAAATTGATGCATCGGGCCGCTTAATGGCACGCGGACGGGCCGCCACTCTCGATCAGCGCACTACCCGGCCCCTCGCCATCAAGGAGACTCGGGTTGTTTTTTGGACCACTAAGCCCACTGGTCCCCAACTACCCAACACGCTTGCCCGGGACGGTTGAACCTCCCCCCACCGCACCGATCCCGCGATCTTCTAAGACGCGTCCGCCCGCACCCACGACTAGCGCGGCCACTTCTTCCCCCCGCGTGGTGTTCCACCACTGGGGCCCCGTGCAACCTGGTCATACCCAGGGACAGGGCCGGGGGGGAGGCAGGAGAGCAGCACACACCTGGCTTTAGAAGGACGACAACGGCACGACGACACGACGTGGGAACAGCGCTCGAGCGGGCGGACAGCCAGAAAAGAGGCCGAGCCGTGGGCAGCCGAGGTTTAAGTATGGGGTACGCCCCCCCGACAGGTAAGCCCTGCCCTGGCCGCGTGTTCTGGCGATCGCAGGGAGGGGCAAGGAGCCCTGCATACCTCCCCTCCACACCCCCCCCATGAACCGGTGGGGAGCTGCAACGAATGGCCACTAGAGAGCTGCCTCGCTGATGTCCCCCTGTGTGGCACACGGACAGCGGCAGTAGCAGGTCTACTGGGGCCCTGTGCAGAGGAGACTGATTGAGGCGTGAGGCAGTGAGCGGCTGGATGGCAGACACACAATGGTGGCCTGGAGGCTGGGGGCCGGACAGAGTGGGCTGCTGAGTGAGTGCTTCACTTGCTCCCCACTGCGAGGAACGCCGCAGAGGGGAAAAGTCAAACGTGGAGAGCTGGGAACTTGGCTTCCGGCATGAACACAGCAGGTCTTCGCTACTGAAATGTAACAGCTGAATGCAGTCAGCGGTAAGCCGAGAGGTACGCTGCTGCTGCTGTTATTATCTGCTTAAAGAAAAACAGCAGCAAAGAGAAGCTTCTCATTGAAAGGGAAAGGAAACGCTGCAGGTTGAGAGTCCTGTCACTGCCATGCCTCAAGCCTGATATGCCTTGTCCCCCTGGAAGTGGGAAGTATTGTTACTAAAAAGTAGCTAAATTGAGTAATCTTGCTGCCGGTTACCACTGTTGGTGGCCAACTTGCTGGGTCTGGAGTCTGCTGGCTTTGGTTCTGGTACCAGTAGGAAGACTACACCTCCCAGCATCCCCTGCGACATGGCGACTCTAGCGCCAACACTACCACGCTCCTAAGCCCGGCCGGTTGTGCCCGTCATAGCTCAGAGGAGGCTGGACTGGGCCACCCCCCCTGATAATTGGTCATCGGTTTTTGACTGCATTTTCCAGACTACAGGTACTGTTGCACACACTTTTATCCCTGATATTCCTACTTGTATTGGATCGTAATATTGTGTGGAAGCTACTGAACTATCCAAGACTCGCTCTGAGGTTCCGTGAATTCTGACCCTGGGTTGTAATGGTCGTGGTTCTGTTACAAATTTGGTAACAGCGAACCGTAAACAGTGAGCTCAGCAAGCATGAGTGTTTCCGTCATGTTACATTGATGGATTCACTGTGTATTTGACGATTTCTTTCTGAAACCACCCGTGGGTTCCATTTTGTGCATGGCAGCCATTTTGTGGTTGCCCTCACATAGGCCTATGACTGTGGCTGAACAAGTCTCTGGGACATGTGCACCTTGGCTTGAGTTTGTGCTGACTCCTGTTTGACCTGAAGTGAACTGACCCTGCTGCCTGAAGCTGACCTTGTCAAACCAGTTCTTGCCCTTTAGCTGGTCAAGATAGAGATCAAAGAGCAGGACATTGCTGATTTTATGGTACACACACACACCTTTCTATCTTGCTTCTCATCTGTTTCTGTTCCTTCTTTATGGCCTATTTACGATGGGGATGTGCCCGTTTTTATTATGGGTCCGTTCGACCTGTCTGATGAAGAATGTTAAGTTTAACCAATGATTGATTTTGGGCTGGACAAACTGAAAAATGGGCTTGTCATCATGCTCCTGCTTTTGTCGTGGAAACATGTGAGTGGTCAAACTGTAAATAAGGAATGTTTGCCTGAAGCACAATTTTTTGTATAAAAAGGGATGGCTCGCTTTGTAAAGTTGAGCAGTCTCCTGAGAACATACACTGTGTTGTACTTCTAGGATCTCTGTTACTGGCTGCAGCTAATAAATTTGATCTTTGACGTCGCCAAGAAGTACCCCGTGTCTCTGTATTCTAAGACAGGTGGACCCGGAGACTTTGGGCGTTTCCCCTGGCGCCGCTGGGTTCTAAAAACCCGGTTCTTCAATTGGCGCCCAACGTGGGGCGACTTCAGCGGTACCGGTCCAAGCCTGAAGATCGTGAGGAGCTTTGTGTGAAAATTCTGGAGGAAGGCCTCCCACTTCATGGACCCCTGTATGTCGTCGTGGTCCGAAAGTCTTTGCTGCGAGGTTCCCCGCTTTCCGACGGCTACGAAGGACTGCTGCCCTGACTGTCGCCCTGTCTTGGAGCCCTTAGACGATTTGTAAAGCAAGACGATAGACGGGTCTTCTGGTGACGTGATCGATACCTCAGTTAAGTATGAGTGGAGCGTCTCCCAGTCCTTAGTTTTTGGGTATCCCTTGGGATCTTTGATTTGGGACTTGCAAGCTCCAAAGCCGAGGGACTCGTGTATTCATGAGACTATCGTATTCGATATTCCCTTGAAGTTTGAAGCCAGACTAGTGAGCGAAGATGCCTGGTCTTAGCAGACTTGGAAAGTTATTTTGTTGTGGTTGTAATAGGGATTCCCGATTGGAGGATTTGTGTCCGGTTCCTCCGATTGGAACTCCAACCTATGAGCTCTATTTGAAACATGTCGTGGGCCCCATCACGTATAATGAAGTGTGGATTCGCTACACTAGAAAGGACGGTGTCCTAAAGTGGCCCCATTATGGTAGTTATGACACGGAGATTTTAGATAATTTAGAAGTTAAACTCTTCAAGAAGAAAGCCCGGCCGGCGATGTTTGACTCTTTCCGCCTCTGGCGAAAGGAAGCCAAACAGAAAGAAATTAAATTAGCGAAGAGAAAAAAAAGAGAGAAGGGTATTTCGATAATGCAAGCTGCTATACAGTTTAAAGATGAAGAAGAACAAGCGAGTGAGCAGTTGCACAGGCAACGTAAAATGGCAATTGATAAGTGTTATCCAGCTTTGCCACCTCATCAGCAAGGTGCGACGAAGGGACTTGAGAAGGATCCTTTGATGTCCCATTTGTTGAGGTCGCCACCCCCTTATGTGCAGAGTGCTACAGCACCTCCGCAACCTTTAGTTATTGCACAGCCGCCAGCTCCTCTCCAGTTGGCTCCTATTCCTCTGGCGCAGCCTTCTCAAGGGCCGCCGACTTTGCTACCTGCTCTGTCTCCAATTCTTATGACTTTGTCTCCTGTTCTTGCTACTTCTTCTGCTACCGCTCCTATATTGGTTTCCTCTCAGTCTGCCTTGTCTCCTGTCCTTCTGTCAACTTCTCCTTCTGTTCGACAGAGGATGACTGATACCGTTACTGGTCTCCTTTCCCCTCTCTTTGGGTCACTAGGTATGACCCCTGTTTCAGAGCGTAAACAATTACGTAGCCAATTGCCTAGTCCCGACGAGCGGACAGTACAAGATCATTTGGCGCGTAAATGGGTTACTGATCCTGCAAGATATGATTAAGAGTCTGTTATGGATGTCTTCCGTCAATGGGAAGCACCGAAGCAGAGGTATGTTTTTAATGAAATGTGTACTTTCCTTCGTGAAGAATGGGAAGATGGTGATTTGGGACAGACTCCATCTGAGTTGTTCCGTGTACAGTCCGAATTTGCGAAAGGCACGATTGTGGGTCTCGACGTCGAAAGAGCGGTAGCGACACTGCTTTTGTTCAGGAGCGAGTTTCCTTCTCGGTCGTTGTTTGAGCCTGACCCTTCTGTTAGGAGGAAAGTGCGACAATATTCAATGAGAGAAGTTCCTCCTGTATGGAAGGAAGCAGTTCAGGCTGATGCCGCTCATAACATCAATGCCGTACCGGCTCATTTTCAACGTGTTTGGGTACATGTTCCGTGGAAGCGAGTTGAAGTTTTGGCCCTTAAGCAGACTTTGCCTGACCCCCGTAAAAATCCTGCAGGGTATTATAAGGAATTATCACAGACTGCACACTCATGTATTATGAATCTAGCTGATATAGACATGTTGTTTGGAAATGTGGTTCCACAGCCTTTATCGGGATTGATTCGTCACACGGATCATGCGCAAGAGTTAGGTGATACCTGGGTTAATATTGGTGCTGCGGATGGTCGACAAGTTGGTGGTGCTAAACCTGAGCCTCTAGTTGCAGAACTTCCTGGTAGGATCGTTACTTATATGAAGACTTTAATGCCTGCTATGCGAGTAAACTGGGACAAATTGCGTGTAATCAGAAGAAAGATGAAAGTGTGTCTGATTTCTTCACTAGGTTTGAAGAAACGTTTATTGACCATAGTGGTCAAGACATGAGTACGGAAGGTGGTCAATGGTTGTTTGTTGATAAGTTTGTGCATAACTTACTTCCTGAGTTGTGTACTAAATTGAAGGATTCAGAGAGTTCTTGGGCTGTTTCCTCATCAGCACAGATATTGGCTACTGCACAGTACTACGAAAATAGGGATAAGGATGAGAAGGATAGAGCAGACAAGAAGACTAATGAGTTGAAGACAAAGGTTCTTTAGCAGCAAGCGTATCCGCCTCGTAGTAGCCAACGTGATTATCAGCAGCCTCAGCAGTTTCAGAGAAACTCGCAAAGGTTTGAGCCTCCTCAACCGCGTTTTCCTATAGGCCCTAATCAGTGTGCCCATTTTAAAAATAGTTGCCCGGTTCTGTTACAGCGCACGAATGGTGTTTCTGGTGTGAGAGGTCAAGGTGTTCAGCAAGCTTCTAGAGGTAGGGAACGTGGTGTGCTCCCCCAGAATGCGCGTTCCGTTCCTCCACAAAATTCAATTAATTGTTTTGATCAGCAAAATGGTGCGTCTGGTAGGACGACTCAGTACTATGCTGACGACTACTATGTCGAAGGTGAGAATATGGACGGTAATGATTGCTAGGACAGCCATAGACAAAGAGAGGGAGTTGTTTCAGTTCCAGTAGATCAGAGTGGACCTTATGTTGAAGTGATTACATCAGGTGTGTCAGAGCCTTTTCTGTTGGATACTGGTGCTGCAAAGAGTTCTATTATGCACTCTAGACTCCCTGGCGCACCTTTGTCTGGCTTAACGAATGTTTCAGTAGGTTTTTCTGGCGCCCCAGTTAGAAACCCGATTTCTAGTCCTTTGTCTCTTTCTGTTGGACCTCGTGAATTCGAAGCACCCCTTATTCTGACGACAGGTTGTGGTGAGAACTTGTTTGGATTGGATCTGTTGAAAAGGTTGTATGCGACGTTGTATTGTTCTCCTTTGGGAGTACAGCTTACATTGGGTAAGAAAGTGATCTCTCCGATGTATTTGTCGAAGGATCAACTTCCGACAGAATTGTCTTCTCTCCCTGATACTCGGTGGGCTACTGGTCCTAATGATGTGGGGCTTTTGGAGATTCCACCTTACGTGGTAACGCTTAAAGCAAATGTTAAATTGCCACCCATTCCCCAATATCGGATTTCTAGTGATGGTGAAAGAGCGTTGTTAGCGATCATCTATGATCTAATTGAGAAAGATGTGATTGAAGAGACGAGAGGTAATGTGTGCAACAGTCCTGTTTTGCCTGTCTTGAAACGCACTGACTCTTCTCAGCCACCCATTTACAGGTTTGTGATCGATCTTAGAGAGGTTAACAAAATCGTTGTGCCACAGTTTCCAGTTGTCCCGGATATTACTGCTTTGTTGACTTTGATTCCTGCTTCAGCTACTTGGTTTTCAGTCATCGACTTGAAAAATGCTTTCTTCAGTATTCCAATTGCTGAGGAGAGTAGAGATATTTTTGGCTTCTCTTTAGGAGGCTGAAGCTTCCGGTTTAAAAGAGCTCCTCAAGGCAATTGTGAGAGTCCTTCTATCTATAGCCAGGCTTTGAAAGGTCAACTTGATACTCTTGTGTTGCCTGCTGGTGCTGCTATTATTCAGTACGTGGACGATCTGTTAGTGGCCGCTGATGATGAGAAAACTTGTAAAGAAGCTACTCTTTCTTTGTTGCGACATTTGTCGGACTTGCATCATAAAGTGTCACCTTCCAAGTTGCAGTATTGTTGCCAAGAGGTGACCTACTTAGGTCATCTCTTGTCAAAGGAGGGAAGAAGGTTGACCCCAGAACGAATTCAAGCGATTGCGCGAATGACTGTACCAAGCACACAGAGAGAAGTGCGTGCTTTCTTGGGTATCACGTCATATTGCAGACAATGGATACCGAATTTTTCTCTGCTGGCCAAACCTCTGTTGGCATTGACTTGTAAAGATACACCGAATACCCTCCGGTGGTCTGACGATTGTCAGAAAAGTTTTTCGGAATTACGTGATGCATTGTGTTCGGCTCCTGTGTTGGGTACCCCAGACTATAGCAAGCTGTTTACGTTGTATGTGCACGAGAGAGAGGGATGTGCGTTGTCAGTGTTGACACAATCTTTTGGGGACAAGCAGCGTCCATGCGCGTATTTCTCGTCGACGTTGGATCCGGTAGCTAGAGCGTTGCCGAGTTTCCATTTGACAGTCTGCTGGTTTGGTGATGGATAATACGTTGATTGTGATGGTTCCACATGCAGTGGATACCTTGTTAAACAAGACCAAGACACAGCACTTAACTAGTGCTCGATTGTCAGGTTATGAGTTGACACTCTTAGCGAGCCATGTGCATATAAAGAGATGCAACAGGTTGAATCCATCTACGTTGTTGCCGATTTCAGTGGAGACAGATGTTTCTGAACAGCACGATTGTTTTCTTAGGACAGAGGAGGAAACGAAAGGGAGAATAGACCTTAGGGACACTCCTCTTTCAAAGTGTGATGGTACCTTATGGGTAGATGGTTCGTGCTTCAAGCTCCCGAATGGTGATATGACTGCGGCATATGCTGTTACGACTTTGCATACGATTGTTGAAACTACACGTATCCCACATAACGCAGCTCAAGCAGCAGAGCTGATTGCATTGACAAGAGCGTGTGTGTTGTCAAAAGGGAAGCGAGTGACTGTGTACACTGATAGCCAGTATGCGTTTGGCGTGGCTCATAGTTTTGGACGATTGTGGAAAGAGCGTGGGTTTCTGACTTCGCATGGAGCTAAGATTCAGCATGGTCAGTTGGTAAATGAGCTTCTTGAGTCACTTACTTTGCCATTGCAAGTTGCGATCGTGAAATGCAGTGCACATAAGAAGGTTACCGATGATGTTGGTCGTGGTAATGCGTTTGCAGATGAAGTTGCGAAAGAAACGGCAAGGGATGTGATGAGTCGAATGTATGTTGCGGGTCCGGCGAGATGGGTTCCGGATAGAGGAATGTGTGAAGATACGATAGAAAGTGTGAAGTCAATTCAAGCTGAAGCTACAGAGAAAGAGTTGAGCGTATGGAGAGAGAGTACGGGTAAATTGGATTCGAATGGTTGTTGGGTTGAGGTGTCAGAGCATCAGCGATGGTTGTTACCGGATGCATACGTGCTGGCAGTGGTTACAATGGCGCATGGAATGGCTCATATCAGTACGAAAGGGATTTGTAAATTGTTGGCTCCAGTATGGCAAAATGCTGGAATTCCTAAGTGTGCAGAGAATGTGGTAAAAAATTGTATGGTTTGTCTGATGTACAATCCTGGCAAGGGAACTCCAACTCCAGCTGGTCATTTTGCACCTCCGACGTATCCGTTCGAGGTTTTTCAGCTAGATTTCATCCACATGGAGAGGTGCAACAATTTGAAATATGTACTCATGGTTGTTTGTACCTTTTCAAGATGGGTAGAAGCATATCCCCTGAAAGATAATACTGCCTTGTCCACAGCTAAAGCCCTTGTTAAGGAGTTTTTCCCTAGGTACGGTTTGCCAAAAATGATCTGGAGTGACAATGGGAGTGAATTTGTGGGTCAAGTGATGAAGAGAATATGTGATGGTTTAGGAATTCGTCAAAAATTCCATGCTGCAAATCACCCCCAATCAGCTGGTTTAGTTGAGTGCTATAATGACACCCTTAAGTTGAAATTGGCCAAGATACAGGCGAGCTCTGGTCTTAAATGGCCTGATGCTTTGCCATTAGCACTTCTGTCAACAAGGATGACTGTACATTCTCGAGTGGGACTTAGGGGCATATTACCAACCAATAGAGATAATTTTTGTCTCTAACTTGTTTAGAGACAAAAATTATCGCCGCACATCGGCGATTTTTATCGCAGATAAACCTTGCTATTAGCAAGGTTTATCGCAAATGCGATAAAAAACAGCCGCAATGCATGAATATCGCTGACAAGGTAGCGATATTCATGCATTTTCGAGCAAATGCTCTTAGCCATGTTATCCACCTCCCATTGGATAACATGGCTAAGAACTGCTCCTGGGCAGGTGTTAGCTTTTGGAGATATTCGCGCTTAGCGCGAATATCTCCAAAAGTTGGTAATAGGAGATAGCGATGTTAGCGACTGTTTCCAGTCACTAACATCTTGGCACGCCCACTTTGCATGTCATTAGTGATAAATATCACTGACATGCAAAGCGGGGTCCAAGATGGTCACTATCTCCTATTAGCTGTCGCTAACTGGTGTTAGCGACAGCTTGGTAATAGGGAGATAATTTTATCTCCGCTTTCTTGGCTTTTAAAGCCAAAAAAGCGGAGATAAAGCCCTTGATAATATGCCCCTTAGTCCCTATGAAATAGTTTTTGGTCGCCTGGCAAACATATGGGGAGTGCCGAGGCCGACGAAATTCAGCGAGATTGAACACCCTGTATTGCTTGACTATCTGTATGATTTGACGGCTAAATTGCATGTCTTACACCAACAGGTTCATGACACATTGCCTCAGGCTTCTGAAGATCCAGGACACGCCATCAATTCTGGCTCCTGGGTTTTCGTGAAGAATTTTCAGCGGACAAAGAACGATCAGCCCCGTTGGACTGGTCCCTACTTGGTGCTATTGTCTACGCGATCTGCAGTACGAGTGCAAGGGAAGAAGAACTGGATCCACGGCGTGCATTGTAAGAGGGTTCCTTTGCCTCTGCCGTACGACCAGTGGGTCCAGGAGGGCATTCCTGATTCAGAAACTGACACCGTGCCTCGTTTTCTGCCTTTTAGCGATGCACGTTTAATTGGGACGAGTTCTGAGCGTGAAAGTGACGATCTTCTGCAAGAAGCTGTGCCTCCGTCAGTTCGTTTGGACACTACTGAGCCTGAACTACATAAGATCTCCGAGTCTGTGCATGTGGACGAAGGAGAATGGTCGTTGATGGGATGGTTCTGGGAACTGTTATCCACTTGGGGATGGAAGATTCTGATGATCATTGGGATGGTATTAGCTATCCTTTTCCTGTTCTGTCTTTGCGTACAGTGTGCTCCTGCTATACGTGGCCTTTGTGCTACTTCGTGCTCGAGGAGACCTGTCCAGAGAGAGTTACTAAGTACTAGGATGATGCTACAGCAACATCTTGATGATCTGATGAGTATAGACCTGGATTCAGATTGACGTGAGTTTAGGTTATTGCCTATGTAAGGGCAAAAGGAGGGTCTGAGGTTACGTGAATTCTGACCCTGGGTCGTAATGGTCGTGGTTCTGTTACAAATTTGGTAACAGCGAACCGTAAACAGTGAGCTCAGCAAGCATGAGTGTTTCTGTCATGTTACATTGATGGATTCACTGTGTATTTGACGATTTCGTTCTGAAACCCGTGGGTTCCATTTTGTGCATGACAGCCATTTTGTGGTTGCCCTCACATAGGCCTATGACTGTGGCTGAACACGTCTCTGGGACACGTGCACCTTGGCTTGAGTTTGTGCTAACTCCTGTTTGACCTGAAGTGAACTGACCCTGCTGCCAAAGCTGACCTTGCCAAACCAGTTCTTGCCCTTTATCTGGTCAAGATAGAGATCAAGGAGCAGGACATTGCTGATTTTATGGTACACGCACACACCTTTCTATCTTGCTTCTCATCTGTTTCTGTTCCTTCTTTATGGCCTATTTACGATGGGGATGTGCCCATTTTTATTATGGGTCCGTTCGACCTGTCTGATGAAGAATGTTAAGTTTAACCAATGATTGATTTTGGGCTGGACAAACTGAAAAATGGGCTTGTCATCCTGCTCCTGCTTTTGTCGTGGAAACATGTGAGTGGTCAAACTGTAAATAAGGAATGTTTGCCTGAAGCACAATTTTTTGTATAAAAAGGGATGGCTCGCTTTGTAAAGTTGAGCAGTCTCCTGAGAACATACACCGTGTTGTACTTCTAGTATCTCTGTTATAAGCATGAGCGGATTTTGCGTATTGGCAATCCGCGGATTTGCGTATTTGTGTATTTGCGTATTTCGAAAATCCGCAAAATCCGCGGATCCTAGCGTATTTTTTATTTTTTGTGTTCGCACGGGTTTCTGCAAGTTCGCGAGGGTTTTATTGTACAAAACGCTCGCGAACGTGCAGAAACCCGTGCGAACACAATGTGCCTGGGTATTGCGCTCGTGAAAGTCAGGGATGCAAAGTCTATCCAGCATCACAGCTGATTTTCGACGGTAGATTTGGGAAGAAGGCACATCTGCCCAAACTTGACAACGCTTACGATTGTTTTTGGGCTGATGAATGAGTCACTGAATTTAAGCTTCAACTAGGGCACATGCTTTATTGATATCTGTAAGTGCTTCCTGTTGAGGTTTAATTTTTGTGCCAGGACCATCGTGCCAGAATGAACCCTGCCCTTCATATTTATTCAAGAAGACGCCACCGTTTTGTGCCATGCCTCTACTCAACTGGAGTACTTTCTACTGGATAATCAGTACCTCGTTGGGTAAATGTATAGTGCTTTTACTATACTACAGCTTCCTAAAGTGCCAGAGAGTTGTCTACAGCGACCATGTGTGTGTTACTATGCAATCGCCCCAAAGGGCACAGGGGTCCCTTGAGTGAGCTGCTGTTGTAATTTACAATGGCGCCAGCAAGCTGCCAGCGCCGTTGTAAAATAGTTACAAAGTTAGCTTGCACAGGAAGCACTTAGATAAAATAAAGCAGCACCTGCTTCGTTTTATCTAGTGGTTCCTGTGCAAGCTAACTTTGTAACTATTTTACAACGGCGCTGGCAGCTTGCTGGCGCCATTGTAAATTGTGGGGGTTCAACTTTTGAACCCGTTACGTCCGCGCGGATTTTTTTTTTGGATTTTGTGGGAAATCCGTAAAATACGCGTATTGCGGATTTCCGAAAAATCCATGGGCGTAACGGATTTACCGCTCACACTTACTCTGTTACTGGCTGCAGCTAATAAATTTGATCTTTGACGTCGCCAAGAAGTACCCTGTGTCTCTGTATTCTAAGACAGGTGGACCCGGAGACTTTGGGCGTTTCCCCTGGCACCGCCGGGTTCTAAAAACCCGGTTCTTCAGCAATTCCAACATGAGCAAGCGCAAAGGAGTTGTGAGCACCTTAGATGCATTTATTGTCAGGGCAGAATCGTTGTTGACCCATGAGATCGAAATGACAGAGCATAGACTTTCCCCAGATCCATCAGTACAGAGATGCTCATCATTAGGTATCTCCAACCCGGGGGACTCCGCACTCATGTGCCTGTCCACTACGCCCCAAAATGTGCCCCCTTGCCAACTTTAGACATACCACCAAAAGCTGTTCCAAATGTGCCAAGTATAGCTGCTAGAACACGGGTCTCCAAACCCACCAGATGAGAATAAGGTGAGAGAGCCACTGGCTAAATGAAAGTGGGGTGTTGGCACTCAAAATACAATGAACACAAAAGGATCTCAACCAGCCGATCATGTAACTGATCCTGTAGCACCAACGGCCAACTCTGTTAGCACACAGACTGATGTGGGTCTGCTTTCTTCTTTACCTAGACATGAGAGTATTGGGGAAGCTGCCTTTGCCGCTGTTGTGGAAACTGCTTTGGGAACTGCGCTAGCCCACATCAAAGAACTAATCAATAAGAACTTTACTCTTCTTTGGGAAAAGTTAGATCGGGTGAACATTGTCATGGACAATTTAAGTGGCAGTAATGTAATTTCACGCTCTCATGCCATTGAGGGGGAGGGTCCGTCAACATCAGTAGATGCTAATTTAATTGTTAATTCTTGTATTACAAGCTGTAAAGCAAAAGAACACCATATACTGAAACCTAGCATCGGGGAGGGATCCCAGGTTCCTAATACAAAACGTATGGGCTCACATAGCATGTATCCCGGCTCAAGGACCAATTGCCAGAAACCCAATACTGATGACCGATTAGGTTTATAGATATTTTACAAAATGTATGCTAGGCAAATTTTAACAAAATTAAATGAATGGATTGAGGAGAACTGCATTCTTTCAAAATATCAGGCTGGATTTAGAGTCAGAATCAGCAGAATTGACCAGGTATCTACACAAACCACATCACACTGGACTTCCTGGGGTCTTTAGATTTCTCTGTATGAGCTGGAAATATACCATTTTAAAGAAAGGTCATCTGTATATTGCCTTTGTCGGCCTGAAGGCCACAATCAAACTTATCCCTAGAAACCTATTCTGGCAATCATTAAAAGATCAAGGGGTACCAGGAGTACTCCTCGTGCAAATAATAAGATTGTATGAGGATAACTATGCAAAAGTTAATGGGGTCTGAGGGGCGAACTCACTGAGGTAATTCCAGTAAAAAGGGGCGTAAGGCAAGGGTGTGTGTTGATGCCCACCCTATTTTCATTGCACGTAAACGATATCCTAGAGCATTTATTGGGTTGCGCACATGATTCACCCAAGTTAAGGGGGCCCAGTACCAGCCATTTTATACGCAGATGACACTATTTTAATATCTCAAACCACAAAAGGTTTACAATGTCTAATAGACTCTTTCAGCGCATACTGCGATACTAAGGGCCTAGAAATAAATTATGCGATACAGAAAAGGGGGTGGTGATGAACAGAGTGTCTGAATTAAGCAGACCACTCTTACCCAGTCCAAAGATCAGGGCTTGATCCATCACCGTTATTTATCTCACTGCCCCATCCCAGCTCAGAACCTGGCTATATGCAAATTAGTCTGTCCCTGGCCCAGTGCATCATGGGAACAGGGCAGACCAAACTACCAAGCCAATTCTTCACCAGAAAGGAGACAAGCTACCGGGGACCGGTTTCTGGCATTTCTGCCTCTTCGGCCCGGCTTGCTTGAATCCTGATGGAGCAGTGAGAAAGGGACTCATGTCTGAGTATACCCTGCCACACCTGTAGTGGCCAAAAACGATACAGAAAAGGGGGTGGTGATGAACAGAGTGTCTGAATTAAGCAGACCACTCTTACCCAGTCCAAAGATCAGGGCTTGATCCATCACCGTTATTTATCTCACTGCCCCATCCCAGCTCAGAACCTGGCTATATGCAAATTAGTCTGTCCCTGGCCCAGTGCATCATGGGAACAGGGCAGACCAAACCACCAAGCCAATTCTTCACCAGAAAGGAGACAAGCTACCGGGGACCGGTTTCTGGCATTTCAGCCTCTTCGGCCCGGCTTGCTTGAATCCTGATGGAGCAGTGAGAAAGGGACTCATGTCTGAGTATACCCTGCCACACCTATAGTGGCCAAAAACGATACAGAAAAGGGGGTGGTGATGAACAGAGTGTCTGAATTAAGCAGACCACTCTTACCCAGTCCAAAGATCAGGGCTTGATCCATCACCGAAATAAATTATAGCAAAACAAAATACATGGCAGTTAACCCACATAAATCTTTTCAAAAGAATTTAGGGGTTAAAAACCAGAAGATAGAATATGTGCAAAATGTGTATTATTTAGGCATAACCTTGGATACCAAAATGACCTGGAAACTGCAATTGGAGATAAGCAAGACTGTCATGCTCCAAAATTCCCTACCGATAGTAAAGAAACACGAGGGTAGTACTTCTAAGGAGGCAGTATCCCCTGCCTTTGAGGTATACAAGTACAGGGCACAATCGGCATCCCTTCATTGGGCAGAGTTATGGGGGCCCTCATGCAAGAATGCCTTTGCGGTAGGAGAAAATTAATTTTTCAGGAACCTATTATATTTTCCAGCGCACCTCTAATCCCAATTGTTATGGACCTAAACATTAAACGTATAGATCATCAAGCCATACTGAGACCAATATTGTTTTGGGTGTGACTGTGGTCTACAACAGAAATTGCCCACTATGAAGATGGCCTAGAAGAAATTCTACGGTTTGAACAAAGTACGGGAAGAACCCGCTCAACTGACACTGGCTTCTAAGAAAATATTAAAATCCACATTTTGGGCGTACTTCCAAAATAGTGTGTCCCATAATTCTCCTATTGGTACACTAACAACTTGTCACCATATTAGCAAGAAGCTTTTTAAAATTATCGCTGTTTTATTGGGCTTAATAATATGCGCTATAGAATTCCAATAGAAGCCCAGGTTAGATGTGCAGGACATCTAACCTGGGCTTCTATTCGAATTCTATAGTGCATCTTATCAAGCCCATTATTGCCGCTTTAGCAGCAGTTTCCTGCCGCTAAAACTGCGATAATTTTAACGAGCTTCTTGCTAATATGCCCCTCAGTTTCTTCATATGAAGCCAACTTCGAATTTTTAGCCATTTCTGGATGAAGTGTAGCCACAGTTAGCGAAATCACTATACATGAAATTTCGATATGGTGTTCTGCAAACCAACTCGAACACATCAAAATGGGTCCGTAAACAAGGGGAGAGCAATAGTGAGTGCTGTGTATTATACCAATCTGATACTCGAGTAAATGACCTACACATATTATTCTTTTACCCCGCTTATGCTAAGCCTAGGAAGAAATGGATCAAACCCATTTGCTGCAATAAGGGCATTAGGTTCTGTCTTGAGGCAGAAAGAATACTAAAAACTGACACTTCTCCCAAAAAAAATGTCAGTGTCAGTAGATACCTGTTTGGTGTGGGTATAATAAGTGTAAAGGTAGGCTTGAAATTTTAGTGACCTTATGTACATGTGTATTTGGAATTATGTTGTCAATTGGCCGTGCCCTTGCACTTGCACTTTATAAATCAATGATAGACTATGAGGTATGTCCTGTTAGTTATATTTGTTGCATTTAAAGCATTTGCACTTTTTGATTAGATTCCTTCCAGGAAGCTGCACTTAAAAGATGTATAGACAGTCACCTGCAGTCCTTGGTTATTTGCAATGTTATTTGATTTATGTATTCCTCCAATGCCTTTTATAAACTTAACTATGCCTAGCATTTTTTTATTTATTTATGATATTTTAAAATTGTCAAATAGATGATACGTTTCTTTTATTCTCTTCTGTTTTTAGAATTTTGTATTTAAATTATGAACTATTTATTTTTTCTTTTCCTTTATGTAAATGGTCTAAAGTGGTACCAGCGAAAGGCACCATTCTTTTGCACGTTTTTTATCATTATGGTGTGTTACTTGTTACTGTGTATCTTTTATGGTTTAAACTAAACCGAAATAAAGATTGAATTGATTTACTCTTTCTGCCAAACCCTACACTTTGGCATTATACAAAGCAGTACATCACTGCACAATGCCTTGCTTCTTCAATATGTTTTCATCTGCTTGGAACACCACCATGCACCATTATCTGATATGATGACCTGTGGAATACCTTCGCTCAAAAACAATTTCTACATCGCTCAAATTCAGTCACAGTCACAAACCCAACTTCAATCCATTGTGATAATCAATCAACTACTAACATAAAAAAAACAATAAGACTTTCCATCTTTGTTGCCAAATATGTGTACAGATACCTGCTCTACATGTGCTGGCAGGTTATACATGATGAAGCATTATTCATAACAGCTCACAATAAAATAGTCAACTTGTAGGAATAATTTGCTACTCTAAGCTACATTCTAATTCTACATTTGTTCCTATACCACTATGATTACATAACAATAGAAACCCTGCGGTTCCTGAGGATTTTTGAAAACTAGAGACCAGGGGAATCCAGGTTGGTGGAACTGGCAGCAATGTAGGACACATTCTTACCCACAATGTTAAGCAACAGTCAAATTTAGGTTAAATAAATGCAAATATTCTCATATTTATGTGAAAGAATTTGGGGGCATATTACCAACAACTAGCGATAATTATCGCTATGTTGGCTTAGCGGCAATAATTTTATCGCCGCGTTGCGGTGATTTTTATCGCTTAGGAGCCTTGCTATTATCAAGGTTTATCTCCTAAGCAATAAAAATCGGCCGAAATGCATGAATATCGCTGTAAAGTCAGCGATATTCATGCAATACCGAGCTAATGCTCTTAGCCATGTTATCACCTCCCATTGGATAACATGGCTAAGAACTGCTCAGGGCAGGTGTTAGCTTTTGGAGATATTCGCGCTTAGCGCGAATATCTCCAAAAGTTGGTAATAGGAGATAGCGATGTTAGCGACTGTTTCCAGTCGCTAACATCTTGGCACGCCCACTTTGCATGTCATTAGTGATAAATATCTCTGACATGCAAAGCGGGGCCCAAGATGGTCGCTATCGCCTACTAGCTGTCGCTAACTGGTGTTAGCGACAGCTAGGTAATAGGGAGATAATTTTATCTCCGCTTTCTTGGCTTTTAAAGCCAAAAAAGCGGAGATAAATCCCTTGATAATATGCCCCTCGGTCTCTTCCAGTCAGTGGAAAAAGTCTTACCATCCTGCATTGCGACATGTCTCCCGAGAAAAACTGAAACCTACATGTGAAATTAACAGAGCTTAAGTTAAACCATGTGAGGACTATATTGGCACTATCTTAGCTTCGCATTGTCTGGGTTTTGATAGCTTCCTGTCTGGTGAAATGGGCTGATCCACAAATATGGGATACCATTTTAATTGTGAGAAGTGTAGCAATGCAAATTTTTGATGTTAGCTGCAAGTTCTGAAATTGCCTATCACAAAAATATGAGGAAAATACATTTTTCACCATTACTTTAGTGTTTATTGAGCATTCTGGATAAGAAAACATTGTGGAATCTATGCAAGCCACATCTACATGGTCGTCTCTGGGGGTCTAGTTTTTAAAAATCGCTGGAGTAGATATGTCTCCTTGGGTGCCATTCAACCCCTAATTTTTTCCTCTCGGATTGTGCCCTGATATCATTGACCATCTGTTTTCTCATGTAAGCAGAGGTTGTTTAATGTTACGATCAATCTCTGCAATTTATTGGAATTTTCTCCTCTCGGATTGTGCCCTGATATCATTGACCATCCGTTTTCTCATGTGAGCAGAGGTTGTTTAATGTTACGATCAATCACTGGTGGAAAACCTTATCGAGCTCCACAATATTCATTGTTCTTTCATTTTCCTTTTATTTATCTTACAGAACACGTGTGAATTAAAGCCGTAAACGAAAATCCAGCTAGTATTACACATTTGACGGTCTGAAAGAGCGAAGCATGCCGTTTTGTTAATCATATGGTATGTATTATCCGTCTGACTCAGCCGTTTTAAACAGCAGCCTGTTGATCTATTCTGACGGGTTTGCTGGGGTAGTCTTTCTCGTTTGTTGTCTGAAAGAAAAGGAGGAATTAGGGAACTTTTTTACCCGTTTGCGTCTAGCATATTGCTATATTACAACCTCTTAAACGACTTCTTAAACGACTTCTTTAATAGGTGTATGACGGACCTAGAGGCACCTCTGACGAATGTGTATATTTGTGTTTAGGCAATCTTACACGATGCTGCCTGTAAGTGGAAGCTGAACTCTTTGCGAGATCTTTGAAAAACGCATTATTGAAGATACTTTCACAGCGGGTAAGTCGTGTGAGAAAGACTGTCTGCGAGTGACCTCTTGATGTATTTGTAAATCGTTTTTTCCTACTGAACCCGGTGGAAACGTTCCCCTTTTTTCGCTAAATTTCAACTAGGTTCCTATTGGATTAGCTCGTTTAACCCTGCCATCTATACTGCGCCTGATATCGTTAACCGACAACACAGCGGAGATATTTTGACCTGGGAACCCTGGGTAGAGGTAATTTGATTACATTGAAAGATTGAGCGTAATGCTTCCTTTTTAATGTGAATGTTGCCTTTTTGACCACTCAGATATTCTTGAGCGATATGGCGCTAGTATGACTGGTGATATAGGTAATGTATGAGATGTTTTGTCTGCACGAATTCCTATAAGTGTATTGATTGCACGTTTTCTACTTTTACTTTGTTATTATCTATTCTTTCAACATTGGAGCTCATCAATTAATGGGCATGTCTCAAAACAAATTGTGTTTTTATATATGAATTCATACCATGTGGAACTACAGATGCATATTTAATTGAATGAAATGCAGGCAAATACTACTTGAATCTGTGGGCTGTATGAAAAGTATAAGGCTCCACATTAGATCGTACATATATGAAGTATAAATTGAACAAATATGTAGTAATTTACTAGGTTGTTGATTCTAAAATGTAACAAAAAAATGTTGTTGATGACAGATTGGCCACGGGTTATTTTCCATGTGTTGTGTCCCCCACTACCTCGGCGTGAGAGCCCTGATGAAGGAGCGCCCGTAGACCTGGGCCGTGCACCAAAACGCGCGTTGGCATTACGTGTTTCTTGGATCCTGTCTGATCAACTTGGACTACCTGGCAGTTTGCTATGAAGATCCCGCAGGATCCTATCATTATTGTTGTCACTCTGGGGATTACGTTGAGGAATGTATATATAGTGTTTGGTTTACTAGTGAGTGTTTGAGTGTGATTGAAAGAGAAGGATGTGTGTGTTTGCTGAGAGGCTATGTGGGGTGTTTTGTATTGTATTGTGTATTTATTGAAGTATGTTTTATGAATTAACCTATCAATGTATTAGGGTACAAAGTAATGTGGCATTACATGTTTCTTGGATCCTGTCTCATCAACTTGGACTCCCTGGCAGTTTGCTATGAAGATCCCGCAGGATCCTATCATTATTGTTGTCACTCTGGGAATTACGTTGAGGAATGTATATATAGTGTCTGGTTTACTAGTGAGTGTTTGAGTGTGATTGAAAGAGAAGGATGTGTGTGTTTGCTGAGAGGCTATGTGGGGTGTTTTGTATTGTATTGTGTATTTATTGAAGTATGTTTTATGAATTAACCTATCAATGTATTAGGGTACAAAGTAATGTGGATGAAGTTTGCACAAACAAAATATGATAAAAAGAAAATAAAGATTTTATATTTCTATATTTGACATTTCTGTGTACCGTGTGACCATTCTGCCGCCCTTTTGGTGAGTTCCTTGTTGTGTTAAAAATATTGGACTCTTTATGGGCCATTGCTTGATTCGCTAGGGTGGACCTTCTCCCTTGCAGTAGTGCCATTCAACCCCTGTCCCAATACTGCACCCATCTGGCATGATAATGTGAAACATTTATTTTAGGCATGAATGGCATTTGCAAGGCAATATGTGTAAGAAACCAGGCATCTACATAAACCACATCACACTGGACTTCCTTGGGTCTTCGGTTTTCTGAAAAGCCTAAGGTTTTTGTGGTTCATTGGGTGCTGGCCAGCCCCAAGCCCAAATATAGCATCCATTCTTCATAGACAGTGAAATTAAATTTTGTGTTTTCAGGCTTAGTTATGATGTTTGCAAGGCATTCTGGGTAAGTAAACATAGTGGGATCCATAAAGAATACACCATCCTGGACACACCACGATTTCTACTTTTTAGAAATGTTTGTGGATGGTAGGTTTCGATTGATGACACCAGCCCCATGCACAAATATGCTGTCACATTCCCTGAATGATTGAAATGCAAAAAAACATTTTGATATTTCCAGAATGCATTTTGAGGTTGTTCTTGTGACAGGTGATAGGCACACACACAAAAGAGCATACTGTTTTTTATTGAGATTAGTGTGGAAATGCTGCATGGTAGGACTTTTGTAGATTCTCGAAATGTTCTCTCAGAGAAATCTGATGAATATTGAATTTCCAATTCTGGACAACGGATTTTGCAAGTTATTCTGAGAAATCAAGTTACAAAGCTGTGTACTCATCTGGATGTCTATTTTTCAGAACTGTCTGGGGTTGACTTTCCTGGGTACCAACCAATCTCAGGCTCAAATACCCCTCTCTGGTTTTTTAAGAATTTCTAAGGTTGATATGTTTTCCTGGGTGCAGCTGACCATAGGCCCAAATACCACAACCACCCACAACTCTAAACTTATTGCAATTTGAAGGAAATATCTTGAATTTTCTCTGTTGCATTTTGAGGCCTTTCATGTCATGGATGACAGACCCTCCCACAAACATGTTGTACGCTTATTCTAAGCGATGTGTAAGAATGCTGGATAGCAGCACTTTAGTCAAACCCTGCAAATTAAGGAACTTTCAATTACAGAAATGTAAGTAAAAAGTGGTGATTTAAGCCAAGGCTTGATGTTTGCAGGGCATTCTGGGTAAGAAAAAGACTTGCCCAGTTGTTAAGTTTTCTACAGTATCTGCGGTTGTTAGGTTTCCGTGGGTGTTCGCAGACCCCAGGCTGATATCAAAACTATCAAGATCCCCAGAATGATTGAATTTTAAACAAAAAATCTTGCTGTTTCCATGTTGGAGCCTTTCCTTCGACACATTGGTATATCGTTTTAATATTAAATTACTTTTCGGACGTCAATAAAAAAAAAAGGAATAAAAGGAATCCTTGTATATATTTAATACATCCAAAAATGTAATTTAGGTGAACCTATTTTTAACATTTTGTAATTTTTACCTGAAAATATTTTAATGCTGCATTTTTGTAGCATATTCTTTGTTTCTATGTTGCAACTAATTTTTTCAAGCATAGCGTTCTGGTAAAGTATTTTTTCATTTCTTTTGTAAGTAAACATAGAGAAAAGCATCTGCAGGATTATCGGATGAGGTAGAAAAATTTATGTTTTTTATTTGTATATATGGTAAAGGTTTTTAGGTGGATTTCAGTGGAATGCATGCATAGCAAGGGGAAATAATGAGGAGAACTAAAAATAGTCCTCTACGTTATGCCGTCGTCAGATAAGCACAGCATTTCGTCACCAACTCAAATTTTTAGGCTTTAGGAAATCTGAATTTGCGTCAAAATCCATGGGTGGATGCATGGCTACACCCATGCTCCACCTATTGATCACCTCACCAGAGCGACATAACACAAGGCACCACTATGCACCTCATTGCGTGTCTTTATTTTACTAGGCATTGAAAAGTCACTGAAATTGGGCACACAAAGATCATTACAGCAGTTGCATTTACCCCGTAAGATACCTTACACTGCAGCCTGTTTGTGAGCAATTAATTAAGCCAAAAAGTATTTACTTTTGCATTTGACAATGTTGACAATATCTTTAAGCACTTTTTTATTTTAATTGTTTTAAATAAATGTACTTGCTACCTGTCAGACTGTACCCTTTTTTAATCCACCTGTATTTCTGCTGCTACATCATAACACCCACTTATGGGCTCCTGGAATACATGTTTTTTCCATTTCCAGCACTGGTGACGTTGGACCTGCTTTAGCTCAATCTAGACACAACTTAACACTGGACACATAAAAAATGGTGGGCTTCCTGCTTCAATAACCCCCTAAAGTTATGAGCTAACCAACCTTAACATAAGTGAAATTGGGATACTGATGCTAGTCAGTTCGCAGACAAATACTTTCTGCTGGCTCTGGAACTATAAATCCCAGGTTCAAAATGATATACAGGTTGGTATACTGCTCGGATTCAGAGGCCTCCTACTCCGTGCTGTAAGGGAACGAGCAACTGAAATACGTTTTCATTAGAACCAGTGCTTAAATTGTGAATACATAAGTGACAACGCTCTCATCAGGAGGCCACTGCAGCTTGTCGCTGCCATGCTGCCAGTTATAGTAACAACACAACTACTTATCATCACACTCCTAAAAGTGTGTGAATTCAGATTATTCCAGGCCCCCAAAGCTATAAGAATGGCTTGGGTGGCAGGTAATAGTCATTTTTAATGTATATTGAATTAATAATTGACTGTTGTTGTGGTCATCTGAGACAGCACCACCTTGTGCCAGACAGTCACAAGCAACAGTGTTGAAAATTAAGTGCCGGTGCTGAGCACCGGAAACCACCAGCTCAAATTAAGCACTAAAGCAGGAGTCAAATGCGGCCCACCTTCTTAAAACCATCCACTGACAGGGTCAACCAAATGCATGGTCTCGACATGCCTAGACCCCTGCACCAGAATGTACACAGGCCAATTGACAAAACAAAATCAAAAGAACGAAATACCGCACATATAGGAGACCAGAATGTGCCCAGCATGAAAAGCCCAGCAAATACAACAGCTGCCCAGAGCTCTCTGTTGGTTATTAACTAAAAGCTGAATGCATTTTAAAACGTGAATGCTGCTTGCATCGGGACTACCAGTGCAGCAGCTGTATGGCTGCACAGGCTAGCCCAGCCTCCAGTACCTTTTTGTCATCTCATCAGACTACAGGTGCATTCCGGAGAAATGGGAAGGGATGGACCCCACGCAAAAGGTGGAAGACTGGCTACGTGAACTGCTGCCAGAAGACACGCTGTCGCCCCACTTTGTGGTAGAACGTGCCCACCGGGTGCCAACGAAACCCCTCTCTGCTGGCTCGAACCCCAGACCTGTCATCCTCCGGGTCCTCAACTACAGGGACCGAGATGCAATCTTGCGAGAGGCCAGGAGGCTAGGCGAGATCAGAATTGACAATGCCACAGTCATGTTCTTTCTTGGAAGTGAAGCGACGGCTGTGACAGGCCGGACTCAAATACTCATTGCTCTTTCCGGCCAAATTACGGGTGGTGGCGAAAGATAGGACACACTTTTTCATGAACCCTGATGAGGTTGAGGCCTGGCTCGATGAGAATATGCCTGACGTACCCAGGCGAGCACAGGGGACTACTACCATGGAACGTGCACGGGGGGCACGACGACGCCGCCGGCGCGGGGTTCCTACGCCTCCCCAAGTTCGAGACTCACCGGCTCACTCCCCATCTGCACACGAGATGCTACAAGGGCAGCAAGATGCTCTCCGCAGCGTTACGGAAATCAGCAATACCCCGGCTCCATCGCCTGCCCCGAACAACAGCCCGGCGCCCCTTCCGAGCGATGATGAGGCAATATATGGTCTGTCGGATTCCCAACGCACTGATGATCTTCCAGATGTCACTCCTCAGACTGCCGACCTATTTGGCTGACCTGGCCCGGGCGGCCACCTACTTTCCTGCACTGATGCGAACATGATTACGCTGGTGCTCCACGGAACCTTCCCTCGCAGGTGGAGGCCTACACAGCTATGTGCTGATGGACCCTGATCACCTTGGACTTCGGCCAGGTACTGTGCTTACTATATAAACACAGCCCAAATGCCCACTACCCCGAAGCAGACACTTACTCTATGACATTCCACATGCCAGTCGACATCACCTGGGCCATCCGGGGAAGCAGACCCCCTTCCGGAAGCCTCGCTCCCTCCACTTGAAGCCTGAAAGCGACGTTGTTCTCGCACAGTGGGACAGGGCCCACGCACCTGCCAGGCAGCAACGGCCTCATCACCCCACCCGGGGGGGATGCCACAGGCCCTATGGACAACTTTGTACTTTCTATTGTTGTAGCGTAAACCACAAGATACCCCCTAGAACTGTATAGTTTACGAGCTCACTTGAGCGTTTGGACGGCGACATGTTGTGCAGCCGACCTTTTGGCATTTCAGGTTATATTGCCATGTTGAGGCTATATGTTCCCCCCCCCTTTCCCTACCCTTCCACACCACTGGAGATCACCACAATTTGTACTGCGACCTTGGAGCAACTATGTACAGGGGGCGGGACCCAGGACCCAACGGGAAACTCTGCTTGAGGGTCTGACTCATGGGAGGGTTGGGGGAGCCTGCGCATACGGAAACTATGGCTGAGATACGAATATGCACTTGGAACGTCAGGGGGATGCACACACCAGCCAGGCGTTACCAGATTTACTCGTACCTAAAACGACACAAGATAGGCATCGTGCTACTACAGGAAACACATTTAAACAAGACAGAGGTCCTAGCATTGCACCGCAAATGGCGCGGGCAACTTTATGCCACTGCATACTCCTCCTACGCCCGTGGCGCACTGATATGGGTACGACCTGGGACCCCCTGGACAGCTACGGACACTATGATAGACCAAGAGGGCAGGTTTGTTGCGACACATGGCAGACTGGATGGGCAGCGGGTAGTACTGGCATCACTGTACGCTCCTAACACTGACCAGGGAGACTTCCTAGCGCGCCTTTCCACCACAATGGCGGCCTGGCATGCAGCCCCGTGGCTACTAGGTGGAGACTACAATTGCACGCTAGACACTACATTGGACCGCTCCTCCCCACCCCCCATGGGCGCTCCGACACGTGGTGCCACGAAGGCGCTACTGGAATGGGCAGAACAGTGGGGTCTACATGATGCTTGGAGGTCACACAACCCTGGGGCACGGGTCTACTCATATTACTCTGGCGCACACGACTTGCATGTCCGTCTGGACAGATTCATGGTGTCCACTGAGCTCATATCCCTTGTGACCGACACATTATACATGGGTCGCACGCACTCAGACCATAACCCGCACATTCTATCCATGGCTTGGGACCGCCAGCGCCCCCCCGTGCCCACCTGGCGTCTACAACCAGCGCTCCTGCTTGACGCGGCCTTCCGCGAATCCCTCCTTACACGCACTTCCCAGTACTTTGAAGATAACGCAGGCACGGCATCTACCCCCCAGGTGGAGTGGGACGCCTTCAAAGTGGTGATCCGGGGACAATCCCTGAGGACGCAGGGCCTAATGCGACAGCAACTACAGAGCGAACTGACCAGGCTGGAATCGGAATTGCTCGCCAGGGAGGGGGAGGCCGTGGACGGTGGTGCTGACTCGCTACAGGGGGCGCGCGCAGAACACGCGGCCCTGCTGGAGCGACTCCGCGACATCAACTATGCCGCGCACTCGGCGAGGACGCATCATCTGAGTGACAGACCTGATAGGCTACTGGCCTGACTGATCTCACAGGAGACCCGCTCGACCCCAGTGGCAGCAATACATGTGTAGGGGAAGGGCCTATTGTATTCGCAACACCAGATTCATGATGCGTTCACCGGTCATTATGAAACTCTATACCGCTCCCGACTAGCGCGCCCACGTACGGACATTGTTGGCTACCTCTCCCCTCTGCTCATGCCACAGCTGACTGCCGCACAACAAGACGAGCTGGGAGCCTCGCTTGAACCTGATGAAGTACGCGAAGCGATCTTTAACCTATCTAACGGCAAATCCCCGGGCCCAGACGGGCTCCCGGCCGAGTTCTATAAAGCGGGCTCGGATATGCTCATCCCAGAACTTCTGAGGATGTACGCTGCAGCAGCGGAGGATGCAGCCTTACCCTTAACGTTGAATGAAGCAACCCTGATCTCTATCCCTAAGCCTGACAGGGACTGCACGCGGATGGGCTCTTACCGCCCACTGGCGCTGTTGAACACGGACTATAAAATATTGGCCTCCACACTAGCCCGGAGACTAGCCCCCCATGTGCCCCGCCTGGTGCACCAGGACCAGAACGGCTTTGTCCCGACACGTCACACCTCTTACAATATCCGCCGCCTTTTCCGGATTCAGGAGTATGCCACCCAACAGTGGCCCAAAGCAGGATGCCTGATCCTAGACTTAGAGAAGGCTTTCGACTCGGTTGAGTGGCCGTACCTGGGAGCGGTACTGGAAAAGTTCCAACTGGGAGGAGGCTATGAAGCCATGGTAGGCCTGCTGTATGACAAACCAACAGTACGTGTCCGCTCGGGCGCGCTGCTCTCGGACGCCATCCTGGTACGGAGAGGCACCAGACAGGGCTGCACCCTGTCGCCTCTATTGTTCTCCCTGGCCATGGCACCCCTGGCAACAATCCTCAGGACCCAGGGGCCTGAATGGGGGATTCCACTAGCGGATGGTCTACACACTGTGTCGCTGTACGCCGATGACTTACTGCTGTACGTCCGAGACATAACAGACACCCCTGACTCCCTGGCCGACGTCTTTCGAACCTTTGAAGAGATGTCAGGGTTGCGAGTTAACTGGTCCATATCGGGGGCTTTTTCCTTTAGCCCGGACATGCCGGAGTGCGATGTGCGCCTGGGCGGAGGTAGATTGCAGTGGCATCCCACTACGTTCCGCTACCTGGGGATACGAATATATCGTAACCCACTAGACATCTTAGAGGGGAATCTCCTGAGGGCCATCGCCTCGGTTCGGGCGCAGATCAAATTCTGGAACACCCTACCCCTCAACGTACCGAGCTGCGTAGCACTCACTAAAATGATAGTACTGCCTAGGCTACTATACTACTTCGCTAACATACCCACGTACGTGCCGAATAAAATATTTCGAGACCTGGAGGTTATGCTGCGTAACCTCATCTGGAACTCAGGCCGGCCCCGCGTAGCGCTGACCAAACTCTACATGCCTATGCAGCTGGGAGGCCTGGCGGTTGCTAACATGGAGCTATATTACCTGTCGGCACAGATGCAGTGGGTGTCAGGGTGGCTCCGCGGCAAACACCTCGATGATACTGCCTCGACCACTGCTGCCTGGAAGCAAACGCAAATCTGCTGGCTGTTCCACCCGATGACCAGAACCCCTGGCCCCGCGCAGCTGCACCTTGCTGTGGCGCGCAAATGCTTCTTGCGATGCCTGAGACTCACCCGGACAGCGACACCATACGCTCCAGTACTACCCATCCTGGGCACTCCGGGACCAACGGACGCACTGACTGTGACCAGATTAGCTAGCTGGACACAGGCAGGGGTGGACACTCTGGGTGACCTGTACACTGACGGTACACTACTCACTTTTACGGAACTGGCCGCTAGCACAGAACTCCCAGCAGGCCAGTTCCTGTTACACGCGGCTCTCTTACATACACTCACTGCATCCTGGGGAGACATGACTGAAGAATTACCGATGCACAGCTTCATGCAATATCTGCATGTTATGGGGAACGGCTCACACGTAATCTATTGGCTGGCGCAGGCCCTACAGATGCACTCGCAGCCATCCACGCTGTCACTACGAGATAAATGGGCGACAGACAGGGGAAAGGCCTGGACTGATAAAGAATGGGCGAAGATCTTGGCCGGACCGACATACATCCCACGCACCCCCCGCTTCAAAATCATTCAGTTTTACATTTTGCAGCGCGCATATCTTACACCCGACAAGATAAATAGATACTTCACAACCACTGATGCCGCTTGCCCGCGCTGCTCTCTGAATGGAGCAGACCTTCTGCACATGCTGTGGCACTGCCCCGACATTCACGCATACTGGAACGAGGTCATAATGCTACTTACGCGCAGCACAGGCGAGCAACTACCGCACACATGGGAGGCGTGCAACTTGGGGCTGTATAGCCGCACGAAACTCAACAAAGTACGGACGCGCTTTTGGGACATGGGGCTCATAACGGCCAAACGCCTGCTTACCAAACATTGGAAGGCTGCGACCCCCCCCACACTCGGCACTGGCGCGCCTCCTTTACCAACTGGGCGAGGGCGGAAAGCACAGTGCTCCTCCGAGAGGAAACGGCGGGATCCGGGAGTTCCCTATTGCTCAGCTCTGGGATGACCTCCTCAAAGCATTCCAGCGCACCTGCCAAGAGCGGGGGATCACTTGAGGAGACAGGCCTCATCACCCTTGTAACACCACTCGCCCCCGGGGGCGAACACAACCCTGTCACCCTCTCCCCCACCCCCTCACCTCTTTAGAACACACGACCTACACTACTGGGCGCAGCCGCCGGACATTCTCAGGTTTACGCAGGACACCCAAGCAGCGCTGCGCACCCACCATTGCCTATGCCCCAGCCTTCCTGGGACGACTACATGTGCTGACGGAGGGATGCCTCCCCTCCCCCTCCCCCCCTCCCTACAGGAGGACGGCCATCATGCTGATGGATGACGTCACCGCCTCATGACGGACTGGCTTGCATTCCGATGGCTCCCCACAGGCGGAACCTGCCAACCCCAGCCTGGGAATGATACTCCCCACACTACATACCTCACAATGTTAGATGCCCTGCTACGCCCCACCCCGCTGTTGCGACCAACTATGAGAACTCGCGACGATCTCTCTCACTTTCCCCCTTTCCCCCCCCCCTTCCTTCCTACCCCAGGTTTTCCCCGCCATTGTATAGGCATAGGGGACAGTTTGTTTGCTGGTCATGTTCCCCGACCAGACCCATTACTTAACCCGACCGAGGACACCACATGCAACACGTCACAATCGGGAAGCGATGCCTTATTGACCACATGCTACCCACACTCTGCAGAGACGCGACGACACTTACATGGTCTGTGAGGAGCAGACCTACACTCCCACTCGCGCATGCTAGCTAAGGGCACACTCCGTGGCTTACCCACCACAGCCACGTCCATTGCAACCTCCAAACACTACCACTGGGAAGGAACACAGACATCGCATTGCTGGCCATCTGAGCCTTGATCGAAATGGCTGCAGACCAACCCCGCCGTACACACTCGCCTACTATTATGCCTCAGTGAGCTATACTACCATACATCTTGCCTACTCATGGACAGCATTGCGAATACAGTTTTGGTGAACCACCTCCTACTAATCACCCCCCCCCACTATTGGCTCACTATCCATACCTCTCGGACCATCTGTGGGGACAAGGGAGATTGCTATCGCGGCACCAATGCTGGGTGAAAACAGTATAACCACTTTGTACAGAAAAGACAAAATCACAAGATCTATTGTTTATGTAACTAGATACCAGATGACTGCATACGCATGTATGTTAGATTTGCCGCCGGACCCCCGGGTTGCCGGCTAAATGGCTGTGTCATCCAGTTAGAGGCTTAAATGCTTGTTCTCTGCTCAGCTGGCCCTGCGGGCCTTGATAGATATTTTGCATGTTGTACACCTCCCGCATAATAAAGGTCTTTAAAAACCCAAAAAAAAATCAGACTACAGGTGCAATATGCTATGTACAATACCTTGAAAGGGATGCACTACATTCACCCCAAGACTGACACTCTTCCTGGTTCAAAACCTATAAAGTGCAAAGCAATATACGATTTAAACCTGTTCATTTGTATCACAGCCGTGCTGGATGAAGACCTGAGAACATTTAAGATCTGATTTTAAAAACCGAGGATATGGGTTCTCCCTGAATATTAAAGGCTTTTAAAGCATTGTTGAAACATGGAACTAGAGCCTTTTAGCGCATTTTTCCTTGTGCTGCTCGATTTAGAAGGCCTGCCGTGCGACGGAAAGATTTAAGGAACATTTATGCTGATTTATGTTCAGCGGTACAAAAGGGGGTGGTGATGGACGGAGCATCAGAACCAATCAAACACTCACACCCAGTCAAAAGATCTGGGTTTGATCCATCACCGTTCTTTAGCCCACTCTGCCACCCAGTTCAGAATTGGCTATATGCAAATCAGTCTGACCTTGTGCCTCATGGGAACAGTCCAGCCCAAACTGCCAAGCCATGCCTTCCTTGGAACGGAAACAAGCTTCCGAGGACCGGTTTCTGGCATTCCAGCCGTCTTCAGCCCGGCTTGCTTGAATCCAGTGGCAAAGTGAGCAAGGGACTCACGTCTGAGCATACCCTGCCACACTTATGGCGGCCAAAAGCGGTACAAAAGGGGGTTGCTTCGTCCTAAGTTGGCAGGGTATGCTCAGACGTGAGTCCCTTGCTCACTTTGCCACTGGATTCAAGATAGCCTGGCTGATGAGGGTTATGAACCCGAAACCGGTCCCAGGATGCTTGTTTCCGGTCCAGGGAAGACATGGCTTGGCAGTTCGGGCTGGACTGTTCCCATGAGGCACAGGGTCAGGCTGATTTGCATATGGTCATGTCTGAACTGGGGTGGCAGAGTGAGCTAAAGAATGGTGATGGATTAAACCCAGATCAGTTGACTGGGGGTGAGTGTTTGATTGGCTCAAACGCTCCATCCATCATCCCCTTTTGTATCGCTTTGTTCGTCCCGATTTATGTTCAGGGCAGTTGGGGTACGTGACCCGGGGAAAATACTTTGGGAAGGAGCAATGCAAAGTGTCGTTCTAAGCAGGGGCGGCCTTAGGCATGTGCAAACTGTGCACCTGCACAGGGCCACCAAACGCCAATATATATCCTTAATATAATATTCATCTGAGGGTGGATACATATTTGCTTGACGGCCCCTGGCAGGGATTTGGCGGCCTCTGTCTCTGTTCCACTTCCAAACACCCTGACCCCCCCACCCCCCACACACACTCTTCACTGGCCTCTGTGCTCCGCCCCGCCTGGACCCCTCTTCCTGGGCCCCCTACCTACGCTCCCTGCCCAGGGCCTAGAGCCTAGAGCCGCCCCTGTTCTAAGAAAACTTTTTTTTTTTTTGCGAGAGGCAGGGCAGGTTTATGCCTGCAACACTCAGGACTAATCAGTCGTTGTTTGCTCCTCAAATGCAATTTGTTTATTAGTTCCATTAGGAGTGGCACCCATGTAGGCAGGTCCACCTTGTTTAGTTTAGACAGGACGAAGGCCATGATTACAAGTGCATGTTTCATGTCTCGAGTAATAGCACAACTGTGTGTGAAATTTAGATAATCAGTGCGCTAACTTAAAACCCATCTTCACACTATGTGAATCCCATGTGCGATGGCCTACCTGCCTATGTTATCTCCACAGACATTTTGCTTTTTGGACTTCTGGATTTTTGGCTGCTGAAGTCTGAAGCAGCTAAAAGGCATGGCCTTGTCCCGTCGTTCATCAGCTATTCACGTGGGGTAGGAATGGCCTTAGCAGCCGCGGCCGCTGCAGGTAAGAGTTCTAATAAATATTTAATTTTCCCTCATGGTCATCTCTCGAAATCCCCCCACCGGCCCCACCACTCTTACCTGCAGTGGCCGTGGCTGGAGCTTAGGCAGGGCACCTGGCTACCTGTGAGAGGGGTGAAATATTAATAAACAGGGCATTGGAAATAGACATTGTACGTAGAAGACCACCCCTGCCTTGTCCAGTGTGTAGTTGGGTTATTATAAGGCTCTGAAATATGTAATTTTTACTTCCCACGGAATAACACTGACCCCAACTGCAACGCTTCTAAATTAACAATCTCAATATTCTCTATAGTTCAATTGTTAGACGCTTTTGGTCTCATTTCTTAAGAGTATTGTGAAACTGAATACCGTGAAACCAGAACTAAATTATCTACGTTATAAAAAGAAGTAACACATGTGTCATTGTATTCTTGGCTATCTGTGATAAAGGTTAATTCACACATGTGGTTGGCAGAGAAGTTTGAAAAAAATGCAAATTAACTCATCTGAGAGCAATTTCCTTTCCCACCTCCGATAACATTGCAGCCACAAAGAAGCTATGACCTTTTGACTTCTGTTAGGACCTGAAGAACAGGTGTAAATTACTGTTCACCTCTCCCACGTGTTCTCTGTAGTCTTTCTGGACTCTCTCACTACAAGTGGTGTGTTCTTAACAGTTATTTTCTAGGAAGGTGAGGAATGTCTCTTAAGATCTGGGATTTGGAAAGACAGCACAGGGAGAGGATTTGCCTTACACGATACTATCTTATTTGAGGCGTGAGATGGCCTGTGAAACTTCTCTGACTAGTAATGTAATCTGTTTGGTGCCAGCCCACAACCTGCTGTTGTGGTCTGCCTTCTCAGATAGTAATTTCTGGGAGTTGAATAGTGCTGGATACACAAGTAGTCTCTAGCCCAGTGGTTGAAGTGGGGAAAAAAAGTAGGGGAAACTGTGGGTGGAGATTCAGGAGGCGGGAATAACCGAAGATTGGATCAGTGGGCGGAGTCAGGGGTGTGGCTAGCAATAGCAAAACATACCAATTTTTTGTACGTTTAGCATTTCACTGACCAGTTACAGCTTCTAACGTTATTTAATTAAAACAATGGAGAAACATGTTTATTTGAGGTTTAATTCAAGAAAAAGCAAACACTCATAGGGAATACAGGTTTATGTAAAGTGTGTGAAATATAAGCAGGAACAATATGTTACCTTACTGATTTTACTCTCATTGTTCAGAAATCCATGATTATTTTTTGTCTCAAACATTGAGGTCATAAATACTGGGCTCCTCCTGTACACATGTGTTAAACAGGGCTCAGAAGAGAAAGGGACTCTTCAGGAGAATCTAGACTCACGGAAACCCAGAAAGGCTCCTTCATATTCCAGTCAGCCAGCTAGCTGCTCAATCATAATATAGCAAAAAGAACAACTGGTGGACAGAATGCAGAACAATATCATACATTCACCTCAGTATAGAGATCTGGGCCTAAATCCATTGTTTTTTGCTCACCATGCCATTCCAGTTTGGACTCAGCTATATGCAAATCAGTCTAGATTCTGCGCCCAATGGGAACAGTCCAGCCTGAATTGCCAGGCCATATGTATTCAAGTGTCCTTTCATTCGGGAAGTGAACACAAAGCAGTACCCACTGAACATGCACATAACATATTGCTCTTTGAAATGCATGGTACATGTTCTTTGCAGCAGGCATATTAACCCTCTGCACTACCTTAGATGAGTAAAACAGCCATTAGACAAAACATGCTCCCATCTCTCTCCGGCAGGTACATTGATCACCAAAGTTATCTTGGCACTTGTATTGTTGACCGAAACCTGCTGAATATACAAAGAACTTTGCAGTGTTTTTAAAACTGCTGCACTTGTACAAAACCGGTCCCCCCAAACTAAACTGGCCCCCTATGCTTCAAGTCACCCTGGGAAACGCCTGCTCCTGCCCTTTCACTGCTCCTGTCTAATCAGTACTCCTGCTCATGCTCGATCAAAACTCCTGCTTCATCAATTCCCATGCCCCCTCCCTTCTCCCTGCCCGTCACTTCTCCTGCCCTGTTCACTGCTCCTGCCCTGTTCACTGCTCCTGCCCTCTTAACCGCTCCTGCCCTGTTCACCGCTCCTTCCCCATTCACCGCTCCTGCCCCGTTCACTGTTCCTGCCCCGTTCACCGCTCCTGCCCGGTCACTGCTCCTGCTCATGCCTAATCACTGCTTCTGCCCCGTCACCTCTCCTGCCCCATCACCTCTCCTGCCCGTCACCTCTCCTGCCCTGTCACGTCACCTGCCCATCACTTCTCCTGCCCGTTCACCTCTCCTCTCCTGCCCTGTCACGTCACCTGCCCGTCACGTCACTTCTTCTTCCCCTCACTTCTTCTGCCCGGTCACTTCTCCTGCCCGGTCACTTCTCATGCCTGGTCACTTCTCACTTCTCCTGCCCGGTCGCCTCTCCTGCCCAGTCACCTCTCCTGCCCTGTTGCCTTTCCTTTCCCATCACTTCTCCTGTCCCAGTCACTTCTCCCGTCCCAGTCACTTCTCCTGTCCCGTCACTTCTCCTGTCCCGTCACTTCTCCTGTCCCATCACTTCTCCTTCTCCTGTCCCGTCACTTCTCCTGTCCCGTCACTTCTCATGTCTCGTCCCGTCACTTGTCATGTCCCGTCACTTGTCATGTCCCGTCACTTCTCATTTCCCGTCACTTCTCATGTCCCGTCACTTCTCCTGCACTGTCACTTTTCCTGCACCGTCACTTCTGCCCCGTTCACTGCTCCTGCCCCATTCACTGCTCCTGCCCCATTCACTGCTCCTGCCCGGTTCACTGCTCCTGCCCCGTTCACTGCTCCTGCCTGGTTACCACTCGTGCTCATGCCTAATCACCGCTCCTGCCCCATTACTTCTACTGCCTCATCACTTCTCCTGCCCGTCACCTCTCCTGCCCCTTCACCTCTCCTGCACCTTCACCTCTCCTGCCCCGTTCACTGCTCCTGCCCGTTCACTGCTCCTGTCCGATCAGCACTCCTGCCCGATCACCGCTCCTGTCCCATCACTTCTCCTGCCCCGTTCACTGCTCTTATCTGTTCACTGCCCCTATCCGTTCACTGCTCCTGCCAGTTACCGCTCCTGCCTATGCCTAATCACCGCTCCTGCCCCTTCACTTCTCCTGCCCCATCACTTCTCCTGCCCCCGTCACTTCTCCTTTCCTGTCACCTCTCCTGTCCTGTCACTGCTCCTGACACAACAACTCTCCTGCCCCGTCACTTCTCCTGCCCTAGTACCTCTTCTTTCCTGTTGCTCCTGTCGCCTCTTCTGTCTGGTCACTGCTCCTGCCCAATTCACTCTGTGTACAACATTAACAAAGTACACAAGGTGTCAAGTTCCCCAGTACTCTGTCTGGGGAAAGCTCCTCTGTAATCACCAACTCTGATCTCACTGGCACTTGATATGCTAAAGGCAGAGGACGGGCGCATTGTCATTCAAAAGGGGGTAATCAGCCTCAATCGGAATGACAATGGGCCTGCCCTCGGTCTGTGTGAGCTCAGGGAGGGGCTGCTGCAGCCTCTGGAGTTCACAGAGAAGTGCGAGCAGCCCCTGGAATCTAATTAATAAAGTTATAGTTTTTAAGCCAGACTATTCTTGCCGTCCCGGGATTGCTTTTTTGAAAGTAAGAAGTAGGGGAACGGACTGAAATAATTTTTAGAAGTTGGGGCACGCCGTGCCCTTCTGTTCCCGCCCACTTCTACCACTGCTCTAGCCTTCTGGAAATAATTATTTTCACTCTTGGAAGACCAGAAGGTCTTCATGACCAGTTTCCCAGCTTGAGGTATTGACACAGAGCAATATTCAGATGGAAAATATGTATTCAAGCCCAGGTTTGCAAATGCATCAAATGCCACCTTGGTTACGCATACACCTCCTTGAACCACAGCTAAACATTATTTTTACAATTGGAGTAAAAATTTGGCTTGATGCAGAATTCAAAGGATCAAATAGATTCTGCTATACCTGTCTGAGAATTCCATGACCGACTGGGATTAGTAAATGCCTTATGCCAATAGATATCACTCCATCCCTGCAAAATATGTCAAGTGCGAGCACCCAAAAGCAAGTATAGAAGCTGGTGCCCAGTTTAGAGAAGGCACTGGAAGCATTTAACGACCTCAGCGATAAAAAAATAACTTCTCCTGGTTAGGACTTATGACTTTATAATTGCTTGTCTTGAGCTGGGTTCCTGCTCAACGAATCTGAAAGTTTCAGCGGATACATCCTTCAGCCATTTTCCTCTTAACAACTAGTTACACCACATCAAAGACAAAATGCTTCCCTAAAGTTCAATCTGATTGTCTGCAGTCAACCAATTAGTCTGTTGCACTCGCTGAAGTGCTCTGGGGTGGATTTATTAATATTGTAAGGATTCTTGCTTTTTTTCAATAACTTATACATAACATTAATTTACCTTTAGTTGCTGTGCAAAAATTAACTTTCTTCTAAAAAATTTGACCACCATCCAGTACTCTTTATTTTATGGCATAGAGTTAATATGAGTGTATCATATTCATTAAAATTTGGATCGGATGGTTACATTATTTGTCTTATTTAAATAAATTGGTTAATTAATAATTAATTTGTCAAGCTCCTCTGTGGAAAGCTTGTTCGGATGGCCAAAGAGCCCCTATTCTGTTCAGTGAGGCGTGATGCACACACACAGGGTTGGTGCTGGGAGGTTGGGACAGGAAGTAAAGTGGCATTGTACACTGATGAAGTCTTATTGTATCTGCCAGCTCCTCAACAATCGGGGCAACGGATTTTACAGATCCTTGCTCTGAATTAGGAAGCCTCAGGACTCCATACTACCTGGTCTACATTACTACTGGTTCTGCTTAATCCGCTTTATTCCGGTGAACGTGATATCATTTTATTGCAAGACTATATCCCCATGAAGAGACTTAGGGCCACATTTACAAGAAGCTAACATTGCGGGGAATGTGGCTTGACCAACGAGCGCGATGGCTGCGAGGCGGTGAAGCTCTGGGCTCTGAAGGCCTGAAACCGTCTTAAATATCCGTCCACTTATCCGTTTTTCCCCACAACGATTAGCGTAAGGTGTGCGGTGCATCAGCTGTGGCTCCACGAGCCGATGAACACTGGTGCTTAGGCTCCGGAAAGGAGAGGAGCCATAGAGAGATCGAGCCCGAAATCCCCAGGGTCGGGTTAACGAGCAGCCGACCAAGGGTTCCGTAAGGGACGGCTGCGGCTGTCGGGTCGTGTCGGGTCGTGTCGGGTATACAACCTTTACAACGCAACTTTTACAACGCACTACCATTACAACGAAACTTTTACAACGCAAAAACCATTACAACGCATGTATTTACAACGCATGTTTTTACAACGTAGGTACCTTTACAACGCATACCATTACAACGTAAGTATTGGTAAGTATATAATTATATTTAAAATGTTATATGTTTGGGTTTTTTAAGGGGTATTTTTAGGGTTCAGGGTCAGTTTTGGGTTTTTGGGTAAAGGGGTATTTTTAGGGTTCAGGGTCAGTTTTGAGTTTTTGGGTAAAGGGGTATTTTTAGGGTTTAGGGTCAGTTTTGGGTTTTTGGGTAAAGGGGTATTTTTAGGGTTCAGGGTCAGTTTTGGGTTTTTGGGTAAAGGGGTATTTTTAGGGTTCAGGGTCACTTTTGGGTTTTTGGGTAAAGGGTTTTTTCTAGGGTTCAGGGTCAGTTTTGAGTTTTTGGGTGAAGGGGTATTTTTAGGGTTTAGGGTCAGTTTTGGGTTTTTGGGTAAAGGGGTATTTTTAGGGTTCAGGGTCAGTTTTGAGTTTTTGGGTAAAGGGGTATTTTTAGGGTTCAGGGTCAGTTTTGGGTTTTTGGGTAAAGGTATTTTTAGGGTTCAGGGTCAGTTTTGGGTTTTTGGGTAAAGGGGTATTTTTAGGGTTCAGGGTCAGTTTTGGGTTTTTGGGTAAAGGGGTATTTTTAGGGTTCAGGGTCAGTTTTGGGTTTTTGGGTAAAGGGGTATTTTTAGGGTTCAGGGTCAGTTTTGGGGTTTTGGGTAAAGGGGTATTTTTAGGGTTCAGGGTCAGTTTTGGGGTTTTGGGTAAAGGGGTATTTTTAGGGTTCAGGGTCAGTTTTGGGGTTTTGGGTAAAGGGGTATTTTTAGGGTTCAGGGTCAGTTTTGAGTTTTTGGGTAAAGGGGTATTTTTTAGGGTTCAGGGTCAGTTTTGGGTTTTTGGGTAAAGGGGTATTTTTAGGGTTCAGGGTCAGTTTGGGGTTTTTGGGTAAAGGGGTATTTTTAGGGTTCAGGGTCAGTTTTGGGTTTTTGGGTAAATGGGTATTTTTAGGGTTCAGGGTCAGTTTTGGGTATTTGGTAAAGGGGTATTTTTAGGGTTCAGGGTCAGTTTTGGTTTTTTGGGTAAAGGGGTATTTTTAGGGTTCAGGGTCCGTTTTGGGGTTTTGGGTAAAGGGGTATTTTTAGGGTTCAGGGTCAGTTTTGGGGTTTTGGGTAAAGGGGTATTTTTAGGGTTCAGGGTCAGTTTTGGGTTTTTGGGTAAAGGGGTATTTTTAGGGTTCAGGGTCAGTTTTGGGTTTTTGGGTAAAGGGGTATTTTTAGGGTTCAGGGTCAGTTTGGGGTTTTTGGGGTACAGGGGTACAGGGTAAAAATAAAATAAAATTAAATTTAAATTAAATTAATTAAATGAAATTAAATTAAATTAATTTATATTAAATTAAATTAAATTATATTAATTTCAATTAATTTACATTAAAAAAAATTAATATATACTTACCAATACTTACGTTGTAATGGTATGCGTTGTAAAAACATGCGTTGTAAATACATGCGTTGTAATGGTTTTTGCGTTGTAAAAATTTCGTTGTAAAGGTATGCGTTGTAAAAGTATGCGTTGTAACGTCATACATCCGTTGTGGCGGCACCCCGCAGTCTACATCCAGACACCTGGGCCAAGTGGGCATTAAAAAACATTCCTCCCGCTGGCTCCCCTCTGCTACCTGCCTTTTCCTGAAGTGGCTGCCGCGGGAGCCAGGAGGCATCGGCGACCCATGGCGCAGCCCTATTTCTTCTGGTCCGCCTGCCACCCAACAGCCCACTCGGAAGCTTGAAGACGGGGCCGCAGTGCTATGCACCCGACGACATTAAGGACAGCTGGCTTACAGACACCAGCGGTGGTCGATGGGGGCGGAGGTGACAATCTCAGACGGCTTTCTGCCCTGTGGCGCGAGTACAATGGAGGGGTGAGTCGTGCCACGGCGGGGTGAACTAATTACCACAGGAGGCTAGAAATTCCGGCTCAATCCAGAAATACCGTAACTAGCGTGCTGGAGGCAGAAACCTCATGCCATGCTGGGTGCAAGACGTAGGACAAAAAGCGGACCATAACTCACAGCCAGTGGCCACTGGATTGAGCCTTCTTCTCAGGAGGGACGTCTGATTTCATGTCCAGGCATCTTTCATACTCTGAAGGCAGTGCATTGTATATTTGGCAACACTGGTGAGACATTTCTCTGAGATCATCTTGGGTGTTGACTTAGAGTGCAGGGAGTGGAGCGTATGATACCCCTCCGCACCCCATTCTGGCACGACTCCTTAACTTCAGGGACCGAGACAGTATTTTACAAAGGGCGTGCACTAACCCTCCTCTAAAGATCAAGAACAGTGAACTGTCCTTTTTCCGGATTTTACCATTGCAGTTCAATGCCAACGGCGCACTTTCTTGAACCTTAAAAAATTACTGCGAGATAAAGGCATTCGCTATGCGATGTGATTCCCGGCCAAACTGAGGGCGGAAGCAGATGACAAGACTTGGTTTTTTGATATGCCGGAAGCGGCACAAGAATGGTTGGAGGGTTGGAGACCAGCGAAGGTTCAAAACGCAAAATGATAACCAGACTTTTGACCTAGCCCGTTAAGCACCTTGCCAAGCTGGGAACTGTTGGCTGAGATAATTCTACATCGCCCTCACCACTACTGACACCGGAGGAATCCAGACAACACGCCGAACATGCTAAGCAAACATTTTCTGTACTAACTGATCGTATTTGTGTATGATGCCTGTCCATGTATAGTTATTGGGGAACACATAGCTGTGGTTGGAGGTCCAATGGGCGGGAGTCTGCAACCCCTTACAGTAAATTACATTTAAAGAACTGGGAAAGATGCTGCTTGAGTTACCCAGTGGTAGACTGATACTAGGGAGGGTCTTAAACTCGGGGACACTAATTCGCCACCCCCCTAGGGCTATGCCTCCTTCATAGTTACACCTCACACATTGCCTAGAGGCTATGGGACTGGTGGATATATAAAGGGTATATCACCCCATAGAGACGCAATGCACATTCCATTCTGAAGTTCACAAAAGCTTTTCCCATTTAAACTGTATCCTCCCCCTGGTGGCACAGGTTGGATATGTCAAAGAAGTTGGACATCTGGCTAGAGGAACATTAGATCACTCTCCAATCTAGCTACAAATGGAGTATGGGACCGGAGACAGTACTAGGGTTGCCCCCATTAGCCCCTGGCATCTTCGAAACCCTATAATTAAATTGAAAATAGAGCAAGAAATCGAACATTACTTTATTGAGAATGATGGCACGGTCGACTCGGCTCAGGTCCTCTGGGAGGCCTTCCAAACTGTGATAAGGCGACATGCACTATCTCATATCTCCGGGGCGAAAAAAGAAAAACAGGCTAGACTTCTCCGACTAGAAAAGGACATATTAAAACTGGGCAGCTTCAACACCCAGAACCCCTGACAACCGTCGACAGCCCAGATCCAACGCCCCCCAGCCACACCAGCCCCCTGCTCTCCTGGAACCACGTCAACAATGAAGACACCATCAAAACCATGAACCCCATCCACTCCAGCTCACCATCAAACACCTGCCCTCACTACATCTTCAACAAAGCAAGCTCCATCATCGCACCCCAACTCCGGAAGATCTTCAAACGCTCCTTCGACACCGCCAGATTACTGGAGAGCTGGAAACACGCCGAGATCAACGCCCCTATTCAAGAAACCTAAGGCAGACCCAAATGACCTCAAGAATTTCCGGCCCATCTCCCTGCTCCCGTTTCCAGTGAAAGTCATCGAGAAGATCGTCCTTGTAAACAACAAGGGTTCCCTGTGTGCAACAATATAACAGCCAACCCCTAGGTCAGGGAATAAATCAGTGGACAAAACTACCTAGGCAGTAATTGTAAAATAAATACACAGTAATACAAGGACCAACAGAAAGAGTGAACAGTTTCCAAATAGTTACACAATTTTATTGTAAACACATAAACAATAGCTAAAAATATACATTTCATGAAAATTAAGTATATATCAATCATCACATAAAAAATTGGTAAACATAAAAGAGTAAGTTGTGTGTCGACGCGTTTCGGCGACCAGCGCCTTTCTCAAGACAGATTACAACTTTCTGTAAAAAATAAAACAGTGTATAGTTTAATTTTTCCATTCTCAATTATTGTAATGTTATCTCAACATAAATCTAAATAGATTTGAAAATGACTAGTATCAACTATGTGTTTTATTTAAACAAGGAAACACTGTTCAAACAACAAAGGTCCTAAAATAATCCAAACTTGGCAAGGTATAAATCACATAACATCACCTCTATTGTAGCCTGCTATTATTTCAATTAATTCCAACATATGTTGATGGCATAATGTATTGATAATACATATTCTCATTATTTCATGCCTCGATATGTAATGAACGTTATTTCACAAATGATTATTTATAAGAAAACATAATAGTCTCAAAAATATATACATGCATTTACGTATCATAAAAAATTCTCTATGTCTACATCATTCATGGGTATTCAGGATAAAGCTATGAATCTTATTCAAATAGGACAGATGCAAAGGAGATATTAGATAGAAATGACAGAAAAGAGTCTAATAGTTCGGTGCTTTCTATTTTCTGTCGCCACTTCTCATCACTATGAGGAAATATTGGTCGTTTAAAACACAAGAGAGTGTCTCTTCTATCTATTTTATCTCTGAGAAAATGCTTATCTTTTTTGCAGATACCTATATAGAGAATTTACTCTTTCTTGCACTAATTTCGTCACTGGCAATTATTAGCAGGTTTCCCAGACTCAGATCACACATCTGGTTATCACTTACCCCAAGTAAAAATGGATTTGACACATAGGTCAGGAATGCGACGCTAGTGATGTTCCATCTACTTCTTTGAACCGGAGTTCACGTTTCTGATTATAAAATTGATTCTGTAATATTATTGATAAAGACAGAAACCATTTATTATTATATGAGTACAGGGCTGCAGTCAATTAATTCATTTCTGAAAGGGCATTTTATTAAAAGAGAGAGCAACTAACCTATTCTCAAGCTTCTTCAATTTTTATATTGTATCGTGACTGTTTGAATATTTCAGTTTATATCGCCAAGATAAGAGACCTGCCTGAATAATAATACATATATACTGGTTAAAGACAACGCTGTAATGGCGACCATGTCCGCTCAAATGCAAACTCTCAAAGAAATGTGTAGCCTAAATACCCTTCTTACCCGTGATAATGCTTTAAATTGCGTTGCCTCCACACTTCGTTTGTTTTGTAATCACTTTTAGAATTCTAGATTCCCAACGATATCTGTTGAATGATATAATTAAAACATCAAAAAATCGATAAATTTTTCATGTCAAAATGCGACATGTTGTCTAAGACGCACCCTGTTAGGTTCTTACCGGGCTGCTTGATAAATAACAGACGTCGGTGATTGAAATATGGTAACCGATTAAAACTTGATGGGCTCTTGATGGCCGTGTGCGTAGCTAAACTAGAATCCATAAAATAAAGACAAAAGAATACACACCACAATTATTATTATGTGAAAAAGAAGGGGCTTCTCATTAAAGCTCTCTTCTTTCAAAGTGTAGATAACGCTTCCGTGTAACGTACCTATATGGTGAACCCTTTAACAGTCCCGTGATGTGGCGTAATGGAGTTCACACAAATCGTTAACGTCCCCGCAGCTTGTCGAATTCCTGCCGGATGACAGATAGCATTGCGTTAAAAATCTTGCCGGTGATTTGAAAAGACTTAGTAAAGGCGCCCGACTCTAAGTCAAAGCGAGTAATTTATCTTAGTCTGTGGCGGCAGAAAAACGTACATTGGATTAGTTGATAGCAGCCGCGTGGAGGCGAACGTCTGACTACGGACGTGGTTCTGTGGTCGAATAAAGATTAGGAAGAATTCGCGCGTTTTTATGTGTCCACAGCTGCAAGTCATTGAACTACACCCGACTTCACTAAGGCCCATAGAACGCGAAAACAGACTCTGCTATGGTAATATATACCATTGATAGCGATCTGTAGATTTTTGAAGGGCAAAATGAACAATATGTTCTCTGTTCTGTGCTACTCTGTATCAAACTTTACTTGCCAGTATAAAAATAGACAGTAAATTAAATAAAACAAACAAAAAATATTTAAAAAATTATCCATGCCACAGTAAAAAGGGCTATGTTTGAATCAGTTTTCAGCTAACTACAAAGAAGCAATACTTTATGCATTCCCCTCTTATGCTGCATATCTCTAGCTGTGTATTTAAAAAATTGCGTTCTCCCACGGAATTTCACTGTTCAACCCCTCACGGAATGTGTTGAGGGAAAAAATCCAGAAAACTTCGCGTTTTTTGCGTATAGCCTCACCTCCTTTGTCGTCTGCAGTATTGATTTTTTCTAATATGCGCCAAGTAAAATCATTGGGACCATGGCCATGGTCCAAAAAATGTTTCACAATTGGTGCAGTGACTTTCTTCGTTCTGACCGCTGAGCGATGCTCGGTCAATCTTGTCTGTATTGCACGAGATGTTTCCCCTACGTACCCCTGCGGGCACGGGCATTCTAAAAAATATATAACGTTTGATGTTTTACAATTAAACATCTCGTTGGCACTGGTTGTATATCCATTGTGGGTGAAAGTTACTCCTGTGTGAATATTTGCACAAGATTTGCAACTTGAGCAAGGAAACGTGCCTTTCACAGGATTATCTCCTGTAAGGGATTTCTGTGCCAAGTGTTGAGAATCTGTGGATCTTTTCATTCTAGAATGGACAATATGATCTCTAATATTTTTGTTTCGCCTGTGGGCGAAAAGAGGTTTTTCTAGTTTAATTGCTCCATTGCTATTCAAAATGTGCCATGAGGAGTTAATAACTTGTTTCACTTTCGCATTGACTGTTGAATGACGTGTAATGCAAACTAGTTTGTTCGCTTCTGTCTTGGGTTTACTTCTCAACAAGCAGTCTCTATCATAGTACCGTGCTCTTTTGTACGAATCTCGCACTAGTCGGTGTGGGTAGCCACGGTCTAAGAATTTCTGTTTCATCTGAGCTGCCTGTAAATCAAAATCTTGGAGGTTGGAGCAATTTCTCCTCACTCTCAAAAATTGAGAGAAAGGGATACTTTGTCTCTGATTTCTGGGATGGAAACTTCGAAAGTGCAGGAGAGTATTCCTGGCCGTAGGTTTTATAAAAAGATCTACTTTCAATTTGCCCTCCTCATGGAAGATCCAAATATCTAAAAATTCCACCATCTCTGAGCTAATATGAGAGGTAAATTTGAGATTTTGATCACATGAATTTAACCATGCCAGAAATTCATCCAATGCCTCTTTCCCATCAGTCCAGATAAAGAAGATATCATCTATGTATCTGGACCAATGGGAAACGGACTCGTGGAAGGGCGCTACTTCATTATAGATATGGCGAGCCTCAAATTCAGCCATATAAATATTCGCTACAGAAGGTGCCACCGAAGCCCCCATGCTGACTCCTTTTGTTTGTCGATAAAGATTATGTCCAAATTCGAATATGTTTTCCGTAAGCACCATACGGAGACATTGCAGTAAAAAGGTCTTGGGGCAAGGTACAGAGTAGAGGTCAATAAACCATTCTACTGCTGTCAGAGCCTCTCTAATAGGAATGTTACTATAGAGAGACTCTATATCAAGAGTAACGAGAAGATCTCGTGACGAGTTAAAACTAATACTCTCCACTTTGTTTATCATAGCACTTGTATCTTTAATGTATGATGGAACATTGGGTATACAGGGACATAGGAATGTGTCCACATATTTAGAAAGTGCCTCAGTGGGTGTGCCTATCGTAGAAACGATAGGTCTATAAGGAGGATTTTTTTCATCCTTATGAATCTTCGGTTGTCCGTAAATGCAAGCTGTCTTGCCTGCATGAGTATTTAAATAGTCAAACTCTTTGGCATTTATTTCACCATTTTCTAATGCTCGGGCGGTGATCAAACGAATCTCCTTCGTAATTTTGTTAATTGGATTGTACCTTTCTGGCTGGTAGAAAGTTTGGTTTTCCAGCATTTTTAACATATTGAGCTCATAGACTTTGGAATCAAGTACTGCTATTCCTCCTCCCTTATCGCAACTCTTGATTGTAATTGATGTATCAGAGGCTAATTCATGTAGGGCAGCGTGTTCTAATTTATCTAGATTGTAAATTGGTTTAGGAATAAACCGAATGGTTTTTTCCAGTTTTTTAAGAACAACCAGCTCAAAAGCCGCTACCTCAGGTCCAATCTGATCTAGGGATGGACTGAATGTGGAAGGAAGTCTAAGGGTCACAGGTTCTACTGGTAATGTATCGGCCGATTCATTTTGGAAGAACTTTTTTAATCGGATCTTCCGAAAGAAAGATATTATATCGCTATATAACTCGAAGACGTTAGTGCCACAATGGGGAACAAACGACAATCCTTTCGATAAAAGACTAACACTGGAATCATTTAACGGGGTACTGGAAAGATTAAATATAGGAATTACATTCCCGCTTTCCAGTATTGTCTGTTTCTTGTCTCTCTGACAAACTGAGGTTCCTGCTGTTGGTAATGGTTCTGAGGATCTTGTTGATAGTTGGGATCTTGTTGATAATGGTGCTGGGGTTTGTATCCTCCCCTGGTCTGTGTTTGGAACCTCACTCTGGATCGCCCACGGTGACCCCCGCGGTTGCCTAAAAAAGGAGTCTGATTTTTGTTTCGTTTACCTTGAGCAGAGTTGTAATTGCTATCTGACTCATAAAAGGCATCTTCTCCTTCTCCTCCTGATTCAGATGAGGCAGAGAAATTATTGACCCTCTGTTGTTGATTTCTATTGGTATCCATATAATGATTTTGTTTATAAAAATCAGGTCTGAGATATGGATAAGCTAGTTCTATCGAATAAAATCTTTTCTCTTTTATGAGTTTGTCGTTTTTACGTTTTTCTAAATAGTTTACAAACGATTCCACTTCTTTATTAAGGTCTTCTAATTTTTTCATAGTCTCTTCTACATTGCCTAGTTGTTTAATAGCTTCTTCTAAAGTCTCTATTTCTTTTTTAATGTCTGATGCTAGTTCTTTGGCCGTCTCTACTATAAGCATCATTAAATCGCGCGAGCAGCGACTCGCGATCATGCTCCATTTTTCTATAAAGCTGCGATGGTGTACGAATAAACCTGGGATATTTCTTACTCGCAGCCCCATAGGGATTATGCCTGATTTAAGATAAGCTAGCATAAATTCCCCATGGGCTTCCATTCGTCTTAATTTCTTTTTAAGATCAAATAGTTTGTTGTAATCATCTTGTCCTCTCTGAGTGTTAGATGAGGAGTTTGTGGCATCTGACAAGGTATTTGATGTACCTATCAATAGTGCAAATTCTGCATCAGTGAAGCCAAAGGTTTGAATTTGTGCCATCTCCTAATTTGATTCAAATGTTAATATCTCTTTTCCTTAAGACTGGAGTAATGAGAGAGGAGTTTAGAAAAAGGATGTGGAAGAAATAGATAAATATCTCTTATGGAAGATACTAAACCAGGCTACTAATGTAACTAGAGGTAGGATAACAATATAATATATATAATAAGGACAGCCAACCCTACACAGACAAGCTGTGGGTATAATACTTGTAAACAACAAGGGTTCCCTGTGTGCAACAATATAACAGTCAACCCCTAGGTCAGGGAATAAATCAGTGGACAAAACTACCTAGGCAGTAATTGTAAAATAAATACACAGTAATACAAGGACCAACAGAAAGAGTGAACAGTTTCCAAATAGTTACACAATTTTATTGTAAACACATAAACAATAGCTAAAAAATATACATTTCATGAAAATTAAGTATATATCAATCATCACATAAAAAATTGGTAAACATAAAAGAGTAAGTTGTGTGTCGACGCGTTTCGGCGACCAGCGCCTTTCTCAAGACAGATTACAACTTTCTGTAAAAAATAAAACAGTGTATAGTTTAATTTTTCCATTCTCAATTATTGTAATGTTATCTCAACATAAATCTAAATAGATTTGAAAATGACTAGTATCAACTATGTGTTTTATTTAAACAAGGAAACACTGTTCAAACAACAAAGGTCCTAAAATAATCCAAACTTGGCAAGGTATAAATCACATAACATCACCTCTATTGTAGCCTGCTATTATTTCAATTAATTCCAACATATGTTGATGGCATAATGTATTGATAATACATATTCTCATTATTTCATGCCTCGATATGTAATGAGCGTTATTTCACAAATGATTATTTATAAGAAAACATAATAGTCTCAAAAATATATGCATGCATTTACGTATCATAAAAAATTCTCTATGTCTACATCATTCATGGGTATTCAGGATAAAGCTATGAATCTTATTCAAATAGGACAGATGCAAAGGAGATATTAGATAGAAATGACAGAAAAGAGTCTAATAGTTCGGTGCTTTCTATTTTCTGTCGCCACTTCTCATCACTATGAGGAAATATTGGTCGTTTAAAACACAAGAGAGTGTCTCTTCTATCTATTTTATCTCTGAGAAAATGCTTATCTTTTTTGCAGATACCTATATAGAGAATTTACTCTTTCTTGCACTAATTTCGTCACTGGCAATTATTAGCAGGTTTCCCAGACTCAGATCACACATCTGGTTATCACTTACCCCAAGTAAAAATGGATTTGACACATAGGTCAGGAATGCGACGCTAGTGATGTTCCATCTACTTCTTTGAACCGGAGTTCACGTTTCTGATTATAAAATTGATTCTGTAATATTATTGATAAAGACAGAAACCATTTATTATTATATGAGTACAGGGCTGCAGTCAATTAATTCATTTCTGAAAGGGCATTTTATTAAAAGAGAGAGCAACTAACCTATTCTCAAGCTTCTTCAATTTTTATATTGTATCGTGACTGTTTGAATATTTCAGTTTATATCGCCAAGATAAGAGACCTGCCTGAATAATAATACATATATACTGGTTAAAGACAACGCTGTAATGGCGACCATGTCCGCTCAAATGCAAACTCTCAAAGAAATGTGTAGCCTAAATACCCTTCTTACCCGTGATAATGCTTTAAATTGCGTTGCCTCCACACTTCGTTTGTTTTGTAATCACTTTTAGAATTCTAGATTCCCAACGATATCTGTTGAATGATATAATTAAAACATCAAAAAATCGATAAATTTTTCATGTCAAAATGCGACATGTTGTCTAAGACGCACCCTGTTAGGTTCTTACCGGGCTGCTTGATAAATAACAGACGTCGGTGATTGAAATATGGTAACCGATTAAAACTTGATGGGCTCTTGATGGCCGTGTGCGTAGCTAAACTAGAATCCATAAAATAAAGACAAAAGAATACACACCACAATTATTATTATGTGAAAAAGAAGGGGCTTCTCATTAAAGCTCTCTTCTTTCAAAGTGTAGATAACGCTTCCGTGTAACGTACCTATATGGTGAACCCTTTAACTGTCCCGTGATGTGGCGTAATGGAGTTTACACAAATCGTTAACGTCCCCGCAGCTTGTCGAATTCCTGCCGGATGACAGATAGCATTGCGTTAAAAATCTTGCCGGTGATTTGAAAAGACTTAGTAAAGGCGCCCGACTCTAAGTCAAAGCGAGTAATTTATCTTAGTCTGTGGCGGCAGAAAAACGTACCTTGGATTAGTTGATAGCAGCCGCGTGGAGGCGAACGTCTGACTACGGACGTGGTTCTGTGGTCGAATAAAGATTAGGAAGAATTCGCGCGTTTTTATGTGTCCACAGCTGCAAGTCATTGAACTACACCCGACGTCACTAAGGCCCATAGAACGCGAAAACAGACTCTGCTATGGTAATATATACCATTGATAGCGATCTGTAGATTTTTGAAGGGCAAAATGAACAATATGTTCTCTGTTCTGTGCTACTCTGTATCAAACTTTACTTGCCAGTATAAAAATAGACAGTAAATTAAATAAAACAAACAAAAAATATTTAAAAAATTATCCATGCCACAGTAAGAAGGGCTATGTTTGAATCAGTTTTCAGCTAACTACAAAGAAGCAATACTTTATGCATTCCCCTCTTATGCTGCATATCTCTAGCTGTGTATTTAAAAAATTGCGTTCTCCCACGGAATTTCACTGTTCAACCCCTCACGGAATGTGTTGAGGGAAAAAATCCAGAAAACTTCGCGTTTTTTGCGTATAGCCTCACCTCCTTTGTCGTCTGCAGTATTGATTTTTTCTAATATGCGCCAAGTAAAATCATTGGGACCATGGCCATGGTCCAAAAAATGTTTCACAATTGGTGCAGTGACTTTCTTCGTTCTGACCGCTGAGCGATCCTCGGTCAATCTTGTCTGTATTGCACGAGATGTTTCCCCTACGTACCCCTGCGGGCACGGGCATTCTAAAAAATATATAACGTTTGATGTTTTACAATTAAACATCTCGTTGGCACTGGTTGTATATCCATTGTGGGTGAAAGTTACTCCTGTGTGAATATTTGCACAAGATTTGCAACTTGAGCAAGGAAACGTGCCTTTCACAGGATTATCTCCTGTAAGGGATTTCTGTGCCAAGTGTTGAGAATCTGTGGATCTTTTCATTCTAGAATGGACAATATGATCTCTAATATTTTTGTTTCGCCTGTGGGCGAAAAGAGGTTTTTCTAGTTTAATTGCTCCATTGCTATTCAAAATGTGCCATGAGGAGTTAATAACTTGTTTCACTTTCGCATTGACTGTTGAATGACGTGTAATGCAAACTAGTTTGTTCGCTTCTGTCTTGGGTTTACTTCTCAACAAGCAGTCTCTATCATAGTACCGTGCTCTTTTGTACGAATCTCGCACTAGTCGGTGTGGGTAGCCACGGTCTAAGAATTTCTGTTTCATCTGAGCTGCCTGTAAATCAAAATCTTGGAGGTTGGAGCAATTTCTCCTCACTCTCAAAAATTGAGAGAAAGGGATACTTTGTCTCTGATTTCTGGGATGGAAACTTCGAAAGTGCAGGAGAGTATTCCTGGCCGTAGGTTTTATAAAAAGATCTACTTTCAATTTGCCCTCCTCATGGAAGATCCAAATATCTAAAAATTCCACCATCTCTGAGCTAATATGAGAGGTAAATTTGAGATTTTGATCACATGAATTTAACCATGCCAGAAATTCATCCAATGCCTCTTTCCCATCAGTCCAGATAAAGAAGATATCATCTATGTATCTGGACCAATGGGAAACGGACTCGTGGAAGGGCGCTACTTCATTATAGATATGGCGAGCCTCAAATTCAGCCATATAAATATTCGCTACAGAAGGTGCCACCGAAGCCCCCATGCTGACTCCTTTTGTTTGTCGATAAAGATTATGTCCAAATTCTAATATGTTTTCCGTAAGCACCATACGGAGACATTGCAGTAAAAAGGTCTTGGGGCAAGGTACAGAGTAGAGGTCAATAAACCATTCTACTGCTGTCAGAGCCTCTCTAATAGGAATGTTACTATAGAGAGACTCTATATCAAGAGTAACGAGAAGATCTCGTGACGAGTTAAAACTAATACTCTCCACTTTGTTTATCATAGCACTTGTATCTTTAATGTATGATGGAACATTGGGTATACAGGGACATAGGAATGTGTCCACATATTTAGAAAGTGCCTCAGTGGGTGTGCCTATCCTAGAAACGATAGGTCTATAAGGAGGATTTTTTTCATCCTTATGAATCTTCGGTTGTCCGTAAATGCAAGCTGTCTTGCCTGCATGAGTATTTAAATAGTCAAACTCTTTGGCATTTATTTCACCATTTTCTAATGCTCGGGCGGTGATCAAACGAATCTCCTTCGTAATTTTGTTAATTGGATTGTACCTTTCTGGCTGGTAGAAAGTTGGAATTAATTGAAATAATAGCAGGCTACAATAGAGGTGATGTTATGTGATTTATACCTTGCCAAGTTTGGATTATTTTAGGACCTTTGTTGTTTGAACAGTGTTTCCTTGTTTAAATAAAACACATAGTTGATACTAGTCATTTTCAAATCTATTTAGATTTATGTTGAGATAACATTACAATAATTGAGAATGGAAAAATTAAACTATACACTGTTTTATTTTTTACAGAAAGTTGTAATCTGTCTTGAGAAAGGCGCTGGTCGCCGAAACGCGTCGACACACAACTTACTCTTTTATGTTTACCAATTTTTTATGTGATGATTGATATATACTTAATTTTCATGAAATGTATATTTTTTAGCTATTGTTTATGTGTTTACAATAAAATTGTGTAACTATTTGGAAACTGTTCACTCTTTCTGTTGGTCCTTGTATTACTGTGTATTTATTTTACAATTACTGCCTAGGTAGTTTTGTCCACTGATCGAGAAGATCGTCAACAGACAACTGACCCGCTTCCTTGAAGAGAACAACACTCTGGACTCATCCCAATCTGGTTTCCGCAGCAACCACAGCACCAAAACTGCCCTCATCACCGGCACTGATGACATCAGGACCCTGCTGGAATATGGCAAAATAGCGGCCCTCATCCTCCTAGATCTCTCAGCCACCTTCAACACCGTTTGCATCTACACCCTACGCACTTGCCTCCACAATGCAGGAATCCGCGACAAAGCCCTGGACTGGATCACCTCCTTCCTCATCGACAGAACCCAGACAGTACCCCTCCCTCCATTCTCATCTGAAGCCACCAATATCACCTGTTGCATCCCCCAAGGATCATCCCATAACCCGACCCATTTAAACGTCTACATGGCCCCGCTCGCCAACATAGTCCGATTGAACGACCTCAACATGGTCTCATACGCCGACGACACCCAGCTGATCCTCTCCCTCACCAAGGACCCCGCCACTGCCAAAACCAACTTCCACGAAGGAATGAAGGCTGTCGCCGAATGGATGAGGGACAGTCGCCTGAAACTGAACTCGGACAAAACGGAGGTCCTCATCCTCAGCCCCACCTTCTCCACCTGAGATGTCTCCTGGTGGCCGGCCACGCTGGAAGCTGCGCCGACACCCACCGACCACACACGCAACCTGGGGTTCATCCTGGACTCATCACTGTCAATGACCCAACAAGTCAACGCCGTCTCCTTCTCCTGCTTCAACACCCTCCGCATGCTTCACAAGATCTATAGATGGATCCCCACAGGAACCAGAAGGACGGTCACCTAGGCCCTTGTCACCAGCAGGCTGGACTACGGCAATGCCCTCTACGCGGGAACCACAGCCAAATTCTAGAAAAGACTCCAACACATACAGAACACCTACGCACACCTCTTCCTTGACATCCCCCACCACAGCCACATCACTATCCACCTGAGAGACCTGCACTGGCTCCCCGTCAACAAGAGGATCACCTTCAAGCTCCTCACCCATGCTCACAAAGCACTCCACGACACCGCACCCACATACCTCAACAAATGACTCAGCTTCTACACTCCCAACTGCCAACTGCGCTTCGCTGACCTCGCCCTCGCCACCATTCCACGCATACACCAAACAACCTCTGGCGGCAGATCCTTCTCCCACCTAGCCGCAAAGACATGGAACACTCTCCCATCCACCTGCGACAGACCCAGGACCCGCTGACCTTCAGGAGACTCCTCAAGACCTGGCTGTTTGAGCAGTAGCAGTCCCCCCCTTAGCGCCTTGAGACCCTCATACTTGAGTAGCACGCTCTACACATGCTTGATTGATTGATTGATTGATTGACATCAACCGACCAGGAAGATGTACATCTTCTCAAGCTGACGCAATAGGGGTATAGATGCAAGGCGAGACAAGCTGCCAAAACTATGCTAAGACATAAGCTGGGGAGTGTATACAAATTGGGGGACAACGCTGGGAAACTGCTGGCATGGTTAGATAGGAGGGAAACAGCAAGCCGACTGGTAACGGAACTGAGGGCAGAACCGGGATAACACTTACTGACCCACAAGATATCGCACACAACTTTGGTAAATATTATGACCTGATTTATACTTCTAGGTCCGCCAGGCTAGAGATGGAAACTAAAGAGCTGCTGGCCGAAATTCGTCTGCCGGTATTAGAGGAAGGGGCGAGGCAGTCGTTGGAGGGAGACCTCGCATCGGCTAAAATAGCACAGGCCATTCGTTCTCTCCAGACAGGAAAAGCGATGGGGCCTCCTGATAGGACTGTACAAGTTAAGACCTGATAAGATAAATCCCTACATTGTTCATAGAGAGTCTTGAGAAGGGGCTCCTTCCATTGGACCAAAGGTTAGCCACTCTGTGGTGATACCTAAGGAAAGAAAACCGAGCGATAGTTTCACATCATATCGAACCATATCGCTGCTGAATGCAGAGGCTAAAATATTGGCAAAATTGCTAGCCACCCGTTTGATTCGTGTCCTTCCTGAGCTGGTCCATCAGGACCAGTCGGGATTTATGCCATCAAGAAACACATCCCTGAATTAAAGGCGGTTGCATGGGGTTTTGGGGAGGACAGACACCATCATGGAGGACACAGGTTTTTGGGTCTTTGGACGCCACCATGGCATTTGACACCATTGAGTGGTCGTACCTTTTCAGCGTCTTAGAGAGGTTGGGGTGTGGTCCTAAATTTATCGGTTGGGTTCGACTTTAATATAATGACCCACTAGCACAAGTGGTGGTCAACAACAAAAAAACAGCAATATTCCATCTCCACAGCGTGACGAAGCAGGGGTGCCCACTGTCCCCACTGCTGTTTGTGCTCACACTAGAGCCTTTGGCCTGTTGGATTCAAAGAGACCGTGTCATAAGAGGGCCGAAGGCTGGGAAGACCATATCTCACTCTACCCGGATGATATTTTGCTATACTTGGCCTCCCCACATTGATCCCTGCGTAGAGTACTAAACATTTTTACTAACTTTGGGACATACTCCGGGTATACGATCAACTGGACAAAATTGCTTATTTTCGTGCTTAAAGGCAACTCACCAGTCCTACCGAAAGAATATCAACTCAAGATAGTATCGGAGGGGTTCAAATACTTGGGTATTTTCATCACTAAGGATCCCAAACTATTTTATGAAACTAACCTTTTGCCACCACTGCAGCGACTGGCGTGTAACATAGAACGCTGGCAGTCTCTTCCGTTGTCACTCTCGGGGAGAGCCGCATTGTTTAAGATGATGTCACTGCCTCGTTTTCCATACTTTTTACAGAATTCACCCACCCTAGTCCCTACATCATATTTTAGATGGGTTTAGAGTGCACAGCGAACACTGTTCTGGGGAAGTAGTCCGCCACGTATCTCTTTCCCGAAACTGGTGAGAAGGTGGTACGATGGGGGAATCAGTTTGCCAAATATTAGGAAGTACTTCTGGGCGCGGCACCTAGCGCCCATCACCCACTGTATATACCGGCCCCCCACTGACCCTGACTGTGCCATGGATAGACGGCTCCTCCCTGGGGGTAATTACACACGAGCGCTATACTATACACCTGCAAAATTCTCCTTGACAGGCCCCACAAAACACTCAGTTCTGGTGTGGATCTTGGTCCAGAAAAATATGGGATGGGCAAAGACAATAACTCGAAGCACTGTGGTAATCCGAACAATGGGTGGATCGCTGGAAAATGAAGGGATTTGATAGATGGGAACTAATAGGGATCTCACGGGTGGCCGATCTTTGGAAAAAGGGGGAGGTTCAACCCTTTCCAGCCATCCAACAAAACTAAGAACTTGCAGAATCAGAGAGATTCGGATATCTTCAGATAAGGCATGCACTACATGCAATCATCCCAAGGGGGGCCCCTCTCGAAGCCTCCCTTCTGGAGGATAGGCTTTTGTACGGTTACATGCCCAAGAAGGCAATCTCCCAGACATACTTGAAATTGATAAATCGTTCAACTGATCCCCTTTCGCAACTTTGGGCTAAGTGGGAAAGGGACTTAACAGAGCTTGACGAGGACGAATGGATGGAGGCACTAGCGTCCCCAAGGGAAGGGGCAATATCCTCTAGGTTGAATTTGGTGCAATTGAAAATACTGCACAGAATCTATGTTATTGGGCCAACATTGGTCAGGATGGGATATGGCACTGGAACTAGTTGTCGACGGCAATGTGGCCAGGAAGGCACTTTTTTCACATACTATGGGAATGCCCACATATAGCTAGGTATTGGAGAGTGGTTCACTCCTGTATGGGGGAGTTATGGGTCAGACAATAACTGTGGAGATCAAAGGACTTAGGTAGCAAAGAGAAAATCTGGGTGACTCTGGGATTGATGATCGCCAAGAGGAATGTAGCAAGAAAATGGGGGTTACGCTCAAACCCCGACACTAAGGGAATGGGAGGGTGACATGGATTGGTAGATGTATTGTGAACAAAACAGTGTATGTATCTCGAGGCTGCCCTAAGAAATGGATGCAAATATGGGGGAAGTGGAATGACTACAGAGGAACCACCAGCATTGCCGGCACAGCCATCCCTGGGAGAGTCAACACCCTAATATATCAATGTTCACTGTAATGTAATCTGTATATGAGAATATGGTATAAATAATAATAATAATAATAATGATAAGGAAGTTTATATAGCGCCTGGTTACGCCATCCCGGCGTGTCCCCGCGCTGTGGAGAAGAGGCCAGTCCAGTAGAAAGGGGAGAACCACAACCACAAATCTGATTTAAAAGGACTAGTTCACGAACAAGTGAGTTTTTAGAAGACTCCTAAACATGGTTACTGATTGTTCCATCCTCAGACATAGCGGGAGTTTATTCCAGTTTTGCGCAGCTAGGAGGCGAAATGAGCGGCCGCCCATTCTTGCTTTCTTAATCCTAGGGATTACTAGCTGCCCTGTCCCGCCTGACCTTAACGTTCTGCCCGGTACATACCTAGTGATCAGGTTTCCCAGGTACATTGGAGCCTTATGCCAGAGGATGCGGTGACAAATAAGAAGGGATTTAAACAGCACCCTTTCCTTGACTGGGAGCCAATGAAGAGCTTCAAGGGCTAATTTAGACGCTGCCCTTCTGGGTAACCTCAAAATCAGTCGTGCTGCCGCATTCTGCAGGACTTGTAGACGTCTGAGATTCTTTTCTGGAGCAGCCAGATAAAGAACATTCCCGTAATCCAGGCGGGAGGTGACCAGAGCGTGTGTCATCGTCTGCCTGGCCTCAAGCGGGAGCAGATCAAGTGTTTATTAAGGGTTTTTAAAACACCAAAACATTTCCCTACTAGTCGGTGGATGTGGCCTTCATAGGAGAGGGCCGGGCCCACCCAGACTACTAGATTCTTCGCCTCAAGACAGGTTATAGGGGTGGGGCCTAAGCATTGTGCCAACAATCTGCGGTCCAGCAGGATTTATCTCTACCGACCACCATCACCTCGGTTTTGCCTCCGTTCAACTTCAAGCAGTTTTTGTTCATCCAGGAGGCAAGTTCCTGCATGCATGCCTTAAAGTCGGAAGCCTCCGCCGAAGGTGCCTGGGATAGGGAGATCAGCAGCTGAGTGTCATCAGCATACGATACTAATTCCACTCCAAACGCCTGCACCACCTCAGCCAGGGGAGCCAAGTACAGGTTGAACAGGGTGGGGCTCAGGGCAGAGCCCTGAGGAACCCCCTGCTCAAGTGCAACCTCTTTGGATTGAAAAGACCCACGATGGACCTGAAAACTGCGCCCTGTCAGAAAGGATTTCAGCCAGCCCAGCGCTGGACATGTGATGCCCCCTCTGTTCAGACACTGCAGCAAGGTGGAGTGTGCCACAGTGTCGAACGCCGCACTGAGGTCTAGCATTATCAGTGCCATGGTGTGTCCCACGTCTACTCCTTGCCTGATAGTTTCCGTTGCTCGTAACAGAGCGGTTTCAGTAGAATATCCTGCTCGTTACTATATGTAATGTATCATTGAGTATCATGCTATTTGCCTTGGGCCATTTACAAGCTTTGACAGTGTTTGGTTAATAATAAAAAGAATTTAAAAAAAATGACATTGCCATTGATGCATCAGTTTCCTTGCACCTGCACCAAATGTCCTTGCAACACCATGAATGTGCTGTATTTACAACACAGAGCTGCATGGAGCAAGGATTTAAATTCTGATGCATGTGTTGCCGTAAAAGTGATGCATTGCTGGAGTTGGTCGTAAAACTGACGCACCTCCAGCAATGCATCAGAACACATAGGGGAGTCCCATTGTAAAAGCCCTGTGTCAATCCTTACGCTTGTTCTGGCAGGCTTAAGGATTTTGATGCAGTCAAGTTGTAGAGTGACACAGTTAAATGTAAATTTCACTCCACCACTTCTTTGTGGCTTTCTTTATTGGGAACATTTACCCTGTATACATTATACCTGGCACAGGGCTAGATATAAAGGCATCCTTGCCTTGGGCCAAGATTGTGATCAGGCTGCCACTGTTTGCATTCCACAGCTAGCTGAAATGGACGTAATACAAACACATTTGTAGCACGCATGTGAGGGCCTTGCATATGATGACATGGCAGTGTATTAGTGTTCTCATGAAGTTCTTTGTGTCAATAAGGTTGGTGTTTCTTAGAAACTAACTTAAGCACCTCAAATGTGTGTCAAAAGTCAATGTGATAAAGGGAATGCAACTTTAGGAAAGAACTGTGTACATGTAAGTTGCCACTGTAACCTAACTCTGGCACATGGCAATGCTTGCATAGGTCCCTGGGTCATTGCTGTCTCTTTCCTTAATCCAATTGAAACATTTACAAGCGGTATATTTCACTTCCCATCACCTTTGGCTCGCACACAGGTTGCGCACTCAAGCTAGCTTTTGATGCAATTATCAAAATACTAACTTCCTTCATATGGTGCGAATGTGCCCCCAAATTTCTGATTACTGGCGGGCCATTGAGAGGGTTATTACTCTAGTACTGTTGACGCAAATAATGTTAACCCCAACAGTAGCTCTACTGGGTATTCTAGATGACCTGGTGATACCAAGGGTTGAACGCACTCTGGTGAGATTGGCCACTGCCCTGGCTAAGAGACACTGTTCTTGGTTGGAAATCTCCACAAACACATAAGTTATCAGCTTGGCATGCAGCAATGGATTGGTGCAAAATTATCTATCTGTCCAGGGGCTGCCCACGCAATCATGTCAAAATATGAAGTCACTGGTGAGAATATTATGGATTGCGTAGCAATAATGGTACTATTTGAAATAATGTTGTTAAATACATGGCCACTCATTATGCTTTGTCGATTCTTTGCTGTTTCATGTATTGAGATTTGAGCTTGTTGTTATAACTGGCTAAAACCAATACAATTGTTTTATTCAAACAGTAGAGAGCTTGACCACACTACAAAAGGTGAGCTAGAGAACTTTAGGGAAAAGGGCATTATAAGTCCCCAATGTAGAGCCAGCTGGCATTTTTTAAAGACATTTTGTTTGATGGGACCCTTTCTGCAGGGTCACCCACAAATATTTTGCCATTCTACTCCCTATTTTCTGACCTCGTTTTTGTTGGCTTTAGGACTCTGGTCTAGGACCCCTGCTAATCTGTGCTAAAGTGCACATGCTCTGTACTCAACATATGGTTACATTGGCTTTTCCACAATTGGCATTTTTAATTTACTTATGAGTCCCTAGTAAATGGACTATATGTGCCCAGGGCCTTTAAATTAAATGCTACTAGTGGGCCTACTGCAATGATTGTGCAGTTTAAACATGTCTCAGGCTTGCAACTGCAGAGCCTGTGGGTGCAGTTTAAACTACTATTTCGACCTGACAAGTTACCCTACTTGCCAGGACCAAACCTTCCCTTTTATTACATATAAGCCACCCCTAAGGTAGGCCCTAGGCCTATGGCATGGTGCAGTGTATTTAAAAGGTAGAACATGTACTTTTAAGTTTTACATGTCCTGGTAGTAAAAACACTGCCAAATTCTTTTTTCACTACTGCAAGCCCTGTCTCTCCCATAGGTTAACATTGTGATTGCATAAAAAAAACGTGTATTTTCTAATTGGAAAAGATAGACCTTTGGAGTTTGGTGTCTCTGGATTCACAATTTAAAATCACTACTTAGGGTGAAGTCGGATTTTAAATTGCAAGTCTGAAAAAGCCACATTTAGAAAGTTTGCAATTTTTTTTAACTCCAACCGTTCTGTGCCTATCCCTGTCTCTTAATACATGTCTGGGCTGAGTGACAGCTGGGCTATGTGCATTCCCTCTAGACAGTCACACACACACAAAGGGAGCTGGGGTGTGACATTTGCATCCTGATGGCCCCTCACCAGTCTGATGGGCCATCCTGAGGTAGATTGGGAGGGAAGAGCTGACACTTGCACCTGAATAGGGTTATGCCTGTCCCCACACAAAGAGCTGCCTATCCCCCTGTAGGGAGTCTAAAGGCAGGGCAGGAAAGACAGGGACCTTGCGATATTCAAAGGCCTCTTTGATGACTCCCCCATTTCAAAGTCACATTTGGGTATAATTTCTGGGCCCCTGATACCACCAAATCAGAACTTTGCTCAACCCAAGGACATTCTGCTTGGCAGAAGAGCCGCTGTCCTACCTGCATTGCTATGTTGGCTTGCTGCTTCTTGCTTGGGAGTGAGAGGGACTGGACCTGGTCTCTACCTTCTTGAACCCACGTTTCTCCAAGGGTTTGCTTTTTGCCTCCTGATCTCTGAAGTCTCAGGTTCACAACAGACTTATTGCAACTCTGTTGGTGCTGCTGGACTCTTCCATCTCTGAGTCCTAACCTTGCCTAAGGTCCCCCACCATTACTGGGCCTCAGATATGGGTTTTGCTGTTTTCTGCAAAAATCGCCGAAATGGCCTTTACGCCGATCGGAACTGACACGGTGCCCTTCTATGCTGACACAGTGCTCATTCGATGACAAGGTGTTTCCCTACTACAAGGTTCGACGGCAATGCAGCGTTGATCCGTACATACCTCTGCGATACCTCAAGCAGCCTTTTAGCGCTATTGACTTCTGAGCACTGTTTTGGGATTTATTCTTTTAAAAATGTATATATCGACGTCTACTGATAGTTTTTTTGTCATTTCGGTCTTTTAGTACACGGAAAAATATTCTCAATTTTTCCAATCTGGTGTGAACTTTTTTTGTAGTGTTTTCACTGTGTTACTGTATTTAAAGTGTGCACAAATACTTTATGCATTGCCTCTTAAGTTAAGTCTGACAGCAAGCTACCAATGGGTGAGCACAGGTTAATTTAGGTTGTGTATCTGACTTACCCTGGCTAGGATTCTGTTCCCTATCTGGATAGGGTGCAAACCTCTGCCAACTAGAGACCCAGAGCATCATTAACAATTTGTTGACGCACAGCAGTGCATCAAGCTTTCCTTCTGTGCAGCTGGGTGTCAAAAGAAAAGGGCAGGAATGTTTGTGTCTACAGCATTTGGTGCATTCCTGTTCATTTCCCCAGCACTGGCGCATAATGGCTGCCATGCGCCAACTCAGGCACCCTTGTGCCATGGTGCAAGGGTGTCTGTGTTGTAGGATGATTGTTTTTGTGCATGAAGGTGCCCCTTCCTACACAATCAAAAGTTTTTTTTCCTCTTTATATGTATGCTGCAGAATGCAGCACACATATAAAATAGAAAAACTAGGAGAAATAAAGGTGTTTCGCTTTGTTGCACCTCCCTTATTGCCTCCCCTGGGGAGGCGTAGGAATCTGACGGATTCCCAGGTTGACAAAATCTTGAAAATCTAAACATGCAACAGGTTCCATGGATGTTGCGTGTGCACACTGACAGCAACATCCTTGGAACGCCCCTTACACATAGTTTAATGTGGGAAAGGGGTTCATATTTACAAGCCCATGAAGAGACACACAGGGTGGCTTTACGTGGCCTTGTAAAATTGGGCTGGCACACTACGCTGCCGGTGTGTCAAAAAAAGTGATGCACAAGTGGCGCAATGGGCTTGAAAATAAGCCCCCCAATTTTTAACAAATACTATTTGTACTCTTAGTATCTGTGTTCCTGTGCCATCTAGAGCCAGCTGGATTTGTTTCAAAGACATATTATATATACTATTATAACACTATGTGATCAGTAAAGAGGGCACAGTACTATCGGGTATGGTGTTATTGTTACATTTTAGATATGGCATCCTTGGTGTGGTTTTTCCCTATATTTTTGACTCTGCCTCCTGTGTTTTTGCTGTGTGCGGGACTTCGTTTTTGCTGGTCTACATGCTTTGGGCACTTTGCCACTGCTGATCAGTGCCAAAGTGCAAGTGATCCCTCTGTAAATTGGGGCTATGAACTGGTGTTTCCATGCTTGGCTTGTTTGACTTACCACTAAGTCCCTAGTACAGTGAACTGTGTGTGTCCAGGGCCTGTAAGTCAAATGCTGCTAGTTGGCCTGTAGCACTGATTGTGCCACCCATACAAGCAGCCTTGCAAAAGGTACCCAGACCTGCCCTTTCAGTGTCTGTGCACAGCCTGGTATTCCCATGTCGACCTGGCCAGTGCACCCACTTACCAGGCCCTAACCTTCCCTTTTCTTACATGTGAGTCACCCCTAAGGTAGGCCAAAGTAACCCCTGTGGGTAGGGTGCAGTGTCTGTGAAAGGAAGGACATGTGTTATGTGTGTGACATGTCCTGATAGTGAACTGCATGGAATTTCGTTTTTCACTATGGAAAGGCTATATGTCCTATAGGATAGAATGGGAGTTTATTTCCAACATCTTATAAATATACCTTCCCATTGAAACAAGATAGGAAGGTGAAATTTAGTATGCCTGAACTCAGAATCTAGAGATGCATCTTTTAGTAAGGATGATTTTTACATTCTGTACTTGAAAATACCACTTTTAGAAAGTAGCCATTTTCTTGCTTAGCCATCCTGTGTGCCTCTGCCGGGATGTCTATTGACTGTCTGGATTTTGGGGTGATAGGGGTTATTTTAGAAGTGTATCCCCCTTACCCTGACTAAGAAGAAGGGTCCCAACTTGGACAAAGTTGCAAACCATTGCCAACTAGAGACCCCCATTTCTAACATTGGTGGTCAGCGGTGAGGATCTGGACTTGCATTTGTGCCTTACATACAGTGATTAGTGTACACTACTAAGTATAGTGCAGACCATTACGCAACCACATACTATTCGTAAACTTTTTCTTTTTGGAATTTTCTGCAACTTGAGAACTGCCAATTTTTCATCATGACCGAGCCAGCATTAATTGGATCTATGGATATCAAATTTGAAGAGGATAGGGTAGAAACTTACACTGTATCTCAACTAAAAGCCATCTGCAAGAAATTTAAAATCTCTGTATGTGGCCTCACCAGAAAAGAGGAATACCAAAAGGCGCTGCGGGCCAGGTTGTAATCAAAGAACTTAGAAAGTAGGTATTTTGTTGCGTAGCTATCCTGTGTGTCTCTGCTGGGATGTGTATTGACTGTCTGGTTTTAGAGTGACAGGGGCTGGGGATGTGCATTCACTGTAGACAACCACTGGGGGGGGTCGAGGTGTGTCCTGTCTTTCCTAGATAAGCCAGGGCTGGGCTGATTAGACCTGGGCTGCATTTAGAGTAGGGGGAAATGATTTCCTTTTACCTGAATGGGCCTGGTCTGCCTTACACAATTCTGTCTCCACCTCCTGTCAGGAAGCTGGACCAGAGAGGACAGAACTGGTTCTGACTGAGCATGGGCTTCTCCGCCACCAGAGAACAAAGAAATCTCTATATAAATATTGGGGTCCAGACCCCAGAACTTTAGATTACTTCTGGAATCAAGTAGGCCCTCTGCCAAGGAGATGAGCTGGGAAAACTGAACTAAAGTACTGCCCCTTTGCTGAGTGCTATCACGGGTTGGCCTGCAGTAGCTGATTCTGCCAAGGAGGGGAACTGTGTGTGTATCATGCTTGAAGAGTGTCCCCAAGGGCTTGGAAGTAGAGCTTTCCTCCTGTTCAAGAAGTCTCAGGAACAACAAAGACTTCACCATCTCTCTGAGCACTGTCTCTGGAACTACAGGTTTCAGTTGCCGCAGAGGAAAAGAGCAGCCAACTCCATCACCAAGTCCATCGCTGGCTTCATGTCCTGCAGGCACCACAGAAGGCAACGCCTCAATTCGCACCGCAACCCTGGTCTCACCGATACCGTTGGACGACCATCTCCGAACCACTGCATTCTGTGGGCACCACACTCCGCACCACCTAGCTTCACTCCCAGACCTCACCGACACCGTCTCTGCTTGTTGGAACATCGACCAGTTCTGTGACCTGCATCGTGACCTGCCAGCACCACATCGAGCACCGCCTCACTCTGCATTGCAGCCCTGGTCTCTCCCATGCAGTTGGATGACCGTCACTGAGCCGCTGCCTGCACCACGCCTTGAGGGCACCACACGCTGCACTGCTTGACTTCACATCGTAACCGCGACGGTTGCCCCGACAGTCTGGTACCAACAGGATCGGACACAATGAAAAAGGTACTGTCTACGAATCTGTCGACGCTACAGCTGACCCGTACTGACTCGCTCTGCTGGAACTGTTGGACTGTATTTTCAGCATCGTGGTAGCCCCTGATGGAGCTACCGACTCGGAAGACATGTGTTTTTGAGATATTTTTGCAATTTTAAAGTTATCTTGCAAAGCACCAATTTATTAGTACTGTATGTTGGATTTTTTGTCATTTTTTGTCTCGCTTGGTTTAGATAAAGATTACTTATTTTCCTAAACTGGTGTGGTGTCCATTTCTAGTGTTTTCACTGTATTACTGTATGTGTGCACAAATGTTTTACACACTGCCTCTGAGATAAGCATGTCAGTCCAGTTTTATCTTAATGCATGGGCAACATGTTTCTGCCTATGTGATAGTGGTATATCAAGCGTTCGTCAGGACCAGTAAATTAAAGTGTAATAAAGTGTTGTGATGAACCCCGGTGGTATGGGTGCGCTAAGGCCCACCCTAGCAGGATAAAACTGGACTTGTAATTTTGGTCCATTATCCTAAAATGTTGTTTTTAATCCATGTGCAATTGGCAAAACAAATAAATTCCTTTTTGACCCAATTGTGACATTTTTAACCCACTTAATTCTCACTTCACATACAAAAAACCCAGCTCCGCAGTAACCTGGCGTTCCAGCACACTAGGGTGGCATACAGCCACTTCGGGTGGGGCCCGATGATGAAGCATGTCACCAACTAGGTTGGTGAGTGAGGGCTTTCCAAACAACCTAATGAGATTTCTTTTACAGTCAACCTAGACTGTGAGTTATGCTGCATGCTCGCTCTTAATCTAGTCATTATTGGTGTGACGCTCCTCTGTTGTTCTTTTGATTTCTCCCGAGGGGAATAGGACCGCCACATTCCCTTCCTCTCTTGTTGTTACAAGTGTTCCTATGGGAGTCACAACCCCAATTGAGCCAGTGACCCACTTTACTATTTGCCAATCCGGAATACCCAACGACTTGTGAAGGACACTATACGCGTTGCAATAGGGGTTTAAACAATGACATATGGTCTTTCTTCAAATAATTGCTTGATACCTCTTTTTAATATTTCAGAAGAAAACTCAATCACATTTTACCACTCATCTGAACCGGTATCACTACTAAGAAAATTATCCATTTACATTTGCATCGAGCAACCCCATCCCATAGAGCGTATGTTGGTTCAAACTTATAATCAGTTTTTAGAACAGGAACATGAAGCCGCGTTTTCTCCTCAAACCCAGATATTGTTGCTATGATCATGAACCTGTATTTCCAAAAGCTTTGTTTGCCTCGGTGATGATTGCACTAAAGGCTGAAACGCAGCCTTTCAAGCAGTCTAGTTACGTTGCTAAGTAGCTTATCGGTATGTCTGAGCTTCATTTCACACCATGAGAAATAGAAGAATCAGGATTCACACCCATGTCCAATTATGTTCTTTTCCACTGAAACTCAGTGTTACTGAAAACACGCAAATCGATCAAATAAGACACCCTAGCAATCCTGGGATTTTTTTCTTTGTGTTACTTTAATAACAAGAATGTTCTTGTAAAGTAATGTCTCTCTTCTACTGATCAACTGTCGCTGCAATAACAAATGGTGAACTGAAAGCTAAACCTGAGAAACAAATGGCTTGCTACCAAGTAGGGAGAGAAAGAAGTTTTATTGTGAAGCCGACAAAGATACAGCTCTTTTACTTCTGCATGGGTTACCTATTTTGACTTCTCACAGTTAGATTAAAAATATAACCCTTCCCCACCCATTTTGGCTGCTTCCCTCTTACTTTAAAGTAAATATTCAAACTCTCTTAATACAAAGCACACCAACACAGGTAATTTTTAAATATGGCAGTTGCAATGCTATCAGAATAAAGTGCATTGGAGCTCTGTAGATACACTGGGTTCCATGTATCCTTTTGGGAGATTGTGCAATATTTATCTTACAAACAACAAAACAGTTTCAATTTCAGAAGACAGTTAGGAGAATATTCACAACGACTTATCCCCACCTTAACGCATCAAAAGTGGAGACAGATTTAACACCCCATTCACAAGCTGGTGCAAACTGCAGACCCCGCCGTATTCCAGCGATAACTGCCCTAAAATTTATCACCACGGTGGACAGCACCAACTAACACTACTGAGAGGCAGAGTAGGCATTCCCGTGCAAAAACACAAAAAGACACATCAACACCACTTTCACAATGAACTGCCAGATCTGCGAAGTGAACCAAAAACAGGCAATAGGCTGTGGTAGCAGCAGGGAATTAACATCTGCCTTTTGCTGGTGTTAGGCAGGACGACTATCTGCAGCATAAAAGGGAGCCCAGCCAAGAGCCACACCTGAAGACCCACCGATGCCATGGAGACAATGATCATGCAACGCCGATACCCCTACGCCATAGATGGATTTCCTCAAGTGTCAGGCACAAACAACTGCACACATGTACCCCCTGTGCCCCCTGCACACACTTCACACAACTACCACAACAGAAAGCACACGCATCCCATGAATGTGCAGGCAACAGTGGACCGCCCAGGACTCCTCACTAATGTCATGGCCATCTCCCCAGGCAGGGTGCATGATACTCACATCTCCTGACAGTCCATCATCACCCAGCGCACCCAGGATGGCACACATGGAAATGCAGTGCCTGTTGGTAAGTCCAAAATAAACACACCACACACCTCCAGCCCACAGAAATGCAACTCACGACACTGCCAATGGGCACGCAGCTCATGCCATTCGACCAGACACGACCACACACGACTCCATTGGGAATCTGCCCTTGCCATGCCCACAACCCAGCCAAGGCATGGCACCACAGACACACAATAGCAGGATGTGAGGAAGGGCATGGAGCAGGCATGTGCGAGAGCGGCAAGTGACTAATGAATGTGAGCCTACCCAATACCAGGTGTGGCGTGGAGGTTCCGAACAGACCAAAGAGTGCAAACCACAGAAATGGCCATGTGGAGATCAACTGCTGGTGCACGGAGTGTAGTGGCCAGTGGACGCTACCATGTCCCCACAGGCTGTGGGGCAGAACGCGGAAGTGTCATCTGTTACTTCCCCTCTGCATGCGCCTGCATAGTGGGTTGGACCTGCGTACGCCAGGGCTGCGGGGGGTGTGAACAAAAAGCCAGTCGCACTGGTCATGATTCTCATATGGAATGGACAATGCGTCTGCCAGGGTGGTGCCTCTCAGCCCACCACGAGTCCTGCGCTGATTGTGGTAGGGCCTGCGTCCCTGTGCGCCTGCTGCACTCCGGGCCGCTGGTCCCCAGACCTGCCATGCCTGCCCCACCACACCAACAAGGCTCAGCTCATCTGCCTCCACCTGCGTGTGTCAAAGAGGGCCCCCTGCATGCCAGTGCAAGCTCCAAGCACCAGTCCCGCGACCTCTGCAGCCTCCGCAGACGATCGCTGGCCCCAGGACGCTGGCCCACATTACTCCTTTCTCATTACATACTCCACCGGTGTCCTCTTCAGCCCAGTAGGTCCCACTTGTGTAACTGTGTCCTGAGTCCTGAATGGCAGTGACCCCAACTCTGTGGCAGCGGCCACAGCACCAGACTCCCTTCGATCAGTGAGGCATAATTCCATATGGCAGGCTTGCAAAACGTGGTGCCACTAACCCTGTTCAGCACCAGCCGGCCACACGTTGTGCCACTAACCCTGTTCAATGCCAGCTGGCCACACGTGGTGCCACTCACCCTCTTCAATGCAAGCCAGTGACATGTGGATGAGGGCTCAGGCCTGCCCTGTGGACCAGTAGGTCCCACATCCAGCACTTAGTCGCAAATCATGAATGGAAGAGTCCCCACCAATGAACGCACGGCGAGGAGTAAGAGGAAGATGCGGCTCAATCCGGACGAAAGCCGGATCAGAGTCACGGAGGTGATAGAACACTATCAACAACTGACCTGGTGCCAATCTACCCTGTTCACCGCAATTCTGCCTCTCGTGGTGCCACTGAACCTGAACTACGCAGGCCGGTGGGGCCATCCAACCTAAGTCAGCAACACTTGGTGAATGGAACGTGCTGACCTCTGCATCAGGCCCACACTGCGGTCCAGTAGGTCACACATGTGGAACTGTGTCTTGGGTAAGATGTGGAGGAGTCCACACCATTGGACATGCCTCATCGAAGGTGGCATCCCTTAACAGCACTGGTGACACTAACTCAATGCGCAATGAGTCATGGGCACTATCTGGTTGAACCTTGGTGGCGTCTGAGTCCATGGCCTGGTGGTTTCCTGCATCTTCATCTGGCTGGACCGAACTTGGTGTCCGACATGTGTCTGTTCCATTCATCTCCACCATAGTGACTGTTTCAGCATGGTCCTGCCCTCTGCATCATGCCCTGGGGGTACACCTTCCACTGTCCACCGAGATACTCCACTACAAGCTCCTTTTACATCTACGGAAACCTGCTCTGCACTCGTGACCCTGCCCCAGTGTCCTGCAAGTCAGCGTCCCGTGGTGGTAGGCCCGTGCAGGACGCTGCACATCCGGGGCCACTAACTCTGTGCAGCACAAGACATGGGGCCTTTATGGTTGAATGGTTGTGTCCTTTACGATGTACACTGTTGTTAATTACTGACTGCACCAGGCAGCCCTTGCCGGCTGATGTGCACACACCCCACACACATCCAACACAGGTGTCACTCGGTATGTGTGCCTGCTAATAAATGTGGCCGTGCGCACTTGCCCGTAGCCATTCACACCATCTGAGCAAGTGTGTCCATGTGGTCACTGTGTCAGCATGATGGGCACGGGCCCTGCAACATCACAGTGTGCTGTCTTCAGTGGACGTTACCATGTCACCTCAGCATCGGCAATGACCCTGGACATGTAGCTTTGCACGCTCCCCCCTGCATGCACAAGCAGCGTGTGCTGGTCCGGCATACGTCAGGTCAGCGCAGGGGTGTGCTGATTTGGCAGGGGGAGCAGGGCATGGTTTGGACCTGGCCTTTGGCAGGAAGTGCGGTAAGTGTGTCTCTGTGTTGGGGTATAGTCGCCACCAGGGTCACAGTAGTCGATATTGCAATGTAGCATGCACCAGAAGGGCAGGTCCGTATGTATGGGGACATGTAGAAGCGCAAGACTGCTCGTGGACTTGGTACATGCATGCCAAGTGTTATGTGTCTCAGCCCTGCGGATGCAAGAGTCAGTTGCCTGGCCTGATTTACAGCGCGATCACATCCAGCCATCGTCTGTACCACTGTGTCTGCCCTGTCCGGTCCATTGGCCTACACTAACGTGGCCAGATTACACTTTCAAAGGCCAGCGTCATGGTATTCCCAGGGTCGCAGACATCCCACCACACTCACGACCGGCCTCTGTACATCTCAGTATGCATTCAGATGGTGAAGTTACTGTAGGGATGAAAGGTCCTTTGTCTGAACTATCAGGCGGTAGCACATCTGCAGCTCCGAGCAGGAACTTGCATGTGGCCAGCACCCCCTGACAGATACGATAGCATTTGCTTGCAACTCCCACACTACGCACTGCCCCACGTGAGACCAACGTGTACACATGCCACACACAGAAGTCCTTAGTCTTAGTTTGCGTGCATGAAAAGGCCTTCACACGTACTTCCACCCCCCCCCAGGCCTGCACCCGTTGCACACAGACACTGCTCATTGCACCGAGCTGTGCCATTTCATCCACAGGACTGTTGCAGGGTAAGCCAGTGCCGATACAAGCAGAGCCACTGACGCAATGGTTGACTATCCCGGACACATGCTCGACTCCAGTCATGTCGACCTGTACTGTGCACGTCTGCTGCATGTACTGGGGGCACTGCCGTTGGCAGTCTTGCGGATCAGTTACCGGCTGAGCTTCCGCCTTGCGGATGTCACCTCCGTTCAGCCTGTGTTGCATTGTCGCTCTTGCATATTTGAGTGGCCATGAATGTCTGTCTCTGCAACGTAACTGTAGCTGACCTGCATTACGACGAGTGTGCGCCCCCAGTTGGCCCACGACCAGGAGTGTCACTGTGATTCCCGTTTATGGAATGCTTGAATGTTTGGCATGCAGGCTGGACACTAGACTGGGGAGATTGCACCAGTCCTCGTGTGCAGTGAGCACATTGAGCCACTACCTGATTGGGCTTTGGTGCACATTGGGTCCAGTGGTTGGAGTCAGAACATCTGTCCGGGTCAGCTTATGGATTACGTCGACGACATGTCAGATGTGGTGGACGAGGATCGCTCATTGGAGATGTTGGACTACGCAGCTGCACTCACGTTCATGTATGAGTGACAAGGTACCTGCTACTAAAACTGGATGTGACGCATTGCACGTGTCCCAACGCCTGGTTGCATGATCCATGTGCAGACAACCGACACGGGGTGGCACTGACTTGTGTTGGTGATGCACTCACCCAAGGTGCCATGGGCATTTTCCTACGTTCCTCATTCAGACATTGGTCTGCATATCGTGGCACTTCTCTTGGTCGTACTGACACGCACTTGTTGATAAAGTTTCCGCATTTTCACGTGTCTCCAACTGTGTTGTGTCTTGTATGCCAATGTGTGTGTCACAGACTCTCTGGTTCCCTGCCATAGGTGCATTGCTACCCAATCAGGACTGTGGGTTTGTACTTGTGCATTGTCATGTCCCTGTTTTGTGCTTGGCCAGATGCATATGGCTGTTTACCTGCAACAGGCGGGTGCACTTGTATCTTGTGTTAGCTTGTGAAAATGTTGGTGTTTGTACCACGTTGTGTTCGGTGTTGGGATGCTCTGCTTCCTATGTGTGTGTGCTGCATGTTGTGTGAGATGATCCTTCAGCTCTGATTTGGCTCACCCTTCTCCCTTTCAGGCAGTGTGGTTTTCACTTCTGTGCTTGTTCAGTGGTGTGATATTGCCGGGTTGTGTGACTTGTGCTCTTGGTTGGTGTTGATATGTTTGTGCATGGTTTGTCTGCAGTTGTGCTGTGCTTAATTGTGCATGTGTGCCATTGTGCCGATCTCCCCCGTCCCCCTTAGTCCCTGCTGGTTCCTCTCCCTGTTGCTGTTGTGTCTGTTGTTTTGGGCAGTTTCTGGTCCCCGAGTCCTGCCACCATATCCAGACTGATGTGGTGGACATTTCCTCCATGTCATCCAGCTCCTGGCGTGCCGCTGTCCTCCCACCTCCGGTGTGCATTGCTGCCTTTTTGGTTGTCGGTGTGTTTCTGATTGTTTGTGTGTTTCGCATTATTCAGGATGTTCTGGTTTTCTTCCATTGTGCTCCTCCGCTCTCAGGCTGCATTCACCTTGTCCAAGATGTGCCATGTACAAGGTTTTTTGGTGCCAATGGGGCTTGTGGGGTTCTACACTGGCTCTGGCTGCCTCCATTGTGCTTGGTTGTTGTTTTATGTTTGGTTTGTCTTTATTTTAGGCTTTTGTTGTGCTTATTCCTGCCTGCCATGTGTGTCGTGGGCCTGGTGGTGGTTATCCCTGCTTTCCTCATCACGAATGGGCTTATCACACTTTTTTTGTGTTGTGGTTGGTGTTTTTATCTCCGTTGAGGTGGTTGTATCACGGACATTGGCCACGTTTTCGGCGAACTATCGCATGGTACCGCCGTGTTGTGAATTCCATGTCAACACTGGGTTAGGCTGCGATGTGTAAAGGTGCGTTAGCATTTTTTGTTGTTGTTTAGCACACGTTCTTGTGAAAATACCTCTTAGTTCTTGCCTATATCATTCGGTTTGCTAGCACCAATGTCAAAGCAAAAGGACAAAGTCTCCATTGCTTGAGCTCTGGACAAGCTAAATCAATGTACTGATTAGGCAGAAAAGAAAAGGAAGGGGCTGTGGCTGTAATGTTTTTGGGCAGAGTCCTGGGAACACATAAGAAAGGATACTCTGGAGAAGAGAAAAATGGAGAAGTTGACAAATGCAACAAAGCCACAAACTCAAGACCCACTGATCACACTCGTGCAGCTCTGGCCGAACAACTAGTGTTGATCCTTTTCCATTTGGATTTCGTCAAACAAACCGATAATATTTTGCAAAGTGGAAAACTGAAGCAAGAGTAAGGGGCTGTGGGAAAGTCAAATACTGAGCTACACAATACTACATAACAAAACAAAACATAAAACAGAATAACTACTAGCTTACTATGAGGATGCCCATGCAGACGGTCTCTTATGTGATCAGTAAAGTCTCTCAAGGAATTTGAATATATGGCAGTATATTTTACAACTTTTTTGGCTATGAGTTTGAGGTAGAACAGTCAAGCAAGTATAATGGGCTATGGATATGGCAATACTGAGCTATACGAAACTACATAACAAAACATAAAACTGAGTCACTGCTTCCTACATTGTTTTTTGTTTCGTAATTCATTACTGACAGTTGAAGGAAAACATATTTATATTAAAACAATGCTACATTTTGACTACGTGCCACCATATTTGTCTCTTGACAGCTGTATAAAACAAAGTCTTACATTTCCTAGGTGCATACAGTTCAAGAAAATGAGCACTTGATGAGTCCGCCTCCAAAGACCTTTAGAAGAATCTGTGGCCAAACGTCAGCAGAACTCCTGTGTGCCCTCATTATGGTTACCTCAATCATAGGCTTATAACTCTTAATTTCAAAGTGCTTCTTTTATGTCCTATGGTAATCTAAACAGCAATTCTTCAACTGTTCTTCAAATGTTATTTTATTCCTTGTTCACTAGGATCCCTTAGGTAATTGCGAGAGATCATCCTTAACTATTACAATGGACCATAAATAAATTACTATTTGGGCAAGCATGAAAAGTTATACCGTGCTTTCTTTCTTTATGGAATTTCATTTGTTTGTGAGGCCTTGATGCACATCTGATGTCACTCTTTCATGCACATAAAGAGAGGCATCAAGTACATGGGCAGGATCAAAAGCTGCTTGGATCTGCCAACACTTTCCACTTTTGGAGAAAGAGAAACAACAACAAGATTTTTAAAATATCAGTCTCATTTGTAACTTTTCAGTTCAGAATGTACCAGCTGAAGTTTCTGGTCAAGACGGTGGCATCCATCCTAATAGTAAGTATTATGGCCTATATCCTAATGTATCACTCTAACCATGTTCTTTTGCATAACTTGATTAGTGTTTCTTCCTACAATTCAGTTTTTTTGGGGAGTCTGCACCAGTCACTGCACAGAGAAGCTGTCTGCTTCGCTCGCGGCACATTTCCAGATGGCGGCCTAGTCCAGAACTCCGTGTGGCGACGGGGATCGATGTTTTTCGCAGCTCTAGCTCACATTTCAGCCTGAAACAGACTCTCTCATGTGTCGGACTATCCATTGAGTGGATAATTATATTGGTATGACTTCTTCTCCTTCTCTGCTGTGAGAAATTCAAAGATTTATTTTTTCTCTCACATTTTGTTTTTTCTTTACCTGCAAATGTGATGGCGTTTCTCTCCTCAGAGACATTCCTTTGAAGGGACTTCCTCCATGTCCTATAGACCCTGTTTTTCTACTGCCTATATAGGTGTTGTTTTTAGCCTTCTCCCTTCATTTTTATCCAGTGGGGTGCAGTGGTCACTTTATTTTACGAATTTGATGCAGTTTTTTCTTGTGACTGTTGTGAGGTGCTGTGCAGCCCTTCTAAGAGCAAAACTGATATTCTAGCTGCTCCTTTACAAATTTTCTTTTGCTCTTTTCAACATATGGGTAGGAGTAAAAAGCTGCTTTTTATTGGCAAGAAGTCTACAGCTCGTGCTCCTAGAACTTCTTCACTTCATACCATTTCTGGCTCTTCTCTGCATGACACTGACATGACGGCACAGTCTAATTTTTCGCAAACGACGGTTTCGCCAACTCTTCTATCAAATTGCAAACTCCATCTTCAGCTCATCACGCCTCAAACAGGATCCTCCTTCTCCACCAAAGCCTGCCTCTCCTACAACTTTCGACAGTGTTCTGGAAGAGAATCGTGCTCTATGGCTATTTATTGAAGAAATAAATTTCCGTCTTCAAGTCCTGGATAATAAATTGCAGTTTATGGAAGCTCTTATATCTGTGGTGGAGAGGTACAAGACATTTCTGCCAAGGTCGTCACCCTAGAGAAGGAGGTTCTCCTGTTAAAAAAATCTGCTGAAGGTGTTGAAAACAGAAATAGGCGTAATATTCTTTGCTTATATGGTTTTCCGGAGGGTTAAGAAGGAGATGATCTGGTTAACTTCTTTACTACATTTCTTCTAAAGCTTCTAGACGTTCCTACAACTTAAAACCTAAGTATCCAGCATGCTCATAGACTGGGTCCTCGTTTCTCCTCTGCTTCTGCTCCTTGGAAGCCACGAGGTGTGATTCTTCTATTTCTAAAAATTACCAACCCTTTACAGGTTCTGAATGCAGCTAAACTAAATAAAAACTTTTGTTTTCGCTCTGAACATTTTATCTCAACAGATGTCTCTTCAGCAACATCTAAACGCCGGAGAGAATTTCTGGATCTTTTTCCTGCCCTACGTACTCTGGGCGCAAGATACGGGTTGTTTCATCCATGCCTGTTTAAAGTTACTTTTCAAAACAGGACCTCTACTTTTGAATATCTGGTAGACCTGAGGAAATGTGTTCATTCACACTATACAACGTCGATGGACACTGCTGGTCCTTCCTCCATGGCATCAATACCCTGACTTTTATTTTTTATAACACATTGTGCTACCTTTTGCTTCACAATATGCTAATCTTTTTTCTCTTTGCAGGTTGTCTCTTTGCTGGTTGTCTTTAATATTTATCTCATAATATGTTATCTTTACATCTCTTTTTTTCTCTTTTTATACATTTCATACAGATTCTCTTTTTGAGATTTCTTGTGTATCCGTTTCTCGCTAATTTTTTTACCATTCCCCGTTGTGGTACGTTCTCCCTGACTGGACGTGTCGGCTTCACCTGTGTATCGCCACTCCTCCTATCCGCTTCCTGTACCTCCCTGATGGTACGCATAACAGTCGTCAGTCATCTTTTTATCCTTATTTGCAGTAATTTTTCCTCATTATGGTTGACATGTTCTGTCTTCTCTTAATGTTCTTTCTTTCACCCTCTCCTTTTTTCTCTTTAACTTCCCTACTTCCCCGTTTTTCTTTTCTCTCCTCCCTCAGTATTTCCTCTCTTTTTGTTTATTTCTGTTGATGGTGTTTTACTATACATTGCTCAGTGTATCCACATTCAGAGATGTATTCTGGAAAGTGAAAGGTTTTATTAATCCCATAAAAAGGCAGAGAATATTTTCTCATTTAGCCTCCCATGATCCCAATCTAGTTGTATTACAAGAGACTCATTTAACAGAATTGGAGGCTTTAAAGCTTAAACGGAGTTGGGTTGGTTTAGTTCTTGTTCTTCTACCTCCAATTAAAAAAAACGGTGTAATTATCCTCTGTCATAAAAGGTTAAATTGTTCTGTTATTTCTCAAGACATAGATTCAGAAGGAAGAAGGTTGTTAGCTACGTTACTTATTAACAATATCTCTTTGACTGTACTCAATGTTTATGGTCCAACTCAATCGAACTATTCATTTTGGCCTAATATTACAAAAAAATTTATTCAACATAAAGATGATTTTTTTGTCTTAGGAGCTGATTGCAACCAGATTGTAGATCCATTTATAGACCGCAAATCCAAAATTTGATTAACCCCTGATAAAGCTCATAAGCAATTCAACAACACAATCTCTCAGACACACCTTATAGACGCCTGGCGTTAATGTAACCCAGATGTAACAGAGTATTCCTTTTTCTCTCCTCCTCATGGCTCTCGTACACGATTAGACTATATCTTTCTGTCCAAACATCTGTCCCAAAAATCTCACTTCCTCTACAATTGAACCAATTGTAATTTCCGATCACGACCCAGGGATAGCAGACTGTGATTTGCTTCATTCGCATCCCAGGTCCTCTAGATAAAGGTTCAACAATTTTCTCCTACAAGACCCTGAATTCTCTTCTTCCTTCTGTTTTGCTGAAGAATCTTTTCTCTTGAATGGTGATCCAAATTCCTCCCCCTTATTTATTTGGTATACATTTAAAGCTGCTGCTCGCGGTTTTATAATAAATGTTGTTTCTGAGAAAAAGAAGAAATCTTATGCTCAACATAAATCCTTATTAGCTAATATTAAACAATTAGAGCATTACATTTTTTTCTTCCTCCTGTGGCTCTAATTTGCAAGAGCTAGTTTGTTGTGGTAAATAAATAAATAATACCCTATTTTTTACTAGACATATAGCATAACAGATAGCTCAATAAATAAGAGTCAAGATTCGAGGTAGTAGGAGTTTTGCAGGTTTAATGCAGCATAAGGACAGGAACAGGACAACCTGCATAGGAATAGGATGACAGGGCCCAGCAGCTGCTGGGGCTGGATCTGGGATGAGCGTGCTGCCTTTTAATAACAATACATGAGCATATATACATAATGCAAACACATAGCATTACATTGCAGTAGGCGTAGCAGTGGGTGGAGCAGAAGGTGTGACGCGTAGCAGTCGCGAAAGATAAGGGCGAAAGTAGGTGTAACTGGGCGTATACATGGACATGTGATGCAAACATAACAGAATATGTCATAAATGGGGCGGAAACCATGGAGGGGGCTACCTAAGGAGCCGGGACCTCTAACCTGATGGTGCGCGCAAACTAGCAATGACGTATCACTAGGAGAAGCTGGGGGCTATGAACTCTGTGCTAGGAGCAGAGACTGAAGTCTGGAGAGTCAGGGCGACATGTACCTAAACAGTATCTAGTATCTGATGTTTAGAGAACATGTTGATATAAACTAGAAGTCAGGAGAGGAAAGGCTAACTTGATTCTAAGACTGAACCATGCATTATTCTACATGTAGTGCGTGATGAAGAATATTAAATGACCATTAAATGCAGTATTTCTCTAACGTGGAGACGTGAAGGCTAGACAATGACGGAAACTATTGATGCAGTTCAGTAGCTTAGGAATGCAGAGAAGGAGGACTGAACTGATAACTGGAATCATAACATATTCTTGGCAGACTCAGAGACTGAGCCAGGCTGGGCCGGGCACTGCGAGGCAGGAAGTAAGTGAAGGGTCGAGGATACAGGTGGGGGCTGTATCGCTCCTCAGCGAGGCTTCAGGAGACAGGAGCTGAATCTGGTGTCCAGGCCCTTTTGAGGCCTAGAAACGGGGACTTTATAATAGAATAACGTGCACACTGAGAAACGTGGCAACGTAGCTTTACATAGGCCTGATATTCGTAGTATTCACGAGGACTGGAAACTGGCATACTAGAGGTGGACACAACTGTAATTGCGTCATTAATCGAACATGGGGAATGCATATGCATATTTAATCATGCACACATAACATATGATGGATGACACGTAGGGACACAGAACATGGCAAAATTTACTTTTCCACATTCCCTCCTTGTCACTACGTTTCCATCAGGAAACATCAATATTCATGATACCGTCTATCATTTCATACAGTATCATTTGCTCGTCTCGAATTATCCTGGAACGGGATTTAGAACGGGGCTTGGGACTAGGAATACAAGAGGTAGCACAAATGCCGCAAATCGCAGGGCCACATTGTATACAGAGGCAGCAGCTGAATATGATCGCTACTGCAATACCTAGAAAGGACAAGACTTTCCATCCCCATGCGGAAATTATATTCCAGAACCAACCGGATCATGTCCAGGTGCCTGGATCTTGGTGTATCAGATGGGCAATTTTATGGAGTCTGGTTATAGCTGAATAAACAGACGGCGCGTTATTTGGAATGAAAATGCAGCAACTAGATCCGATGACTCTACAGGCCCCGCCCCTATCGGCCAGTATGACGTCAAGGACGAGACGATTCTGTAAAACGACAAATCTCATAGCAGATTGCTCTTCAGTTAAGTTACCTAGAGCAGAGGCAGTCTCATTTACTACAGCTTCGAGGGTTCTGGTTAACCTACGGATCAGTTTACTATTCTGGATAGGTCCTATAAAGAAAAAGAAACCTCTGTTGAAATCTGTATACTGTTCTAGAGCAGTTTCAGTATAATCGACAATTGGGGACTCCCTTCTATGTCTAATGTGTACTAGATGTGTGTATCTATGATAATCAGGTGGGGCTAGAAAAACTGGTGGCAGTAGGAAGGCAATGTAACAGGTTCCCTCCCAATCGAGGGGCAGACGAACATATGCGGTTTGACCACAAATAAAATAAGAATGACGTGAAGCTTTGAAAATAGATTTCCCACTGTCACTATACTTGACAATAGTAGTACAATCACTATGTCCTACATGTACGGAACCATTATTTCGGACACATAATTCGCCTTTGACTGGTAGTACTGAAATAGCAGGTAAGTCTGGAGTAGTATCAGACTGAACATTCAGGACCATGAATTTCGACGAGTAATTACCTAAATTATACACTTCATTTTCTAGATCTAACCCGGTTCTGTGGGGGAGGCCTTGCTTGTCTGGAAAACATGTACTGTTAAGAAAAGACATATCTGTTGAGGATGACGTTAACGTGGACCATGCTCCACACGAACCATTATGTGAAAATGGATAAGGAAAAAGTGGCAGGACTCCCTTCGGTATCTGGAAAGGGGGGAGTCGACCACACACCCAACAATTAGTGGTATTGCTGGACTGGTGTGAGTAATGTAACATGCGGATAAATGAGTTATTTCGCATAGCGAGGCGGTAAGACAGTTCATGAGGAGGCAGATCACTAAACGTGTGCTCTACTGTAACATTAGCAGACTTATTTACATGAAGAACTGGGAAATACAAGAAAAATGCATAACTAGTGCAGGAAATCATAAGGCTGAGAAATAATATGAAACATAGAAAAACGATACATCGGATTGAGTTTTGACTAACTCTCTCACTATGGGGGTCTATTTTATACATGTCAGAAACAGTCTAACCGTTTCACCTAGGGGAGGACTTAGACAATCAAACTGACTGACTTATTTTACTAGACCGGAGTTTTAACTTATACTCCTGTTGCGGAGTTTTCTCTAACAGGGGAGGGGTTGTAGCAATGTCTTTTGCGGGACAGTCCTTGAGAACAATATTTTGGCAATCCTTCAAATCCTGGGAAATGTTCTTTAAGACGGGTTTCAGTCCATTAAAAAGTTTGACATGAGAAAGGTGTACCCAGCCTTTGCGTCCTTCCAACTTCACGGCTGTACGGGTAGTGAGGAGGACCTGTCGGGGCTCTTTCCAACGAGGCTCCAGCGGACTTGATCTGTCAAAGTTGCGGACCATCACCATGGATCCTGGAACGATTTCGTGCGGTGCCACCTCGGTATTGTCTGGAAATGCGGCGGCAACCTGTGAACGACATGAGTTGAGGGCAGACATCAAGGAAGCTAGGTAATCTGTCAGCATATTACTTGAAACATCGGTAATACTTCGGGGTCTAGGAGTACCCCACATATTAGGGGGGCGGCCGAATACGACCTCATACGGGGACAGACCTGATCTGGAATGTGCGACCATGCGCATATAAAATAAAGCGACTGGCAGAGCTACTAGCCAGTCCACACCTTTTTCTTTACACACTTTTGCAATACGGATTTTCAGGGTCTGGTTATGTCTCTCTACGAGACCGGCTGCTTCAGGGTGGCGTACACAATGGAACTTCCACTGGTACCCTAGCAAAAGGGAAACATGCTTCATGAGTTCAGATGAGAATGGCTGGCAGTTGTCAGAATATACGACTCTAGGGAGTCCATAACGGGGGAAGAACTCACGAACCAACTGCTTGGCAGTGGTCGCGGCTGTGTAATCTGGGACTGGATATGCTTCTGTCCACCTGGACAAAGCGCATACAACTACAAGGACATACTTGAAACCTCGACATCGCTCCATCTGAATATAATCCATCTGGAGGACTTCAAAAGGGTGGTCAGGGGGCTGGAATCCACCTTGTTCCACCGGGACACTTTTACCTGGATTAAACTGACAACATATCATACAGGTACGGACTTTCTGCTTGGCTGCAGCCCGTAAATGCTTGTTGAACCAAATGTTCTGGATACTGTCTAACATAGCTTTTTCTCCTAAATGTGCTGGACTATGTGCAGTATTAATAATGACTTGAACCATAGAGTCGGGGAGAAACCATGTGGCTCTACCCTTCGTTAACCATCCTTGATCTGTCTGGACCCCTCCTTGTTCGGACCATTTCTTGATTTCTTCAGGAGTAGCATGTAACTGGATATCTATGACATCTTGTGTAGGGTCCTTAACTGTCATACATGTAGTCGGATCTGGAGCATGTGTCTGTGTCGGATTAACTTGAATGTCTGGAGTCTGTGCTGTAAGCTTGGCTGTGCGATCTGCTAGATCATTACCTTGGGAAATAATGTCAGTAACTTTCGTATGTGCTTTGCACTTCATGATAGCGATAGATGTCGGCAAATGTATGGCATCTAACAGAGCTTGAATAAGGAGACCATGCTGAATCTTGGTTCCATGAGAAGTCATGAAACCTCTCTCCTGCCAGAGCACTCCGAAGTCGTGTACGACTCCGAATGCGTAACGTGAATCTGTGTAAACATTAACTCTCTGGTTCTTGGCATGTATACAGGCTTGTGTCAGAGCAACTAGCTCTGCTGCTTGAGCGGACAGGGTATCAATACGGTGTGTCTCTATAACTTCAGTGTCAGTAGTCACTGCATACGCGGCGACTAGTTCTCCTGTATTTGTTCTCATACATGAACCATCCACATAAAGTGTCAGGTCGGGATCTGGTAACGGAATATCTGTCAGATCTTGTCTTGGCTTTGTCGTAATGTTAACTACTTCCACACAGTCATGTGTGGCAGAATTTGAATTAACTGATGGTAACAGTGTAGCAGGATTTAAAACGTTGCAGCGTCTGATTTCTATGTGTGGCTGGAACAGTGTCAATTCATAACCTGTTAAACGTGCAATTGTCAAGTGCTGAGTTTGTGTTCGGTTTAAAAGAACCTCCACAGAGTGTGGAACTTGTACTGTCAAGGTATGTCCTAAGACTATGGAATCACTTTGTCTGATAGCTAGTGCTGTGGCTGCAACTGACTTGAGGCACGCAGGCAGAGCCTGGGCTACAGGATCTAATGTGCTCGAAAAATAAGCACAGGGCTTGTATTGTCCTGCTTGGTCTTGTGTAAGAACAGATAATGCTGTACCTTCGCGTTCAGTAACGAAAAGTGTAAAAGGCTTACTGTAGTTCGGTGTCGCTAGAACTGGAGCTTGGCATAAAGCTTTCTTTAACTCATTGAAACTAAGTGTATGTTCAGATGTCCAAGGGAGGACAGTCGATACGGCTGCCTCCTGTGTCGTTAACTGTATCAGTGGTTTGGCTAGAAATGCATACTGGGGAATCCATTGTCTGCAGTAAGAAGTGAGGCCGATAAAAGCACGTACCTCCTTCTGGGTCTTGGGCTGAGGAAGACTCGCTATTAACTGGATACGGTCTGGTGTCAACTGCCTACCCCTCTTGGACAGTAAGTGTCCTAAGTAGACCACTTGCTGGACACAGAATTGAAGCTTCGAAGGGGACACCTTGTGCCCCATCTCGGCCAGGAAATACAAGACTGTAAGGGATGCTCGCTCGCAAGCACGTTCAGAACGGGCTGTGATCAGTAGATCATCGACATACTGGAGCAGGGCAGTGTCAGTTGGCATGTGAATGTTGTCTAGTTGTCTCTTAAGTGCTTGACTGTAAATACTAGGACTTTCTGTGAAACCTTGAGGAGCTCGTGTGAACATATAGCTCCTTCCATTTAAACAAAATCCGAAAAGGAACTGGCTGTCTGGATGAATTGGAACACTGAAAAATGCGTTCTTGAGGTCTATGACAGTGAAGAACGTGGCTTCGGAATCAATGGCCGTTAATAGGGAAGAGATGTCTGGGACAACTGGGTACTGGGGAATAATACATTTATTAAGCTCTCGTAGGTCAATCACTAATCGATATACTGGGGGTGCATTTGGATCAGTACGTTTCATGACTGGAATGATCGGAGAATTACATACATTGGAGTCAGTTTCTACAACTACTCCTTGAGCCATGAGCTCGTCAATAATTTTGGATAAGGCTGCTACAGCCTCAGGTGGCAATCTGTACTGTCTGATTCGTGGTAACACTACACCTGGCTTGAGAGTCACACGATAGGGTGTGATTTGCATGTAACCTACATCAGTTGGACCTTGCGCCCATAGGTGCTGCGGAACATTAGACAATCTTGAATCAAAATCTCGTAATACATAGTGACCCTTGAAGTCACGTAGGAACAATCGTATTCCCTCTGGGGAACAGCATATAACTGCACCTAACTCTTTCAGTGTCTTAATGCCTAATAGATTTTCTGGACATGACTTAGTAAGTAACAGATCAGTAGTGCGGGACAATGGACCTACTTCTAGAGTAACTGGCTTTGAAATCTCATTTACGATAGGTTTTCCTGAAAATCCAAGGGAAACATTTCTTGAGCCTGAGAGCGGAGCCCCTGGAACTTCGGCATGACTAATTGTGGTCCTACTTGCCCCTGTATCGATCAAAAACTTTCTGTCTTTCCCTAATACTTGACTGTGAACATAGGGACCTTCTTGATCTACAGGTATCTCGATGAGAGGCAAGCCTACCTCCCTCTCTAGGCTGTTTCATGAATACTGCTGGTACTCTGGATACTCAGACTGTGCATACTGGTACATCTGCGATGTAACATGCTGTGTTGCAGCAATAGGCTGCGGTGCGGTAACTGTCTGTGGTGCATTCTGTGACTGAGGAATCTGGGAAACTTGTCCTTGTCTAGGCGGACGTGGTCTTTCTTTAGTCTTACCCGTAGCTATGTTGTGTTTCAGAACTGCACACTCATTTATGAAATGACCTGGCTGTTTACAATAATTGCAGTTCCCTTTAACGGGAGCTGCAGGATGACTGGCTTGATTCGGACCCCTCTTCTGACTGTCTTGAGGAACAGATTGTGCAACTAGTACTTTCATTTTCGTATCTTTCATACGTTTTCTTTCGTGTTCTTGCTCTTCTCTGATTCTATTCTGATGATACTGAAGCATTTGCAACATCTGGGACGGGGTATTAGCTTGCCAGGTACTTTCGACTTTCAAAACTCGATTTTTAATTTGTGGACTTGAATTCTCGACTAATTTAGTAACAAAAAGGTGAGGGTATGACTCGCTACTTGTCTTGAGGCCACTGTTGATGCTAAAACACTTTTCAAATCTAGAATAAAAATCACTAATATCCTCGTCTTGCTTCTGTTTACAGGCTGAGATTGCATCCCAGTCTTCTTTTCTAGTTGTCAATAATCGGGGTAAAACTTGTATCAATAATTCTGGTAATTCTTTACATTTATCTCCAAGACCGGTACCTGGTACTCGTGCCTTATCTTCAGCTTCTAGGACTGCCCAATCGATCTTTTTCTCTCCCACCTCCCACTCTTTTTCCTTGAGCTTTTCATACACCCCTGCGGGCAGCAGAACCTTTAACATTTTAATTATATCTGGGTATGTGTATTCTCCCATACGGAGCATGTCTTTTAGTTCTCTATGGAACCCTGCTGGATCTTTGTCATGACAGGGAATTAATTTCTTCATCTCGAGGAGTTCCATCTTTGTTATTGGAGTGTATACAAACACTCGCTGCATTTCGCCACCCGTTCCTTTAACTGGGTGGACTTCTCGTAACGGATTCTGTCTCTCCATGTAAAATGGTTTACTTTCTGGAGGTGAGGCATGAACAAAATGCGGGTTCAGAAACGTTCTATATTTGTGACGCTGTTCTAGAATGACACTAATTAAATCGGTACCTAAACCTTTCCATCTATACTGGAGTAACTCGTTCAGGATATCATGTAACGGGCCTGGATCAGAGTGTTGACCCTCATACAAAGTAATGAGGTGCTGGATCATATACATACCCGCCAGTCGTTGTTCGGCTGGGGGCATTTTCAGAAACATTTGTGCCACTATTTCGTCTGGAAAAGTGGTAGAATCAGTAATCCATCGGACTGCTGATCGGGCTAGTTCTTGTTCATGCATGGTACTTAACTCACTGTAACCGATTCGTGATTTCAGAATGTGATCGGTAGCTTGGAATACTTGTTCTAGTGAACCTTGTTCTGGTGCTGGAGAATGAAAAATAGACTTGTGTTCTAGGCGTAAATGGCGATCTGGAAATCTAGATTTTCCTACATACGCTATTCTGGCGGGATTCTCGTCCTCTACCTCTTCAGTATCAGAGTTACTTTCTTTCTCGCTTACTTGTGCTGCTTTACGTTGTTCGTGTATCTTTATTATTTCTCTACGGATTTTCTTGTACATACTCTCCACAGCACCAACGGTCTTGTGCTTACCCTCGGCTATATTATCACTCCACCTTGTCAGGGTTTTCATTTCGGCCGGATCTTTAGACGGGTAATCTTGTTCTCTTATTAGACAATTGATCAGAAACTTTAATATCATGAGCTGGATCTCGGCTTTCCTTTGAGACATGGCCTCGCTAATACTTTCTGGATCATTCCCTGTACGGATGAAACGATATATTCTGTCTAGATCTTCTTTCATATTCGGTAAGGTGACTAGATACTCGGCCACCTTTCTTACGCGGAATGAATATAAAACCATATTATCCTCGCCTGGGACTGGATCATAGCCGCATTCGGCAAGGGATTTTCTTATTTCTGCTACAGTCTGATGTCTGGGCGTACGCTGTGACGCTTGTGCATGTAATTCGAATAACGTTAAACGCTTGTGTGGCGGCGGGGTTTGAGGAGTACCTCCCCCTGCGGCCCCTAAACTGGAGTCTAGGTCTACTGAGGCTCTTCGTCCTGGCAGAGTGGGAAATGGAAATGCAGGCTGGACTTGTATGGCAGGCTGGACCGGGGGTACCGTAACAGGTACTCCGGTGTCTGGAGGAGCGGGAAGTGCCTGATTTACAGGGACTGGTGGAGCGCGAACAGGATTTGCATATTCTGGGACTGTGTCGTCCAAATAGGACGAAATGAAAATATCAGCTGCGGTCTGTTTGTGACGTAGCTTGATCGGAACTAATGGTGGCGGGAAATTACTGGATGCCTCTGGGGTCGCTTTTGGCAAGCCCTCGGCAAAGAGAGGATACATACCCCTATTAAGGGCATGCCTCTGTCTGTCTGACTGTTCGGCTTTGACTTGTTCACCTATCTCGATTAGTTCTTTTTCTTGGGCTCGTTCCAAGGATTCTCTACTTAATTCTGACTTTCTGATTTCTTTTTCGGTTCTTTTATGAGCTTCTTTGCGCCATAACTCGATGGCATCTTTCTGTGACTGTCTGGCTTTCTTTTTCCATAATGCCTCTTCTACTCGCATGATGCACTCGGCATCCCATGTACCCGATACGGGCCATCTATACTTTTCTTCTAACTGTTTGGTATACTCTACCCATAAATCTAGATACAATATGGCGCTTATGCCATGCTTCTGATACATAAAGTGACCTGGACTGTCCCTCGGCGGGACAGGAACTGCTTCTTCTAACAAACCCTTTCTAGTTTTTAGCTGACGTAATCTCGAAAAGAGAGACATTGTAAACTTGAATCGGAACACAATACAATACACGAGAAACAATAACAATTTGGAGAACAATTCAGGCATACCACGACATTGGAAATACATTGAACAACATCATAACATAACAGTTCGGACAGAATATTACCTGGAATACTGAGAACAGAAACACAAGAATTTCTCGAGAACGGAACAGACTAGAGTTACTGGATGCACTGCTGAAACAGTACGGAACATACCGGTCCCATAAAGGGACACATCAAGACCCGTATCCACCTAGGTGAACACTTCGTTTGTGAGTCTGTGTACCACCAACCCACGGACCAGAGTCAATTTAGATTGACCCTGTCTAGATACTACCCCAGTAATGGTACTCACCGGGCAGCAAGAACGGAAGGCCTCCGACTGGACTGGACTGCTACGACGACGGACGACGAACTTCGGACTTCAGTTACGGGTGGGCCTCCGGATACCTCGGACCTTGGTCTCTTGGCTTGGGCTCTGGTCGGGACTCGCCGCGTTCCTCCACCGTCTCGTTTGGATGCTGGACCGCCTCCTCCGTCTCCTCCGTGGGCCTGAGGGATACTTGAAGCAGAAATATCTGCCGGTGCGCAGAAGAGTTCCGTCACGACTGCAGAGGGTCAGGGGGTCGGCGTGGCTTCACCGACGCGTGGGGAAAGGGCAAGTACCTATTCGGGCGCCATTATGTGGTAAATAAATAAATAATACCCTATTTTTGACTAGACATATAGCATAACAGATAGCTCAATAAATAAGAGTCAAGATTCGAGGTAGTAGGAGTTTTGCAGGTTTAATGCAGCATAAGGACAGGAACAGGACAACCTGCATAGGAATAGGATGACAGGGCCCAGCAGCTGCTGGGGCTGGATCTGGGATGAGCGCGCTGCCTTTTAATAACAATACATGAGCATATATACATAACGCAAACACATAGCATTACATTGCAGTAGGCGTAGCAGTGGGTGGAGCAGAAGGTGTGACGCGTAGCAGTCGCGAAAGATAAGGGCGAAAGTAGGTGTAACTGGGCGTATACATGGACATGTGATGCAAACATAACAGAATATGTCATAAATGGGGCGGAAACCATGGAGGGGGCTACCTAAGGAGCCGGGACCTCTAACCTGATGGTGCGCGCAAACTAGCAATGACGTATCACTAGGAGAAGCTGGGGGCTATGAACTCTGTGCTAGGAGCAGAGACTGAAGTCTGGAGAGTCAGGGCGACATGTACCTAAACAGTATCTAGTATCTGATGTTTAGAGAACATGTTGATATAAACTAGAAGTCAGGAGAGGAAAGGCTAACTTGATTCTAAGACTGAACCATGCATTATTCTACATGTAGTGCGTGATGAAGAATATTAAATGACCATTAAATGCAGTATTTCTCTAACGTGGAGACGTGAAGGCTAGACAATGACGGAAACTATTGATGCAGTTCAGTAGCTTAGGAATGCAGAGAAGGAGGACTGAACTGATAACTGGAATCATAACATATTCTTGGCAGACTCAGAGACTGAGCCAGGCTGGGCCGGGCACTGCGAGGCAGGAAGTAAGTGAAGGGTCGAGGATACAGGTGGGGGCTGTATCGCTCCTCAGCGAGGCTTCAGGAGACAGGAGCTGAATCTGGTGTCCAGGCCCTTTTGAGGCCTAGAAACGGGGACTTTATAATAGAATAACGTGCACACTGAGAAACGTGGCAACGTAGCTTTACATAGGCCTGATATTCGTAGTATTCACGAGGACTGGAAACTGGCATACTAGAGGTGGACACAACTGTAATTGCGTCATTAATCGAACATGGGGAATGCATATGCATATTTAATCATGCACACATAACATATGATGGATGACACGTAGGGACACAGAACATGGCAAAATGTACTTTTCCACATTGTGCAAAATTAGATTTCAACAAATTAACCACTGATAATGCTTCATCTATTCTTCTTCGCAGTAGTGCACGTTATTATGCTGGACGGAATAAATCCGGCAAGCTTTTGGCCAATTACCTCAAAGCTCGTAATGACCGTATGTTAATAGATTCCATACAAACTTCAGAGGGAAAACATCTTTTTAAAGAACGAAATATTTTAGATGAATTTGTGACTTTTTATAAATCCCTGTAAACACCAGAATCCCCAGCTTCTGCCTCTTGATTGATACTTATCTTGCCCAGATCCCTCCTCTTGCTTGTGGAAATCTGGATTTTAACGCTCTTGAGTCAGATATTTCAGATTACTAAATTTCTAAATCTCTACACTCACTTAAAAAGCAGAAATCTCCAGGGCCAGACGGATTTACAGTGGGGTTTTATTTACAAATGTATTACTATTACATCTTTTTCATTACTTTTGTAACTCTGATAAGGCAGATGGTACTTATTTTAGAAGCTACAATTTGTTTGATTCATAAGAAAGGTTGTGACTCAATACTTTGTAAGAATTATCTCCCTATATCCCTTGTAAACGTACATTATAAAATGTTCGCTAAACTACTTGTTTTAAGTCTTGAACCCCTTTTGCCTATTTTAATTGGTCCTGAACAATGCTGCTTCGTTAAAGGTATATTAACTTCTGACAGTTCTCGAATGTTCTTCAATATCCTCAATAAAGCCTTCACACTTTCTTGTTCCCTGGCTGCAGTATCTGTTGAAGCGGAGAAGGCTTTTGAAAGAGTTGATTAGCCCTTTCTATTCAAAACCCTAAACTGGCATGGCTTTGGTCCTAAAATTATTTCTCTTATTTCTTTGCTTTATTCATCCCCTACTGCTTCTGTTTTAGTTAAGGGTCTTCTTTCGCAATTTTTCCATTACAAAGGTGGATTGGTCAGGGTTGTCCTCTCTCACCTCTCTTATTTGCTCTATGCCTTGAACTTTTTTTTCTCGTATTCATGAGAAGTCTTCAATCTCTGGTTTTATTTATGGAGAATCACATTTAAAATTGTCTGCTTTTGCCGATTATATTTTCCTTTTTATTTCTAATCCTAAGACTTCTATGCCCTCTGTATTACAAGAATGTTCATTTTTTTCTTTGACTACTGGCTATAAAATAAATCCAGATAAAACAGAAATTGTTGCCCCTTACCAAATTTTGTCTTAAACATCACTTTGATTTGACTGGTTTTCACAGGAATAACTCTAAAATGAAATATTTAGGCATCTGGTTCATAAACTCCATTTCAAACTCGGTTAAACTCAACATGAAGGAAGCTCTTGACCTTATTTCTGATCTTCTTTCCTCCTAGAATCCTCTATTCCTTTCTTGGTGGGGCCGTCTTGATTCTATAAAGAGGATAATCACTTCTATTTTATTATATTATCTTTCCATTATACATATCCGTATTCCTTTTATTTATTTAATAAAATGTGATTCCCTCCTCTCTAAATTCCTATGGCACGGTAAAAAACCTAGGATTTCTTTGAAGCTTCTCAAAAATCCTAAAGCCAATGGGGGAGTAAAATTCCCTGACTTTCGACTTTATCATAAGGCTTTTTCCTTGAAGCAAGCATCCAGATGGCTTCTCACAGACATTACACCTTACATGGGTTAAAATAGAACAATTTCTTCTTGCTCTTTTTTCTTTTAAGGAGAATCTCTACTTTACTACTAAGACAAACATCACCTCTCCCACTATTTCGTCACATGTGTTCCTTATTAAGACGTAATTGTCAATCACTCATTTATACTAGAGAATCCTTTCTCCAATCTTCTCTTTGGTATAATCGCCTTACTATGATAAAAAAAAGGCCTATATGTTGGAACTCTTGGAGACTTCAAGGTGACATTTGGGTCTGTGATATGTTTGATGTCATGATCAGTTGTTCTTTTCCTCATTTCTAAGTTACTTTCAATTGTCCACATTCTTTCTAGAAGAAATTATCAACTCTTATGGGGATGATTCTAGATGTCTTTTACCCCCTCCCCTCTGATGGTCCCCCACCTACAGCTAGTCCTTTTTTAAAAGTTTTGCAACTATTTTCCGAAGGCTTCCTTGATATATAGGGCAGGTCGGTCGCTCCCCATTTCTGCGCTATATCCCTTTTAGCAACCATACGTCCTAGTGTTACCCAAGTCTGTCCACGTCGGGTGAGATCATTAGGTTCCATATATTTAGGAGACATTTTCGTGGTTCTGGCAATAGAGATATTTCCAGCGTTTGTGACACCGTACGTAGCACCTGTCGCCAATATTCTGTTATTGCTGGACACTCCCACATAGTGTGGAAGAAGGTACCTTCCTCCCCACACCCTCGGAGGCAAAATGGGTGCTGTGCCCTATGTATCTTATGTAGGGTGGTTCTGGTATAGTATATGATTTTGAGCTGCACCAATCTAAGCTTGGCCGAAATACCGACTTCCTTAGGGGATGCCAGGGCCTCTGTCCATTCCGTATCATCCATGTCCACACCTCTGCCGCCCACTTCGCCCTCAATGTGATTGTGGGGTCTGGCATGTTGTTAATTAATTTTTGATATGTAAGTGATGTTGCTCGCTTTTGTATGTAGTCAGTGAGTAGACAGTCCTCCAGCGGCGAGGCCTCCGGGACGTCGGTGCCCGGCGGAAGTGCCGCCAATTACACATGTCTGATTTGTCCGCATCTATACGTTTCGGTCGGGCCCAGTTCATATTGTTGTTGAAGCCGTGTAAATGGGATTACCGTCCCTTTATCCCATAAGTCTCCCACTGTGGAGATGCCAATATTATCCCACTGTGTGAAGCCCTTACTACGTCTCAGATGTCCCAACGCCCTGGTGTCCCACAGTGGGGTAAGTTTAGTTATTATCCCTTTCCAACCCAGCTTCGCTTGTGCCGTGTACCACAGCTTGACCGTTTGTTTTGTGGGCCCTTCCAGTTTTGCCGCGAGGCCTCTATTGTAGAGCACTGCCAACATGTTATTCGTGTCTAATTGTGCCCTGTCCGCCTTAAAAGCCGGATCATCTTGTGACGCGTGAATCCAGTGATTCAAGGTTTTGAGTTGGGTCGCCTAATAATATAGTTGCAAGTTTGGTAGCGTGATCCCGCCGTCAAACCAATCTCTGTAGAGTTTGATTTGTGCTATCCTCGGTGGGCGGTTACCCCACAGAAGGGTCGAGGCTTGCGCCGCTATTTGTTTGAAATACCGGGGTGGAACTGGGTAGGGCATATTGTCTAACGCGTAAAGAAATCCTGGCAGTGCCATCATTTTGTACAACGCTGTTCTACCCAGGAGCGTTAGGGGCAAAGACGCCCAGTGTGCAACATCGCGTCTCAAACGGTCTGGAGGCGGGGCCAGATTTTTCACGAAGAAGCCTGTTGTGTCCCTAGTAATGTGAATTCCTAGATACTTGAAGGAGTCCCCTGCTAATACAAGTGGGCTGTCAGCTGGAAGTAAGGGCTCCGGTCCTTTCAGGGCGTAGAGTACCGATTTGGACCAATTTATTGTGTATACCGACACTTTTCCGAAAGTATCACAAATTGTAAGGAGCTCTGGTGTGCTGCGTTCTGAGTCCATCAGATACACCAACATGTCATCAGCATAAAGTGAAAGACGATCTTCCCATCCCTCCCTCCAGCTAATGCCCTTCAACAATGGGGTCGTCCTGATCAATGTTGCCAGTGGTTCCAGTACCATTGCGAACAGTAACGTTGACAGGGGACACCCCTGGCGTGTCCCCCTCGTCAATTGTATTGTGTGGGATATGTGGCCATTAGCCACAACCCGAGCCAAGGGCTTGGTGTATAAAAGTCATATCCAAGCTCTCAATTTAGGGCCAAAACCCATATGGGACAGGGCAGCAAAAACATACTGCCATTCGACCATGTCAAATTCCATTTTCGCGTCCAACGACAGTATCACCGCTGGCTCCGCTAACGTCTCGGCCCGGGCCAGTTCACCATGCACTTGTCTAAGATTGAGGGCTGTGTTCCTATTCGGCAAGAAACCCGACTGGTCAGGGTGAATCAACTGTGGGAGATGGGACATCAATCTATTAGCCAAAAGCTTGGCCAAGATTTTAGCTTCTGCATTTAGCATTGATATCGGGCGGTATGAGGTGCACTCCATCTGGGGTTTACCGGGCTTTGGAATCACCACTATTGTTGCGATTTGTTGATCCAATGGGAGTTCTGTGCTTTCCAAACTTTCTTGGTACATCTCCAACAGGGGCGTGCTTATAATCTCGGTCATAAGTTTATACCATTCTATGGGAATCCCGTTGGGGTCCAGCGCTTTCCCAGATTGAACCGAGCGAATTGCTGTTTGTATTTCATCAGTCGTCAGGTCTGCTTCTAGTTCCAAGGCGGCCTCAGGCGTCAGTGTCTGTACCTTTATGTGTCTGAGTGAGTCCATTACCTCGGTCTCCGACAATTCTTGGTTTGAGGTGTAGACCTCCCTGAAATATTCCGCCAATGTGTATACTATTTCTTCAGGGTGTGTATGGAGTGTCCCATCCCTTGATTGTAACTGCGGTATTCCCCTTGAGCCCTCCCCTCTTTTATCTAACCAAGCCAGCATTTTACCTGCTTTGTCACCTATGTCGTATAATTTGTGCGCTGTTGCCGTGATATTGTCTACAGTTCTATTTTTGAGGTATTCCCTATATCGTTGCTGACATATGTTCAGGGAGTGTGTCGTGTCTGGTGAGGGGTCTGCCATGTGTGCCTTATCTGCAGCCTGCAAAGCCAATTCCAGTTCCGTCACCTCTCTCTGCTGTGACTGTTTATATCCAGTAATAGTGGCTATAGCTTGGCCCCTGAGGACCGCCTTTTATGCTTCCCAAACTATCGACGGCGATTCTACTGATGCTGTGTTTTCCTCAAAGTAATGTTTGGTAGTTTTCTTAAGTTCCCTCCTAACGCTGGGAATCTTGAGGTAGTTAGGGTAGATAGGATATAATCTCTTACGGGATTTCCCCCGGCAAGAGAGAGTCAGTACCATCGGGGAGTGATCCGAGATGCCCCTGGGTTTTATGTCTATTTCCTCGACATATTGTAGTCTGGCGCCCAACATCAGGAAGAAATCTATTCGCGATAGACTGTTGTGTACTGTAGAATGGTAAGTGTATTGACAAGCTGCGGGGTGCATAAGTCTCCAAACATCCACTAAACCCATTGCCTCCAAGAAACCCTGGATCCGGGAGGGGCCGGTTGTCTGAGGTCATGCAGGGAACCTATCCTTACTCGTGTCTATTGTTGTGTTAAAATCTCCTCCTATGATAAGGTCGCCTTCTGGGAGGGCTAGAATAAAATCTCCCAGTGCCGGCAGTGCCACTGATTGGAGCGCCGGAGGTACATAAACTGATACTATATTTATTAATTTTCCCTCCCACTGTCCCTGTATCACCGCAAAACGTCCTTGGTCATCTATCTTACTCTGTAGTATTATGAGTGGAGAAGTTTTCTTCACTAGGATGCCCGTTTCCCTTGATCCTGAGAAGAACTCTGAGTGTGCTGCCATTTTGTACCCCCACCTGTCTAAAGCCTTGCATGCCTTTCCTTTAAGGGGGGTTTCCTGCAGTGGTACCAGTGTTGGGCTATGTCTTTTCAGGGCCTGTAATACTAAACCCCTCTTTATTTTGTCTCCTAGTGCCCTTACATTCCACGTCACTATGCTCAAGGGAGCTATCGGGGTCTCGAGATGCAGTCCACCGGTGCTGCTAAGTTCCGAATCCAGCGCCATAGATTACCTGCTTAGTTATAAGGAAGCGCCGCTGCATGAAAACAGTAATGTACCTGCTAACTAATCTAGCTAGTGATGTGTCCCGCCGTCAGAAGTCGTCACAAACCAAAAGAACAAATAACCATTAACTTTACCCTCCATCCCTTCCCCCCTTCCTGCCTCCTTGCTTAACGGACTAGCAACCGCCCGCCACCCCAACTTAGCAGAGTGCTTCTTCCCGCCCCCAAACATAATACTTGTGTGTCGGGGTAAAGGTCCCGTAGGACCAGCAGCCCTTCCTGCTCTCCAAGATCTGCCTCAGTCCAGTGTCCATAGTCGGCCCGACCTTATTGTTCCTGCTTATAGTACGTATCTCCGGAGTCGGTTATTCAGGAGTTCGGTCCATGTTCGAGTCCTTCAGTCCCTGGTCCTGGTGAGCGGTTTGGATCCTCACGTCTTGATGCTTGAGAACCGGAATGTTCGGCTTCCATCTGACGGCGGTGATTTCTGCCTCCACGACGGGGCCCTTCCACTTGTCTCAAGCCTTCCAGCGAGTCATGAGCAGCTTCCGGTGTATCAAAGAACCACGTCTTCCCATCAGCCACTATTCTGAGCCGCGCCAGAAATAACATGGAGTAGGGTAGTTCTTGTGCTCTTAGTGCCTTTTCGACTTCCATGAAGCTTCTCCTGCGACAGGAGACCTCCGCCGTGTAATCAGTAAAGAATGCATTCGTTGAGTTGTGTATTATAATTGGTGGGGAAATCCTTGCCGTTTGTAGGATCACATCCCTATCTCGGAAGTTGAATAGCTTGGCCAACACTGGTCTCGGCGCCGCTCCTGGCTTCGGTTTACCACCGGAAACTCTGTGGGCTCTCTCCACCGAGAAGAAACTGGACAATCCCTTGGGCTGCAATCTCGTCTTGATGAGTTCTTCTACGTATAGGTCCAAGGCTTGAGCGCCCTCGCATTCGGGAATCCTAAGTATGCGTACGTTGTTCCTCCTTGAGTGTCCTTCCTGATCATCCAGCTTTTCCCTCAGTGACTTGTTTTCTGCCTCGATTCGGGCCACAGCAGTTTGCAGTTCCGATGTGTCCTCCACCAGAGACTTTGTGACCACCTCCACTTCTTTAATCCGTTCAGTCATTTTGTGGAAGTCGCTCGCAGCAGTGATACATCTGTTGAGATTGTCCCTACCGTTGTTTGGACGCTCGATAACGCTTTCATAATTTCCTCCAGCGTAACTTTCTTCGCCCCCTTGCCGTCTGGTGTTTTCCCCGTGGATTGGCGACCTTCAGTCAGAGGCGGGAAGCTTTTTGTCGTAGGCATATTTGTCCAATTTTGCCTGCGTGGTCTGATTTCTAGGTCCCCTGCCCACCATGATGTTCCCGCTGGTAGGTGAAGCCGCCAAGTGTTTCTTTACTGTTCCACAATTGCGTTTCGGTTCTGTGAGTTAGTAGGTGTTGACCCCAGTATTTCATAAGACACCGCGGTCGATGCGGGACGCAATTTTAGTCCGCCCGCTATTCCTAGTAGGTGGTAACCTTGCACTCGGGTTCTTGCAGGTGCTGGGCCGTCGTGTTCTAACACTGGCGTGATGTATCAGGGTTGCACGTCTAAGTGTACCGCCATGCTTAAATGGTGCACCCGTTGGTTCACCTCGCACCCCGGTAATCTCTCGTATGAGGGGGGGACGGTGGTGTGTCCGGTTTCCCCGCCGTGTCCACCTTCGTTATGCTTGCTCCGGCCGAATGCGCATAGTTTGCTGTCCGGATCAGACGTCCTTTTGTCCCTGGCAGCACCTTCGTGCCCAGACTCCTAGTTGTGTCATCGGTGTTGGGCCTCCCCCCTGCTTCGTCTCTGTTCCCGCCTGCCGCCGCTGCCCACTCAAATCCTTGACGTCCCTAGGCACTTTCCAGGCTCACTTTATCCTAGTCTCTCAATTATGGCCGGTTCTGCCGCTTCTGTAGATCCACACACTCTGCCCCCCCCCCTCGGGCTTTTTTCTTACTTTTGGTCCCGGTCTCTGCCTTTCATTTAGGCCTCAGGAAGACCCAGTTCGTCCCGTGCCACTCGTTTCTCATCTGCAGGGGGGTGGGGGAGGCCACGGCACATCGCCAGCGTGCCGGTAGGAATGGCGTCTCACCCTGCGCCGAACTTGCCGTTATCTTGTGCTCCGTTTCGCGGTGGGCTCAACTCGTCCTCGGTGCCGATTTCCCCCGTCGCGCTGTTTGGAAACCCAGTCCCGCCTCCACCGCTAATGTCTCTGCTTGCTGTTACATAGGCTAGGGTGCTCCTCTCTCAGCCGTTGCAGGGCTGAGCGCTCTCCGATTCACTGGATTCCGTCTCTCTTCCGTATCCGCCCCAGGCCTCTAGCTACTACAGGCCGCGGTTTATGTGGGCTTCGTAGGCCTTCGACTTGCACTGCCTGTTTTTGTCCGTTCCCGGCTCCGGAGCAGTTTGGGACTTACGTCAGTCTATGCCGCTCGGTCCTGGACCTCGGGATCCGCCCTTTGAGATATAATTATTGCCGGATTAATATGCGGATAGATGAGAAGGGCCGCTGGTTCCCCGGAGCTCTCTGACTACACCGCCATCTCGGTCGGCAGCTAGCCATGCCCCCCCAATAAAGCTTTTTAAACACAAAAAAGAGAAGCTGTCTGCTATTCTACACGATTGCCAATAAGCTTGTTTTCAATGTATTTGCATCTGGATCTTCATGTCGTACCTCCCATAACATAATTGTGGCAATGACTTATTACAGACCCAAAGAACACCACCATTTCAATTATAATGTCTGAGTTGAGTTTTTTTTATCAACCTCCAGATTGAATGTTAATAAATACGTCATGGTTTCAAAACCATGGTATCAGTGTGAAAAGAGAAAATTTTTAGTTTTTAATAAAGGAGGTGGAAACTTTGGAGCTTAACATTTCAGAGGATGGATTAGAGTATTAGACCCAAAGCAGTCCCACTCCCAGAGACCAAGACCAGTTAAGGTCTTTTCTGAATCTATGCGAATATTATTCATTTTTTTCCCTTGTTTTTTTTTTTATTGAAGTTCTGAGGGTCATTGAAACAGATCATACAGAACAAAATTAAAATCAATTAGCAAAAAATACAAAAATTGCAAACACAACAACAGATAGAGCATACTTTTTAGTCCTACTACATTGGTACATTATCAATCAAAATATGATCTCCAAATTTTATCAAACTTTCTCATCCCCCCAATTCGCTGTGCATACAAGGATTCACTCTTTCTAACTTTCCTAACTTTCCTTATTTTTTTAAGCCATTCCTGGAACAAAGGAACCTGTATTGACTGCCAGTTCTGTAATATCAAGGACCTTGCCGCTGCCGTTACTATGTACACCAATTTTACCAAGTGGTCTACTAATTCGAAATCGGAATCATAGCCATACAACATTAATTTAGCATTATAAGTAATCCTTATAATAGGTTTGAAGAAAAACAAAAATCTCATTCCAAAATGGCATGATTTTAGGACAATATACAACTATATGAGACCAATTGGCTGGAGCAAATTGCTGGCATCTAAAACAGTTAGCCGAGGTGTTAACATACATTTTGGCGATGGCAGCCGGAGTACGATATAAAAGCCATTTACTAAAAAATAGCATTCTACACCAATTGACACCTCTCAATACACTAAAATTGAGTTTATTTATGGTTTTCCAGGTGTTAACTGTTAAGCTTTGGTTCTCTTGTTCCTGCCGTTTTTTAATTGCTTTTAGGCTCAAATCCTCCTCCATACTCTGTCTCCATCTGTGCCAAACAACGTTTCCATTCCCCGGATTTTCTAGCCCGTGAAGTCAAAAAAAGATCATTCCATAACTGAGTAGGGGTGCTGATATACCTTAGGTCCAATTGTTCCAAAGTTTTATAAATCAAAGTGTAAGAGCCTATTAACAAACAATTTCCCTGAATTAATTGTTGCATCTCTCCCTGAGTAATCCACGAGCCACCTCTTATGAAATCTAATAATGTATTAAAGCCAGCACGATAACAATTTAAAACGATTTCTGATCCAATTTTAATCCCTATATAGATGACGACATACATTAGGGGAGTCATTAAGTTGAACTGTGGGAGCGATTATCTTTTAAGCATGGCATCCCGTGTTTTGAAAAAGCAATTCATAATCTTATATCGAACGAGTTTCCGTGATTTAGGTACTTGCAGGGGGGAGGGGATTTGAGCCTCACGACAAATTTTATCCAAAAAAAAGTTAATAAATAGATCTGGACCATGTATTTCAGTTTTTAATCTATCCAGATATTGTGCAAAGTATGCATTATAATAGTCTTTAATATTGGGTAACGAAAGACCTCCTTGCTCTGTGTCTACATTAAGTGAACCTATTGCAATACGAGGAGTCTTTTTGCCCCATACGAAACCTGAAAATAGAGATTCTACCATTAGAAAAAAAGTGCCAGGCAAAAAACAAGGGATGGTCGAAAATAAAAAATTAAAAAGCGGAAGTACAGACATTTTAATCAGAGCGACCAAGTTAAGTATATATAGATCTAGTACTAAGGGGGAAAACAGAACCCCCTAATACCTTTTGGGTTTTGGATTAATGCAGCCGACTAAATCTGGATGTAATTCTGGGTCTGAGCCCCCGCAAACCAAGATTTCGGTCTTTTTTTTGTTAATACAATACCCACCTAGGGCTTCAAATTCTTCAAAAAATCTGTAAAACATAAGTCTGAGATTGCAGGTCTGGTTTAATTAATAACATAATATCGTCAGCGTATAGTTTGATTTTAGCCATAGAGTTGATCGGGGGAGCAACATTCACAGAATTCCGAATAGCGGTAGCTAGTGACTCAATAAAAAAGGCAAAAAGAATAGGTGACAGAGGGCAACCTTGCCTAGTGCCTCGTTGAACTAAAATTGAGCCCACCATAACAGAGTTAATGATTATATTGGCTTTTGCGCCAGTGTACACATTTTGGATTAAATTAATAATTTGTGGGGGAATTCTAAAGTGCTCTAAAATAATAACCACCAAATCAAAAGCTTTTTCTGCGTCTAATAATAAAACTAAAGCGGGAATACTCTTTATCTGAAAATAATCCAATGCCTCAATCAAAAAGTGTGTGTTCGTAGTTAGCTGACGACCTGTAATAAAGCCATTTTGGTCGGGATGAATGAGGTCAGCAGCAATAGTATTAAAGTGAATGGATAGTAATTTGGTAGCAATTTTATAATCCAAATTCAATAAAGTAATAGGTCTATATGAGTTAGGATCTGAAGAGTCTTTCTCCTTCTTCAGAAAACTTACTACCGTACCTTCACGAAAAGAATCTGGAGCTTGCCCACCACCCAACATAGAATTTAACAATTGCAGTAACAAATCAGAAAAAGAGTTAAAAAAACCTTGAAGAATTCGGCAGGGAGCCCATCCGGGCCACAAGCCCTACCCATCGGTAAGTCCTTGACCACCAATTCCAATTCTGTCTTAGAAAATGGGCTCATCATTGTCTCCTGATCTTCTTGTGAGAGAAAGGCATCGCATATCTACCCAGAAAGTTGGAGAGTTTTTGATGGTCTATATCTTGATGTTTGATATAGATTTGTTGATAATGGGAAAGCATTATGGAACCAATTGCCACGGACTGTGATATTTCCCTATGAGTAACAGGACTGTTTAAAGAGCGGATCTGGTTTGCAGCGGCTTGCTCTTTAACCTGCCAGGCTAAGAGTTTGCCTGTAAAATTACTTTCCTCATAGATTTTTTGTGACTGTCTACGAAAAATATCTTCGCTTTGTGTAAATAGATTAGAACTAAGTTCACGTTTGGCTTCGTTTAATTGATTTTGCACATAACTCGAAGGATTAGATTGACATTGCAAAGTTAAAGTCTGATTTTTTTGTTGTAGTAAATTTCTAGATTTCCTAATGGCGGACTAATCAGCTGCATCCTTACTTATCACAATACCACGAATGAAAGCTTTCAGCGAATCCCAGATAATATGCAAAGGGGCCGTGCCAAAGTTACGAACAATAAAGTCTGAAATTTCCTATTTAAGTGATATGACCCAATTTTCGTCTTGTAAATATGCCTTATTAAATAACCATCGCTTAGGGGCACTAATATCTTCTCCCAAGGTAAACTCGATGGCCAACATCGCATGATCCGAAAAACCATTATACAAGATTTTCTGATAAGAAAAATTTAATTGCCTAGAGACCAAAAAAAATCAATGCAAGAGGAAGACTTAAACCTACCAGACCAGCAGGCAAAATCTTTTTTTTTAGGATTTTGTAAACGCCATGGATCACACGAATCAAGTATTGTCATATTATTAATGATTGATCTACGTGATTTGGGTTTAAGCTGTTTTTTTGAAAACCTAGTAGAATCTAACTTTGTGTCCATGAGAATATTAAAATCCCCCCAATAATGATGTCCCCTCCCACCATAAGCAATGATTGAAACAAATCCTCATAAATCTGAGGGTTATCGTCCACTGGGGCATAGAAACAGACAAAAGAAATTGGCCTATGTCCATTCTTAACTGTACATGTGACCCAGCACCACCGGCCTGCGCCGCCCTCTTCAAACTGTATAATTTTAGCATCCAAATTCTGATTTAAAAAAAGGGCGACAACCTGTTGAGATACTATAGAGGACGAAAGCCCCCGAAATGAGGCCCACATCTTAAACATAGAAAAATCATCAACTTTTGCAGCAGGAATATGGGTCTCCTGCAGCATTATTACCGCAGGATTCTCCATTTTAATCCATGACTCAATGGCTCGCATTTTTTTCTTATTATTTAGGCCATTCACATTGAAAGAAATTATTTTAAGTCCCCTACTAATAGACATTTCAAGTTATAAGAATTTATAAAGAAAGTTTCAACAAATATATCCAATTTCTGTCCAAGTGGATTTCCTCTGAATACTAATATATGGCAGAAAGACCCCTCAATCACACAAATAAGAAAAATACAAAAGACTTCAATATTTTTTCCTTTTTTCACCCCCACCACCCGTGTCCAGCCCCCAACCCTCTTGAACCCAGGCCCATGGCCCTGCTCTACTCCTACTATACACCCCCACGCTGGCCACAAGGTACTAGCCCCTAACATGGAGGTGCCTTGTAATTGCACCCCTTGACTCCCTGGGACACCTGTCCTGAACCCTACCCCCCACCCTCCCAGCCCACAAAAACCTAAAGCAGTCTATGGGCAGAGCCATAAAACAGAAAAGAGAACCAAACTAGTCACTAAGAAGGAAAACCCATACCCAGATTTAGCAAAAATAAATTCAAAAGAGTTCAAAGAAAAGACTGGGCTTTTCCAAAACAAAAAAGAAGGAATAAGTCAAGTCATTCAAGTCCTTCTAATCCTGTGAGATCCGACGAAGCAGTTCTTGTGCCTCATCCACATCTGTAAGCATATGGAATTTGCCCTTAACCTGGACTTTTAGTTTTGATTGTTGAGCAATCATGGCTTGGGCACCTTTGTCTTTAAATAAATGAAGAAGTTTAACAAATTCCTTCCTCCTCCTAGCTGCAGCAGCGGACATGTCCGAAAAAATCCGGCATTTAGTGGTGGCATTAGCCGCAAATTGTCTTTGTTTAAAGGCCTTAGAGAGAATTGTCTCCTTGACTCGAACATCAGAAAAGTTCACCTAAATGGTCCGGGGGAGTGTAGAATTGGAAAACGGGTGCGCCGGAACCCGATGGGCATGAGTGATCGTTTAATCCCCTTTAAATTCAGGAATAACCTCATGAAGGCAGAAAGAGGTAACCCACTGCATCATATCAGAGCCCTCAATTTTTTCCGGAACTCCTACTATTCTAAGATTCGACCTTCTATTATAATTTTCCAAATCGTCAAGTTTAGACTCAAGTTCTTTTGAAGTTTTAGAAATATTTTGGACCTCCCTCTTAACTTCGGACACATGATCTTCCAGACCAGAAATTCTAGCCTCTGCTTCTTGCAGACGGGCTGGGAAAGAGGACATTGAGTCTTCTCGTCAAGCAAGGTTTGCCCGGTTAATCAACCAGCTACTGTGGAGTTCCACGCCTCCACGTAGCACCTGGGTTTCCTGTTCCTCTGCTCCTCCTCCCCCCATGAGGTTGATGGCGGTAACATCGCACCAGCGTTCTTGCGGCGTCTGCTGAGCAGCTTCTGTGCTTCTGTGCTTGGTGCCGTCTTGGTTCGTGAGCCTCGACAGAGGAATTTGGCAGCGATGTGAGGTCAGCGGGATAGAATGGTTGTTTGATCCGCTTTTTACACCATGCCAAATACGTCCTAAATACAAACTTGCGGATGATTTTGGTGACAGCTTGGGAGTGATTAAAACTTGGATTGCAAAAAATTATAAGAACAGTTATAGCTACAGCTACAAGCAAAACCGCGGCATCTTTGCATCTTTGCATCTTTGCTTTTCGTTATTTCTCATCACCAGCTGCTGGGGTCAGTCTTCCTCGCCTCCTTGGTAGTCCCCCCCGCCGCCGCAGCCTTTGGATATCTGGCAGCGGCCACAGTGTGGGTTGGACTACATGTTCCAGCATTCTGAGCTGCAGGCGCCGGCATCCTGTGTTTGCCTGATAGTAGCAGCAGCTGTGATTTCGAGACTACTGATTTTGGTCTGGACTTTTCAATTGCGTGTTTCCGAAGCTTGACAACACCAGCATCAATATCCTATACACCAATTACTTTGGTGAGTTCTTTCAGACTCCCACTCCCCCCTTTTTCTTTTTTTTTGCATAACTGATTATGCTGTTTAATCAGATTATTGATTGATTTTTGCTAAGCGCATTGGTTGAAGCGGTTACGTGATGGGCAAACTTCTAACCGCACGCGCTAAGGCGAGAATACATCGCCAGCAGGCCAAAGAGGACGCCGACGCTGCCAAAAGGGCCGACATAGAAACGGGCAGGGAGGAGCCCTCCGGTGATATTTCTGAAAGCTCTGGTGAGGAGGAGAAAGAGTCTCCTGACGCCGTGCTCACTTTGTTTGCCCAACCTAATCCACGTAATATTCCTGCGCAAGAGGCGCCTGGGGAGGTTGTGGAAAATCTCAGGGGGACATTGTTTGAACCGACTGAGCAACCTATTCAAAACGATCTGCAGATATCTAAAGAGGTGAAAACACCGGTGGTTCTTAAAGCTCCTAAACAGTTCCCTTTATTCGAGAAAAAATCCACCATGCCAGTGTTTAACTGTTCAGCCCTACCTGCTTCCGGACTGATTCCTAATTCTATTTCAGAATCACTTGCGGTACTGGCCACTACGGCCCACCCGAAGAACTCCGGCTCAGCACTAAGTTCTCCTGATACAACTAAAACTAATTTTTTACCTTCTAATAAAAACAGTTTACCATCTGCTGGTACAGGAACGTATGTCTCAGCTACCCCTGCACTGCTACCAACTGATTTTAAATCCCCTGGTGCTATCAATTCATATAGTCTAATATTAGGGATGGACACTGAGACGGTTGGGGAGTTTCAGATATCAGTTAAGGATATGCTAAACCTGATTTTAGATGAGGTGAGGGAAATGAAGCAATTTCAAAAAACGGAGCTGGCTGTCATTAATCAACGTTTGGATAAAATTGAAGACTCAATGTCCTCTTTCCCAGCCCATCTGCAAGAAGCAGAGGCTAGAATTTCTGTGCGAATATTATTCATGATGTCTAGACAATGTTGCATTGAAGACTGAACCCCTGATTAAGTTGTTGAAGGGTGTTGTGAAATATTTGTGGGGAAGCGTAGAAAGTGCAGCTTTTGTGTGCTTGAAAGCTCTGATTAGAAGCTAACCTGCTCGTCATGCTTATAGAGATGATATCAGACCTCTGGATACCAGCGCAGTGTGCTTTGGAGCAGTATTGAGCCAAATGGTGGAGGGCAAAGAAAAGATCATTGCGTTTGCCCCAAGGTATTTATCTGAAGCTGAGTTAAATAACAGTACTAGAGAGAGGGATGTATTGGCTTGTATCTGGGAAACTAATCTTTTTTTTTTTAAATATTTAAGCTGAAAATAATTTTCTCTGGCTGCAGATTACAAGCTTTTAATATATTTATTAATTAAATCAGTTCCAACAGGGCAAGTCCAGGATTAATGAAAGCAGTGCCAACAGGGCAAGTCCAGGATTGGACTGATTATTGTTCAAAATGTATACATTTAACTTAGTATTAAATCTCTTTATCGACTGTTCAAGATGCATAAATAAACAACAATGGCCCAGGACCGCATTACTTCATAGAATAGAAAGCTCAGGCAGTAAAACAAACAGCGACATGGCTCGCTAGATCGCCAATTTCAATAATGGGCACACTGTAAATTAGAACAGTTTTTACCAATAACAAAGAAGACCAAAAACACCCAACCCCCCCTCCCACTCCTACCCAATCCCCCCTTGATCCCCCCACCACGCAGGTTCCAAGTCCACTACCCCCCTTAATTCAAGGCTCCACCCCCTTAACCCTTTCCCGGCTGGTTCACATCTGACAGACGCAATAATCGCAGATAGCGAGGACACGTAACTTCTCGGAACTCCGAGGCTAGCAAGGACAAGAAGGGCTGCCACAGCTCAGAGTATTTAGCACCTTCTCCTGCCAATGTTAGGGAGAGCTTCTCTTTGCCCAGCACATGCCACAAACGATGGAGCCAGCCCTGAAACGTGGGAGTGTGTGCAGTGTGCCAATGCAACAGGATGTTCTGGATCACAGAACCCAAGGCGATAGCAATGAGGCGACCCCTACGGGAGCGCAGTGGGTATGTGATGGGATTCGGTAACCCTAGCAGAACATATGAAGGGAACCTTGGTATCTCCGTGTCAAAATGGGCGTCAACCTCGTCCAGGATTTGTTTCCAATACCCCTGAAGCCGACCACAGTCCCAGAGCAGGTGAACCAATGTGCCCGTCTCTCCACACCCCCGCCAACACGTCACCTACCTGGAATGGTCAATCTCATGTAGCCTCCCCGGCGTGTAATACCAATAAGTTACGACCTTAGTGAGTGTGTCTGTAAGGCCCATGTGGTATGCGGAATGCAGGGCCCTGTAATAGATGTCCTCCCATTCTTTATGGCAGAGGGCCCGTCCCAACTCCCTTTCCCATCGTGCCTTTTCTGAACTATATATGTGCGTTTATTTAGCTTGTAGCATTCTATATAGGTCCGAGATAAGCTTTTTGTTGGATTCCCGCGTGATTAACCAGTACTCGGATGGCCACAAACGTCTATCGACCAAGGATCGCAGCTGGTTGCCCAGTGTCGCGCCTGAAGATATCTAAGCCGTTCCAATTCAGGCAGCCCATACACCTGTCAGAAATCCATAAAGGATAACACCCCCCCTCCACATAAAGATGATACAAGGAGCGGCACCCCACCGGCCGCCATTTTGGAAAGGCCACAGAGGCTTGCCCCGGTGTAAAATCAGGGTTATACAGCAACGGTGTGAGAGGCAACGGAAAAGAAGTGAGCTCATGTTTAACGCTAGTGCTATCCCACACTTCCATGGGGACCCTGGTAATATACGAAGCGTACAGGTTGGGGGGGTCTATGCTGCCGGCGGAGAAAGGGGATCTCCTGAAGCGGGCGACCCACAAACGCTTGGTCTTGAAAAAGCCAATGCTTCTCCGACTCATATCTGCTCCACTCTACGAGGAAGTGCAGCTAAGCCGCTTGAAAGCAGATCTGGGAAGCCAAGGCCTCTCTTTTCGGGGGGAAGCGTCACAAATCTAAGCTTCATCCGAGGTTTCTTACCATTCCAGATGAACTGAGCCAGTTCCGATTGAGTCTGGCGAATCCAGCCTATCGGTGGCCGCAGAGGAATAGTGCGGAATAAATAAAGAATCTGGGGAAGGATCGTCACCTTTACCGCCGCCACTTTTCCCAGCCACGACAGGGGGAAATGTTTCCATCTACCTAGCTCCCGGCTGATCTTCTGGCGCAGCCGCGCGTAATTAATCTGAACCGTGTCTGGGAGGGTAGCAGCCAACTGAATCCCCAATTATGGGATTGCTTCAGTCGACCAGTGGAAAGGAAAGGACTCCTGTAAAATATACGCGTGGGCTCGTCCAAGGAGAGGTCTAGGGCCACGGACTGGCTCATGTTGACCTTAAAGCCCGCTGCCTGTGCAAATGCCTCAAGAGATTCGAGACATGCCGGCAAGGACTCCCGGGGCTGGGACAAGGAGAGCAGCACATCATCTGCATACAAACTTATAGTGTGTGTGTACCCAACAAATTTAATCCCCTGCACCTTCGGATCCAGCCTCAGCCTCTGCGCTATCGGCTCCATATATAAAGCAAAGAGCAGGGGCAACAACGGGCACCCCTGTCTCGTACCCTGTTCAACAGCAAACCGGGGAGAGGTACAGCCTTTGACCCGGACCGTCGCGGTTGGAAACGTGTAGCAATTCATAACAAAAGTGCAAAATTTCTCCCCCATACCCGCCTTCACCAGAACCTGCCTCAAATATGGCCAATGAACCCGATCGAAGGCCTATTCGGCATCGATCGCCAGCATCATAAATTCTCCGGTCGTGCGTGTGGCTTTCTCTATCAAGTGCAGGGCCCTCTTGGAATTGTCAGCGGTTTGACGTTCCGGGATAAACCCCGCCTGATCCGGGTCGATCAGCCCACTCATAAAAGGCACAAGCTGTGCCACTAGGATGCCCGTTTAAAGCTTAAGGTCAACGGTGAGAAGTGAAATAGGACGGTACGTCCCATATTGCGATCGGTCTTTCCCCGGTTTAGGGATGACGGAGATAGTAGCCTCCAATAGGTCTCCTGGGATCGCGCCCGACTCTGAAAATGAATTAAAAAGGGTGGTCCAAAGGGGGGTCACTTGCGCACAAAATGTCTTATAAAAACTTGCTGAGAAGCCGTCTGGCCCAGGAGCCTTAGCCAACCTAAGGCGAGAAATTGCTGTGATGACCTCTTCCGGCCTGATTCATGATCCAAAAGGTCCGCCTGCTCTTTTGTAAGTGCAGGGAGAGGATTGGAAGCGAGAAAGGACTCCCCCATGCCGACTCAATGGAGGACCCAGCATAAAGGGTGGCATAAAAATCGCTAAAGGCGGACGCTACAGCAGCGTCTTCAGTAACTCTCCCTCCCCCTGTGAGTGAATTTCCTGAACTGTCTGTCTCTTTCACACCTCGCGCAGACTATTACCTAAAAGGCACCCACACCGATCACCACCAGTATAATATGTGTGTTTCAACCTCAAGGCAGCATACTCCGCCCGGTCCTAGTCCAACGCTGCCTACTGGTGCCGCATAGCCTTAAGTTGTTTCCCCCGTCCGCTGGTGCATTTGTTCCAGCTCCCTCGTCTGTCATGTAAGCTCCTCTCTTTTGCGCTCGTTTGTGTCATGTTTGTGTCTTTCTTTCACGTACATCAGCTCCTCTCTGGGGCAAGAGGACAGAGGTGGCGGTGGGGGGGCCGGCGGAGCAGGAAGGCCAGGACCGGTCCCCAGAGGGCTCTTTTGCTGGCCCCAGTAAGTTTTCCTGTTAATATTAATAATTATACTTTCCTAACTTTTACAGGACCTATTTATTCCAAACGTTCATCATAATTCTATTTTTTCCTACATCGTCTTTGATCTTCTTGTAGACTGATTCTAAATTCTTATCCTGCCTCTACTATGACTCTCTGTGCTACAACTATTAATTATTATTAGTCTGTCTGTGTAGCTAGCTAAGCTTGCACAGTTGGCAAAAGGTGTTAAACAAAACTCCTATTCAGCAATAGCTCTAGGCACTGAGTGCAGTCCTCTGGGTTGTCCATAATGTCTATTGAAGTCTTCTTAATGTTTATGCTTTGACAATTCCCAACAATAAAATGTCAATGGCCACCAATAATAAGATACTAGTTTACTTTTTGATTAGATAGGAGAACATACTACTAATGTTGCAGGGACTATTCTGCACATACAGAACTATGGATAAGAAATAGGGCATTGGTGATAATAGGCGCAGTTAGTCTTTACACATACCTCAGTCATAACAGAAGTTGAACCCCCAATCTCCTTACTGACTAGCTAGTGTGTCAGAGTCATTATTTAGCTCCCAAATGCAGCGATGATCCCCAATGATTATCCAACCCAGAACATAAGACTACACTTGCAAATTGCAAACCCTTTCGCTCACTCACTCATGACCAAAAACCACAGTCTATGTAAGTTTTAAAGCTTTATTAAAAGTAAAACAACTAGCTATGTGTGTACTATGTATATTAATTTTCAATTGTGCATTATATAAAAACATTTATTAAAATCAACTTTATTCTAGAAGAGAAACGGTGAACTCATGAAAACTGAACAGTGGCTGATTTACACGTCAATTGTGGGAGACCCCTCACCTGGTTGGAACTTAAAGTCCTGGTGGTGATGATGATGACTAACATATTGCTCTTGTTCGTAGAAGGGAAAATTCTGTCTGTTATGAGAAAAAAGGTGCGCCTTAAAAAGCAAGCATTCATCAGTTGTGCCAAAAAGTGTAGCATGTTATGGCTAAGCATAAATAAAAACAACCTCCCCTTACGAAAGGGAAATATTTTGTTTAGACTAGAGAATCACAAATAATTAAATTTGTTTATGTAGTAAACATTTTTTTAATTCCTAGACATAATAGGGAGTGGTGTATATGGCATTTAAAAATATGAAGTGTATTTTCTAGGCGGAACACTATCGGCACAGCCCACCACCTGTGCCGGGGCCAGCGAGGAGGTGGTCTCTCCAGGGGCGGTTGCGGTGCCAGCGGGAACTGCTGTGGGGGATGCCTCGGTAGTGGCGGGCAGTGGTAAGCTATTATATTCCTTACTTATTGAGATTGCCGAGTAGGCTCGCTGCAGGGGTGTATATGTTGTACAGTACAAGTACACTTTACTGTTAAGAAGACTTACAAATTTAGAACTAAGTTTTTGTCAATCAGGTAGAAGACAGTCACCTTTGACTTCGCATTAGCAATAGTATTAGCGGCGGGAGTTGACGAGTAACCAATGGCCTCCTCTAAATTTGACTTCAACTCAGCTGTGAAGGACGAGCGAGTTAAATTAATGACTGGCAAAGAATGATACGTGTTTTTGAATGCAGGCACAGGTGGCTGGGAATCTGATGCATGGCTGGTTGAAGGCTGAAGCAAGGATGGGTGGAAGGAGAAAAACAAGAGAACTGACTGGGTGGGTGAAACAAAAACTGTATGTGTGCGCAATATATCCTTTGGGTCAAATTCAAATGCAAGTCAAGCACGGATGCATGGGTGGCGGTTTACAAAATAAAATAAAAAGGTTGGTATTCGGTGAGAAAAAGTAAGGATTGTCTAGTTGAAACATTAAGAAGAATGATTGACATTTACTTTGAATGGATGGATGCCTGGATGGTATATTCCTCATAGATAGCATAGGTGTATGTAGAGTAGAAGGTCACTTGATGCAGAGTGTTACTTTGAAGAGCATGTAACACCGCACGTCAGTGCCAGAGTAGCAAAGCCGAGGAAATTAGATGTTGTAATTTTTCAGAATACTCCCTTGACTAACAGTAGTTTGCAAGCAAAGCATATATTGTGTATCTATATTGTATAGTTCACATTATCAAGTCAAGTCACAAGTGCCTTCCTCCCGCAATTACGGGGACCACTCACTACCAATGTTAATTATTTTTTTTCACCTGCGTCATTCATGTGTGGCCTATCGGTGTTCACTCAATCAATAAAAACAAAGCACCTAAAGTCATCCCTTATAGAAGCAAATATCCTGTGAAGGGATAGATGATCATATTATCTTCTTCATTTTCCTTTTGTAGTAGTCAGGGGCAGGGCAGGGTGGAAGTTAAATCAATTGAGCAGTAGCGCTTGTAACAGAGTATGGCCTGTGCCACCTGTAATAGAAAAGTAAGAGCTTCCCCACCTGCATGTACTGGCCTGGTAACAGTAACGCGAGTCTGCGTCATCATGGCTTGCGTCTGTTTTTCTTGGGTGCAAGCTGACTGCGCTGGCATTATGCCGGCTTCCACAAGTTTACGTACTAATTTCGCTAAACAAGAGAGAAGAAGATGACAAGAGTACTGCCAGTCCTAGTAGAACCTTTTTGTAGTTGGTTTAGTGAGTTACATAACTTTCCAAGTAGACGGTCCGCAAATCCAGCAATACTAATATCCTAGTAGACCACATAAGAAAGGTCAATAAATTTAGTGCAATTGTTGTTTATTTCCCCGAATGATTTGTTATTGTTTTTTTTAAATGTTTGATTTCGTTGACAACAATCATCCATGTTTGTGTCTTTCTTTCATGTATATTAGCTCCTCCCATGGGCAAGAGGACAGAGGTGGCGGTGGTGCAGGACGTCTAGGATCGGTCCACGAGGGCTCTTTTGCTGGCCCCAGTAAGTTTTCCTGTTATTATTAATATTTATACTTCCCTAACTTTTACAACACCTATTTATTCCAAACGTTCATCATAATTCTATTTTTTCCTAAATCGTCTTTGATCTTCTTGTAGACTGTTTCTAAATTCTTAACCTGCCTCTACTATGACTCTCTGTGCTACTACTATTTATTATTATTAGTCTGTCTGTGTAGCTAGATAAGCTTGCACAGTTGGCAAACGGTGTTAAACAAAACTCCTATTCAGCAATAGCTCGAGGCACTGAGTGCAGTCCTCTGGGTTGTCCATAATGTCTATTAAAGTCTTCTTAATGTTCATGCTTTGACAATTCCCAACAATAAAATGTCAATGGCCACCAAGAATAATATACTTGTTTACTTTTGATTGGATAGGAGGACATACTACTGCTGTTGCAGGGACTATGCTGCACATACAGAACTATGGACAAGAAATAGGGCATTGGTGATAATAGGCGCAGTTAGACTTTCCACATACCTCAGTCATAACAGAAGTTGAACCCCCAATCTCCTTACTGACTAGCTAGTGTGTCAGAGTCATTATTTAGCTCCCGAATGCAGCGATGATCCCCAATGAGTATACAACCCAGAACATAAGACTACGCTTAAAAATTGCAAACCCTTTCGCTCACTCACTCATGACCAAATACCACAGAGTCTTTGTAAGTTTTAAAGCTTTATTAAAAGTAAAACAACTAGCTCTGTGTGTACTCTGTATATTAATTTTCAATTGTGCATTATATAAAAACATTTATTAAAATCAACTTTATACTAGAAGAGAAATGGTGAACTCATGAAAACTGAACAGTGGCTGATATACACATTAATTGTGGGAGACCCCTCACCTGGTTGGAACTTAAAGTACTGGTGGTGATGATGAGTAACATATTGCTCTTGTTCGTAGAAGGGAATCTTCTGTCTGTTATGAGAAAAAAGGTGCGCGTTAAAAAGAAAGCATTCATCAGTTGTGCCAAAAAGTGTAGCATGTTATGGCTAAGCATAAATAAAAACACCCTCCCCTTCCGAAAGGGGAATTTTTAGTTTAGACTAGAGAGTCACAAATAATTAAAAAAAATGTATGTAGTAAAACATTTTTTCATTCCTAGACAAAATAGGGAGTGGTGTATATGGCATCTAAAAATATGAAATGTATTTTCTAGGCGGAACACCATCGGCACAGCCCACCACCAGTGCCAGGGACAGCGCGGAGATGGTCACTCCAGGGGAGGATGCGGTGCCAGCAGGAACTGCTGTGGGGGATGCCTCTGTAGTGGCGGGCAGTGGTAAGCTATTATATCCCTTACTTAATGAGATTGCAGAGTAGGCTTGCTGCAGGGGTGTATATGTTGTACAGTACAAGTACATTTTACTGTTAAGAAGAGTTACGAATTTAGAACTAAGTTTTTGGCAACCAGGTAGAAGACAGTCACCTTTGACTTCACATTAGCAAGAGCATTTGCGGTGGGAGTTGACAAGTAACCAATGGCCTCCTCTAAATTTGACTTCAACTCAGCTGTGAAGGACGAGCAAGTTAAATTAATGACTGGCAAAGAATGATACGTGTTTTTGAATGCAGGCACAGGTGGCTGGGAATCTGATGCATGGCCGGTTGAAGGCTGAAGCAAGGATGGGTGGAAGGAGAAAGAAAAGAGGACTGCCTGGGTTGGGTGAAACAGAAACTGTATGTGTGCGCAATATATCCTTTGGGTCAAATTCAAATGCAAGTCAAGCACGGATACATGGGTGGCGGTTTACAAAATAAAATAAAAAAGGGGGGTTTTCGGTGAGAAAAAGTAAGGTTTGTCCAGTTGAGACATTAAGAAGAATGATTGACATTTACTTTAAATGGATGGATGCCTGGATGGTATCTTCCTCATAGATAGCATAGGTGTATGTAGAGTAGACAGAGTAGACGGTCACTGGATGAAGAGTGTTACTTTGAATAGCATGTATACAATACCCACGTCCGTGCCAGAGTAGCAAAGCCGAGGAAAGTAGAAGTTGTAATTTTTCAGAATACTCCTTTGACTAACAGTAGTTTGAAAGCACAGCATATATTATGTATCTATATTGGATAGTTCACATTATCAAGTCAAGTCACAAGTGCCTTCCTCCCGCGATTACGGAGACCATTCACTACCTATGTTAATAATTTTTTTCACCTGTGTCATTCATGTGTAGCCTATCGGTGTTGACTCAATCAATAAAAACAAAGCACCTAAAGTCATCTCTTATATAAGCAAATATCCTGTGAAGGGATAGATGATCATATTATCTTCTTCATTTTCCTTTTGTAGTAGTCAGGGGCAGGGCAGGGTGAAAGTTAAATTAATTGAGCAGTAGCCCTTGTAACAGAGTATGGCTTGCGTCTGTTTTTCGTGGGTGCAAGCTGACTGCGCTGGCGTTATGCTTCCACAAGTTTACGTACTAATTTCGCTAAACAAGAGAGAAGAAGAAGACTGGTGTACTGTCTGAGTCTAATGTAGTGAGTCCATATAGTGCTAGTAGAATTCCTGAAACTCCCACTAATGTTAGAGCAGAGGCTGACGAAATGGGAGGTTAGATAGATACATGCCACAAATGTTATGTACTGTGCTTGCAAGTTGCTAGTGATACTGTAACACAACTTTCTGTTGAGTTATTTTGTGTTAATCTTAAAGAGTATTGGTTACAGTATTTTTTTCTTTCTTAATATAGATACTACTATCAAGGAAGGAGTTGGCTATCCGGGCCAGGCAACGGAAGCTGGAGGCAATTGTCGCTGAATATCGGCGGCTGGTGGCTCAGGAGGAGGAGAATGACTGTCAGTCAACATCGACAACAACAGCTGCATCCTCCTCCGCTGCCCCTGGGTCATACAGCCAGCGCAATCTTCCAGCGGCATGGCGCAGTGGTCCGGCAGCCACCCGCCCCCACCGAGCAGCGAAACCAACATCTGCCCTCCACAGTACCTGCAAGGCTCGTGTGCACCGACTAAGCCTGCGAGTGACCTACTTTGAGCAGGAGGTGGAGAGGCAGAAAACCCTGCTCAAGGCCCTCCGAAGAGAGCTGCGTGACCACCTGGCCACCGGACAACGCCGGCCAAAGTAGAAAGAGACTGTCCCTTGCCCCTTTTTTAAAGACTTTTGGGGGGTGGGAATTGAGCGTTGGGGTTTTCGAACTTTTTGGGACATTTAATGGACATTGGTTGGGGCTAGGGAGGGGGGCTGGTCGGGTCTTGTGGGATGTTTTTTATTTGTTAGGGTCGAAATAATTATTTATTTTCCACTTAAACATAGCATACGCATTTTTACTATTTTGTGGGGGAGGCAGGGGGGGTTAACTATATGTTTGTATTCCTGAAACGTAACTGGCTGGTTGATTCAAATTGTCTGAGTAAATTTGTACAAATTGCCACTGACAGAGTTAGTGAATTCAATTGTCCTACTACTTTACTAGTACTACCGTCAGTCTCTCCTCTCTTCCTACTCCATTATTCTTCCTCCCCCAAAATGCTTATCTTACCTGTGATTCGTGTTTGAGAATAGGGCTAGGCACAGGGCTGGCTGCATGGCAAATGGCGATTAACGTTGGCTATGGAATCCGGTACGGAAGAAATGGCATTGTTGTGGTGGTAGTAGTAGTGGTACACACTGGCAGTAGCAGCATATGAAAAAAAAGGAAATGAGACATTGAGTGGCCTGAGGAGCATTAGAACAGTACGATAGTACATATTACAGTACACAAGAACAGTGCCATAAATTGTAGCCTAAGCAATGCTAAAGTATTCAATCAAAAGTTAACTACTAGTTGTGTGGATTATGGCTACTACAAGAACTAGTACTGAAGGACACAGTAGCGTAAGCTTTCGTCACGTGTAGGAGGATGTTCTTGTTGATGAATCCACTATATGGCGGACATGAAATTCTGAATTGATTTGCAAATACTCATGGGTGTGTGTCAAGCAGAATGAGAATATATCCTCAGATTCCTTGACCTGACTTGAAATTGATGATTTTCTGTTGCTTTTGACCTTATTCTCCCCAGAAAGCGTGTGGAATTATTGGTGTCATTTAGTCACACCTCAATGAAAACCACACAGCGCGGGGGAAGAGGGTTAGGGTTTGAAAAATTAATGGGAATGGGGGTTTTTGGGAAGGTTTTTTGGAGAGAGAAAAAAAACACAGCATGGACTAACAACAAATGAAGAAAAACAAATCTTCGGATACGAACATATCCATAAATCTTTTAAGGGACATAAAGGAAGTGCATGCATGAAGTTGTTTGCTAAATTGATGGTTAGGTTACTGAAAAGTATTACTTATACTACAACTTACTAACTAGTACTAAACAATTAGACAGTACAGGGCTGCAGTAATTACTCAATTTCACTTGCCTATCTGCCCTCAGAGAGAATAAACACTTAGTAGTACATTACATTAGTTTTAAAAATAGCAAAGACACTTATCAAATAGCTGTAGGGATGAATTTGAAGCAGAGAGCAAACGCAGAGAGTCGCACTCATAGAAGTTCACAACAATAACATTATTTAAAAGATAAGGACAAGTGAAGTGGATACTGTAACCGTATGTTGTAGTTGTCCTGGTCAAATTGGGAAGTTGCATGCATCCAGCCATTCCTCTTATTCGCGGTACTCCTCCATTCCATCGGGCGCTCCGTTGATCATTCTTGGTGACCACACTGTCCACTGCCTGCCTGGCGGATGCGGAATTGCGGATTGCTATGGTAAGCCTGAGATAATGTTTTTCCCATCGCACAGGGTAAGTGACGGCCTATAATTGTCGATGGAAAAACAGAAAGGGATATTAAAACACCCCGGAGGAAAAATATAAGGTATGGTGTGTAGTGCGAAAATAACACTTTCACTTTCAGAAGCGACAGTATTACATACATGCATCATTTCTAAAGTGCCTACTCTGAGTCTCTGTTTCCAGGATAATAATTAACACACAGCAGGCCAGGGCCTTGCAGATAGTCAAGGCAGGCACCACTGAGTGAACCAACCTCCATGTAGCATACCTCTTTGACACAGACAGACAAAGCAGATCTAATTTTAAACAGCAAGCCACATAGCCGCAATTTTACATGAACCGCTGTCTGGACTCTGGCATAACACTACACTGGATCGCCCACTCCATACCACGACTAGACAGACATGTAGTTTTGCTGTGGTTGTTGTTGACTTGTTTACCAGTTTGCCACTCACAAAATGGCCATAGTTCTTCCGTAAATCGACGATGATGATCCATCCATCCCAGTGAGTGACTGTGAGGATATTATATAACTTTGGTCATCATGACTCATCATCATCATGGTGTTGGCAAATTCAATGTTGTTCATGCAGTCACAGTCTACTCACAGTGAGTCCAAGGACAATTTCCATATTAAAAAATGCAAAGTAGTGGCCCCTGCAGTAGAAGTACAATTTGCATTAAAGGTAAACAGAGTAGACTTGAGTTACATTTAGTGTGTAAAATCTTAAATAATAACAAAATACATAGGATTAATTTCATGCCCAACAAGCAAACAGCAATTGCTTTCACCAGAGCCAGACAGCCAGTTTTGTCCACTGCATGCCATCTCATCATTCATTACCTGTTCCACTTTTTGTCAGCATCTTATTCTTAAGTGAAGGGCCACAGGGCAGCCTCTCGTGTCAATTTCAGAAGTAACAGTCAGCATAGTCAGTCATTCCAGCCCTACTTCTTTTGAGGTGACTCGTCTACGAAGCAACAGTTTCTTGATTCTGCGTAATCTGGCCATCTGCCTTGAGTGAAATGGATAGGGGGAGTCTGGAGGAGGAGGATAGAGGAGCATGACTGAGTTGTGAACTTGTGAACTTCAGGAATGCAGACAGCAGCACCTTCAATATGGAAATAAGACGAAAACAGTGGTGCTGATGGATTTGTTGTGATTAGAGTTTTGTTGTGCTAAAAGTTGCATAACAAAGAAAGACACACAGAAATAAAAGTGAATAAGGATGAAAAAAAAAGTAAGTATTTCAAGCCTAGGTGTCAGGGAAGTAGAGCTCGTCCTCAAACTCTGTGAATTGAAACAGGAGTAGGTCAGCTAACAAAGAAGAACTCCGTCACCTAAGTCGGTGTCCTCTTCTTTCTTGCGTGGATTCACGTATTTTGTAATCTGGAGGTATGAAGTGCTGATTCATCTTGATCATTGTTAACCTCTCCACATTTTTGGGCAAGAGGCGGGTCCTTTTTGAAGTTACAATATCACCAGCAGCACTGAAAACACATTCAGAAGACACGTTTGCGAGTGGGCAAAACAAATAATTTATAGCCAGCTTGGTGATCAGTGGCCATTGAGGCCTTTTCCCATACCAATACACCAATGGGTTCTGATCAAAGAAGACCTCTGTTGGGTCATCCAGATAGGCCTGCACCATCCACTCAATGTCCTCCAGGGGTGCTCCACTTTGCGTACCATCTGTTGCCTTTGCATCAACACTGGAATGAGCAAACCCTTGATGAGTTATCCAATCCGCATCTGACAATATTATGTCTGGGCCTGGTGCAGGTGATGATACAGTTGTCGGTGTCGTTAACGGCTCTGAGGGAAAGTGAATTCCTTCGCCCATAGAAGTGGACCTTGACATCGGATGGCCTGCTGCTTCAGTAATACTTGTGGTGGTTCCTTCAATTTCCTGCCGCTCTTTTTCGAACCGAGTGGCTGACAGAGCTAGCCAATGTTTGTACTTGGAAACATCTGCTTCAAAAAAAGGAATGAATGTATTGCTGGCCAGTGCCTTTTTGTACCATGGATCCAGAATAGTGGCACAAATGTAATGTTGTTCTGAATGTATTGCTTTAAGCCTTGCATTGTCAACTAGGCAGCTTAATAAGCTCTCCGCCATCCGATATGCGTCTTGTTTTTCAGCATCAACTCGGAACGTTGAAGACACCGCCTTCAGTTGGTGCTCTAGCATGCGCATGAATGGGACAGCTTTGCCCAAAGTACAGTCTTCCCTGCTGACTTCACGGGTGAAGACCTCAAAAGGACGAAGCATGTCTGTCAGGCTTTTAACTAGATCCCATTCCTCCACCTCTAGCCTCATGTCTTTCATAGAAGCAGCCCGTGCGTGAAAGACATACTCATTGATTACCAAGTACTGCTCAGACACTCAAGCATGTAGAAGGTTGAGTTCCAACGCATTGCCACCTCCTGGATGAGTCCTCTGACTGGCACTCTACAGTCACGTTGAATGATCCACAGCTGCTTCTGGGCCTTAAAAGAATGGCTGGAATGTGTGCAGATTCTTCGGCAGGTGGTCAGTAACTTGCTGACTGTGTTTTCTTTTTTCAAGAAATCTTGATCAATAATTTTAATGCTGTGCGCCAAACACGGCACTCTGAAATAGCAACCATCAGCCATGGCCTTAACTATATTACTGCCATTATCCGTGGAAACATAACCAATCATGCGCTTTCTTGGATGCAGCCATTCAAAGACCTTACTGTTAAACTCCTCCAAAATGTTTACTGCAGTATGAGATTTCTCCATGGCAAACATGGCTACTGTTGCATGTTTCCGAGTAGCTTGAAAAATTGTGACACTGTCAACACCTGTAGCTATCTTCTCTCTAACCCCCGCAAAAGAGACCCAGTGTGCAGTGATGCACATGTAATTAACGGCTTGGCAACTGGTCCACATGTCTGTTATCAGGTGGATAGTGTGAATAGCACTCTTCTGCAAAGCTGCCCCAATCACGTCCAGCACATCTTGATGTAGTGCTGGAACTGCAACTCTGGCAAAATAGGACCGGCTAGGAACCTTCAATTTAGGACAGACTGTTGCCACAAATTCTAGAAAACCCACCCCTTCCAAGAAAGAAAAAAGGAGAAGATCCAGCGCTAACATTTTAGCCAGCATTGCATTATACAGATGTGCCGTTGGGTGGTTGCGTTCAAATGGATCCTCCGACCAAAACATGCTTTTAATGGTGGTCTGAACTGTTTTCATATGTGATGATGATCTAGACTCCTTCAACCCAGTTAGGCTCATTGATGTACTTTTTCGCATTGGTGTCTCTACCAGACTCTTGCTGTGCCTTCCTAGATGTTGCTGGGGTAGAGGGTGTGGGTGCTACCACTGCAGTGCTGCTGCAAGGGGTACTGTGTGTACCAGAAAAAATGTTTCTCGCTTCTTCACCTCCCCCTGCACGATCAGCCTCTCATCATCACCAGATGCAATATCAATGGCTACATTTGGATTTGTACTTTTGGCTTTCTGAATGTTACTTAGGTGCGCCTCCCACTGGATGCTGTGGTGTTTTTGGAGATAACCTCTCTGGCCTCCAGTGCAATAGTTGGTACCAAGCTTACCCCGACTAACTACTTGTTTACACATCGAACAAATAACGTGGTTTCCGCTTTTTTGCTAATACTAAAGAAGTTCCAAACTGGTGAGTTGAGATTTCTGGTGGTGGTGCCACTTTCAATGCCAGATGAAGTGGAGGATGGGCGTGGCGGAATTTGCCTCTGTTGTGCACTTACAGCACCACTACTTCAGGTAATGGAGGTCAAGCTGGATGGAGGTCCCTGCCGGCCCTTCTGAAGAGAAAATATGGAAGCTGTAGGTCATGTTGGTGTAGTAGTTAACTGTGTTGGTGGTGGTACCAGTACCACACCGCCCACATCCCGCGCAGCATTTTGGGATAGGGTAAAAATGTTTGTCTGCTCCATGCCCGCTGGGGCTGGAGTGACGACTGTCATGACTGGGTCGTCATCGTCAGACTCTTCATCAGCAGCAGAATACACCACTTCTACTTCTTCTTCGTCATCACCCATAACTGAAAGTCTTGCGGGAACCTTCCTTTTACCTAGCTTTGTCGGCTCATGGCGTGCCTCCCTCTCAGACTGAATTGGTGGGTGCCAATCAAGATCTAGATCATCAGAAGGAAAGGGGCTTGAAGAAGAAGTTGTACTAGTAGCCCTCTTTTTCCATGCTGGGGATCTGGAAGACAATGGATCATCAGGAGTGGCTTGCTGGGCTGATACCTCCACATGAATCTCGATTTCCTCATGTGCCGCTACTTCTGGAGGAACAAGCATTGTGGCCAGTTGTACCTCTCCTTGTGCCTCTCCGTGCGCCTCTCCTTGTGCTGTAGTGTAGTTCCTATTATCCCAATAGGCTCTGCGCATTGGAATAATACCTTCAATAGTATAGGCCTAGACCAGACGTTAACTAGGTCTACTACTGTCGATATTAGACTTAAAGTTTTGGGTTTTGCCAGCTAGCTCAGAGTTCACTAGAAACTTTCTCGAATAGGCAAGGAGGAGTTGAACCTCCCTGGATAGACAAGAAGGGATTTAGTTTCTGACAACCATAGAACATGACAACTTTGCTCTCCCCTAATCAAGAGTGTATCTCGAGAGTCGTGTGAAAACAAAAGGCAATTTATTTTACTCAGTCAGTACGTGCATTCTTAGTCTCATCAGATTGTAGAGAAAAGGAAGAGACGGGCGTGTTCAATAAAAGATGTTATTTATTGATCAGTCTCTTTTCTCATACAAGAGAAATGGATCGATATTATTGCAATACTTATGGTTAATTAAAGTGCATACATTAAAAGCAGAAGTATAAAATAATACTGTAAAAACATTGATATGGTTTCTAAGCCATATGAAGGTTTAAAATGAATAAGATATATTACATACACATATACATTTGACTTCTCGTACTCAACTGGTGTTTCTAACTACGCCTACCCCGTGTACCTGACCTAAGTCTAATGCGTGGGCGGGAATAGAAAGTTACAGTTTAAGTTAAGTTTGTTTTGCCAAGTGAATGACTAAATAATTCTCTGTGAGGGGTTATTCAGTTCTGTACCTGGAATCTAGGATGGATGAGGGATGGTATCTCTCGTCTCTGGTCTCGATATTCCAGGCTGCCTGCGAGGGCTACCCGGAAGCGCCGGAGCTGGATTTCTCGGCAGGAGAAAGCTGCGTCTCGTTCTCAGCGCGTCAGGAAAGGCGGGGCTGCGCCAGCGGGGTCTGCTCTGCTCTGGGCTTCGGCAAGTCTGGCTGCTCCGATCTCGTCACCACCGCGTGTGTTTGCATAGGGCAATATCGGTAATATTTATACCTTTAAGGTGCCGAGATTGACGTAAGGATGGACATAGATACGTCAATAAGGATGTCATACGACCAGGTCGTTAGCACATTCTTTTGCTGAAGTTCTCGGTGAAATCAAAACAATGGCCGCAGGGTTTTTCCCAGGTCTGTCATAGGTTTGATTTGTTTTGAGAACTCCGTATGCCTTATCAGGGGCTGGAGGAATATCGCTTGTCTAATTAGATGGCAAGCGTTATGACTTAATCAGATAACACGTTCCTGTGCCGTAGTGTGGCTTTATCAGATAACGGTTCCTGCATCATGGGGGTTTTCTGCCTCATGGGATGGCTGCTAGTTAACTTGTTAGTTTGTTAACCAGAATAGGGTCAGGAATAGGGGGATCGATACAGAACCTATAGGAATACATCACACTCACTCCACGCTAACTATGGACATATTTACTAATCTATGCATAGTAAAACATACTGTAGAGTATCGTGTATACCTTACCACCCCAAAATACATAAATGCATTCTGAAATTATCAAATATACGGAAAAAAAAGCATTTACATGTATTGTATGCACTCAAGCTGTGAAATAATGCTAAAGTAATCACGCATTTGTATACATTATTACTAAATGGTATATGAGAATTTACACATGAAATGGCTCTTAATACAGAAAAAAGTTTCGAGACCATTCCATCACAGAATAAAATAATTATGAACATACCAGCGGGCAGCTAATGTCTATAAGCTATCTAAAAGTAGAAATCTTAGTTCTCTAAGAATAGTTCTTACTTTAAGCAGAAAATAAGTGTCCCGAAAAATTCGTAAAAATATTTTGGGGCTGCCGAAAAAGATTTGCTGTCCGTGAACTGGAGGGAAAATTGTTCATGGTATTTTGCTATTCTAGTTGAAGGCCAAATTCAGGGAACGCCGTGTACGAGCTTGCTCAAAAGTCTCTATTTCTGCTCTGGTGAGAACATCATATCATTTAGACTCTCGAAAAAGTTGTCAACAGCTTCCTGGGAGAGTTCCACTAACTCGGAAATAGGTGTAACCATGCATTCGTGCGCATGATTGTCTCCATTGACATTTTGATTTGGATTGCTGACAGAAGGTCGTACCTGATCGATGCTGCTTTCATTTTGAACCTCACTACCCCATAATCGTAGTGGTGAAGCTTCCACGAATGCCGTCATCAGGATTGGTAGCCGTTGAGGGCAGCACAAAGCATGACCCTTTGTTGGACTCAACAATGTTTCTGCATCCATTGTCGCATCCGATTGTAGCGTCAGACAGGTGTCTAACACGCATTCTTCTCCGCATAGCAGGCACCTTAATACAGGTAAAACACATCGATGCCACATTGGTCGAAATGAAAGAAACCAAGTCATGTTCAGGTCTCTAAGCCGGGGTAGTCCCAGGATTTTTGATATCCGGTCCCGGTATCCAATGGCTAGGATTGTTTCTTCCCTTGTCGCAGGTGTTTTGTCTGTGACATGGTTTGCCATAACGAAATATAAGGACTAAAAATAGGATTCCTGCAATTAGTCCTAAAATGAGGGGAAGTCCGCCAAAAATCGAATGGACGAAATCTGGAAAAATAGCCAGTATGGCTCTGAATGGTGTTAATGCCATCGAAAATACTGTCTTAAATACTTTTGAGACTCCACTGGTATCAGAAATATTTAAGATTTCATTCAGGATTTCTGCGAAATGTATGGGGGAATTAGTCGATAACAATGAATGTATCTCTGCAGTCGTCCTTGCGACTAGGAGATCATACGTTTCTTTTGATGACGTGAGCCTTGTCGGCGTCTGAAGAAGCACTGTTTTCATTCTGCTTAAAGTATCTATTCGAATAGAAGTAATTTTCAAGTTGGGCCATGCCCTTGCCTCCCTGTCTGGAAAGGAGCTGGGGAACAATAAGCGTCCACAGCACTTGACCTTCGCAGTCGTAGTTACGAGATAAGGAGTCCCGGGCATAAGACTACAGCATCTGCGGTCCACAATTAGAATGTAACTCCCATTATAGAGTCTTTGAAAGAATGGTTCTATCTCTGTAGCAGGTGTGCCTAGCTGGTGACATGAAAGGTTATTTGAGTTCCCTTCACAGGCTCCATGCAAACTAATTCCGTTACACAGAAGTGTACCGCTTAGTGACATCGCACAATTATCGCCACTAAGAAACACTTTCTGTCCTTTATTACTGACGCATGCATGTGAATAGGGCAGGTTCCATGTTGTTTTAATGTATCCTTTTCCCAATATTTCGTACATGCCAGCCTGTATATATTTTTGGCAGTATTGAAACCTGAAGGTTGATATAGGAATATTAATTATCCCATGTATTATCCATTCACTGACAGGTCGTTCTGATATTGTCACTGGTAATCTTTCGAGTTTCTCAATGCTCAGGATTGTATAATCAGCACCCTTCTGGGCCATACTGATTTGTTTATCAGTAAGGTTAAAGATATTGAAAAGTGACGTTGTGTTGATTAAACGCCAAGGCACATAGCCTGAACGCAGATTTTGTAACGTCCAGCCAAGCTGTACAATAGAGCGCAATTGAGACTGACCGTGTTGTAACAACAGTAAGTCTTGCGATATTATGTCGATTGCTGAAGACACAATGCTGTCCAGAGAAAAAATTCTGGAGGACAGAGTCATTAACCCATAGTCCACTACAGAAAGTGATTGATCCAAATTAATACGGTCAATTTCCCGTATTCTTTCTGCTGTCTCAATTTGAGTAACCTTCCAGGCCTCATTGTATGCTGCATATACAGAGGCTGCTATGAAACGCTTTTGACGCTGTTTGCGTGGTCCCATAGTGAAATCACGCAAGTCAGCACCATCAGTAAGTAAAGTTAGGTGTTGCTTAATTTCTGCCAGTGTGGAAGTTTGTAGCCATTGAAGGCATAATTTGCCCACACTGTAGGTGGTTATTATCTCTGGGTGATGTCTTTGGGGATATCTAGGGTCTGGCCTGGTCATTTTCAACCCCTGTGTTTTGTTCAGGAATCTGTCTTGACAGTTATTAGTATCTGTGGGCCAGATCAACCACTGTTTCCAATCTGGATGTGTTCTGTTTTGGTTTAATACATAATTTACGTCTATCTCTTCATCTGTAGAGCTATTGCTGTTCATTGTTGGTTTTGGAATAGACGGTTTATTTAAGTCTTTGATTTTGGCTAAGCCAAGACAGGTAGTTTGTTGAACAGTGTCATTTAAAAATATAATTTGTTCTGGGATCATGCAGGCTCTAAACAAAGATTCTATACCCTGTACTTGCCATTCTTTTGTACCCCAAACACTTTTTACTTCAACATGTTTGTCCCAATAATCAAATCCAAAAGTATTCATTTGTTCAAAGAATGAGTCTGAATATATCAATTTTGTGTTGGTTATCATGGTCTTTGTCCCTGTCTTATTTGACAATTTGAAATAAAATGTTTCAGCATTACTTATGTTAAAACCTGAAAAGTATGAATATTTGTCATAAACGGTTCTTGAGCTTCCTTTTGGAGGGGTTGCACAATGTTCCCATTGATTATAATTTAAAACATTTCTAGGTTGTGCAGATCTATGTAAAAAATGGTTACCATAGTGGTTGTAGCAATACATACTATCATAATTTGTAGAACCCTGCAAATAATCATGTTTGGTAAATTTAGCAGACATCACTAAGTCAGACATCATATTGTTTATACTTTCAAAGTCCCAATCATCAGCAAATGTGCTTGGTTTTACGAAGTCACTCAATGAGATTTTAATTTGGTGTGGATATTTCAGCATTTCAACCGGACCATAGATTTCGTAGTCAGTGTTGTCCCATGCTACCTCACCCGGTATAGGATTGGCTGTGAAGTTGACTGAAGAAAGTTCTCTTTTCTCGACGTGTGAAGATGTGTGTGGTTTGAGGATCAAGTTGATTTTCTGACTTGCTGTGTCCATTTTAGCATATTTTCCCTCAATGAAGCGTCCCAAAGTTAGTATCATGATGAGCCAAAGTATGAGGATAAATGCACCAAAACCCACCCAAAATTCAATCCATGGAGAAATCAGATATGTTTCTTTCAGTTGTTTCAAAAGTTCTTTAGCTTTATCTTTAAAGGTTTTTGATGATGGCTGTGTTTTTGATTCAGCGAAGCCTTCGGAGGAATCATCGAAGTTTATGAAGTAGCCGGATGCAGTTCTGTCAATTGTTCCAATTGCTTCAAGATTACTGTTTCTTGCATAGTCGTTTGTAACTTCATTATAGGTTGGTGTGTCTCTGCTAAATGTTTTTATTTGGGTGTTCAGAGGTCTAAGTTCCATTGCATTGTTGCATAGTCCTTGTCGTTCTTCTTTAGGCGTTTCAAATGTGATTAGCCTCTTTGTTAGGACCTCTGTACTGGTAGCAAACCTTGGTGTTCTGCTACTTATCGGGAGTCCACTTGGCCTACTATTTGTTATCGGCCACATGATTGTGGTTTTACCAGGTCGATGGATACAACTCGGTTCTCCTTTTTACCAGCAAGCGGCGGTAGTACTACTGATCTTGTCCCGTTGACAGACAAGACAGGAACTGCTTTTCTGTAAGAAGGCCCAAATTCCTTCTTTACCGCGATCTTTTCTCTGACTAGATCCCCGACTTTTGGAATCCAGACAGGTCTTGCTGGGACAGGTGGTGGTTCTTCAGTGGCTGTTGGCTGCTGTTTCAACTTTATGTTGCTCAGGTCTTTTCTTGTTTCGTTTAAGTCCTGTAAAATAGCCAAGCGATCTTTGATATCAAAGCTTTTTTCCTTTACCACTGAAGTCTGACTGTCAAGGTCAGAGATTAACATCCTAGTTCCAAATAATAATTCGTACGGACTGAATCCCTTCAGAGAATTTCTTGGCAGGTTATTTAGACTACGTTGGACACTTATTAGATGTTTGACCCACCCAGCTCCCGAACCTAATATCCTTTCCGTTATAGATTGCTTTATGCCTTGGTTTTTTCTTTACACCATCCCGTATCCCTCAGGAAGGAAGTGAGAAGATTCCCGCTGTGCTATGCTCATTTGGCCATGTTTCCCCTCAGGCTGGAGGGCTAGAGTGAAAACAATGGTCAAACGTAGCATGCTCTTAGCGTATATGCCATTTAGACTCGCAAATCTTTGTATAACAGTCCAGACGTCAGCCGAGTGCTGGTGATCTACATTATAAGTGGAAACTAGCCTGTATATGTTAATCGCAAGCCTTGCTTTTTACTGTTGATTTTTTCTGGAGTGAAACGACACGGTATTACACCGTTTCTCTCACCACTGCGATTCCTGTTGCAGTTGGGGCACTTTTTTTACAAACATGGTGTGATGCAGGCTCATGCCTGGCCACCAGTACCTTGATTGTAGTTCTTCCAGAGAATCTTTCAGTTTGAGGTGTCTGAGACCCTCGCCCATATGTGCGTCTGCGATTAACAAGTTTCTCCTGTCCATGTTTGGAATCACTCTATCCCCCACTCCAGGGATTCGAGCAAAAGGGACGGAGTTTGCATCGATTATGTATGTATAATTGAGTGGATAGTTGATCGGTAGCGCTGAGCAGTCACCTTTTGATGACGTTTTCACTGCCAGCACTGTTTCACCGTCAATATACTTCACTGTACGCTTTTTCCGAACTACGGAAGCCGATTTAGTTGCTACCGCTGTGGCTGTTTCAGCCAATGAATTCCCTGCAACGTGAATGCCATCACGCTGTTGACTCAGTGAGTGTGTCACGTGAGTCTTTGGTAGTTCTTTTTGTAAAAGAGCTATTTGTTCCCAGAGCAGTTTCTGCTTTATTGTTGCACCTGTGTCATCTTTGTAACCGTTTTGAATCCATGTCTGCAAATCGTTGTTATATGATTTGACGCAGTAATATGAATCGGACACTATAAGTGTCGGGAATTCGCGATCCGCATTATCTAGTGCCATTTTCAATGCTATTATTTCAGTTTGTTGTTCTGAATTAGTTTCTACTGAGTGTGTTTTTGTTAATAGAGGTTTTAGTTTACCTCCGCGCCACACTTCTTTTGTAATCTCACATGTGGGGTTGTATGCTTGTTCTCCCCAAACGGAGGGTTGAGCCTGTCCGTCTGTATAGATTACACATGCGTATTGTCGTAAGGGCAGAATGTCGATAGGCAGAGGGAATGTTCTTTCATATTCTAGAGTTTTCAATTCCTTTAGTTCTGGATCAAAGTAGTAGTATACTTTGTCCGTTGTAATTGAATTCACCCATTGTATCCATTCCGGATTCAATGTTGTTGTTGGTAAATTACCCGGGGTTGTTAATGTCTCAAAGGCTGATTCTGCTGTTCTGACTGTGATGTGTCTACCGTCCGCTTGATCTTTTTCTCTAGCTATTGCGGTTTGAACTGCATGAATAATGTTTTCTTTAATGCTGAATTTCTTTTCAGCTTCTGTGTACAAGTGTGATTTGAATGCAATTGGTACCTTTTCTCCCTCATTAGAGGTCAGGTATGTGAATCTGCATCTTCCTGGGATGACTCGAATCACAAGATTGCGTGTGTTGTCACGTGTTTCTAATTTTGTTTTAATTAGCATGTCTGTTTGTAAGGATCTCAAAATTTCTGTGTGTATTTGAGTCCAATTGGTTCTTTTAAAATCTGGTTTTATTAGATCATAAAGGGGTTTGACCCTTTCTGCGTAATTTGCAATGTATGTTCTTCCGAAATTTAGGAAGCCTAGAATTGACTGTAGGTTTTTTAGTGTTCTAGGTGCTTGGAGTACGGCACATTTCTCTAGAAAATTGTCAGCCAGGCTTTTGCCTTCACTTGATAATTCATATCCTAAGAACATTACTGTCAGATGGGCAATTCTGGATTTTTTAAAGTTGAATTTGTAACCCTCTGCTGCGAACCCAAGTATTATGGTGTTCACTCTCTTCAAGTGAGTCTCCAAGTCATCATCTGTTAAGTATATGTCGTCGACATACGATAATGCTTCGTCGTCATATGTTTGTAGTAATTCTGTTACTCTCGCTGAGAATACTCCCGGGCTGTTCTTGTACCCCTGGGCTAACCGACAGAATTGTTTTTGAGTGCCATTTATTGAGAATGCAGACAAATATCTGCTCTCTGGTGCTATGTTTTGACAAAAGAATCCATTAGAGATGTCTAATGTTGTTTTGTATTTTTTGCGCACTATGTTATTCATTAGTGCAGCACTATGCGAGTTTTGCACTGCAAAAGTTTTGCAACATGAGTTAAGTTGTCGGTAATCCAAAACTAGACGATATGAATTGTCTGGTTTGGAGACCGGAAACAAAGTGTTGTTCATTTGTGAGGTGCAAGTTTCAATCACCCCCTGGTATTCTAGCTGATCTAGGATTTCTTTTACCTGTTTTTTAGCTTCTTGCTTAATTGGGTACTGCCTTTGTGCAGTAGGTTGTGATTTTAACTGGATTTTGTGAGGAGGAGAGTCCTCATCCCATCCTACATGATTTTTATATAAAGCAGGAGCTAGGGCTACTGCCCACTTTCTAGCAAGTGTGTATTTTTTATGAATTGGGATGTGATTTGAGAAGGCAGGCATAATTATTTCTTCGCCATGTAGGCACTCCCTGACAAACTCTGGTGGCCAGTCTTTTTCAGCTAGAAGGATGTCATAGCCCTTGGAGAGATTATCCCAAAATAGTCCCCTTATTTTTCTAGTCTTATCCCCCTCTATACGTAAAGTTATTTCATATATTTTGTGAGGTTTGCTAACTCTGGTGTCTGCAGTTTCCACTTGAAGATATTCATTCGTGTCCACTGTCTCCAGATGATTTATAAGGACTTTGCGAGCAATGCTCACTTCTGCTGCGCTGTCTAGCATTGTCTGAACCCATTCTCCGTTTTTCAGTTGTGTCCTCAGTATTCTCGGCATTGTTGACTACCTTGATACTAGCTACCTTCTTTTTTGGAAATTGTAATTTCTTTTTTAGCTGAGCAGGTTCCTTGTCTTTGGACTTGGCGTGCTCTTCTCTTTGTTCTGATCGTCCTCTTCTTTCCGATTTCTGCGAGGAAGTCTGAAAAGATTGAGAGGGACGTGTATCAATGTCTTGATATCTATCAGGCTTCTTTATATTATCCCTATTTCTAAGGTTATATCTTTTCCCAGAGGGGTCACTTTGGGGTGACCTGTGTCTTTGGTTCGGAGATTTTTCTCTCCGCCGAGGAGACCTTCCTCTGGACTGGAATTTCTTTTCTTTAGGATTGGATTGTTTGTTTCCATCCCAGCTCTTTTTTTTGTGATGTTGAATTATTATTAAAAAATATTTTTTCAGGACTTTCAATCAGTTGTGGTCTTACTGGTATTCCACCTAAACTATCTCTACCTAGTTCCTCATAGGATTTTTCTATAATTCTGGCAATTTCAGCTGGTTGGTCTGCTATATCTGTCTCCTTTAACATCTGGCGGATCGCCACGTTTGCTGCTTCTCCCTTTATGTTGGCTAATAATATAGCCGATACCTGCTTGAAGTCTTTTAGTAATTTCATACCAAGAGTTAAAGCAGGCTCTGGACCATATTCGTCTTGAATTTGTTTTAGCACCTCTGGTATTACCGAAATGGATGGAACACCGTGCGTTTTTGTGTAGATGGAAGCAAAGACTGTACCCCAAGTGTCACAGTCCTCAATGTGTGGTGCGATTCCCATTGGAAGACAGATAGTCAGAATCCTGTGTTTTCCTAACGGGGTGGTGTCTGGAAACACAGCCTCTATTTGGGTGATTTTTTGTGCTAACCAGAATGGTATTTGTTCCCGTTTAGCTGGTACTTTACCTAGGCAGGATTGTATGTTCTGTGGTGTAATTTTATTTGTGTTCCCCTGGTGAGGGGTCAGCTGTGGAATTTTAATTGCTGGCTGAATTGTTGAAGTCCGCATCACATACTGGACTAATTGTCTATGTATCTTTATTAATTGTTTTAGTTGTACTAAAAGATCTGCTGCAGGCATTCTTTTGAACTCTGGATGTGGTGTGTATCCGGCTAGGACCGGCCACGTTGCTCCTGGTCTACCTAAAGGACCGAGCCTGGTGATGTGATTATTATGTTTTAGGGCGCCATTAAATAAGAGCAGGTGCTCTTGAAATTTAAGTGGTACTTCCACCTCCTCGAAAGGAGTATAGTCTTCAGGAGGTTCCTCTGTTTTGTAATAGTGGAAGTACTTTGTTACAGCATTTGCTGCTGGAAAATGTATCCATGAATTGTATACCTCTGTCTGCCGATATTCGTGTGCCTCAATTACGAATATGACTGTACCACCTCTAGGTGTCAGTCCATTTTCTATAAGTTTTAAGGTTATAGATTTCCTTTTGATGACCGGGATGAGTATTATATCCTGGTCTGCTTCTTGCAGTGCAGTATCATCTGCTGCGAGTTCAGTTGCTAATCTAACTGCCTCTCTTTCATCATCACTGTCTACCATTTTACCGACAGGATGGTTACTTTGTTTGTTTGCAGATCAGGTTTCTTGTGGAAACAAAGATTAGATGCACAATATTTTGGAACGGTTTATCCTTCAACGTTGACTAAACCAAGTACCATACATAGGAGTTTCCTCCTGCGAGGTTTGGCAGATATTTACCTTTCGCCCACTCCAGACGTCTTTGGAGTATTATGGGAAAAAAGGGGTCTGAGTGAGAAAGCACGACTGAGTTACTCTAAATGTCTTACGTTAATTTTATCGCCCTTCCAAACGCGTTGGGCGCCATGTAGTGTAGTTCCTATTATCCCAATAGGCTCTGCGCATTGGAATAATACCTTCAATAGTATAGGCCTAGACCAGACGTTAACTAGGTCTACTACTGTCGATATTAGACTTAAAGTTTTGGGTTTTGCCAGCTAGCTCAGAGTTCACTAGAAACTTTCTCGAATAGGCAAGGAGGAGTTGAACCTCCCTGGATAGACAAGAAGGGATTTAGTTTCTGACAACCATAGAACATGACAACTTTGCTCTCTCCTAATCAAGAGTGTATCTCGAGAGTCGTGTGAAAACAAAAGGCAATTTATTTTACTCAGTCAGTACGTGCATTCTTAGTCTCATCAGATTGTAGAGAAAAGGAAGAGACGGGCGTGTTCAATAAAAGATGTTATTTATTGATCAGTCTCTTTTCTCATACAAGAGAAATGGATCGATATTATTGCAATACTTATGGTTAATTAAAGTGCATACATTAAAAGCAGAAGTATAAAATAATACTGTAAAAACATTGATATGGTTTCTAAGCCATATGAAGGTTTAAAATGAATAAGATATATTACATACACATATACATTTGACTACTCGTACTCAACTGGTGTTTCTAACTACGCCTACCCCGTGTACCTGACCTAAGTCTAATGCGTGGGCGGGAATAGAAAGTTACAGTTTAAGTTAAGTTTGTTTTGCCAAGTGAATGACTAAAGAATTCTCTGTGAGGGGTTATTCAGTTCTGTACCTGGAATCTAGGATGGATGAGGGATGGTATCTCTCGTCTCTGGTCTCGATATTCCAGGCTGCCTGCGAGGGCTACCCGGAAGCGCCGGAGCTGGATTTCTCGGCAGGAGAAAGCAGCGTCTCATTCTCAGCGCGTCAGGAAAGGCGGGGCTGCGCCAGCGGGGTCTGCTCTGTTCTGGGCTTCGGCAAGTCTGGCTGCTCCGATCTCGTCACCACCGCGTGTGTTTGCATAGGGCAATATCGGTAATATTTATACCTTTAAGGTGCCGAGATTGACGTAAGGATGGACATAGATACGTCAATAAGGATGTCATGCGACCAGGTCGTTAGCACATTCTTTTGCTGAAGTTCTCGGTGAAATCAAAACAATGGCCGCAGGGTTTTTCCCAGGTCTGTCATAGGTTTGATTTGTTTTGAGAACTCCGTATGCCTTATCAGGGGCTGGAGGAATATCGCTTGTCTAATTAGATGGCAAGCGTTATGACTTAATCAGATAACACGTTCCTGTGCCGTAGTGTGGCTTTATCAGATAACGGTTCCTGCATCATGGGGGTTTTCTGCCTCATGGGATGGCTGCTAGTTAACTTGTTAGTTTGTTAACCAGAATAGGGTCAGGAATAGGGGGATCGATACAGAACCTATAGGAATACATCACAGTGCCGCTACTTGCGCCTCTCCCGGCGCCTCTCCTTGCGCCTCTACTTGCGCCTCTACTTGCGCCTCTCCTTGCCACTCCTTGTTGCACCTGTGGTTGTCATTGCGGCTGTGGTTGAACACTCGTCAGATGAGTTACACCCTGCATTGATTGGATGCTACTTTGCGATGAGTCAATGCCAACATCACTGGTCGATGGTGAAAGAGCAATTAAAGTGTCTGCCTCTGAGGCACTCATGGGCTTGGGCCTAACTTGGCGTGGTGGCACTGAGACCAATGAAGCGGAGGTGCTGCTGCCAGCTTGGTACCCGGCGGACGCCACTGCTGCAGGCATAGTTTTTTTTCCCCAAAAAAGTGTCGGTCGGCACACCAGTCTCCTTGGTACGTGGCGCCACTTGCTTCTTCTGCTCCTTCTTACTGGCAGTGGCACTGGCAACTTTCTTGGTAGAGGAGCTACGGCCACCTTTCTTTGGGCCCATCTTCTTCAGATGTCAGAACAGCAGGACGCAGCTGCACGAGTTGCAGAGTTGTCTGTGGCCACACGTGAGGTCACGTGACGTTGTGCACACACCGCAGCAGGACTTCTTCCTGGCACTACAACAATTGATGATGATGAGGATGATTCCTGGTTCTCAGTCTTTGTGCACCTAAAAGCAAAGAAGCCAGAGGAACATCAGTTAAATAAATGTTGCATATGCCGTGCTTCAATTAATACAATTGCAACTAGGCATTTATTATTATTAACACAAAACACCCAAAACAGAAACACCCAAAATAAAAATTGCAATTCTAATCAAAAATGGATGTTTAAATTAATAGAAGAGAGACCACATAGAGAGGGTTGTTTCATGCACCCATTCATCATATAATAAACCGAAACCTACTGGCCCGCAACCTCAAGCTTGCCGGCCTATGGCAAAAACTGCCTGGCCTCAATAGACCAGGCCCCAACAACACCCAAAAAATTGAAATGCACACAAAAATCACCCCAATTCAATGCCATCCATGCCCTAAATGATGTTTAAAATCAAGAGACCCCACAGAAAGACTTTGTCCATGCACCACTGAGTACCCCTAGGCATAATGAATGAAAGCAAGGCAGACTGGGTGCAGGCCTATGGCACAAAGCACACTGCCTGGCTTCAAAATGGCCCCTAGACCCCCACCCACATGGCCAGGCCCTGGACCAGGCATCAAAATGCCCCCCCCCACATGGCCAGGCCCTGGACCAGGCCCCACCAACACCCAAAAAATTGAAATACACACAAAAATCACTCAATCCAATGCCATCCATGCCCTAAATGATGTTTAAATTCAAGAGACCCCACAGAAAGACTTGGTCCACGCACCACTGACTACCCCTGGGCCTACTGGCTAGTGTGGCTTTAACACGCACCCCAAAATTAAAAACAACTTCCACATATAACAGTGAGCTATTCAATTCCATGCCATCCATACCATAATTATATTTAAGTTCAACAAAACACAAAGAAACAGTTGTATCATGCTCCCATGACTAACACTGGGCCTACTGGATACTGTGGCTACCCACAATATATTTTTTTCAAAGTTGTTAAAAAGTTTATAAATTGTAGTTGCAGCAACTGCAATGCCCAAAACAAACAACACCAACTTACTTGTAAAATCTCAAATCCAAAAGTGATCCAAACAAAAAGTCCTCAAATACAAATATCCAGCAGCAGCCACAAAAAGTAATCCTTCCAGCTCCAGATCCAAATTAAAAGTGACCAGGACATGGACAAAGCACTGGGAGGAGCCTGCTGGACAGGAACAGGAAGTTGGAGAGTCAGGGGAACTTCCTTCCTCCCATCCCCCAAAATGGACTCCTTGCACAAAAAAGTGCAGCCAAATGTCAATCTGAGGAAATATTCTGATCCAAATCATCATTTTCAGAAGGTTTATGCTGCCAGCAATAGATTTCTTGTGCAGAATTGCAATTTTTGCGACTTCGGAAAGCGAGCTGTTCAAATCTCCTGCCGGATGTCAGCTGCGAGTCGCATCTACGTATTCGCAATTGTTTACTCTCGTGATGTGTGATCGTGGGCCCTAATGACGTATTTGCGTTCTCAAAGTCTCGCAGTGCAAGATGGCGGGACTCCATGACGTACTCACGGTCGAAAAGTCTCGCGCGATCACGCAGCCAGATTCGGCGCAGCGCAAGCAAACCGGGAGGAAAACAGCTCGGCGAACTCAGAATCACGGTAAGTCAACGCCGTGTGCGCAAGATTGTATTTTTGAAGCACGACCAAGCAAAACAAATTCGCCAACTAGCGAATTGCGTATTTTTGGGCAAATTTGCGTGATTTGCGGACCGTGAAATTGCAAAAATCCTCTACTGCAGCTCTCTGGCCCTCTGCAATCACGTCTGCCGGAGGCTTTTTCACCCGCCGTCGTTGACCTTGCATGCGCCACCTGGGCCTGGAGTCTCCCGGACGTCCTCCTGACGCGCTGTCTCCTGTATCTCCGCCGGTGGATCGATGCCCAGTACTCGACAGGCCTCTGAGACTGAACGCAGCTGATATAGTTTGTTCTCCAACTTAAAGACCAGGCGAAACGGGTGGCCCCAACTATAAGAGATTTTCTGCTGCTGTAGGTGGGTCGTAACAGGCCTGAAGAGCCTGCACTTTTGTAAGGTGAGCGCCGAGAGGTTCTGAAAAAGGACCGGCGGTTGGCCTTGAAATGTCAGTGGCTGCATCTGTCTGGCCCTCTGCAGGATCTCCTCCTTCGTGCGAAAATCCTTCACACATACCAAGATGTCCAGAGGGACCGCCACAGCGGCTTGCAGGATCCCCACGCGGTGGGCCCTATCCAGACGCAGCTCGGAGTCTAACTGGCGCCCCAAGATATGATTAAAGAGTTCCCTGGCATGGTGAAACAGGTCCTTAGTTTTCTCATTCACTGGCACATTGCGAATCCTTATGTTGTGCCGCCGTGAGCGGTTCCCCAGATCCTCCAGATGCGTCTGGACATCAACCTGCTGATCGTTGAGGCGTACAATTTCTTGTTGCAGAGCTGCAAGTTCAGTGTCGGTGTTGTCGCTCTTGGACTCAAGCTCCACAACCCTTTCCCCTATGCTGTCCACGTCCCTACGGACCTCCCGGAGCTCACTCGTGAATTCTTTTTTCAGGGTATGAATATCATCCCTCAGAGATGTGAATAAGAACTCCAAAAAGGCTTTGGTTATAGGTTTCAAGTCCGGCGTGGGCTTTGAGGGTGTCTGTTGTGTGGCAGCGGCCATGGCGCCCCTCCGTTGGTTTTTCTCTCCCTTAGCAAAGAGATCCTTCACAGTTTTATCCCTGCGTCCCCTAGAGGTGGACATCGCCCATCCCTGATGCTACCGCTCACCACTGAACAGCCTAGTATCTGATGGACCCCAGACCAGCAGACCCACTTTCTCTGTCTCCTGCCAGTCCCTCAGTCCTCCGCCTGGCTGGTATCCTTACGCCACAAAGGTGTCAGGCCTGATTGTCCACTCTTCTCCTGCCACGCCGAAAACTGCTGTCCTCCCTGATGAGTACTCTGTCCTCTATGCTGACCAGGAAGCGACGGCGGACTCGCTAGGTGCCCACGGCCCCCACTCCTCTCCCGAGGTGCTGCCAGGGCCACTGCACCTCTTCCAATCGCTGCCCCCCACAGTAGAGCGCCGAGCCCACTGCTCCCAATCTCGGGCCTCCGGCTGACCCCTGACTCGGACCCCAAGCGTGTCCACTCTTCAATTAAGATCCGCCGCTATTCCCCCTTCAGCCACTTGCTCTCCTCAAGCGGGCCCCCAGCCTCTGCTACAGAGCTAACAATGTCCAGGACAAGCTGCCTCCGGCCCACCACCTTCACCCGTAGGGGCCACACCAGCCCAGTCTGTTCTCGGTGGGCTCTCGCGTCCCCGACCCAGCTCCAGCTCTCAGCGGGGACCCACTGATCGCAGCCCCACGCTCACCTCTTTTAGCGGGGATTGCCGCCTCCACACTCATAGGGCGTCGGCTTACCGATCGGTGCTGGTCCAGATAGCGTGCCCCGTGCAGTCCTGGCAAAGGCGGACCCCGCTGTACCCACTGAAGCTCCGAGGCCGAGCACCAATGAACGCTGCTGTCGGCGTGCTGCCACTGCCCCCAGCTGGTCCCCAGTCCATCTCCTGTCGCCGAGCCGCCCGGGCCTCACTTAGCGCCGGTGTCCAAGTTTGCTAGTGGCGGCAGCCTCAAAATGGCGGCACCGCACCCGCTCGGCGATGTCTCCGGATCCGCAGCTGATTCTCCCCAGCCAGCCGCAATCTCACATCGGGCACAGCCAGCCTAGACTTCCCGCGACGATCACTCCAACCGCCGGCTGCTCCACCACCTCTTAACGGGCACAATGACCGGGCCGCACCACTCCCTGGGTTATCTCAGTTAGGCTACCTCCCGGGCCGCTCTGTCTCCCAGGCGTGTAGCTAAGGCTCAGCAGACCCCTACGCCACCATTGATCGCTCCGCGGCCCCCTTGGAGCAAGGTGCCCCCTCCGCAGCTGTTGCTGGATGCTGTGACGGCCCTAAGGCCGGTGCTCAGTGGGCCATCGGCGGGAGCTCAGGAACCCTCCATCCGCTCACTCCGCCATCTTGGATAACGGCCTCTACACATTTAACTTAGAAGTTAATCACATTCATGCAAGAAAGAATTCCAGAGTAGGTTTTCTTTCCAAATGTCCCCTTATGTTGGTGGCTAACAATTAGAGAGGAAAAGATATGGAATTTATTGTAGGATTGATTAATGGTGTCATAAAGATCTAAGGAGTTGGTGACTCATCAAGAATGGGAGCTTAGTTCTGCAAGTGATTATCATCACATTTTATTGAAGAAATTCATAACGCAGGGTTGACACATAGAAAATAGCATAGAAGGAGGATTTAGGTCATATTCCAAGGTTAAAAATTAGTTGGTGGTGGAAAGAGGTCTGATTTTGAGAGGGAATCTTTTGATTCCTCCAGCAGAGTTGAGGATGCATTTGATGATTTTAGCTCATCAGGAGCATGTTGGACTGACTTGAACTAAGAGGAGGGCCCATACGTATTATTAGGGGCCACACAAACACAGAAAGGGAGGTGTTCTTGTCTGGGTGTTTTGAATGCACAGAGGTAGACACATCTTTTCTTACTTATACTGAATTGTTGCCAGTGTTACTTCTAGATTCATCTTGGGAAAAGTTAAAATGGACTTCATTGGGCCTATGTATAATTTGAATGAAAGTTCGAGGTATGCACTAGTAATAATAAGTTATCATTCTAAATGATATGAATGTACTTTTTTTTTACAGAAACATAACACTGGTGTTTATTTTGAGTTTTAAAAGAGTTTTTTTCAGAAAGAAAGGGTTCCCAAATCCTAAGTGACTGATTATGGGGTACAGCTTAAGTTTCAAGCTATGAAAACGTTGCTGTCATCTTTTGGTATCGAATATCTCCCAGTAGCCTTTACAGTCACCAAGGTATTGGCATGGTGGAGAGGGTAAACAGCATGATGAAAGAAACCATACAGATGGCGATCACTTCTGGTTCAAATGTTTTGGAATTGATATCGACTAGATTGTGGAGTCATCACAATAACTCTCATTCCACAACAGGAGTTGCTCCTTTGTGCTACTGAAGGAGAGACTTTCCTTATGCGATTTGTCATCTAGTATTGTTTTGGAGTTCGTGTGATTGTGTGTGAGAGAATGCTAGTAAGGGGGATGTATGTCAAAGGGTGAACAAGGTGGCAAGCAAGAACAAGCAATTGGAAGATGAGCCCAAAAAGTTAGAGAGGTCAAATTTTCTGTTGAGGATGTGCTAAAAATTAGAAGACCTACAGGATCAAGGAAAGGGACCTCGAAGTTTCAACCATGCAGACGTGTAATCTGAGCACCTAAACATGCTATTTTGGTAGAAAATGTTAAATGGTGTAGTAAAGGAACTGCAGCCAAAATCTAGAGTGGTGGTTTGAATGATGTTTAGTTGAGGAAAAGTAGTGTGTCTAAATCTGAACAATGCAATTTGCAAAAATTGAGCAGCTGTTTGTTTGATAATGGTAAATACATTGAAGGGAATTCTGCTTCACTGAATTGGGATAGAAGAATGGGGGTTGCAAATGTTGTTTCTAGTGTTGATAATCCCACAGGGCTGAGCCCACAAGGTGTTGAAAGGTCGACAGCTAAGGGTGGTAAGATTAGGAAAAACACCTATCCTCCCAAATAGCTGTAAAATTATATTTTGTCTTGGCAGTTGTCCTTCTTTCTGCTTAACATGTTATTTAGAGTTGTTAAGAGGGAAACAGATTGTTCTTTGAAGGTGGTGTTAAGGGCTTTTTCTTAGTGCATCTCTTTAACTGTAGGATGTTTATTTATGTTCTTTGTTCATCTCTTGGTGAGTGTTCCATACTCCATTTCAGCTTGCTGGTGAAGACTAGACCAGTCACAACAGAGACACTGCACTCTGTTTTCCATAATTGCCAATTCAATTGGTTTGAATTCATCTACATCTGGAACTTCAAGTCATACCTGGCATAATAGTAAGGAATTGGACGAGGAGAAAAGAAAGACAGTGGTAATAAATCAATCTTTATATTGCAATATTTCAATGTTGGGCTTGGCTGAGCTTTATATTTAAGACTTGCTGCCCATTGCTTAGAGCATTAATAGTGGTTAATGACCTCTTGAGATGTGATAATAGCTATTTTTGCCCACCCTGGAAATTTTGGCTGGAGCAGGACTCAAGAAAAAGAAAAGTTAAAAGCTTTTACCACCCAATGGCCTGTGGATATTAAGGCAATTTGCATCTGTCTTCCTAATCTTTCCCAAAGCAGAAAGACAAACACACAAATTGTTCCTGGCTGCTCTAAGGGCCTAATTCACAGAACTAACTTAAGACAAAATCCTAAACTTACTACCATTTTGGTATTCACAGAAGGCACTTACTTATTTTGGTATACACAGAAGTTAGGAGTTCGCACTTTAGGACTCCTAAATGCCTCCTGTGAATACCGAAAGTCTTAAAGCTAGGATTTTTCTCAGTTTAGGAGTACTATATACAAAACATGTTTTTGAGTCTGTATTTGATTACGTAATAACTTATAAATTTCACCTACTGCCATATATGCAGACGATGGAAACCCCCCAACATCAACTGTGTGAGCATCTCACTGGCCCTCCTGTCGTTCCTTTTTTCCCAACAATTATGTACCCCAAGATCTTTTGTGGTGTTAGAACGGCCACAGTTTATTCACATCAAGAGTTGGCATTGATCATCAACATACTAATTTTGGGGTTATCTTGCATTGCAACGCAAGGTATTTTCATAAAAGGTTATACAGTGTATATCCTACACTTTATTGCATGTTAATAACCATAACTTGCCAAATCCTGCAATGCATCATCCTTACTGTCATAATGTATCTTAAACGTCGCCATAAATCACTTTCCAACTGCCATGATAGCTCTACTTCTGTTGCTTACTTGCTACAGAGGGTTGCAGCTTCTAGGTTTCAACTTGCTACTGAGTGTCTGGTGTTCGTGGCCCCATGGCAATGCCTGGGCTGCAAGTGTAGTGTCCACACAGTGCTGACCATTTCTTACCCTTTTGTCTGCCCTCAAGTATCCCTGCCATGAGGCTTCCCAAGGATCTTGTCTGGGCACTTGTCTCAAGTGTCCCTGCCGTACGGCATCCCAAGGACCTTGTTCAGACAATTGCCCTTTTATGTCCTTATGTGTAGACATTTATTGTTAAACCTCATTATTCCTCACTAAGTATGGGCGGATCTAGCGGATCTCGCGTACGCGAATTTGCGTATTTACGGATTCGCAATCCGCAAAATCCGCGAACTCTCGCGGATTTGCGGATTTTTGTGTTTTTTGTGTTCGCGAGCGTTTGCGAGGATTTGTGGACCATTTCGCAATTGCGAACTTACTTTTTGGCTCGCAACGGCCGCGACTACGTTGTTTCTACGTCTGGTTTATTATCACAGGTTCACAGCACCCTCTGTTTCACAACTGCCACCCTCTGGTACACCCATGCCACCCTCTGGTACATCCTCACTGCCACCCATTAGGTTTGTTTATAACTGTAGATTATGGGGTGAAAAAAAGCAAGCACACCAGCCCTGCTTCAACTGCCATGAATTAATGTGGGGTTGATTAATGTGTCAGTGATTTTGAAACTTCCAGTCTGGCTGGCACCTGCTTCCTTCCTTATCTGTAATTTGCTTTCTGTTGCAGTGAAAGCAAGCACACCTGCCCTTCTTCAACTGCCATGAATTAATTTGGGGGTCATTAATGTGTCAGTAATTTTGAAACTTCCAGTCTGGCTGGCACCTGCTTCCTTCCTTATTTGTAATTTCCTTTCTGTTGCAGTGAATTTTTTTTTCACAGGACCTTTATGGTCTACTTGTAGCTATTCTATGAGCCTGCTGTTTGGGTCATAGCAGGGTCATAGAATAGTTGCAAATAGGCAACTGAACTCTGGAGGGGCCCCTCAGGAAGCACTAGAGTGAATGGTTACTAATGTTAAGTTTGAACTTTTGCACCTGCTGATTGCTTTCAGTTTAGCAAAAATCGTTTTTCTGCAATTTCGCGCCATTTGAGGGGCGCGAATCCGTGCGAGATCGATTTTGGAAGCCGCGAATACGTGCGAATAGACTATTTTTTTTTTGCGGCGTGTATGTTCGCGTGATTTTTTGCATGTTCGCAAGGCGCTTGTAGGGATACGTTTGCCAAGTTACCCTAGCGGTCGTACACGGGCGCGGCCATCTTGTTTGCGTGACGTAATTCCGTTTCCGGCCGCTATGTGTAATCTCGCAAAGTGTGCTGCTCGCTAGTACAATTTCGCGCGTGATCGCGAGGAAAATCTCGCGCGAACTTACCCACGCGGTCGTGAACGGGCGTGGCCATCTTGTTTCTCATTCATTGCTATGGTTCTGGGCATGCTTTCTGTATCCTCTCTGAATCTCTGCCATCCTTTGCTTGTTTGAAGTTTTTTTGATCTACTTTTACTTATTATCTATCCCTCTATTTTTCTAGCTCTATATTTTTGTGTTTTCTGCTACTTTTTGTTAATTTTAAACTACTTTTTTAAACTCTTTCCTTTTCTTCTTCCCTATTCTATTTCTTCTTTATTATTTAACTTCATTTCTGCCCAGACCATGGTAAAGGGAGCCGGGAAGCACCCTGAGAAGGGGAAGGGTCCCGCACCCCATGCCCGGCTCCCGTGCGGGCGTTTGAGGGGGGAGCTAGTGATGCCACGGGAGATCTTTAGCGCGGAGGAGGTGGCCGCACTCATATTCCACGTCCAGCGCCGCCTCTCCAAGACCATCCTGGGAGGCGGCAAGATCGCAACCGGCTATGGCATCCGGGAGCGCCGGAAGCGGTGGGAGAAGGTGTGCCGGGCCATGTTTAAGCTCTCTGGGGTCCGGCGCACCTATAACCAGGCCACCCACCGCTGGACGGATGTCATGGACCGGGAACGCGACTTGCTGGACACGCTCGGCGTAGAGGTCCCCGGGCTTGGTGAGTAGTAGTAGCTATTTCTAGCTATTTCATCACTACTCTGTTTTATCCGGCTCTGTTATTTGCAAATCTTTGTTCTTTAACAAGAGCAATAATGCTGCCGATTACATTGTAGGTAAATTATATTTCAAAATCTTCTATGCATTTCAGGTGCACTGCTCTCCTTCTCAGTAGCCTTGCTTGCTACTATGCTTATTTGTTTTGTATTTTGTGTTCATTTCATTGGCCTGAGAAATTATGTATGAGTGTAGTGTAAAGAACTGCGTAATGCTAGACACTAAGGGTCATATTTTCAATTGCCGGCGCATCCCTGCAAAGTAGCAGGGATGCGGCAGTAATTGTGCGCCATGCCACCACCACCACCCATGGGCCCAAAACGTCACAGAAGCCTTACGCATCTGTGCCGTAAAGGCGGCGCATTGCTGGAGTTGCGTGCCAACGATGGCGCAGCTCCAGCAATGCTCTGGGGTGCCCTATCTCCCCAATGCTGCATCAAGCCGTACGTCGGCTTCAAGCAGGCGCAGTGTTTCAGTCACGCATCATTGTCCTAAAAGTGACTGATTGACATCTTGTAGATTTCCCTCAGCCACTTTTATGATTCGTTCCTGCACAGGAACGCCCTCCCTTGCGCCGGAACGCCCCCTGATGGCGCAGGGCTTTACAACGTGATGCATCTCCCATATGCGTCATTTTTTTATTATACGCCGCACCATGGCGCCTCTTTTGTTCTGCCGCTGCATCACAAAAGTCACGCAACAATGGAGGAAAATGAGCCGCAAGGGACTTCTAAATCAGCCCCAACAGACTGAAGTCCAGTACTTCCTTTAGACACATGGCTATAAGAAGAAATAGTGGTGGTGGTCGGTGGATTGATAGTTTGAGTATTCACTGATCTGCAAGCACGATGGACTTTGTCTGTCACTTCGCGTGCTGCGGACTGCTGCCTGCCAGGCCTAGGCAAACCTTTTTAGTAGTCTGTTTAGTGAGTTACATAGGAACTTTCAAAGTCAACGGTCCGCAAATCAGGCAATACGAATAACATAGTATACCATATGAGATTGGTCAATATATCCTGTGGAATAGTTGTCTATCTATTTGCTATTTCTCCAAAATATTTTGTTATTGTTCTTTTGAAATGTTTGATTTGGTTAACAAATCTCATCCATGTTTTCTGGTCTTTCTTTCTTTCATGTTGTACATCAGCTCCCCCCAAGGGCAAGAGGACACAGGAGGAGGAGGAGGGTGCTGTTCAGGAGGATGCAGGCCAGGATCGGACAGGCGAGGGCTCCTTTGCTGGCCCCAGTAAGTTTTAATTTTAATATAGAGTACCTATTTTTTCCTAGCGTTCCTCATTCGATTTTTTCTAAATCGTCTTTGATCTTCTTGTAGACTGGATCTAAATTCTTATCCTGCCTCGACTATGACTCCCTGTGGTATTACTAGATTATTCTTATTAGTCTGTCTGTGTAGCTAACTAAGATTGCACATTTGGCAATTCCATTGGACTCCCATTCTAGTCAGCAATAGCTCTATGCACTGAGTGCAGTCCTCTGGGATTGTCCATAATGTCTTTTCAAGTCTTCTAAAAGTTTATGCTTTGACAATTGCCAACAATAAAAAGGTGAATGACCACCAAGAAAGAATAAGATACTACTTTACTTTTGGTTTGGATAGGAGGACAATCCATTCTACTACTGTTGCAGGGACAAATCTGCACAAACCGAACTGTGAACACTAAATAGTGCATTGTTTATCAATTATAATAGGCGCAGGTAGACTTTATTTCCACATACCTCAGTGATATCAGACTTTGAAGAACCCCCAATCTCCTTACTGACTATATAGTGTGGCAGAGTCATTTAGCTCCCAAAGTCACCGATGATTGATCCCCAATGATGATTAGATTATCCAACGCAGGACAAGAGTACGGAGTCACAGTCAAGAAGTGTCAGAGGCACTCATGTTTGCAAAAATTCCAAAACCTTTAGCTCATCCACTCTAGTCTGGAGGACCAAAAACCACAGAGTCTATTTAAGTTTAAAAGCTTTATTAAAACTAAACACATTTATTAAAATCAACTTTGTCATAAAAGTAAACGTTTAACTGAAAATGGAAAAGTGCTTAGTGCTAACGATTAATTGGACACATTTCTTGTGGTCGAGCTGAGCTCTCACCTGGTTTGAACTTGAGCTTGACCCTGATCGTGTTCTTATAAGTCAAGCTTCTGTTAGGAGAAAAAGTGGTGTGTGTTAAAAATAAAAAGCAAGCATTCATCAGTTGTGCCAAAAAGTGCATCAAGACAACAGCCTTCCCTGGAAAAAGGGACATTTTTACTTTAGAGTAGACAGTTACAAATTATTACATTGTATTTCGTTTTTTTAACATTTCTTTATTCCTCCTAGACCAAAGATTATATAGTAGTGAGTGGTGTATTCTAACATTCTTAAATGTACTTTGTAGGTGGAACATCTGGTGGCGGGGCCAGCGCGGAGGTGGTGGTGTTGGACGCGGACTCTGGGGAGGAGGCGGTGCCAGTGCCGGACGTTCCTGTGAGGGTTCGCACGGTGGTGGCGGGAAGAGGTAAGCTATATATTCCTTACTTATTGAGATTGAAGACTGCATAGTGTGCTTTCTGCACGGGTGTATTATAAATCAACCAGGTAGTAGCCTCCTCTAAATGTACTTCGACTTAGCTGTGATATATCCGGTTATTACGGTGGACACTCCGTACCTCTCTTAATAACTTTAGTTTACTAGTAGTACGTCATTCATGTGTGGGTGTATCACTGTTCACTCAATAATAAGCAAAGCACCTAAAGTCATCCCATATCTCATCAAATACATCCCATGTGAAGTGATAGATAATCAAATTATTTAGCTTCTTCATTTTCCTTTTCTAGTACTCATTTGCACTGTAGGGTGAAAGGTAAATGAATTAAGCAGTAGCCCTTGTACCAGAGTATTCTCTGTGCCACCCGTAATAGAAAAGTAATAGCTTCACCACCTGCATGTACAGGACCGGTACAGTAACGCAAGTCTGTCTCACTCATCATGGTGTGCGTCTGTTTTTCTCGGGTGCAAGTTAACTGCGCTGGCATTCTGCAAGCTTGCATAAGATAACATACCAATTTTCCTTAACAAGAGAGAAGAAGAAGAAGAATAAGACTGGTATACTGTCATAGTCGACTGTAATGGAAGTCCATAGTGGTCGTAGAATTTGTTCATTAAACTCCCACTAATGTTAGAGCAAGGATGCAGAAGTGGGAGGTTAGATAGATACTGTCCTCAATAGTTATGTACTGTGCTTTCAATTTGCTACTTGTACTGTGACACAACTTTCGGCTCAATCACTTTGTGTTATTAATGTTTAGGAGCATTGGTTACAGACTATGTCTTTCTTTCTTCATATAGTTGCTCCTTCCAAATCGACATCACGGAGGGAGCAGGCTCGAATGGCCCGGCAATGGAGGCTGGATGACACTGTCGCCGAATATCGGCGGCTGGTGGCCCTGGAGGAGGAGGACACGCAGTCAACCGGTGGAACCACAACATCCTCCACTGGGACAGCTGCATCCTCCTCCGTGCCCCCACGGGCTGCCAGCCAGCGCAGTGCTCCAGCGGTACGGAGCCGGGCTACCAAAGCCAACCGCCACCGCCAAGCAGCAAAAACACCAGCTGCCCCCCACAGGAGTTGCAAGGCACGCCAGCGCCGCTTAGGACTCAGAGTGTCGTACCTGGAGCAGGAGGTCCATAACTATAAGAACTTGGTGGAGGGCCTCCGCTTCGACCATGCCACCCTCCGCAAGGAGTATGATGCCCTGGCCGCAAAATTCACCAGCACCCTCCAGTAGTGGAGTGTCCCTTGCCCTTTTTTTAGAGACTTTTGGGGGGTGGGATTTGGGAGTTGGGTTCTTTTTGGGACTTTTGAAAGACAATCGTTGGGGTTAGGGAGGGTCTTGAGGGAGATTATTTTGTTAGGGCTACATAAATATACTTTTTTAAACTTTATCTGACCATACCTGTTTTTTACTGTTGTTGAGTCTGGTGGGTGGGGGTTTAACAGTAAGTTTGTTTTCCTGAAGAGTCCTAGGACTTTAGTAGTACTACCGTCAATCTCTCGTCTAGTCCTAATACTCCATTATACTACCTCCCACCAAAGGCTTATCTTACCTGTAATTTGTGTTTGAAATTAGGGCTAGGCCCAGGGCTGGCTCCACGGGAAATGGGGATTAAGGTTGGCAATCCTGGGCGGATGAAATGTCCTCATTGCGGTGGTACTAGTGGTGTGACACAGTGGCAGTTGCATGCCTATGGAAAAAAAGAAAACGAAACCTGGTTCGTCCTTACTGTAGCATTACAACGGTTACGGTACGATAGAGAATATAGCAGGTGACAGTACACTAGAACAGTGCCACAATGTAGCCTAAGAAATGGTAAAGTATTGCAAGTATAACTAGTACTTGCGTTGAATTTATTTGACATTGGCTCCTACTACTACAAGAAATAGTACTGAAGCTGAGTAAGTCTAGAATATATCCTCGTATTCCTTCACCAGCCTGTTGCTATGACCTTATCCTCCCCAGCAAGTGTGTGGAATTATTGATGTCATTTAGTCAGAGATCAAGCAAAACCACACAGCCCGGGGGAAGAGGGTTAGGGTTTGGAAAATGGATGGGAATGGGGGTTTCTTTTTGGGTAGGTTTTGTTGAGAGAAGAAAAAAAAGCACAGCATGGACAAACAATAATTGAAGATAAAGAAATCTTTGGGTACAAACTAAAGCTAACCACATGCAGTCACACTCATAGAAGAAAACAATGGATACTGTATCTGTATGTTGTTGGAGTTGTCCTGTTGAATTTGGTAAGTAAGTTGCATGCAGCAAACAATTCCTCTTATTAGCGGCAATCCTCCATTCCAGCTGACGCTTCGTCCATCAATGTTGGTGACCACTGACAGAAGACACCCTGTCCACTGCCTGCCTGGCGGATGTTGACTGAAACCCGGCCTGTAATTATTGAACGGAAAACAGGAAGTGCTATTACAATACCACTGATAAATAAATATAAGGTATGTACGATGTGTGGTGCAAAAAGTCACACTTTGATTTTCCTAATAGACAGTACAATATTTTTGAAATTGGGTACTCTGTCTGAGTCACCTTTTGAAGGATAAATAAGTATGGCCAAATTAATTTAGCGGATCTTTCCCCTCAAGCTAGGTGTACTGTAAACTGTGTTTTAGAACAAAATTAGACCTTCCCAGCAATGCTCCCACCAAGACCCTTACTAAAGCCAGTCGCAAAAATGTAGAAGACCCCCAATCAGATCTCAAAAAACGAGGCCTAGCAGAAAAATGGTGACATAACGTACTTTGAAAGTAAAAGTAGGCCCAAATACCCCCTTACCCACCGTGGATTGTATTCAAACCACTTGCAAGCAAGCAAAAGTATCCATAGCCAGCATCGCTCCAAGAGTGCTCTAAGACCCCAGAACTCAGTTGCAAAAATCTAGAACACCCCGAAACACATGCAATCCTGCTGCTAGGGCTTATGGATTTTGTCCAAACCACTTCTATCCGGTATTAGACCTTCCCAGGAATGCCCCAAGAGACCCGCCAACCCACCCGCAAAAAAGCACGCGACAACACCCCCAAACAGCCAAAAAGCTAAATCTCATACTTACAATATCTCTCGGCCTTCGGTCCAAACGCGCTGTGCAGCTAGGTCATCATCATAACTCCTGTTTTCCACCACGCATTTCCTGAAAAGCAAATGCAATCAAGATTAGACTGTCGCAGCAGTGCTCCGACAGAGACACCAAAACCCACCCACAAACACCAGGAAGCCCCCCAAACAGGCCCCCGAAAACGCTACATTCAGCAAGATGTCAGAAGAAATAGCCAAAAAAAATTCTGCATGGATTTAGTCCAAACCACTTCTATCCGGTATTCGACCTTCCCAGGAATGCCCCAAGACCCGCCAACCCACCCGCAAAAAAGCACGCGACAACACCCCCAAACAGCCAAAAAGCAAAATCCCATACTTACAATATCTCTCGGCCTTCGGTCCAAACGCGCTGTGCAGCTAGGTCATCAATAATCATAACTCCTGTTTTCCACCACGGATTTCCTGAAAAGCAAATGCAATCAAGATTAGACTGTCGCAGCAGTGCTCCCAGACCCCAAAAGACACCCACAAACACCCAGAACCTCGCCAAAGAGCACCTCAAAGGCAAGCAAGTCAGCAAAAACGGCAAGAAATTTCCGCCTCATATTTGGTCCAAAACACTTTTATCCGTTATTAGAGCTTCACAGCAATGGGCCCAGAGCCGTCAACTCACCCGCAAAGAAGTAGAACACCTCCACAAGTGCTGAGTCTTTCTTTATTGGGCGTAATCCAGCCCTCTGCTTTGAGGGAAATAGGAGTCTGGAGGAGGAGGATAGAGGAGCATATTCTTCTGAACTTGTGAACCTGAGGAATGTAGACTGCGGCACCTTCAAATCAATAAGCAAACAAGTGAAGACAGTTCTGCTGATGGGCTTGTTGTTGTGATTAGGTGATTAAAGTTTGAATTAAATTAACTGTGCAAAACAAAGAAAGACAGACACACAGGAATAAAAGTGAATAAGGACGAAAAAGAAAGTTATTGATTCATTGTCTCATTTTCAGGGCTCGGTGTCAGGGAATAAGAATAAGAGTTCGTCATCATACTCTGCGAATTCAGGCAGGATGAGGTCAGCGTCACCGAACAGAGAACAAATTCCCTCATCTACGTTGCTGTCCTCCTCGTCTTCATGCGGCGTGCTTTCTCGTACTTTGTAATCTGGTGGCATGAGATGCTGATTCATCTTAATCATTGTTAGCCTCTCCACATTTTTGGGCGAGAGGCTGAAGGACTGGACTTTTTAACAGTACCAGCGGTGCCAGGGAACAACACCTATAACCTTCATGGGATACCTGTTTCGGCGCACAAACTACAGAGACACGGGACACTTCCTTCGGCGTCAAAGATTCAAGGTTTTATTTACTGCAGGGAACACAGAAGTCACAACAAGTACAACACGTGCAACTTGGGGAGACTGCTTCAAATTGGTTCTGTGGATCGCTCCTTTTATACAAAATTAACTCATAGGACAACATGGTACACAAAAGTTTACAACCTGGTTCCCATAATTATCCCCCAGAGGGGTCGCTTTGGTCACTTTGGTACACATAAGGTCCGGAACATAAGTGCGGAAACATTTGGCGGTTCCCAACTGTAAAAACCCATCTTCCCAACATTAGTGAATTCCAATCGGCAGTAAAACAGATCGAAATAGGGACAAGGACAGGTGCAGAGGAAGATGGAGACAGTGGGGGATTGAAAAGAGTGTGAAAGGGGAGGTATCGGGAAACACGAGATACAGGCATCAAAGGGACGTGCCTAATGAGATGCACGGCTGAGACAATAAACCGGACGGCAAGATGAGCCTCGAGCGGGGCCATCTGCCTTACAGTATCATCCCCCTCATCGTAAAAGATATTTACAAAGTACATGTGTCTTCCACAAATATCCTGAGAGTCCCAGGGTGACGAAGCGGACAGTGTCCATTCGCTGGCTACTTGAGGGCAAGAGACAAAATGGATGCCGTATCTAAGATGGAACCCGTGGGTACAGATGAAAAACTCGCATATCAAACGAACGGTTTAAGTTAGCACAGCGAAACTGCGCACACTTACTAAACTCGTCATTTGCGGTTCTTAGATACCAGACTCGACCATATTCGTGCGAGTCGAAAACATCACTTAAAATTGTCACGGAACCTCAGACGCTCCTTTTGCCCTCATGTAGGCAAGCACTAGTCGGAATCATATTCGATATTCATCAGACCCTCGAGATGTTGCTGTAGCATAGCTCTGTCCAACCGAGACCCTTTGGTAACAGGTGGCTGTCTCATACACGTTGTAGCACAGAGGCCACATAAGGCAGGACCGCACTGCACGCAAAGGCAACACGTGAACAGGAACGCTACAACGACTCCAATGATCGTCAGAATTTTCCAACCCCAAGTCGACATCAGGCCCCAAAACCATCCAAGTAGCGTCCAATCCCCTACATCCACGTGTATGGATTCGGAGATCTTATGCAACTTCGAGATGGCTTGATAGACAGTCGGAGCGTTATCAGGAATGAAAATACAGCAGCTCGAATGGATCACCTTACATACCCCACCTCGATCTGCTAAGATCACATCTAAAACCATACGGTTTTGTAACGTCATAAGTCTATCCGCCTGAAGTTCTGTGGTGATATTACCAAGGGCACTGGCAGTAATATTAGCTGTCGATTCTACCACTCGAGTCAACTGTCTTAGGTTCCTACTATTAACCATAGGTCCCCAAAATGGGAGGAAACCCTTGAAAAAGTCTCCTGCCTCTTGACCGGCAGTATCCTCTTCGCTAATTACGCCTCTCACAACTCTAGTTTTGTGATAATCTGCATCTACAGTAAACGTCGGAGGCAACAAGTTTGCGATAAAACATGAGCCCATGAAGTCAGAGGGCAACCATGCATATGCACGATCATGACAAATAAAGTATGTACCCTTGGCAGCCAAAAACACAGGGGACGAGACCATTGGCAAAATATAATTTTCAGTGCAAGCACTCTCTCCAAGTCGGGCTTTCGATCTACGGCCGCGACCTATTAAACAAAAATTGCCAGTGTGGGGTACGACCCATATCGGAGGCGAGCTTTTAAGCTGTTTTTCACCAGTGAACACACTATATTCGCCTCTACTTAGGACCCTATAGGCTTGTACCTCTTCTTCAGGGATAAGCGAGGGAGATTATTTTGTTAGGGCTACATAAATATACTTTTTTAAACTTTATCTGACCATACCTGTTTTTTACTGTTGTTGAGTCTGGTGGGTGGGGGTTTAACAGTAAGTTTGTTTTCCTGAAGAGTCCTAGGACTTTAGTAGTACCACCGTCAATCTCTCGTCTAGTCCTAATACTCCATTATACTACCTCCCACCAAAGGCTTATCTTACCTGTAATTTGTGTTTGAAATTAGGGCTAGGCCCAGGGCTGGCTCCACGGGAAATGGGGATTAAGGTTGGCAATCCTGGGCGGATGAAATGTCCTCATTGCGGTGGTACTAGTGGTGTGACACAGTGGCAGTTGCATGCCTATGGAAAAAAAGAAAACGAAACCTGGTTCGTCCTTACTGTAGCATTACAACGGTTACGGTACGATAGAGAATATAGCAGGTGACAGTACACTAGAACAGTGCCACAATGTAGCCTAAGAAATGGTAAAGTATTGCAAGTATAACTAGTACTTGCGTTGAATTTATTTGACATTGGCTCCTACTACTACAAGAAATAGTACTGAAGCTGAGTAAGTCTAGAATATATCCTCGTATTCCTTCACCAGCCTGTTGCTATGACCTTATCCTCCCCAGCAAGTGTGTGGAATTATTGATGTCATTTAGTCAGAGATCAAGCAAAACCACACAGCCCGGGGGAAGAGGGTTAGGGTTTGGAAAATGGATGGGAATGGGGGTTTCTTTTTGGGTAGGTTTTGTTGAGAGAAGAAAAAAAAGCACAGCATGGACAAACAATAATTGAAGATAAAGAAATCTTTGGGTACAAACTAAAGCTAACCACATGCAGTCACACTCATAGAAGAAAACAATGGATACTGTATCTGTATGTTGTTGGAGTTGTCCTGTTGAATTTGGTAAGTAAGTTGCATGCAGCAAACAATTCCTCTTATTAGCGGCAATCCTCCATTCCAGCTGACGCTTCGTCCATCAATGTTGGTGACCACTGACAGAAGACACCCTGTCCACTGCCTGCCTGGCGGATGTTGACTGAAACCCGGCCTGTAATTATTGAACGGAAAACAGGAAGTGCTATTACAATACCACTGATAAATAAATATAAGGTATGTACGATGTGTGGTGCAAAAAGTCACACTTTGATTTTCCTAATAGACAGTACAATATTTTTGAAATTGGGTACTCTGTCTGAGTCACCTTTTGAAGGATAAATAAGTATGGCCAAATTAATTTAGCGGATCTTTCCCCTCAAGCTAGGTGTACTGTAAACTGTGTTTTAGAACAAAATTAGACCTTCCCAGCAATGCTCCCACCAAGACCCTTACTAAAGCCAGTCGCAAAAATGTAGAAGACCCCCAATCAGATCTCAAAAAACGAGGCCTAGCAGAAAAATGGTGACATAACGTACTTTGAAAGTAAAAGTAGGCCCAAATACCCCCTTACCCACCGTGGATTGTATTCAAACCACTTGCAAGCAAGCAAAAGTATCCATAGCCAGCATCGCTCCAAGAGTGCTCTAAGACCCCAGAACTCAGTTGCAAAAATCTAGAACACCCCGAAACACATGCAATCCTGCTGCTAGGGCTTATGGATTTTGTCCAAACCACTTCTATCCGGTATTAGACCTTCCCAGGAATGCCCCAAGAGACCCGCCAACCAACCCGCAAAAAAGCACGCGACAACACCCCCAAACAGCCAAAAAGCTAAATCTCATACTTACAATATCTCTCGGCCTTCGGTCCAAACGCGCTGTGCAGCTAGGTCATCATCATAACTCCTGTTTTCCACCACGCATTTCCTGAAAAGCAAATGCAATCAAGATTAGACTGTCGCAGCAGTGCTCCGACAGAGACACCAAAACCCACCCACAAACACCAGGAAGCCCCCCAAACAGGCCCCCGAAAACGCTACATTCAGCAAGATGTCAGAAGAAATAGCCCAAAAAAATTCTGCATGGATTTAGTCCAAACCACTTCTATCCGGTATTCGACCTTCCCAGGAATGCCCCAAGACCCGCCAACCCACCCGCAAAAAAGCACGCGACAACACCCCCAAACAGCCAAAAAGCAAAATCCCATACTTACAATATCTCTCGGCCTTCGGTCCAAACGCGCTGTGCAGCTAGGTCATCAATAATCATAACTCCTGTTTTCCACCACGGATTTCCTGAAAAGCAAATGCAATCAAGATTAGACTGTCGCAGCAGTGCTCCCAGACCCCAAAAGACACCCACAAACACCCAGAACCTCGCCAAAGAGCACCTCAAAGGCAAGCAAGTCAGCAAAAACGGCAAGAAATTTCCACCTCATATTTGGTCCAAAACACTTTTATCCGTTATTAGAGCTTCACAGCAATGGGCCCAGAGCCGTCAACTCACCCGCAAAGAAGTAGAACACCTCCACAAGTGCTGAGTCTTTCTTTATTGGGCGTAATCCAGCCCTCTGCTTTGAGGGAAATAGGAGTCTGGACGAGGAGGATAGAGGAGCATGTTCTTCTGAACTTGTGAACCTGAGGAATGTAGACTGCGGCACCTTCAAATCAATAAGCAAACAAGTGAAGACAGTTCTGCTGATGGGCTTGTTGTTGTGATTAGGTGATTAAAGTTTGAATTAAATTAACTGTGCAAAACAAAGAAAGACAGACACACAGGAATAAAAGTGAATAAGGACGAAAAAGAAAGTTATTGATTCATTGTCTCATTTTCAGGGCTCGGTGTCAGGGAATAAGAATAAGAGTTCGTCATCATACTCTGCGAATTCAGGCAGGATGAGGTCAGCGTCACCGAACAGAGAACAAATTCCCTCATCTACGTTGCTGTCCTCCTCGTCTTCATGCGGCGTGCTTTCTCGTACTTTGTAATCTGGTGGCATGAGATGCTGATTCATCTTAATCATTGTTAGCCTCTCCACATTTTTGGGCGAGAGGCTGAAGGACTGGACTTTTTAACAGTACCAGCGGTGCCAGGGAACAACACCTATAACCTTCATGGGATACCTGTTTCGGCGCACAAACTACAGAGACACGGGACACTTCCTTCGGCGTCAAAGATTCAAGGTTTTATTTACTGCAGGGAACACAGAAGTCACAACAAGTACAACACGTGCAACTTGGGGAGACTGCTTCAAATTGGTTCTGTGGATCGCTCCTTTTATACAAAATTAACTCATAGGACAACATGGTACACAAAAGTTTACAACCTGGTTCCCATAATTATCCCCCAGAGGGGTCGCTTTGGTCACTTTGGTACACATAAGGTCCGGAACATAAGTGCGGAAACATTTGGCGGTTCCCAACTGTAAAAACCCATCTTCCCAACATTAGTGAATTCCAATCGGCAGTAAAACAGATCGAAATAGGGACAAGGACAGGTGCAGAGAAAGATGGAGACAGTGGGGGATTGAAAAGAGTGTGAAAGGGGAGGTATCGGGAAACACGAGATACAGGCATCAAAGGGACGTGCCTAATGAGATGCACGGCTGAGACAATAAACCGGACGGCAAGATGAGCCTCGAGCGGGGCCATCTGCCTTACAGTATCATCCCCCTCATCGTAAAAGATATTTACAAAGTACATGTGTCTTCCACAAATATCCTGAGAGTCCCAGGGTGACGAAGCGGACAGTGTCCGTTCGCTGGCTACTTGAGGGCAAGAGACAAAATGGATGCCGTATCTAAGATGGAACCCGTGGGTACAGATGAAAAACTCGCATATCAAACGAACGGTTTAAGTTAGCACAGCGAAACTGCGCACACTTACTAAACTCGTCATTTGCGGTTCTTAGATACCAGACTCGACCATATTCGTGCGAGTCGAAAACATCACTTAAAATTGTCACGGAACCTCAGACGCTCCTTTTGCCCTCATGTAGGCAAGCACTAGTCGGAATCATATTCGATATTCATCAGACCCTCGAGATGTTGCTGTAGCATAGCTCTGTCCAACCGAGACCCTTTGGTAACAGGTGGCTGTCTCATACACGTTGTAGCACAGAGGCCACATAAGGCAGGACCGCACTGCACGCAAAGGCAACATGTGAACAGGAACGCTACAACGACTCCAATGATCGTCAGAATTTTCCAACCCCAAGTCGACATCAGGCCCCAAAACCATCCAAGTAGCGTCCAATCCCCTACATCCACGTGTATGGATTCGGAGATCTTATGCAACTTCGAGATGGCTTGATAGACAGTCGGAGCGTTATCAGGAATGAAAATACAGCAGCTCGAATGGATCACCTTACATACCCCACCTCGATCTGCTAAGACCACATCTAAAACCATACGGTTTTGTAACGTCATAAGTCTATCCGCCTGAAGTTCTGTGGTGATATTACCAAGGGCACTGGCAGTAATATTAGCTGTCGATTCTACCACTCGAGTCAACTGTCTTAGGTTCCTACTATTAACCATAGGTCCCCAAAATGGGAGGAAACCCTTGAAAAAGTCTCCTGCCTCTTGACCGGCAGTATCCTCTTCGCTAATTACGCCTCTCACAACTCTAGTTTTGTGATAATCTGCATCTACAGTAAACGTCGGAGGCAACAAGTTTGCGATAAAACATGAGCCCATGAAGTCAGAGGGCAACCATGCATATGCACGATCATGACAAATAAAGTATGTACCCTTGGCAGCCAAAAACACAGGGGACGAGACCATTGGCAAAATATAATTTTCAGTGCAAGCACTCTCTCCAAGTCGGGCTTTCGATCTACGGCCGCGACCTATTAAACAAAAATTGCCAGTGTGGGGTACGACCCATATCGGAGGCGAGCTTTTAAGCTGTTTTTCACCAGTGAACACACTATATTCGCCTCTACTTAGGACCCTATAGGCTTGTACCTCTTCTTCAGGGATAAGCGAGGGATCATAGATATCGCTATCTAAATCCTCTATTGCTATAGACAAAGATTTTTGGTACGAGGTAGGACCAGAGTAGGGGGAACGTGGTTCTCGAATGGGGTGGAAACCCAGTGCGCTTCGAAACATTGTTTGAAATGCTCGAGCAGACCCTTGGGAGCTATACGGTAACACCAGATATGGAATTCCCTTATCCGTAGTATGTGGCATCAACCCACACACCCAACAATTAGTAGTGTTAACCACTAACTGATGCTGATGAAGGAGCTGAATAAAGGAATTGTTGCGGAATTCTGCACGTCTAGCCTGCTCGTGTTCAGGTAAGATGTGAAAAGAATGAGGAGAAACAGTGGAGGTGAGTTTAAGGTCAGGGGTAAGAGTAGGTATGATAGAGGGCAAGAAGTAAGACATCGTGTAATATACTCCACCCGCCAATAACGTAGAAACAGTCACAAACAGTACGAATATTTGGAACACAAAACATTTGGTACGACTGAGTTGCTGCAGCTTGAATCTTTGTGCTTGAGCTCTTTCCAAGTCCATCAGCTTTGAAAATGCCATTTCCTATGACCGTCCGCAACGTTTCTTGACGCACTTCGTTCTGTGTAGCAATAGTCAATTCCTAGGAGTTCCCAGAAATCGACGGTCTTTAACCTAGCGTCAAGACCTACTAACCAGGAGGAAGTACACGCGCGGCCCTACGGTCTTTATTTCACAAATATATATATATATGAAAACAATGTCTCTCAGCTGTGGAAACAAAAATGTAAGGAACAAAGCTCAATGAATATGTACAAAATAATTACAATAGAATGAGTGTTCAAACTGATCATGGAAAACGGGATAATGCATTTGTCAAGGGACAGAACGGGGTTTTTTATTAGTCTTTAGTGCTGGATCTCAAAAAATATCGGGTTTTCCGAGGACGTGTCTGTTCGTTAAACAAAAGATCCGTTGAAGGTACAACGCCCTGTTGATCAGCTGAATGTTCTGGTCTTGAGTCTTCTGATGTCAAGTGTTCAATAATGCCTTTTTGCTGCACTGAGGATTCTCCGACAGGTTGTGCGTCGCTGAAAGGTACAAACGCCGACAATCTTTCGGTTTCAGTTGATGCAATGCCTTTCCTTACCCACGAGTCTGCTGGCAACGGAATGGGGACTTTCTTGGTATGGGTGGCATGCACCCAATTTTTCCGCCCCTCAAGACGAACTGCAGTTCTCGTGGCAAGGAGGACCTGATAGGGTCCAGTGAACCTGGGATCCAAATTGTTCTTGCGCGAAAAATTTCGCGTTACCACCCAATCTCCGGGCTGGAGCTGGTGGCCTGGACCCTCCGTCTGCGTCGGCAATGCTTCGTGAACCTGTTGGTGAATTAACCTCAGTTTAGCAGTCAAGTCATAAAGATAATCGATCAACATTGGATACTCAAGTTCACAAAAAGCACCCGGTCTAGGGACCCCCCAAACATTGGCAGGACGACCGAACACTATTTCATAGGGACTGAGCCCTACTCGGGAGTGTACAGTTGCCCTTGTTGACAGTAATGCTAAGGGTAAAGCGTCAGGCCACGAAAGACCTGTCGTAGCCTGAATCTTTGCTAGTTTTAGTTTAAGGGTGCCATTGTACCCTTCAACCAAACCGGCTGACTGAGGATGATTGGCACTATGAAATTTCTGTACAATCCCTAACCCGCGACACACACTCTTCATCACGCTCCCAACAAACTCACTTCCGTTGTCTGACCACACAACCCGAGGCATTCCGTAGCGGGAAAAATACTCTTTGAGTAAAATTTTTGCCGTGGATAAAGCCGTATTATCCTTAAGGGGGTAGGCCTCAATCCACCTAGAAAATGCACACACCACAACCAGCACATACTTCAAATTATTACATCTCTCCATGTGGATAAAGTCCAACTGGATAACTTCGAAAGGGTACGCAGGAGGGGCAAAATGGCCAGGTGGAGTGGGAGTGCCCTTACCAGGATTGTGCATCAAACACACCATACAATTCTTAACCAAGCGTTCAGCACATTTCGTAATACCATCATTCTTCCACACAGGAAACAGCAATTTACAGATACCTTTCGCGCTAATATGTGCTAACCCATGTGTCATAGTCACAATAGCCAGCACATACGCATCAGGCAACATCCATCTTTTCTGTTCCGATAAGTCAGTCCAACAACCATTCGCATCCAACTTTCCCGTACTTTCTTTCCACTTCGCCTTTTCAGTCTCGGTGGCCTCATTCTGAATTGCTTTCACACTCTCAATAGTGTTCTCACACATACTTGATTCTGCAGGCCACCTAACCGAACTCGTCACATACATTCGAGTGCTAAGGTTCCGGGCAGTCTCCTTAGCAGTCTCATCCGCAAACGCATTTCCACGACTCACATCATCCGTCACCTTACGATGCGCACTACATTTAACAATTGCCACTTGCTTAGGCAACGTAAGTGCATCCAAAAGATCATTTACAAGCTGGCCATGTTGAATCTTCGTACCATGTGACGTAAGGAATCCTCTCTCTCTCCACAGTCGTCCAAAACTATGTGCCACACCAAACGCATACTGGCTATCTGTAAACACATTCACCCGTTTATCTTTAGACAACACACACGCTCTCGTCAAAGCAATTAACTCAGCAGCCTGAGCCGAATTTTGATTTAATCTTGCACTTTCCACAATCGTTCTCAATGTAACTACAGCATACGCAGTCGTCACATTACCGTTCGGCAACTTGAAACAAGAACCATCCACATACAAAGTACCATCGGGATCTGTCAATGGAGTATCTTTTAGGTCAATGCGACCCTTAGTTTCCTCTTCAGTTTTGAGATAGCAGTCATGTACTGCTTCATCACTTGATTCTGTGTCGATCGGCAGCAATGTTGCTGGATTCAACACATTACATCGTTTTATCCGTATATGACTGGCCAGCAATGTCAACTCATATCCAGACAATCTTGCACTTGTCAGATGTTGAGTTTTCGTTCGGTTCAATAGAGTGTCGACTGCATGCGGAACCATTACCGTGAGCATATTATCCATGACTAGACCTGCGGACTGTCGAATGGACGCCGCAGCTGCCGCTGTTGCCCTTAAGCAACTTGGCAAAGCTCTTGCTACTGGGTCTAAAGTCGAAGAAAAGTAGGCACATGGGCGTTGCTTACCACCAAAAGATTGTGTCAAAACACTCAACGCGCAACCATCCCTCTCGTGAACGTATAGTGTAAACGGCTTACTGTAGTCAGGGGTACCCAACACAGGAGCCGAACACAACGCATCACGCAATTCCGAAAAACTTTTCTGACATTCTTCAGACCAAGGTACTGGGGATGAAACATCTTTGCACGTAAGGGCTATCAATGGTTTCGCTAACAATGACAAATTTGGAATCCATTGTCTGCAGTAGGACGTAATACCTAAAAAGGCACGAACATCTCTCTGGGTTTTTGGCAGAGTCATTCGGGAAATCGCTGCAATTCTCTCTGGGGTCAACCTTCTCCCTTCTTTTGACAATAAGTGACCTAGATAGGTAACTTCTTGACAACAATACTGTAGCTTTGAAGGCGACACCTTGTGGTGCAAGTCATGTAGATAGTGCAATAATGATACTGTAGCCGTTTTGCAAATGGCCTCCGTATCAGCTGCCACTAAAAGATCGTCAACGTATTGAATCAAAGCTGCACCTTTAGGCAATACAAAGGCATCAAGCTGACCTTTAAGTGCTTGGCTGTAGATTGACGGACTCTCACAGTAGCCCTGTGGAGCGCGTTTTAGCCTAAAACTGCGACCTCCTAATGAAAATCCGAATAGGTCTCTGCTTTCCTCTGCAATCGGGATGCTAAAGAAAGCATTTTTTAAATCGATCACTGTGAACCAGGAGGCAGATGCCGGAATCATTGTTAATAAAGCCGTAATGTCAGGGACCACAGGAAATTGCGGAACCACTATTTTGTTTACCTCTCTCAAATCTATAACAAAACGATACACAGGAGGTTTAGTTGGGTCAGTTCGTTTCAAAATTGGCAATACAGGGCTATTACATACATTTCCACGAGTTTCTTCAACAACACCCTTTCCAATGAGATCATGAATGATTGCTAACAGCGCTCGTTCGCCCTCAAGAGAAATACGATATTGAGGTAAACGCGGTAATCGCGCATTTGGTTTCAATTGAATCACATAGGGTGGAATGTCTAACAGGCCCACGTCATTGGGACCTGTGGCCCATAGAGACGCAGGGAGGGAACTCAATTCCGATGGGAATTTATCAACCGATAAATACATGGGAGAGATCACTCTCCTTCCCAATGTAAGCTCCACTCCTTCGGGGGAACAATACAATGTTGCATATAATCGTTTCAACAAATCCAGACCCAAAAGATTTTCACCACAACCTGTAGATAGAATCAGTGGAGCGGTTAGCTCACAAGGTCCAATCATAAGAGGCAAAGGATTAGAGACTGGGTTACTAACAGGGGCGCCAGAGAATCCAACGGAAACATTCGTTAAGCCAGACAAAGGTGCGCCAGGGAGTTTTGAATGCATGATGGAACTTTTCGTCGCACCAGTGTCTAACAGAAAAGGCTCAACTACAACCGATGTAGTCACTGCAACGTAAGGCCCACTCTGATCGACCGGAACTGACACTACTCCTTCTCTTTGTCGTTGGCTGTCCTAGTAATGGTCGTTTACAACAGTCTCGTGCTCTACGTAATAATCATCCACATTATACTGTGCAGATCGAACTGACCCCGCATTTCGCTGGTCAAAGTAATTATTTGCATCTGATTGATTTTGATAACGATCACTCTGATTGTGGAATGAACCACGACCTCTACCACGTGGTGCCTGTTGAGGACCACCACCACGGTTTCCTCGTGTCGACACACCATTCAGGCGGTCCCGTAAGGCAAGACAATCATATTTTAGGTGTCCCTCTTTCCTACAATATGCGCACTGATTATACCCAAGTGAAGATCTGTAATCAAAGTTGTCAGAGCGCGGCTGTGTTCTATCGAGCTGTGCTCGCGGTCGATACTGCTGTTGCGAATCATTTTGGTTTGATCGTGGAGGGTATGCTTGCTGCAACAAAACCTTCGTTTTGAGCTCCTTAGTTTTCTTTTCTACACGATCACTTTCTTCCTTTTCCCTATTCTCATAATACTGGGCCGTTGCTAGTATTTGCGCAGGGGTTGAAACTGCCCACGCACTTTCTGAATTCTTTAGTTTGTTGCTTAGTTCAGGCAACAAATTTGACACGAATTTGTCAACGAATAACCGCTGGCCTCCCTCAGCGCCCATGTCCTGGCCGCTGTGGTCGACAAACGCTTCCTCAAACCTTGTAAAGAAATCTGAGACACTCTCGTCTTTCTTTTGCTTACAAGCTGATAACTTATCCCAGTTCACCTTCATCGCTGGCATGAGAGTTTTCATGAGCGTAATGATTCTCTGAGGCAAATCCAAGATCAACTGTTCAGGTTTAGCCCCACCGACTTGTAATGCATCAGCTGCTAGCAGTGCAACCCAATCACCCCCTAATTCAACTGCGTGATCGGCTTGACGAATTTTAGCCCAAACTGGTTGCGGTACAACATTGCCAAACAACATGTCGATGTCGGCAATATTCATAATAGAAGCTTCTATTAGTTGTGATAACTCCTTATAATAACCAGCCGGATTTTTACGCGGATCGGGTAAGGATTGCTTCACTTGCAAAACTTCCGATCGTTTCCATGGAAGATGTATCCACACCCTTCGAAAATGCGGTAGCACCACAGGGTTCGCATTAGGATCACCAGGCACCCACAGTGGCGGAACTTCTCTCATGGGATACTGACCAGGAACCGCTTTCCAGTTCTCAGTGGTATCATCTAATGATACCCGAGAATGTGCTGTGGATCTGAATGCTAATAAGCGTTCCACTGCACGTCGTACATTGTCTCCTATAATCATACCGTTTGAAAAGTGACTCTGAAGTTCAATTATGTCGGCCGGTACATCATCTACATCATCATTATACCATTCTTCCCTCAAAAAGTTACACATCTCCTCAAATACGAATCTCTGCGTAGGCTCATTAAACTGAGAAAACGTATCAAAGACTACACGTGGAGTGTAATTAGCAGGATGTCTTATCCACCTATGTGCCATTGTTACTAACGTCTCTTTCTCCCTACCACTAGGGATCTGACTCCGTCTCTGAGGAGTTTCAGATGAATCAGACGAAAATAACGGACCAGAAAGAGGTGAATAAAGAGTAGCAACAGAGTTAGGAACACGCTTACGAACAGAAGGAGAAAGAAAAACAGGGGCAACAACACTAGAGGTGAAGGAAGGCATAGTAGGAACGGACAAGGTAGTTGGAGTAGCAGAAACAACAGTCTGCGATGGTACAGGTACAGGAGCAGTAGGAACAAGAACAGGTGGTGGAACAAACGTAGGGTTAACAGCGGGCTGGCCCGCAGCCGCTGGAGCAACAAGAGGAACAACAGGAGGAGCTACAGGAGCAGTAGCACCATGTACATAAGGAGGTGGTGATTTCATCAAGTATGATAACAAGGAATCCTCCTTCAAATCTTCTTCTTTCTTTTCTAGATTATTCGGTAAAACTGGGTAACATTTATCTATTTTCATGTGATGCAATCTAGTAGCGATTTCCATATCTTTTTCTTCTTTGTCTTGTCTACATTCTTTTATAGCTTGCATTATCGGAACAAACTCTTGCTTTTTATCCTTTTTAAGTTGTTTGATTTCTTTCTGCTTGGCCTCCTTACGCCATATCCGAAAGGAATCAAACATAGCTGGCCTAGCTTTCTTTAAAAATAATTTAGCCTCAAGATTATCTAAAATCGAAAGTTCAAAAGTTCCGTGTGGTGGCCATCTAAGGTCACCGTCTTTCTTTGTATAGCGGATCCAGTAATCATTATATATTATAGGACCCACCCCATGTCGACTATAAAGATCATGTATCGGAGTTCCAACTGGAGGTATCGGACACGAGTCCTCCAACCGGGAATCCATTGCCCAACATTTGAAAATACGAAACAAATCACTATGGCTAGGCATCGTGCACACTAACCTAGTATCAAACTTCAAGGATTACCGAAGCAATGAAACTTCGTGTAAGTCAAAACCCTCGGTTTTTGGCAATTGCAACTGTCAAATAATACTAAGGACCAATACTAAGAACCACAAATGCAATGGAACCATGCAATACAACAAAGCCTTAAGGCTATTACAAAGCTCGGAGAACTAACCACAAAGCCTGAGGAGGCTATTACAAAGCTCAGTGAGCTATTACCACAAAGCCTTAAAGGCTAACCACAAAGCTTTCAAAAAGCTAGAACAACCACTAAGGACTGGGAGCGACCCACAAATACTTTACTCAGAACTTAAATGGCGTCACCAGGAAGGCCCGTCTATCGTCTCGCTTGTACATAAGGTCTACGCCGGGCGTCGAAGACAGGTCGACAGTCAGGGCATCGGTCCATTGCAGCCATCAGGAGGCGGGAATCTTCGCAGGGAAAAACTTCGGGCCACTTATTTCGATAACAGGATCGATGAAGCGGGGTGCACCTTCCCTCGGAGATTTCACACGAAGTTCCTCACGATCATCAGGCTTTGGACCGGACCGGTACCGCTGAAGTAGCCCCACGTTGGGCGCCAACTGAAGGACTGGACTTTTTAACAGTACCAGCGGTGCCAGGGAACAACACCTATAACCTTCATGGGATACCTGTTTCGGCGCACAAACTACAGAGACACGGGACACTTCCTTCGGCGTCAAAGATTCAAGGTTTTATTTACTGCAGGGAACACAGAAGTCACAACAAGTACAACACGTGCAACTTGGGGAGACTGCTTCAAATTGGTTCTGTGGATCGCTCCTTTTATACAAAATTAACTCATAGGACAACATGGTACACAAAAGTTTACAACCTGGTTCCCATAATTATCCCCCAGAGGGGTCGCTTTGGTCACTTTGGTACACATAAGGTCCGGAACATAAGTGCGGAAACATTTGGCGGTTCCCAACTGTAAAAACCCATCTTCCCAACATTAGTGAATTCCAATCGGCAGTAAAACAGATCGAAATAGGGACAAGGACAGGTGCAGAGGAAGATGGAGACAGTGGGGGATTGAAAAGAGTGTGAAAGGGGAGGTATCGGGAAACACGAGATACAGGCATCAAAGGGACGTGCCTAATGAGATGCACGGCTGAGACAATAAACCGGACGGCAAGATGAGCCTCGAGCGGGGCCATCTGCCTTACAGTATCATCCCCCTCATCGTAAAAGATATTTACAAAGTACATGTGTCTTCCACAAATATCCTGAGAGTCCCAGGGTGACGAAGCGGACAGTGTCCGTTCGCTGGCTACTTGAGGGCAAGAGACAAAATGGATGCCGTATCTAAGATGGAACCCGTGGGTACAGATGAAAAACTCGCATATCAAACGAACGGTTTAAGTTAGCACAGCGAAACTGCGCACACTTACTAAACTCGTCATTTGCGGTTCTTAGATACCAGACTCGACCATATTCGTGCGAGTCGAAAACATCACTTAAAATTGTCACGGAACCTCAAGGCGGCTCCGTTTGGGAGTTACAATGCCACCAGCAGCACTGAAAACACGTTCAGAAGACACACTTGCGAGTGGGCAAGACAAGTAGTTTATAGCCAGGTTGGAGAGCTGTGGCCATGCAAATGTCAACCTGAGGAGTGATTCTGATAAAAATCAAATTTTCTGAAGGTTTATCCTGTTTGCTGGTGGATTTCTTGTGCAGAATTGCAAAATCTCTATTTCGTGAGTGCGAGATTGTTCCTGTCCGCCGCAACTACGTGTTCGCAATTGCGAACTCTCGCGAGGCGTGCTGTGCAAGGTGGCAAGTCGCGATTACGTATTCGCGGGCGCCAAACTCCCGCGGGATCCCGCAGCAAGATCCAAAATGGCGCAGCACTCGCAAAATATGATCGAGAAAAACAACTCGGCAAACGCTTAATGACGGAAAGTGAACGCCGTGCACCATGCCGCGCGCCGCAATATTGTATCACCAAGCAAAAAATCCGCCGCAAGCGAATTCACGGATTTTCGACAAATTCGTGAGAGTTCGCGGATTGCGAATTTGCCGAAAATCCGAAAAATCCGCGAGCGGAACGGATTTTACGCCCATGCTTATTCCTCACCCCCTTGTCACACTGCAGCTGCAATGCCCGCATTCTCTGGTATGGGTAGGTGGGATCAATTTCCTCCGGAAACAAAGCTGAGGACTCCTTGTCCGAGTCGCCTTTCAGGCCATGCCTGTGACCATGCCCCACTTTCTTGATTGGGCCCTTTGAACCCAAACTTACTTGGTCCCTCACTGACACTTTTTTTGGTGCATTCTCACACCCTTCTGCTGCAGTGCCCTTTTTCTTGCACCTGTGGAGGGGTTTTCCATCCTCCCTCTAGAGGTGGCTAGGTCTCCTGGTCTGTGGTAATTCCCATCAAAAATTCAAATTGTAAACTGCAAGAAGAAATTTTATGGCAAGACCGGAGGTTCCTATTATGCATTCTTATCTTGCATATTTGTTACAGCAGCCAAGATAAGTGAAAACCACAGTTCCCAGAGGGCCAGGCGACAACTGGGCCATGGGAACGAGAAAAAACGATAACACAGTAACCAATCAAAATAAGGAACATAGATAAGAGACCAAACTGACTACGCAGCTTCCTCTTTTCTTGCTGCTTGCAGTCAGATAAGTGTCTCTTATCTTTGCTCCCAGTATTTATAACTGCGTTGTGCTTATTTTCATAATTGTGCTTATTGCCTGCATTTATTTTGTGTTGCGCTTCTTTGCGCTTGTCTGTTAGCGCTTCATGCGCTCCTTTGGTTTCAACAGTTCTAGGCCGTGCGCAGCCTTTTCCCCATCCTCCTCCCTAGCCCGGTCCGGTTGTATCTCCCGGCGCTGCTCCTCACGCGTGTTTCGCGCCTCCTTCCTACCTTCCTCTGAGGGTTATCCGAGGTCGTCGCTTCATTCGGAGCCCGCGACGCAGTCTGCCTTCTTCTCCGCTCCTGTCTGCCTCATGTCAGCTTTCCCTTCGGAGCTCGGCCCACCTTTGTACACGCCCCCAGGGCTCTCCTTTGCTTCCTATTAACCCCTGCCTGCCTTGTCTCTGTTTCCACTGTGATTATGGAACACGATAGTTCCTCTGAGGAAGTACCTGCTAAAGAGGACAATGAGTCATTTAAACAGGATTTAAATACGTTTATTAACACTTCTGTTGAGCATGCACTTGAACTGTCTATGAGGCGCATGTCCAAAACTATGGAGAATTCCATGCTCAGTTTGATGTCCAAGGCTCTGGCCCAGTCTGCGGGGGATAGCAGAAAACGTAAGGTGGAACACTCTGCTTCTGTTCGTGCTCCTAAAAAAGTGTCACTGTTGACTGGCGGGTCTTCCTCGCTTATGACTGAGGACTTAGTGCCTCCCAGGCCTCCAGACAAGGAGGGGTTTGTTGGCTCCGAGGGCAAGAAAAAGCAAAAGTCAAAGCACGCAGAGTCACCAATTGAAAAATTGGTTATTTCCACCAACTTGGACGCGGATGATGACATGGCTGACGCTGATGATTTGTTTGACCTTTTCGATGTTGTTGACCCCCTCCCCCCCTTCCAAGCTAGCCAAGTCCGATTCCTTTGCTTTTGAGACGGTTTACGATTCTGAGGGTCTCCCCATGTTTGACCCCTCCTCCATTCGTCACCCCAATTCCACCGAATGACTCCCATCTCATCATGTTGGGGAATATATCTTGGCACGGTTGCGCCTTCCCCTGGAGTCCGCGGTACGGTCTAGACTCAAATCTGAATGTCCAAAACCTGCCTTGCCTGACAAAATCACCCAGGTTCCCTCTATAGATCAGCCCCTTCTCACCTTTTTTTCCAAATTTGGCAAGGACCCCCGCAGAGGGGTAGATAAGGCATGGTCCACGTGCCAGGACAAAGTGTTGGATATCGTGGGTCCTCTGGCCCTCATCTTTGATATTGCGGAGTCCGCCCGCCTGGAAGGTTCCGATCTCTCTGCTGAAGACATATCTATGTGGGCGCAACGGGCCTTTTGCCTCCTAGGTAACGCCAATTCGGCCATTCTCATGAACGACGCAAAGGTCTCTTGATCAAATTGGATTCCAAACTCGCCAATCTCGCCCCTATGGATCCCGGCTCCAAAGCTAACGGTCTCCTTTTTGGTGACACCCTGGTCCGTGACCTCAGCAAGTTCGTTTCTACCTTTGCCTCTTTAAACAAAGCACAACAGTCCATCAAGAAGGTATTTGCCCCTCGGGTTTTTGGACGGGCCGGACGAGGCAGGGGCCGCTCTTCCGGCCGTCCTTACAACCAAGGCTCCAGAGGTTCCTACAGTAACACACAGGATTACAAACTCCAGTTCTACCCGCAGCAAGGCCGTGGCTTCTGGGGCAGAGGACAGAAAAACTACCGTAACTCCAACTCCAACCAGCAAGGTAAGCCCTTCTTTTTCCCCTCCTGTAGGGGGTCGTCTAAAGCTCATTTTGGCAAAATGGCACACTATAAGTTCAGACCCCTGGGTCCTAAACACTGTTCAGGGCTATCTTATAGAACTCTCTTCTCCGCCTGTCCAGACCTCTTTCCCTCCTCCTCTCGTCTTCTCCTTCCATATGGCCGATCTAATCTCAAACGAGATCAATTCTTTACTTCTGAAACAGGCCATCCGAATTTTTCCCTTCGACTCCTCAGGCTTTTTAAGCTCCATTTTTCTGGTCCAAATGAAAAACAAAAAGCTACGTCCAGTAATCAACTTGAAGTGGTTCAACCAGTTTGTGGTGTACCGTCACTTCAAAATGGAGACGATTCTTCATTTACGGGACACTCTTCGCCCCAAGGATTGGATGGTTTGTTTGGACCTTCAGGACGCCTATCTTACAGTTCCTATTCACCAGTCCCATTGGAAGTTCCTGCAATTTCAATGGTCAGGTGTGACCTACTGTTTCACCTCTCTTCCCTTTGGTCTCTCTTCGGCTCTATGGTGCTTCACAAAACTATTGAAGCCAGTGGTCGCCTTTCTTCGTTCTCTCTGGATCAGACTCATCATTTACTTAGACGACATTCTGATCTTGAATTCCGACAGAAAGTGTCTGCTGTCAGATTTACAGACGACTCGGTCTCTTCTCATAGACCTTGGTTTTCTCATCAATGTCAAGAAGTCGTCTCTGACTCCGTCTCAGAACATTGAGTTCCTGGGTTTCCTAGTTGACTCAGTAGCTGCGTCTCTCCGTCTTCCAGAATCAAAGCGGAAATTGCTTCCGTCCTTCAGTCCTCTCCTCTGTCCCTCAGGTCTCTGGCCAGGATCGGCGGTCTTCTCTCCTCTTCCATTCAGGCCATCTTTCCAGGTCCTCTCCACTATCGCGCTCTTCAACGACTAAAAATCAGGCATCTTCGCCAGGGTCTTGCCTACGCAGATCTCGTCGCCCTAGATCTCGAATCCCGCAACGAACTTCAATGGTGGATAGACCATTTAGATGCGTGGAACGGGCGCACTATCTTCGCCTCAGCCCCAGATCTTATGTTAGAATCCGATGCCAGCCTGTCGGGTTGGGGCGCCCGATGTGGTCCAATCTCGACTGGAGGTACATGGTATTCAGAGGAGTCCAAATTGCACATCAACTGTTTAGAGATGCTTGCAGGTTCCTTTGCGATTCAAAGCCTTTCAAAAGACAGAATTCGTTGTTCCATCCTACTGCGTATGGACAATGTTTCTGCGGTCCGCTATATCAATCATCTTGGCGGAACCAAATCCAAACCTCTGGCGCATTTAGCGAAAAGCCTGTGGGAGTACTGTCTAGCACATCAGCTTTCCTTAACAGCAGAATACCTCCCAGGAGACCTCAACTCAGTGGTGAATTGGCACTCGAGGTTCCTCCGAGACTCCAGCGATTGGAAGCTTTGTCCCTCCGTTTTTCTTTCTCTTTCTCACAAATGGGGTCCCTTCTCTATCGATCTTTTTGCTTCCCGTCTCAACTCCCATTTGCCCCGGTTCTTCAGTTGGCGGCCGGACCCCCTGGCCCTAGCAACAGATGCCTTCCTTCAGGATTGGTCTTGTCACCTAAATTATGCCTTTCCTCCTTTCCTCATGATCAACAGGGTACTTTCTCAAGTTCGCCGACAGTCCACCTCTCTGGTGTTAGTTGCCCCCTTTTGGCAAGCTCAGATTTGTTTCCCCTCCCTATTGGAGATGGCGATAGACTTTCCAGTTCTTCTGCCGTCCTTCGACGATCTCCTTCTCAATCCCCAAGGTGATCGCCACAATCTCATCCTGGACAACTCCTTGACTCTGTCGGCCTGGAAAGTTTCCGGCCTTCCCCTTCTAACGTCCTCCTTTCGCAAGAGGCTGCTCTCTTTATCAGCCAAGCCTGGGCTCCAGGAACTTCCAAAGCATACAAATCCGCCTGGTCTCTTTGGGCAAGCAGGTGTTTGGAAAGGAATATCGATCTCCTTTCAGCCCCTCTGAATTTCATCGTTAATTTCTTGGCTTCTGAAGCCTGTGCCGGCAAGGCTTACCGTACTATCAACCTCTATCGTTCAGCCATTTCCCTCAACCACGCCCAGATCGATGGCAAACCAGTTGGCACTCATCCTTTGATCTGTCGCCTCCTCAAAGGTGTCCGCTGCTCCAAACCTCCGTTGGCTAAGTATACCTTTTTATGAGATGTTTCTGTGGTACTTAAACTGTTTACGGACTGGCCAGAGAATTCTGCCTTATCTCTCAAAATGTTATCTGCTAAGCTTACAATGTTATTACGTTTAAACCCATTCAAAGAGTATCTGATGTTAGAGCTTTAGATGTTTCTTCTCGTCAATTTTCACGCACAGGTGTGTTGTTCCAGATTCGCAGATGAACAAAGACAAATTTAGACTCTGTTTTTTATCCTTATTTCCCTGCTCACCCCCAATTATGTGTGGGACAGTGTTTGAAGGTGTACGAACACAAAACAGCTGATCTCAGAGCTCCCTCTTGTTCCCAACTTCTTATCTCCTTCCGAAAACCCCACCTTCCTGTCTCCTCTCCTACCCTTGCCAGGTGGGTTCGTTGGGTTATGTCCTTTGCCGGTATTGACGTCTCCGTTTTCAGGGCGCATTCGGCCAGGGGAGCCATGGCCTCGAAGGCCTTTTGGTCTGGCTCCCGCTTGGAGGACATTCTGAGATCAGCCGATTGGTCCAATGACAGTGTTTTTCGTATGTTCTATTGTAAGCCGATTCATACAGTAGCTTCTGATGTTATTGATATGCTTTGAACAAGCATAATAGGAGCCTCCGGTCTTGCCATAAAATGTAGATTTTCCTAGTTGTTATGACGGAAAGTCTTAATTTTATTAAAGACACGGAGGCGAGTATTATCTCACCTCTACACTGCTAACATGTGTTCTCCCTCCCTGCAGCGAATCCGGCCTTGCCACCTGCTTCATCATAGGAGGTTCTCTCTCCAGCGGCTTCGTTCTTCACCCTCATGGACTGTTCCTCCGGCTCTTCTGGAACCCTCTTCAGATGCCCTCGTTGGACTGATGCCCTGGCTTCTTTAGGTTCAAGATGTCTGTTCCCGGACTTTGGCGTTTTCTTTAATTCTGGCTATTTTTCCTTTGTTTTCGAATGTTATCTGACCAGCTCGTCAGCAGAAAGAGGAAGCTGCGTAGTCAGTATGGTCTCTTATCTATGTTCCTTATTTTGATTGGTTACTGTGTTATCGTTTTTTCTCGTTCCCATGGCCCAGTTGTCGCCTGGCCCTCTGGGAACTGTGGTTTTCACTTATCTTGGCTGCTGTAATAAATATGCAAGATAAGAATGCATAATACTCGCCTCCGTGTCTTTAATAAAATTAAGACTTTCCGTCATACCAACTAGGAAAATCTACATTGTTGGGTAAACAATTTTTGATTAACATATATAAGGTCAAAGAAAGCAGATGCAATGGTATAATTTTTACTGTGGCTGAAAAGATATGCGAAAATGTTATTGGTATTCTGATCAGAATAAGTTATAGGTCATTTATGTTTTAAAGTGATGCGCATGAGTGCTTTTGTTCTAGCCAAGAAACGGATTGTGCCACCTTACAGTTGATACATTTAATTTGCACTGCTGATGCAGATACACTGTCACAAGCAAATGAAAGCAAAACAAACACAGGAGTGCTTTTTTTCGGTACTGAACTTTTCTCTACTTCTGTGCCACCCCGAAACACACGGCTTCAATTATATGCTGCTAACAGGCAAGATAATACAAGCATAGAACTTAATTGACAAGTAAGCGGGCATTTGATTAGTTTTCATTTTGTTTCACTACACCCCCGTTCTCCACGGGGAGCTAAAAAAGGTAATATGTTAGCCTTAAATTGACGACATATTTTTGAATCCAAGCTGAAAGGTATTACGGGCCTCTTGATATGTCTCCCATTAAATAATTAACTATAGTGCATAGGCAGCTCCTTAAACTTATATAATTATCATGTCAAACTCAGCAAATCGTACACTGGAATGAGGTAGCTGTCTCTGCTGATAGCACTTCCTGTTGTATCGAATAACATATCTGCACGCCGCATGAGAGTATGTAAGACTGTCTGTTTTATTAGCTATGTGCTGCGTGTAGCTTTGATGGCCTCTAAGGTTTGGGAAACCTCCATGTTTATTAGCATACAGCGATCCTTAAGACACATTGTAGGGATGATTGATGATGGGTTTTGGTACATACCAAACACAATGAACCAGGAGAGCGGAAGATAAACAAGCACACAGTAAAAAAGTATGGTTTGCATTTTGAGCCCTGATTAAGATATTTGTAAAAAGCCTGTGGCGGGGAAAAAAATCGATACAAAAACTTTGCTCAATATATCCTATATAATGCATGTGTCACTTCAGTGGAGTTTTGAGGAATAACATAGTTCTTAATGGATTGTAATGCAAGCACTTACTAATACCACTCCAAATAGATAGGTTCTGCCCAACATGTTCTGCCTGATTTAAGTGTGTGGCATGTTATGGTGAGCAGGGCCAGACTGGGAACCCAAACCATATCTGTCTAACCAGCCCCAAGGGTGGGGGGAGCGAGTGTGCACTGATGCTTATGTTACTGTGGGCTGATATTGCAGAACCGCTGCAAAACCAGTACCCAGTAACAAAACATGCAACTACCGCTGCAAAACCGGCCCCTACCCTTCCAGCCTCGTGGGGAAATGCCCGATGCCCGCTACTGCCAGACTAGCCCTGAAGTTGGGAAGGTCGAAGTGAGCACATCCATAGCCAACTATTTGGTATATTTGTGCTATCCGTGATGTATTGGATGGCAAGCTCAGATTTCTTCTACTCCTCATATGGATATGGCAAAAAGGCTTATTGTGACTAGTCTTCAGGCCTTAAATGAGTAATTGCTCTACACCTATGCCACATTCGAACAATGCTAAAATAAAACACTCAATAGGATGCTGCCTTTACATGGGCATTGATGAAGCCCACTCGATCTAACCATCTTGCCTGGGGGCAACCCTGCTGTCACAGGGGTCGGATTTCTTAACCCCTGGTGTCAATATGACGGTATGAATTAGAAAGGGAATTGGATTGCAACCCATTCACAACTCACAGAGCAATACTGTGTAGGAAGTGTTTCTTCGAAACGATCAGTCCTACACGATGAATTAAGAGCCCCAGTGGACTCCAAACCCTCTTTCGTTAATGAACAACGATCTCAAGAATGGCACTAAGAAACTAGACATGTATTTTAAAATATTTATTTTAAAAGCCTGACCTGGTGCATATAACATGAATGGAAACCACACAGAATATGAAATTAATGTAGTGAGAGGTATCATGCCAAATGAAAACAACAACAAAACATTCTAATATTGTTATCGAGTTCATTTCATCCGTACGCCCTCAAGGTAGTACCAAGAGCGATGCTAAATTTAAGCTGAAGCAATAAATGGTAAGCTTCTTCTTGAGTTTCATAGATTGTTTATACACCAGGCCCATGTTTTCTGTATTAAATAGAAGGCTTGCAATTTTCTATAGCAGCTTGTTCGAGGCAGGAACAGAAACAGCAAACAGATAAAGTCACGTCTTACTGCTGTCCCCTCTGACTAAAGTTGGTGCTACAAACTGGCATGACCTTTATCTTGATAGCCCGAGCACAAAGTTCCTCTCTAAAATATGCTCTGGTAACTATGTTTTTATAGTGCCTGATCAATCAAATTTTATATTATGACAACGATTATCCTAATGATAAAAACAGATGCATAGGGAGCAGACTTTTTTGTATTTTTACAGATGTTTAAGACTTCACAACTCTATGAAATAAATAGAATATAGTCTGAATACCGGAAGGAATAGAAATAGTAGAGTGTGAAAGGACAAAAATAATGGGAATAGAAAAGTCTGAACAATAAATGTCACCATGTTCACATTATCACCTCCCCAACGGAGTCTAATACTTTATTTTAGATGCTACAGACCCTTGCTATTCATGATATGCCGTCCTCCGACCCAACCAAAACATCTTTCCAGACTACTCCATTTTGACCTTTTAGTCGGAAATGACTTTCAGGGTGAAAAACACTAACAAGTCGACAAATATTTTTGTAGCTAAGATGACATATTTTGCTTTCAATGGATTGGCTAGGACACTGAAGCGTCGGTATGATGAAGGCCTGTGTTTCACTGAGGAATACACAGGCACCAAACTGGAGATAGGGCATGTATGCCCAACTCTGTTTTGTTAGTTTATCCCATGACCTGTGACATGGGCGACGCCTGGAGGTGTGAAAGTAAGCCATCTTGGAGAGGGGGTTTCCTTAGGGTATGTCCTTATGGGCACAGCAGGCAACAGCATGACATACATTTGATAAAAGTCTTATTATTTCAGTCCTAGTGCAATTCGTCTCATTTGTAGTTGTTATTTAAATTATATATGCCATATACGACTGAGTGCTTGATATTGACCCATGTTTCTTCAGAATAAGATTATTAATTGGGTGGGTTTCAAAGAGTCAGTTTATTACATTTCGGTATATTTTTTCAGTTTAGTAAAGTTTTATTTTGTTTAAGAAAAATAGTACAGCATAATATAACAGTATTACAAAAAAAAACAGAACCAATAGTCGATAACCATGAGAGATAAATGGAGATGAAAAATGGTTCAGAGATAACATGAAAAGAAAGAAAATGGATGAGAGAAAGAAAGAGAAGAAAAGAAAGGAAATAAGAGGGAGAGAGAGAAAGAGGAAGGGAGGGTTAGGGAGGGGGATAAGAGGATAAGAAGGTAGAGAAAGGTAGCCAGAGAAGGTCAGATTTAATTTTTAAAGTGACAGAAGAAGAAGAAGCAATTGCAATTCTGTGCTCATCACATACGAAATTCCACCATGTATGCACAGACAATTTAGTGTTATCCTTCCAGCAAGACAAAATTACTTTAAAAGCAGTTGCAATGAGAAGATCAAATAATTTAGCATCATACGAATGTAAGTCCAAAACATCAGATAGGGAACCTAAAAAAATGTGCAACAATGAGAATGTTTCAGAAAAATGAAAAATACGCATGCAATATTTCCAAACTGAGCTCCAAAAAGTAAGGACAGATGGGCAATCAAACAAGAGGTGTTTGAGTGTGCCAGGGTGGGTGGAACAGGACCAACAAAGGGGGGAGGAGGAAGGGGAGAATTTGGATATGCGTACAGGGGTAATAAGAGCTCTATGGTAGAGAAAAAAAAGTGACTGAGTAATACGAGCTGAAATCGAAGTCTTAAACAATTTACACCATAAGCGATCCCAAACATCAACAGATAACGAGAAAGATAAATCAGTTTCCCAAACAGTTTCAGTAATGGTTTTAGGTCTAAGGCCAACATTGTCCAATAACAGTTTATAAATTAGAGCAGCTTTGGGGATTTGTTGAGTAAACATAGGATATAGAGGGGTGGAAGGGGTAAGGGAAGGAAGGAGATCAAAAGGAGGAAGGGTAGAAAGGTGAGAGAAAATGGCAGAAGTAATAATGTCATATTCCTTGCGAAAATGTACAGGTAAATCAAACACAGTTTGCATTACATCAAATGAAATAATGGAGGAATCAGAGAAAAATTGATATACAAACATAATATCCTTTTCTTTCCAATACTTGAAATAAAAAGATTTACCCTTGTACTTAAGATATTTGTTATACCATACACTAGAAGAAAGAAAACTTTGTAAAGGGGACGAATCTTTCGAGAATACATTGTGCAGCAGAGTATGTGAGTATTTCAGTACAGGGTGTGTAGTCAAGAATGAACAATTTGACATGAAAAGAGATTGTTGGAAAGTAAAATCTTTTAATAAGGACCGTTCGACTGCAATCCATTTGGGCAGAGGGGTATCATTGAAATCGAAAGCCAATGAGAAGGCTTGTTTTATTAAAAAGGCAGGGTGGTATGACTGAAAATCAGGGAAGCGAACCCCACCTTCAGATTTCGGGCGTGTAAGTTTATGTAAGGCAATACGAGGTCTTTTGTTATTCCACAGAAATTTGGAGCAGATGGAGTTCAGCCGATTGAAATACAATTTGGGGATTTTCACAGGAAGCATGGAGACAGTGTATAAAATATGTGGGGAAATCATCATTTTAATGGTGTCTAAACGACCCCACCAAGAAAGGAAAAGGGGAGACCATGATTGAAGGAGTGATTGAATTTTTTGAGTAAGGGAGGTAAAGGTCAATTTAAGTGTTTCACCTAAGGTAGAGGAAAACCAAATACCCAAATATTTGATCTTGGAGGGACACCAGGCAAAATCAGTTGATGCAAACATATATTGGTAACAAGATGAGTTGAGGGGTAGTACCTCCATTTTAGAGAGATTAAGCTTATAACCAGAAACAGAGGAGTATAAGCGGACTTCTTCTAAAAATGGAGGAAGGGAAGAGACAGGATTAGCCATGTAAACCAGGACATCATCAGCATAGGCTGAAATTTTTGTCTCAATCGATGACAATTTGAACCCATGGATTAGGGGGTTAGAGCGGATTTTAATGAGGAAGGGTTCAAGGCAAAGAATAAAAAGTAAAGGGGAAAGAGGGCAACCTTGTCTCGTTCCTCTGGATAAGGGGAAACATTTTGAGAATTGGTTATTAACAAAAACACTTGCACGAGGAGCAGAATAAAGTAGTTTAACTAAGGAAATGAAGTAGGGACCAAACCCAAACCATTGTAATGATTTAAACATGAAATTCCAATTAATACGGTCAAACGCTTTCTCAGCGTCCAGGGATAGGGCAGCTAAGGGGGCTTTAAATTGTTTACTGTGTGAAATAATATTGGCAAAGACACGGGCATTGTCAGCAGCAAGTCTCCCTTTCACAAAGCCAATTTGATCGGTGCTGATTAAGAGAGGGATAAGGGATTCGAGGCGGGCCGCTAAAATTTTGCCAAAAATTTTACAATCGTAATTAATCAGGGAGATGGGACGATAGTTTTTACAAAGGGAATGGTCTTTGTCAGGTTTGGGGATTATAACTATTAGGGCATCCAAAAAGGAGCCAGAGGCTTTGGCATTTGCAATAAAGGAGTTAAAAAGTTGTAACAGATGAGGGACAAAAATAGAATGTATGTTGGCATAAAATTCAATTGGAAGACCATCTGGACCAGGAGCTTTCGCTTTCTTTAGGGAGGTAATTGCTTTGAGAATTTCCTGAGGGGTAATGTCAGACTCTAGGTGATGGAATTCGGAAGGGAGAGATGGGGAGGAGGAAGGTCTTTGAAAAAACGGGAGAGGTCAACATCAGCAGGGTTCGTATCATCAGTATACAGGAGTTTATAGTAGTTATGAAATACTTGAGCAATATCCTCATCAGAAGAAACCAAGGTGTTGGTTACTTCGTTGAGAATAGAGCCAATCGATTTTCGCTCAGATTTAATTTTAAGATAGCTTGCTAGCATTTTCCCAGCTTTATTTTGACCCCCATGAAATTTAGATTTAATCTTCAAGAGGGTGTTACAAGCTTCAACTGTGGCAATTTGATTGAGGTCAGATTTGGCTTTGATAAGTTGGAGGAGAGCGTCAGGATTCTTGGACGAAAAGTAAGAGTGTTCTAGGGTCTTAATGTTGGAGAGTTGGGCGGTATATTTATCACGGTTGAGTTTCTTTTTCCTAGATACATAAGAAATTGTGAAACCTCGTAAAGCAGCTTTAAAAGCATCCCAATTATTCGAAAGCTCACCGTTTGGGCCGACCCACGTCCAACCCCAGCAAACCTAGAGGTATTATCCTGCTTTTTCTTGAATTCACCGAATTGATGACTGTTCTTAAAGCTGCGAGACTGAAACGTCGACTCCTCTGGTCGGGCCATACCATCTTTATTGCCCAGGATTTATCAAACGCCACGAATGCTCGTCGCAAGGAGTTCCTCAATCTACGACCACATATGCGGGACTTGCATATTCAATATGGTATCCTACATCCTTGTCTCTGCAAAATAACTCACAACGGTCGTTCCCGTACATTTGATGATCCTCTGAAGCTTCGAGAATATCTCCGAAACGTTTCTGCTTCTTCTTCCACTATGGACACCAATGACTGAAATTCATTCTTTTCTGTGTCCTGCATTTACTTCTCTTGAGTCTGACGACTGTTGTGGCCTTGTCCCGGTCTCTTCCTTGTAACTCTTTGCTACGAATTTTCTTCTTCTTTTTTTTTTTTTGATTGTATCATATCTATATTCCCGCGTTTTCCTCGCTCTGTGGAGTAGGCGCCCGCGCTGGCGTCTCCATGCTCCTGATGTTTAGGTATTCTCTTTTTTCTCAGGTCTGGCGGCTTTGCCTTGACCTGTTTCTTATCTCTCTCCTTCTTTTTCTTTCTTCTCTTTTTCTTCTTTTCACAGGCCATTCATGTTTTCCCCTTGCTCATTTATGTTCCGTTCTCTTTTTTGTATCTCTTCATTCCTTTCTTATTGTTCCCTCCCGTACTCTTCATTGTTCCCCCCTTTTTTTTTCTTATGCTTGAGATGCTCATTCGTCTAATGTTTCTCTATCTTTGCCCGATTTTCCTTGCTTTTCTTCATATTTTGTATTTGATTCCCATTTCTAACATGTTTGTCTCCATTGTCTTTCCTTGTAGTGGTTCACCCGCAGTGTATTGGACCCAGATGTTACCCTCCTCCCATGCCTTCCATCATGTGTAATTTTGTAACGTGGAATGTTCGTGGTCTGGGCAACCCTGTTAAACGTCAAAAGGTACTGTCCCATTTGTCCAAGTTAAATGCTCAGATTGCTTTTCTCCAAGAAACTCATTGTACTGATGTTGAATCGTTGATTTTAAACTTAAGAGGGCATGGGTGGGTCAAGTTGTATTTTCTCCTGCTGTTGATAAAAAAGGTGGTGTTGCTATATTATTTCGTAAAGTTTTGGATGTTCAAATTCTCTCTTCTCAATCGGATGATGAAAGCCGTTGGGTTATGTCAAAAGTGACTGTACAAAACAAAACTATGGTGCTCCTGAATATTTATGGTCCTGTCCGACCAGACCCTAAATTTTGGTCTGACGTCAAAATCCTCGTTTCCTCCATTGACTGCCCTAACATTGTCATAGCTGGTGACCTTAACCAATGGTTAGATCCCTTTTCAGATAGACTATCTTCCTCCAAATTCCAGCCTGATAAGACACATAAATCCTTCCAATCAGCCATTGCCTCACGTCCCCTTTTTGATGTGTGGAAAACATGCAATCCGAACTCACTCGAATATACATTCTAGTCTAATGTTCACCACACCCGGTCCAGAATTGATTATATTCTAGTCAGCAAATCCCTTCTCCCTGCGATTCAGAAGTCCGAAATTGGTTCTATTTTTCTCTCGGACCATGCACCTGTTTATGCCGCTTTTGACCTGGCCCAGGCCACCTCCTCTTTCAATCGATGGAAATTTAACACTTTCCTTCTCTCCGATTCTGTATTTATGTCTAAAGTTAAAGATTTCATCTCTGAATTCTTTTCCCTCAATTTACTACATTTCCGTATATTAACATGAACATATGAATCATCACCCTTTCAACAGAAAGTAGCGTATCCATGATGGAATGCACCTCTTTACCTGCAGCGATCACCTTCTCTATGGACATCTTTCCTTCACAGGAAGCAAGGATTTGAGGATGCTATTCTACCCTGCAAAACCTCACTGTTTTCAGTGTTTGAAATGTAACCTTTCTCATGTCGTTTATTTTAATTTCACTTTATTTGTAAATTTTAAAGTCATTTTATTTGACTGACAGAAATTAGTGCCAGATACTCCCATGCACACTGGAGGGGTCATGCACATGCTAGAGGAGGGTAAGCAGCACAACTATTGCACTGAGGAAAAGATATGCACTGACAGAGTGCCTTCAGGGTTCATTCCGCTGAACGTCAGCCTACATCTATAAACCTTGATGACGCCAGATTCATGTCTGAATTTTTAACCTTATCTTACCAAATTTGCGAATCCTCTTTTCATTGGACCTTTCTTGTCTGCTAATAGTGTAAAGGGAAGAAACTGTTTTCAATTGTAATTTACCCTTGACCAAATCAGTCCACTTCAAGAAACTACTGACTACTGAATAAAGTTTAAAGATTTATTACAAGCCAGAAACAATTGGATATACAAGCACCTCAGCAAGAGGTTGAGAAGATAAACTGGCACTAATACAAACATAATCGTACGCAAGAGCCTCAAGCGACTCAATATAATGATCAAGGTGATCTCCAAAAACATGAGGCAGACTCTGACAGTCCCTACTTGAAGAGATGACTGCATTGACCTAAAAAACGAAACAATCATTAATCTATCCCTACACTAACACTACAGTGGCATCCCTACTTAGCATGATTCTCAGGCAAGAGAAAAAGGTGTCAGCTGTGAAGACTTCCTCAGAAGAACACTCACTTTGCAAAGGTAAGTAGCCAAAGCTGCAGAGCTCGTTCTAAGATGCTCCTTCTCGCTTCCCTGCTAGCCCTCTTCTGCTCCACCCTCGGGGGTACTGTCCCTAATACAAAATCTCAAAAACAGTGAACATGCCCTGGACACACCCCTTCAGGCAGGTCTTCTTCCAGTGATTTTCCATCAAAACTCTGACTTCATCCAAGAACCGTTGGGTCGACCTTGAGTTCCAGACACCATCTTCGCTTAAAACATACTATCTGCATTGTAGTTGACTCCCGTGGCGCCTGATCCTACCATCCTTACTACTGAAACAAAAGGGATACTCTGCCTAACGAGACATGTGTCCTTGCACCTGCAACTGGAAACTTGTAAACATCTCTACCTTGCACGCACACAAGTTTCACTGTCTGCATTTAACTAAAGAAAAGAAGCCTTCCCAAGGAAAACACGTTTCGGCCTACATCTTTTGGCTAACATAAGAAATCACAAATAGGCATCTCCTTGTGCTTATATGCGATCAGGCCTTCATACATTTAAATTAGGAAGAAAAACAATGGCTTCCTTGGAAAAATACAGACAACCTTTTGATAAGAATAATGCACAATGGCAATATGGGGGGTTGTTTGGATGTCAGAAAAAGAAGCTGTCTACACATTGAATCAATTTGGTATTTCATTTAATTGTTTTTATAGGCATAAAGAAAACTTTACAAGATATGCACAATATATACATACTTTTAACAAGTGTTAGTGTCTCCCAGTGAAAATATCAAAAGAACCTAAACTACATAAATAAGATCTGTAGTGAAAAATATTAAAAAAGGAAGGTTTCTATTTTTGATTTGTTTCATCAAGAAGAGGCGACCTTGTAGTAAATATAATAGAACAACAACAATTTGAAAAGTGGGCAAATGTTGTATGCGGTCTGCTTCTTTCAACTGTCAACGGCGTTTTGACCCTTAGGGATGTAGGGTCTCCTCAGGACTGAACAATGTGGGGACACCTATGAGTTAATAGAGTAGGGTAATGTTAGCTACTAAGGCCATTCCATATTGAAAGATATTGATTTAGGAGAAGCCAAAGTGTAGGCATTATGTGGGCGAGTACCTGAAGGGGGATGGTTATTATTCTGTGTGAAGAGTTGTGGCACCGTGAAATTGTAGTGAAGAAAAAAAACCAGCATTCTGTTCCACTTACTCGACCCTCACCAGGGGTAAGTGAATTGGATACGCCAAGGTTTTGGCTACTTGCTTATATTGCTATTCTCGTTGTTTTTTTAGCCTAATATACCACTATAATCCTGTCATCATTCCACAGCTCTCGGCTGGGATCCCTGTGAGTTTTATTCTCCACTACAATTTCACAGTGCCACACATGACGCATTGCCACTGCCTGCCCCGAAGCATGGTTTCCGCTTGATGTATCGACCTTGGCTTTCACCGCAGGCACTAGCTTGCCATCACAGGCGTGTCAGAAAAATTGCAGCAGAGTGATGTTTTTGCACCATGCCATGGACGTCCGTGACACCCACTCCGACTCCGACTCAGCACCTGCTCCTGCCATAGATTCAGTGCAGGGCCTGCTTTGCCATTGCCGCATTGACACAGTGCATCTGGATTTTCGACGCATCGCCCCTTACGGTCAATTCTTCATCAACAGTGAACCGCAGTAGGGAACCAAGGCTATGTGACAGGAAACCGATGCATCACCTCCCATGCCAGTAAGGAACTGACGCATCACCTCCCCTGCCAATAAGGAACCAAAGCATGAAATCCCCTGCCTAGCAGTAAGGAACTGACACATCCCCTCCTCTGCCAGTAAGGAACTGATGCATCATTTCAGCTGCATAGTAAGGAACAGATGCATTAGTTTGCTTTTCCAGTGCCTCACTTTCCCTGCGCCCCCACCGTCGTTGATTTTTGATGCATCTAAAGTATTTTGTGCTAAGACAAATACATCCATTGATTTCTTCGGACTAAACTTGCTTAATCTTTTTTAAGTGATATTTTCATTTGTGTATGTTGGATGTTTTTCATTTTGGTCTTGTTTTATTCAGATAAATATTGGCTATTACACGTCAATCTGGGGCAGGAGAAGTGGTGAAAGCCATGTAAACTAGACCATCCAGACCATCCCTAGCTTGATAGTTTTCCGTGGATGCAAGCCTAATCAGCGCTAGGTGCAACCTACATGTCTAGAAATACTGAAATTGTAAGGAAAAACCTTAATGACTTCACTTTGTATTTGGGGACCATTCTTATCACAAGTGATTGGCACAGCCACACACATGGGGTAATGTTTTTGTTGAGAAAAGTGAGGGAATGCTGGATTGTAAGACTTTTGTGAATCTTTGCTGGTTCCTGAACTTTCCCTGTCACAATTATGAGAAAAATCTGCAATTGTAACCGAAGCTTGATGTTTGGTGTTTGCAAGGCATTCTCCCCATAAATGCTTGCATGCACATATTATGCTCAATATGGTAGGCTGGAGTTTGTTGTGATGACAAGCTAACGATCAAGACTGTAGCCTTACTTGATTCATTGGGAAAGTTAAGTCAGATGCCAAAGGTCTGATCTTGTTCTATCACAAGTTATGACGAAAGCAGTAGGCCTATATACCAAACAAGAACAAGTTAACTATCATTAAACTCTGTTGTCACGAATGTCATTCACTCATTTCACCGGGGAACCATTAGGTTTTGTTAAAGGAACCCTCACCCACCAATCTAGTTGGTGACATGCTTCATCATTGGGTTCCCACTCAAGATGTCTAGTGCATCCCGGATGTGCTGCGACACCTGATTACAGCAGAGCTGGAATTTTTTTATTATGTGATTGTGAATTTGTGAGTAATTTTAAAACAACCTCAAGGTTGTCTGTACCAATGGAGAGCTTGATTTATGGATATCTTGGGCAGATAAAATTAAACACAGTGGATGTGAGATGAGGAAATAATGGGCTCGCATATCCTGGTGTTAGGTCAACATGTTCAACCAAATGTGAGTGCTTGAAGTCACAATTACTTTTTTTACGATGAATTGTACTAGGAAGGAACCTAGTATAGTGTGTGTATAAGCGCTAAGGCATGCATCAGTAATATTTTAATGGGTTATTACTTGCGATTTTCACCATCCGCTTTTTTAGTATCTGGAGTGGGTATAATGAGAAAACATTAAACAAATAAACAATGGTATCATATGGTTATGTTCCGTAGCTAACAGTATGCCTATGTCATGCAGGGGTGCTCAGGGCATCAAGACACGGTTCACTCCCCTGGGTTGTAAAACGCATAAATGAGTGGTTGGCACTGATTTAGTGGTCAACCTCATGAAACACATTTCCTTACACCATGTATACATACGTGTGATTAAAAGGACCACAAGGAGCCTGCCATGCCATTCCGATATATTAACCTTTTACTGGGCAGAGTTGTGGTTAAAATTAATAAACTGGCAAGGCATGTGCAGTGCATACACACGTGCAACCTCAAGGTAGTTTTTAAACCACTCACAAATTCACAGTCACATAATCGAAATATCTAGCTCTGCTGTAATCAGGCATCGCTACACACTCGAGGACCACTAGGCATCTTGGGTGGGAAGCAAATGATGAACTATGCCACCAACTAGGTTGGAGGGTGAGGGTTCCTTAAAAAAAACTAATGGTTCCCCAGTGACGTAAGTGAATGGCATTTGTGACAACAGTTTAATGGTAATTAGCTCGTTCTTGTTTGGTATATATGATTTTTCAGAAGTAGAAGAGGAACAAGCCTGCTTGCATCTTCTCGCTCCCTTTTCTGATCATTACTGGAAGGCAATACACCTACATTAATTATTGTAAAATGCCAAGAGACCTTTGTGGGTATATTGTTATTATACCATGTTAAAGCTTGCAGTCAAGTGGTATCTAACAAAGAAAATACTTGACTGCAGGCCCTTCCAAAAATGTGGTGCTTATTGTCCGTATGTCATCACCGGAAAGAGAGTTATAGGAAGTAGTACTAAGAGAAGGATTGTGGCCCCACCCACCTGTTGATCGTCCTCTACACAAGTATTCAAAAGGAGTTGGAGTAGTCAGCCTAAGAAGTATTCACATTGCTCAAACTGATATGGGTATTCTCAATGCAGACCGCTGAACGAATACAGAAGGAAGGAGCTTTGCATGGTGTAACCCCATGACAAATACAGCAGAAAGGGGTTTCAAATTGTGAACTCTATGACAGAAACAGTAGGAATATAGGAATGGGTTTTCCATTGAACTGCTAAGCAAAAACCCCAGTAAGTGACGTTATACTGTGAACATTCTGACAAATAAAATAGGAGAGGGGTTTACATTGTGAACTCCTTTATAAATGCCTTAGACAGGGGCTTTACATTGTAAACCCTCTGACAAATGCAATGAGAAGGAGTTGTACACTGTGAGACCTGAAAAATGCAGTAGGCAAAACGTTTTACAATGTCAACTCTGACAATTGGAACAAGAAGGGTTTTTGCACTGTGAAAACTATGACAAACACCACGGCAAATAAAGGACATTATATTTTGAAGCATGTGACATATAAAATAGGAAAGAGTTTTAAATAGCAAACTTACAGTCACAAGCAACAGTACAGGGTTTATTACATAGGTTCCTTTATAGGTCTGGCCACAGGAAACTGTTAGGGTCTCTAGAAGGAGGCCTTATGTATCTGGCAATGTATACATTAGGTCTGCCTAAAATGTTTGCTGAATCTCTCTAATCAGAGACCACATGGATATATTATTAACAAGTTGACAAACGCCTCTTATCTTTCATTGAATTACTTTGCAAAGCCTTTAAGCCTAAACATGCTCATTGTGAAAAGCTTTGTATGTTAGGGTAGCCTCATATAGTACTATTGTTAAAGAGGGGCATTGATGGCATTTAGCTTTGCAGCATCTCCAGGCACTAACTGTCCTTTGATACACCCAGTTAAAGAAATCAGACTAGATGTCTCAGGTTATTTTCCTCCTTTGCTATTTGTTTGAGTTACACAAGTTTTCCAAGTGGTTCTGTAAGGCCCCTTTAGGATGGGTCTCAATTTGCAATTCCTCTGGAAATCATTTGAATGTGTGTAATTTATTTAATAGTATTTAGTTGCATGTTTATGAAGTACTTTTCTCTTTTAAAGAGGAATAAGCTGGACATTGATTTATTGTTATTTTTTAGTGTTGTGGAATTTAGATTTTATAGAATTCATCAACTCTCTAAGTCACCTTTTTGGTTCTGTGCCTGTAACCTGGTCTAGAGGGGAGCTCATTACAGCATACCATCACCAGGAGGCTGATGAGTCATTTCACTTTAATTGTTTTTTTCAAAATAATACTGCAATACAATCTACTCAATAAAGTTACCAATTATTTTATTATTGTCTAAAGTTCTTTGTTCCAGGCATCCTGTACACCATTCCACCAAGGAGGTGGAGCTCTGTACTGAATTACCAGAATTTCCAGTTCCATAGAGGAGTGTTTCCAAATGACTTTAGACTGCGGAAGTCAAAGGTCAGTACTAATTATGGGTCCTGTGAGAAATTGGGCTGTTGGATGAGGTGGGTGAAACCCTACTCAAAACAACCACCACCCATGTCAGGGTGAACCAAAAAAGTCACTAACTTAAACAGGGCTTAACCCTCTGGTAGCTTGACACAAAAGCAGTCAGGCTAAACTTAGCGGCAATGTGTCAAGTATTTATGCAGTGCAAAAACAGTAACAAAGTGAAAACATAACATAAGAAAAATAGAGAAAGATGTAATAATTTACATGACACCAAAATGACAAAAATCCAATCAGTATAACCGGATATATGCAAATTCAAAGATTTAGATAAAAAATAGTGCCTAAAAAGCACAAAGCAACACTTGGTGTCATCTGTTCACGTTAGATCAGGGGAAAATCATACGTTCTGGCAGACCGCGATGAAGCATGGGCCGGATATAGGGGCAGGTTAATCCTACTGAAAAGTTACCTTCTCAAAGGCTAGCATGAAGTGTTGTGGAGGCTAAGAAAAGCAGCGAGAGCGACACAGATGGTCTTTGCTGTGGCGTGAAGTGCAAATCTCATGTTGACAGTTGTCGCTGGCGGCTTCTGTTATGCGAAGAGTCGGATCCACTGTCGCCTTGTATTGGTGGTTGTTGTGGGTGGGAACATCTTGGCACGAATGGGCCCATTTGCTGTTTTAAAGACCCCAAACTTCAAGATTTTTACCTTTTCTTCACTGGAGGAGCTGAACTGATGCCAGCCAGCAGTCCATGGCCTGGGGAGGCACCTCGTGGGAATCAAGCACTCACTCCAGCAGAGGCCTGCAGGGTTAAAGTAGGTCCAGGTACAAGCAGGTCCAGTCCAGCAGGTCAGCTGGGTAGTTGCAGGGATGCCTTTGGAGCTTGTTTCGTCCCTGTAGTTCAGAACAGGAGGTCAGACACCTGACTCTTGGCATCGCTGTGCCTGGGATGAAGGGTGCTGGTCCAGTTTTCCTTCTCAGAGAGCAGGGCAGGACTCAAGCAGCAGGGCAGTCCTCCAGCAGCAAGGCCGTCCTTCTTCTGCAGTATACACAGCTCCAAGAGTGGAATGAAGAGTGGGTCTGAGGGTCCAATATTTATACCTGGTGCCAGCTTTGAAGTGGGAGAAATTTCCATCATTTTTCCCACTGCCCCCTTATGATTCCAGAATTTCCTTCCTCCCTCCTCTCATCCCAGGATGTCTGGGGTGACAAAAGGTTAGTGTGAAATCCTTTCTGATTGTGCTGAGGCAGCTCCTTTGAAATGTAAGTGTGGTACGTGACATCTCCACCCATCTCATCCTGACAAGATGGCCGATCCTGACAATACTTTTTTCATTGTCAGGGATGAATACACAAAGAACAACTGCCAACTACATCTAGGCATATGTCCCAAGACACAGGCTGCATACACAATTGATTAGGACAAGAAAACATCAACTTTCTAAAAGTATAATGTTTTCAGAATTGTGACTTAAAATGCGGCTTTACCATTAAAGAGTATATTAAATGAAAATTCTCTAGCGATCAAATATAACATTTCTACCTGTTCCCAAGCAAATGTTACCACTTAATAAATGTAATAAGGTAACCCAATATTATTCTATGAGTGAAGTTGACCTTGAAGTAGTGAAAAATGAATTTAAAGGTTTTTCACTACCAGGACATGTAAAACCTAGAAGTATATGTCCATTTTATTTAATGTACTGTATCCTTCCCTAAAGGCTGTTTAGGGCCTACCCTTGGGGTGATGTATAAGTATTAAAAAGGAAGGTTTAGACCTGACAAAAAGTTTATTTTGACAGGTAGAAATTGCAGTTTAAAACTGCCCTACAGGCTACAGTGGTGGGCCTGGGACATGCTTTAAGGTGCTACTTCAGTGTGCAGCACAATGAGTTCAGCAGGCCCACCAGTAATATTTAATTTATGGGCCCTTTGTACAAGCAGAACCACTTTACTAGGCACGTATAAGTAAATTAAATGTGCCAATTAAGTGTGAGCCAATTTTACCATGTTTAAAGGAGAGAGCACTAGCACTTTAGCGCAGGTTAGCAATGGTAAAGTGCAAAGAGTACTAAAAGCCAACACAAACAGGTTCAGAAAATAGGAGGGGTGAAGGCAAAAGGTTTGTGACTGACCTTGCAGGGAGGCCATGTCTGACAGGTCCATTATGCAGGTACATGCGTCTAACAAGATGACTTGGTCTTTAATTTCTTTGTTTCACGCTAAAGTCAGCAGGATTATTCCACTGAGTATTGAATGTGGCAACAAAGGCAGTGGCTTATATGTATATTATAATGTGAACAACGTCTTTGTGTTTCCAATAGGACTCTGTAGGAGCAGTGCCCGTGCTTAGGTTTAAAGGTTGCAGGTGGGCAAATTGTCATGTGATACCTCACAGATAATGGGAGTAGGCTGCATTTATAAGATGAGTTACCCCTTCAGTTTAACTTTGCATCCAGAAGGGGGTACTCTTTAGTTAGTCTGCAGGGGCCCTAAAGAATGGTTTCCAATTTGCAATTCCACCAGAAATATTTGTAATTTTGAGTATAGTATTTAGTTGTGGTTACATAAAAGCACACTTGTTTCCTAAAGAAAAAGAATTATTTTTACATTGCTGTGTTTGGTGCTAAGTTTGTGCTAATTTTGTGCAACTCCTTCCTGAGTCAGCCTCAGACTTTGTGCCTCAATACTCCGGGAGTCAGTTTTTATGTTGTGAACTATTTAGCAAATGCACTAGGAAGGGGGTTAATTAGCAGGGTGAAAAGGGTTTTTTACAGCAAACTCAGTGAAAACCACAATAGGAAGATTGTTCCATTGTGAATGCCTTTATGAATAACAATGAGAGGGTACACTGAGACCCTCTGACCCACATCTTTAAGTCAGGAAGACCTAGGTACATCTAATTTCCTTTGTGTACATTTGTAATTTTATGTTATTACTTAGATGTGTAGGAATTAAAGGACTTGTTTTTTCTAAAGTAAAAACACCTGCCATTGATTTATTAAGAATTGCTGCACAATTTTTGAAGTTATTTATACATTTATTTAACCCATTTATTTTTTTCTTTCGGCGTTACTTTTTTTTATCTACGATGTTGATATTCAACTCCTTATAGAACAAAAAGGTAGTAAACTCACTTTACCCTTAATCTTCAGGAATGTCTTATTTGAGTTTTGTATTTGATAACTGTGAGAGGCTGGCTCAGTATATGATGCACACTTAAGTAAGTAAACAACTTGCACTGATCCAGACAACCCTTATGGGGATTTTTGTGGTCTTAGACAAACTTAGAAGCTCTCAAAGTGGTAGCTGTGGAGAGCAGCCTTTAGGCTTAGTTAAGAAGGTGTGTAAAACAGCTCGTTTTGCCAGAACATAATTATATAAGTATAGATTAAGTGAAAAAGATCCACACAGTGTATTTATAAAAAATATGTATTTATGGTAACACACTCACTAACATGTACAGATATCTCCTACCTGGAGATATGCCCAATGCACACAATACTTTACGATAGAAACAGGTAGGTAGCAGTTAATACACAGTGGTCACCAGGGGGGACCAAACCATGTACTAAATAAGTGGAATGTAAACTGCGACTCGAGTCAAGACTGTGCCCAGAAGATGTAGAAGTGTCGGGGACCCAAGGAACCACCCAAAGTAAGTAACTAGGAGCCCCCTAGAGGTCGTGTGCTGAGTGAGAACACAACAGAGTGATCACTATAAGTCAATGGGTAAGTCACGGTTGCAATTTTACTGATGTAGGAGCCTTCCCAGCAGACCCTGAAGAAACCCCATGGAAGACAGAAGGTTGTAGGGCCATCCCACCCATAGATACCTGAGGAACCAGGGTACCTGCCCCAGTCAAGCCGGGTGCATAGGTGTGAAGTGGCGTCGGAAACCGCAATCGAACCCAATGGAGGACTTCACAAAGATGTCGCTGCTGGAGAAGGTGAAAGTGTCCGGTGGAAACCAAAGGTGGATTCAAGATGTGAATAACCTGCAAGCATTGTGGGACAGAGTCTATGCCACTCATGAGTGACCAGGAGGCACGGAAGACGAATGCCCACCAATGTCAGGTGTTATAGGAGAGCTGACGGTGACCTTGGAACTGCAGCTGTGTGGACCAGGCAACGCTGTGGAAGACCAGGACCATACATGAGACTTCCCAGGTCAGATGTCGAGAGCTGAGGGGTCGATGTCCGGCGGGGGCACCAACAAGCCTTGGCAACTGCAACCAACATGGAAGTTGAAGAAGGTGCAATGTCGGGACCAGCAAGGTCCAGGAGACTCACCACAAGCAGGGGAGTCAGGGGAGGCCCTGAGCAATCAGGGAAGCCCAGAAACCTTGGTGGGAGGAACACAACAAGCCTTTGCAACTGCAAGTTGACTCAGTGCACAGGGGTTTAGTGAGAACACTCCTGAGGGATATAAAGATCCACCACCTGTGTTGCTGATTTGGAGTCTGTGGGAGCTTAGTTTTAGCAGACCGGTCAGCTTAGTTGCAGTGCCTGCAGATGCCGGGAAGTGACTCCTTCACTTCAAGGGAGATTCCTTCAGGTGTCTTGGATGCCCACAGGGTTGGAAGGTTTTCTCTATGGAGCACAGACATGGACGTTGAAGCAGACGAGCAGCAAGAGTTTTCCCGGTTTCAGCCTTCATGCCCAGAGCAAAGTCCAGTAAATCCAGAGTGCCCAGGAGGTCGAGGTTGAAGTGGGGTCTGAAATGAATAATGTCCCACAACAAACCTAGTGACTCATCCTCTGGTAAGCCCTTAAGTACCCTAAGGAAAGGGTTGGGGCGATTTATGGTTTTTTCCCTGGGGATGGTTTGTTCAGTGGGGGATACTCCCATGTCCTTTGTACAGTTTTGCGCCAGAGCAGGAGCCAACGGCTCCCTGAGCTGGTTTGAATCGGTCTTTGCAAGGAGGGCGCCAAATGTGCTCCTACCCGGCCCCAATACACTAAACCCTGTCTGGGAGGTGGTCACACCTCCCTGTGACAGGATGCGTATTGTTCTGCCTTCCCCTGCTCGACCTTGGCTCAGCAGCAGAAGGGCAGAATTGTGTCTCTGGTCGGCAGCAACCGTGTTGTGCTGTCCAGGTCTGGAAAACTGGCACTGGGAGAACTAAGGACCTAACAGAAGGCCTTTACAAAACATGATAGGGTTTGTTACAACCAGTTTTGAGATTGCCATCGCGTAATGACGCAGTGCCCCTCTATATGTTATAGGGCTGTCTAACTTACAGAATGGACTTCATAGGTCGTAGAGGTGTCCTGCTCATGCAGGGGCACCCTCAAATTTAGAACTGAGCACCCTGCCTTCATTATTGAACAGCTCGGCTGTAGGGGTGACTTATAGGTTTTAAGTGCAGTGACCCTAGATATAGGTAAACCTATATCTTTCGTAAGTAGTGCTAGCATCAGCTTACACAGGCTGCCATGGCAGGCCTGTAGTGATAGTTTGAATGGTCTCCCATAGGTGGCATAATACATGCTTCAGCCTATGGGGGACCTCTGGGGTACCCTTGCCCTGGGTACCTTAGTACCATATACTAGGGAATTATAATAGTACCTCAATATCCAATCTGGGATGTACCTAGGTACTTACCATAACAATTTAGGGGACAAAGACGAGAGACTTGTGTCCTGATTATCAGGATCCCAGTCAGACTAGTCAGAAACAGCATTACATCAAGCAAAAAGTGGGGGTAACCATAGAAGCAGATCCTACTTTCCTGCCATAGCCAATACTTTGAAATAAAATGAAGAAAAACAAAGACACAGGTTTTAGGGAATTGCCCTTAGACCTGCACCTCTGTTTGGTAGTCAATGGCTCTTGGCCCACACTCAGCCCCTAATTCTATGGGCCTGATTTAGATCTCGGAGGAGGGCAAAACACAAACATGTCGGATATCCCGTCCGCCGTATTATGATCCCATTATATCCTATGGATACGGCGGACAGGATATCTGTCCCATTTGTGATGGAGTATTCCATCCGCTTTGATCAAAATAAGGCCCTGTGACTACAAATGCTCTTGCTCTCAGTGCTGATTTTACCTTCTGCTTTTTACATGATACGTGGTACTCCATTTTAAAGAGCTTAAGGAAATGTCTTCCTTGAGTTTCAGTTGAAGGGCAAAGATAGGCGATCCTTGCAGCTATCTCATCCTGGATTATAGGAATGCATTGTTGTTGGTTTACCTAAATATCTTACCTGTCATCTTCAGATTGTGCTAAATGCAGCAGACACATGTGTTACTTTTTTTTACCTCCGCAAACGTTTTTAAAATCAGAGTTGAACTTTCTCCACACATTACCAGTGAATAAACAGATCTTATTTAATAAACTGTGCTTGGTGCAAGAGGACCTGGTTGGCATTTGTCTGGAGTTTTTCCACTCTCTGCTTTACCCTTATATTTTCTCTCAAATGCTTCTTCCTCTTCTCATGTACTCTCGGTTGTGCCCTTCCGCCGATGCACCAGAACAGGCAGATAATCTTTCTTGATTTTCAGTCCTATTCCCAAGAGGGGTGAAACCCTGAAACCGGTCCTGTGATGATTGTTTCCGGTCCAGGAAAAACGTCGCTTGGCAATTCGGGCTGCACTGTTCCCATGAGGCACAGCGTCAGACTGATTTACATATGGCAATGTCTGAACTGGAGTGGGGGAGTGAGCTAAAGAATAATGATGGATTAAACCCAGATCAGCTGACTGGGGGTGAGTGCTTGCAATGTTCAACACTCCGTCCATCATCCCCTTTGGCTTTGCTTTGTTCGCCCTAAGTTGGCAGTGTATGCCCAGATAAGGGGCACTTGATCACTTTGCCACTAGATTCAAGCTTGCCTGGCTGATGACGGCTGATTAGCCAGAAACCAATCCCAGTATGCTTGCTCCCGGTCCAGGGAAGATATGGCTTGGCAGTTCAGGCTGGACTGTTCCCATGAGGCACAGGGTCAGACTGATTTGCATATGGCCATGTCTGAACTGGGGTGGCGGAGTGAGCTAAAGAATGATGATGGATTAAACCCAGATCAGTTGACTAGGGGTGAGTGCTTGCAATGTTCAACACTCCGTCCATCATCCCCTATGGTTTTGCTTTGTTCGCCCTAAGTTGGCAGGGTATGCCCGGACATGGGTCCCTTGCTCACTTTGCCACTAGATTCAAGCTAGCCTGGCTGATGATGGCTGATTTGCCAGAAAACGGTCCCAGGATGCTTGTTTCCGATCCAGGGAAGACATGGCTTGGCAGTTCGGGCTGGACTGTTCCCATGAAGCAGAGGGTCAGACTGATTTGCATATGGCCATGTCTGAACTGGGGTGGCGGAGTGAGCTAAAGAATGATGATGGATTAAACCCAGATCAGTTGACTGGGGGTGAGTGCTTGCAGTGTTCAGCACTCCGTCCATCATCCCCTTTAGTTTTGAACAGATCTTAGTCACAGTATCATTATGACAGATCACTATGACAGATTCACATCCTACAATTCTGTACTATTTTGTATTGTTTTTGTATATAGGAGGAATTGAATGTTTGATGCACTACAACATACAATAGTACACTTCCGGTATGGAAAAAACTTGAATATGACTGGATGTACTCAATAAAAGAAGAATCTCTGAATTTTCGATTTCATCAATGATCAATTTATGTAATCATTAGATTTAGTATTTAATGTATATTTTCCTGCTTCTCAGTCTAATTTTTTCAGTATTTGACTAGCTCGTGAGAAGTGGGGGCTTCCCTCATTTTCTTTTTTGTCTCTTATGAGAGTGCAAGGTGAAGTACTCAAATGTCAGATGTCAAATGTCAGATGTATTGGTATTGCCCGTGCCTATTTTTCATTTTAGAGAAGTCTACTATAATTTCGTATGTAGTGCACTTAGAACAAAAGGATGTTTAAGTTGAAAAGGTACCCCTTACAATCAACTTTTGTGTTACAAGTGGTATTTCATCAACCAAGTACCCTGTCAGCATATCAGAGAATCCAAGTATCTGATGCTGCAATTGTTAAAGCACAATTCAAGTTACTCTTTAATCTAAATAAATCCCTAAAGCCTGGGGATTGCTCTTGTCTTACCAATTCTCTTAATGTGTCAGTAGTAGAGATGAAAAAGCATTTGCAATGCAATAGGTCTCGCGTTCACACGATTTTGAGCTATTGGTATTGTAAATGGCAATGCCTTTTATTTACAAGATGTTTTAAAACATAAAAAAGGCATTGTTATTTACAATGCCAATAAGTTAAACTTTGCAACACCTCACCCCCCAGTAATTATGTGTCCATGAATCCATCCCCTCATTTAGCACCAACTGCGCAGGTCACCAGCGCGTTCGTGTAAGTTTGATGTGTAGAAAGAATTCGCTAATTGCGGCTTTCAGACTCAAAATTAGTCTGCCCTAATTTCTGAAAGTTGCCCCACTTTTGTTGTTTTTTGCAGTTTTATATAGCACAAACTCAATATAAAGTTATTTGAGCGTTGTATTAGAGTACCAGTTAATTTATATGAGATCATTATATTTTAAGTACTGTGGGGCATATTAACAACAACTAGCGATATTCATCGCTAAATAAGCTTAGCGAAAAAAAAATTATCGCTGCGCATCACCGGATTTTATCGCAGAGATAACATGCTATTAGCAACGTTTATCTCCAAAGCGATAAAATATCCGGCGATAGCGGCGAAATGCGTGAATATCGCTGGAAATTCAGTAATATTCAGGCATTATTGCTAATAGGGACTTAACCTGAATATCCACCTCCCATTGGATATGCAGGCTAAGAAGTGGTCTGAGCAGGCGTTAGGATTTGACGATATTCGCGCTTAGCGTGAATATTTTAATTGCTACGCCTGCATTGATAATAGGCGATAGCGATGTTAGCGACTGCTTTCAGTCACTAACAGGTTGGGTACACCCACTTTGCATGTCATTAGCGATAAATATCGCTGACATGCAAAGCGGGCCCCAAATTGCTCGCTATCACCTGAAAGCTGTCGCTAATTGATGTTAGCGACATGCTAATAGGGCGATGAAATTATCATTTTGCCTGCCTTGGTAATATGCCCCTGTGAGATTAAGTTTTTTGCCCAGAATCATAGGGTGGTGAGCCGGCGAGTTCCTGGGTTGGCAGTTACAGCTTAACTCCACATCCTCTCCTACATACATTTCTTTACATATCCCCACCCCCCTTCACATCCAAACAGCTGCTGTCTTGCCTAGTTCAGAAGCCTTAGAAGGGTTTTGTGTGTCCTGTAAATGCACACAGCCTGCCAATGTGCACAATACTCAGGCTTCATGATTCATGATATTATGAATCCCATGAGGCAATGGTGGAGTTACGCAGGTCAAGCACGAGAACCATTAACAAGAACGTGGAGGTCCCTTGCCACCTCGACTATAGCAATGCCCTTCTCACGACTGGTGATGAGCAGCCTGGTGGCTCTTACGCGTGCGTCTGCAACCACCCGTATTACAAATGTCTGCATATTAAGACCGGTCACACCAGTCCTTTCCTCCCTAAAATGGCTCCCAACACAGAGAGGTTACATAAATTAATAAAACTGCCTGCCAAACATACAATACCACTGGCCATTAGACTCCTTCAACTGATCCCACCTGCTCCAGAAATGCTGCAGCAGCAGACATTTTGAAGTGTGGCATCTCCCTCTCTCCAATTACCTTTTGTGAGTAAGCACCTCGAAGGCTAAGGTAGTTGGCCATCAGTCAGACAGGTAGCCAAATGCATTCACCCAACTCACCGCATGCTTCTAGGACTCCTCCATCTTAAACCCAGTAGACATCTGTGCAGCACTAACCGCAGACCAACAGCTTTGAAAACGTTTCTTACACGCTGCCCTTTCATTATGGACTATGTTATTAACATATGTAGTCAGATTCAAACCCTGCCTTAAGAGACGCCAAGGCCAACCAGACACATATGGGCCTAACTCTTTGGAACAAAAAGGCCATGAACCTGTTAAATAATAAATGAATTTGAAATACCCATGAAACCGTATTTTGTTCTAGACCAAGATAAGATGATTACCTTCAATGTAAACCAAAGGTTATGAACGTAAACAGTTGATTAGAAGGATACAAGCAAGCTCCGTTGCCATTTTGTTTTCCCGATCAATCCATTATAAGCGAGAGACACTCTGAGCCGGCCTTGTTCACAATGACTAAAAGCTTCCAAAATTAAAAAAGAAACATTCCTGAAAGGACAATGATATAAATATTTCACCCTATGCAATTATTACCAGTTTCTCAGCACCCCCATCAAATAATGGCCAATTGCAGAGCGGCGAGTACGGGCTGGCAGCTATGCCAAGAGTCGACACCGCATCAAGGCTGGTCACTAATTAATGACCAGTTCCAGAGGGAGGGCGGGGGAGGGGGTCGAGGTTGGTCCAAAGGTTGCTCTATTGACACGGACTGCCTCTGCACAGGGCACCAGATACAGCCCTAACAAGATAAGGGTGACTAGCAGTGGGGTTGGCTGCAGCCAAATAAGCTCCCCTAACCTTCAGCTCACACAAATAGATATCAAGACTCGTATACAAACGCAAGATGTATGCGAGGATCCGAGTCTAGGGCGTGCCTGTAAAGACAGTATCCTCCTCCACCCGCGCCCCAGACTCTTCTGGCAAGGGGGCACTTCGGGGTTATGATTCCTGGTCTATCTTACCACCCCCAGTAGCCATCAGACCACAGAGCCACAGGAAGCGTGGGGTCCTAGAGACAGGGCCATACACGCAAGTAATAAAAACAAAACATTTTATTTTGGCGCATGAGCAGTATTCCATCAGAGACTGGAACCTTCATACTCTATGGGTCCATGGCAGTGTTACTCAGGGGCCTCTCCCTACCCCCACCCCCGCCAGAACCCCAAAAATAAAATCTATAAAGCAGACATCCGCCTGTCTGCCGATCCGAACCCCAACTCTGAAAACGGTTGTACAATGAACGAATCTTAAAGTCGTCCACTGTTACCCACTGGGAAAAGATTACATTCAAAATACCAAGGCCAAGCACAAGAATTACGGCAGTAAAACTCCTGGCTAATCATAACTAGGAAACTTAAAGTGCACCATGGGCATTGTGCGTGCCTGCAATGAGCTTACAGGAAACATGATTTGGCAGTACACGCCTCCAAAAGATAAGAAAGTGCTTCACATCAGTCGTAAAACAGGCGATCCAGTCCGGATGGGCCAGACGAAAAGGAAAAAAGGGTGGTAACCAAGTAGTCTCCTTTTCAATGGGAAGCCAGTGTTTACCATAAACGCTGACGTCACCCAATGAAAATGAGGGGCGGGGATTCAAGTCCCTTTGTAAAATCTACTCTACCCCAATATTTCTTGCAAAGCAATCAGTGCATGCGCGCTGCAACAGTAGGCGAGACCTAAAAGATGGTAACTTGAATGAGTAATCTCTCCCAGGGCTATTTAAAAGGTGCTCATTAGGCCGATCTAGAAAGAATTGCCTGACTGGAAATTATGTAATTTAAGGATAGCAACTTTCTTAAAACTTTTTCTTCAACCTTATCTAAAAATGACAGTTTTTTTATGTGCTCAAAGGTCAGCTGCAAACAGTTGGAGACATGTTTTTTCATCTGATGGTTAAAAAATCCTGCTTCCCATAAATGTTAAGCCACCTCTTTGCGCTACAGCAGAGGCATTTGGTTAATAAATGTGAAGATTAAAAGAACTGTTCTGTGTAAAAAGCATTCCACTTCACTTGCAGGAACTCTAGAGAAGAGGCAAACAGTCCTGCTGAAGGTATGGCCTCTTCCTTTATTAATATGGTTAGTCTTATGTGGGCCTGGACAATGGAAGTAGACTTGCAGTGCCAGTGATATTAGGTCCTGCAAGACTGCTCAGCTGAGGTCCCAGTGTCACTTCTTATTTCTGCGTAATTGGTTAGGTGAGTTACAGCAACAACTTTACAGCATCTCCACTATGATGTACATTGAAAAGATTGCTAAAATAAACTGAAATTAAATACACCAATTGTACCCTGGCGATCGCTGTTAAGTTTGATTTCAAAAGTCTCAGATTGAAGTTGCTGGTGTAAAGAAACATGCATTTGCCATACTGTAATCAATTTGTACAGCACATGATGTGACTTTAACACCCTTATTTATATTTGGCTGTATTGTGAGTATACATGAGGGAAAATATGAGGAAAATATGTATTTGGCCAACAATTTGTTCCTCCTTTTCTCACCATAGCTGCAGTGGTGACGAAACGGTGGTAAAATGTGACTAAAAATTAGGAAAAGGTGGGAGAAATGTGCTGAGAAAGTGTGTTTCTTTACCTCACTGTTTCTATGCATATTTCCCCTTTACTGCTATGGGCCTGATTCACAAAAGTATTTATGTGTAGTAAAGTTACGAATGCAGAATCTCTGTACTCGGGCAGAATCTCCGCATGACAGACTGCACTGTGCAGAGATTCCACCGCGAGTGTGGAGACTCTGCACTCATAACGTTTACTACACATAAGTCCCTTTGTGAATTGTGCTCAAGATATGGAAGCTGGAATGCATTACAAGTAGTCCAGAAACCTAGTTTGCTGGTGGTATATAAAGAAAAAGTACTTTTTTGAAGCAGGTGCTCTAGCACCAGGGTTCTTGAGTGTGAGAAGCCTACTCCAGCCTGCTTGCAGCACAGAGCACAGGAGTGCAGCTATTATTAGTGCAGCAGGTGCACCAGGGTGCAGGTGGTGTGAAAAGCAAAAATCAATGTGGTCTGAGCAGAAGCATAAGGTCACTGCTATTACAACAGGTGCAGTGACAGCAAGACACAGGCAGGGTAAAGAGCCAATAGCAGTCTGCCGCCAGCAGTGGTGTAACAAAGGCCTCTGCAGCCCCCGCAGTGCAGGGAGACCCCGAGCTTCCGGGGCCCCCTAAGCACAGTACCCTGGCCTGAGAACTTCTGAGTGAGTACCGTGGGAGGTTCCTTGTACTTTGCAGGGGGTTCATGTATGCAGCAAAGAGACGTCACTATCAGTACCGCAGCAGGTGCAGTAGAAGTATGGTACAGATTTGTGAAGAGCCAACAGCAGCCTGCTTCCAGCACAAAGCACAGGGGTGTTGTCTGTAGTGGGGGCAATACCAGGAACTAACACTGGATAAACTCGGGGCCAGGGCTAAGGGATAACATATAATAAAAGACAAACCACATGTTGTGCTCTCACCGTGGCATCAGCCTAGGATGCTGACGTCACCTTTATTTTATACTCTTGGTCCATGCCCAGCCCAGGAAGTTACTGATCAATTCAGTGTTGAAATTGGGCCGGATTGCTCACTACATCCCTCCCAACCAAACATCTGTTAAAGAAATAAACTAAAATAAAATGTTAACAACCTAAAATAAAATAATAACCATGCAAACAAAGTGTCTCTGAATGTTCATTCTCGCCGGTCTGTTTCTTAACACAGAAAATCTCTCAGATGTTGGCTTGGTTGAGGATTGTCTCCCAGTCTATATGGATATCCCCTCTGGGATAGTCTTGTTTCAGCTCTCCATGACGTGTTCATTTCCTGTCATTCTCTCTCTTCTTCTCTTTCTCCATCCGTTATTTGTTCTTCTATCCTTGGTGACCCATTGTCCACTGTCTCATTCATATTGCTCGCTACATTCCTCAGTTCCAACTCTTCGCTACTCGCTTATGTGGGAAGCATTCGTTTCTTAAACCATGATACATTTCTCGCAAATCTCCTCTCCCCTCTCTGAACAGTTATGATGGTTCCCTGCACATTGTTAACTTCCCAGGGTTCCTTTGCAAATGGAGTTCTAAATTTCCCTCCCAGGTGACTGCCTTTTACCACCACTCTGTTTCTTCTGCAGAGTTTTACCACTTTAGCTCTTCTCTTCTTACTGGCTTGTTCATTGTGGTTTTTCCTCTCAAACTGTGCAGCTGTGCTATCCATTTCACCAGGCCTCCAGTGTGCACTCACTGGCACGATGTCTCTTACTGTTCTTTTCATGATTAGGTCGCTGGGAGAGCACCCTGTCGTACTGTGAGGCTTTTGCCTGTCTGCCCTCAGGAATTGGGATAAACACCCCTCCAAACCTTCTCGTTGGTTAACACCAATTCTCAGTGCCTTGTTGATTGTATGCATAAACCTCTTCACCTCGCCGTTGGCATAAGGCCCTTGTGGAGTCAACTTTCGATGATGGATGTTGTGTTGCTCTAAATTTTCTCTGAATTCTTGTTTGTGAAAAGGCGGCCCATTGTATGTCTGTATTTCTTCCGGCATCCCCAGTAGAGCAAATTCTTTTTTTCATTACCAGTCTTATTGCTTCAAATGCTGTGGATCTCACAACCTTGACAACCGGGAACTTGGAATAGCTGTCCATCATGACCACAGTTGATCTCCCGTCAGGGAAGATCCCAAAGTCCATGCTTATTACTGCCAACGGCTTTTTACTAGGTGTTTCCGTGAACACTTGGGGGACGGGGGCTTCTCCTCCAGTGATAAGACAAGCATGACAACTCCTCACCTTGTCTTCGACCGTGCGGGCTACAACGGGAAAGCAAACTTTGCTTCTCAGTTGAGCTTTGGTTTTTTCCATTCCCTGATGACCTGGTGTGCTTGATCGACCGTCTTCTTAAAAAGCCTTGTTGGCATTTTTGACATAGGGGTCAGCCATGGTATATAGAAGATGTTAACTGCACAAATTCTGACACAGGCATATTGTATGTCATTTTTTCTGTCATGGGGTGGCCATGGCATATGGGGAAGGGGGCTCCAATGTCAAGCATGTAATGCCACAATAGAGATAATTCTTGACATATAGGGCCACCCAGAGCACAGTTTGAAAATTAAGTGGGACCATATTCATGGGGAGCTTTAGATTTTATTGACTTGGCACACAATGAAAGGATTTTAAGTGTAATCAGTGTCCTTTCAGAGGCTAAGGTGTTTTAGTAAATTGAGCTTTACATGTATTAAAATTCTCTTGGGGTGTAAAATCCCATCAATACACTTAGAAGAGGTGTGACTCACTTGATTCACTTACTCACTACAGTTCAGGGGAAGTATTATGCCTCACCACTTTCGAAGATCATGCCAGCACCCTAGTGTATGTGAAACCTGTAATAATTTGCCTGTGTTATGCTATTATATTAATCACGCAGTTCTTATGCAACTTCAGAGATGTCAATTATTGTGATGTCATCAGGGATAAGGTCATGTAATGTTGCTTCCTGGGAACATTCAGAGGCAAAAGCAATGTGATGTCACTTTCTGTGATGCCATTAAGGTGAAAGTGTTTGCAATGTCACTTCTACTATCCCGGGCACTTTGGTGAATCAACGTCCTTGATTTTGTAACATGTCCCACATTTATTCTCTCCACGTAGGAGGAGTGAGATGCACAGGCCATAACTTGACCATTGCCCAGGTTCAAGCTGCTGAGTTGGTATACCTGTGCTTACTATAAAGCCAAGATTGATCCTCAGGTCATTATCAGGAAAAGATACTGATAATACCCTACCTTAGTTTGAATCTTAAATATACAGACAAGGAAGAGGGTCAGAGCATAAAGATCCAGCACCAGCCACTTGTTGAGTGCGATAGCCTCTAAAACCTTTCAATCACCTCGGTGCATTTGGTCCGTGGTGTGACCCACATACACCCCAATTTAGGCATTTCAAGAACCACCACTAAGAAAAGCACAAAATTGACCCAGCACCTGAGAAACACAACAATAATATATTATGTGATGGCAATGTAGCATCATATTTCTTAAAACAAAGCAGGATAAAACAGATAGCTTCCCAATGAAAACGGCAAAACAATGGTATTTTGATTGTAGAGAACACGGTCCTTTTATTACGAAAATTGTTTTTATTCTTAGCAGACACAACAAAATTGCTTGCCAACGCGATTCATCCCTTTCTTGGGACTTCTTCAGGGCTCGAATAGGTTCCTTTAATTGTTGTTATTTAAAGTGTAGACTTATAAATTGTTTTGATCAGCAAATTACATGTAGCGTATCTGAGGTCAGTGTAGTACCCGTATGAACAGATAGTGTCAACACGGCATCATGTGTCCCGTCATTAAGTAATACATATTTGGGAATGAGTGTATCCCTTCGCCTATGTGTGGGCGTCCCGTTCTGAAGAAATTTTGCAAAGGAGCTATCTGTTTTATCCTGCTTTGTTTTTAGAAATATGATGCTACATTGCCGTCACATAATATATTATTTGTGTTTCTCGCGTGCTGGGTCAAATTTGTGCTTAGTTTAGTTCTTGCCTATCTGAATGGATCTAAGGACCTTCTGGCAAATTATTGTCCAGCTGGGTACATCTGTCTCGGCCCAAACCTCTGGCTTGAGTCCCAGTAGAACTAAACTTGGGTCCTCTACTATGGATAGCCCACTATCACCCTTACTACAGCCAGTGCCTCTTTCCAATACATCCTCAGTATAGAGCATTGCTTCAAAATATGCATATTGTCTTCTTCTGAACTTTTTTTTCTGATACATCACTTTCCACTATTCAAAATACACATGCACTGTAATATTTTTACTTCATATACATGTTTGAGTTGGATTTCCAGGCTGTTCTTGAGCAATTTTGATGCCTCGAAAACACTAGTGCCTCAATTTTTGCAGTAGTTACCTTCTAAAGTGTAAAGATCCAAAAGTACTAAAACCTCCAGAACTTGTCAGTGAATTGCTTCCCTCCTTGCCCAGCTCCACCTGGTAGCTGCTGCCCCTTGCATGTCCACTGACCCTTTTTGGTTGGTGATTGGTTTGAGGCCCTTGTCTACCCGCAGTCACCTGTATGCACCTCATCCACGGGGGTCTAGTGGGGAGCATCTTTGCGCTGCTGCTGGTCTGCCTTCTAGCCTTGTGCTACTGCCTCTTTTTCCCCTCTTCCTTCTTTGCACTACTTGTTTTGTAATCCCTGGTTGACCTTGCGATTGAGTTCTGGCAGTAGAACCACGACCACAGACCTACAACACAGCAGTAAAGCACCAACCGACCAGAAGTAGAGATAAGGCTTTATTGAAAGTACCAATAATGCTCCAAATAAAGTTCTATAATGTCCCGAACTAACCAAGGACCGGGTTCTAGTCACCCTGCATATACCTGATGTACCCACACCGTCCTCCGCATGAATGCCGGTCCTGGCACTCCCTAACAGAGGGCACTGTGCTATGAAATGGCCGACAATGCCACTCGAGCTTGTCTTTCAGCAACAGAGACCGGTAAATACCTGGCCTAACCGTCCCCCACATGAATGCCGGTCCCGGCACTCGCCAACAAGGGGTACAGTGATACGCTGTGGCCCGCAATGCCACCCTAAAGCAGGGATCTTGACTCCTGGGGTGGAGCGAGAGACCTCGGCTCCCCCATCTCTGACTATCGTCTTGCCCTGTGAAGTCCGTGATCCTTTGGCTGATAGGAATAGCGTGAAGGCCTTCCTTGTTATGATTCCTTCATAGATTGTTGGTATCAATGCCCTCGAAAGTATTTTGCCCTGATGACAGAACGCTCAGGAGCAGCCGCTCAACTGGCGCTTGATTCCCGTTTGTTCTGGCATTATTTATCAAGGGCCCCAGCTAGACCCACAACTAAGTCCCCAAAGTACTCACGCTCCGGTCGGGTCATGAATGCGCGGCCGCCCAACTTGTTGAATCACCCACACCTTGGCACGCTCTGGCAGGAAGTAGAAAAAGGAACGCTGTTCCTTTCCTCACAGCGATTCCACGTACCTTGGCTCCAGCTCGTCAATATCCGACACTGTTCCCGGCTGCCGCCATTGTTTTATGCGCTTCCTGGCGTGCGCGTGCGCCGCGCACAGCATTTCGGGATTTGAAGTTCGTTCGGGGCCGCTGCTGGGAAATGAAGTTCCGTTTTCACCCACTAATGCGGTACAGGTTGTTATCGTGCCGCTTGCTGCTCCGTGCCGCCACGAACCATGACACACAGTTTTCAAAGCTGCCATCACCACACACCTCCTGCTAAAAACCACAAAGAAAACAGCCCTCTGTTCCACTCAGAACCCACGGAGATTGGCTCCGGAGTCCCCAGGCCTTTTCCTTGAACCCCACCCTCTTCAGCGTCTACATGGCCCGCTCACTGCCAAAGTCAGGAACCATGGACTCAACATTGTCTCCTACACTGACAACACTCAGTTGATCCTCTCCCTCCCCAAAGAGCCCACAATCCCCAGAAACAACTTCCATGACAGGATGAAGGCAGTCGCCACCTGGATGAGAGACAGCTGCCTCAAGCTCAACTCAGACAAGACCAAATTCTTCTTCCCGGGGACCAACCAACAGCTCCACTTGGGAAGCCTCCTGGTGGCCCAAAATGTTAGGAACCCCCCTATACCCACAGACCATGCATAAGTACCTTGGCATCATACTGGACTCCTCGCTCACTGTGAACCACCAGATCAATGTCATCTCCTCATCATGCTTCCAAATGTGATTTTTCCAAATCTTCTACATTTAATGTTTGCAGGGGATTCTGGGTAGGAGCAAATTGGGGGATACAAGCAAGTCACACCTCCCTAGACCCCCCCCGGTTGTCTAGTTTTCATAAATGTCTGAGTTTGGTAGGTTTCTCTAGATGACCACCGAGCCCAGGAGCAAAAACGCAGTTGACTACCTTGCAAAACCAGATTGTTTTGTGATAAATAATTTTTATGTCTTCACAGTATGTTTCGGGCCCTTCCCTGCCATGGGTACTTGGCCCACCCAGATAAATGAGGTACCATTTTTAATGGGAGACCTATTGAAACTCTGGGTGGTAGGAAATTTGAATCAACCCAGTTATCCCACAATTTTCCCACACAGAAATAAAAGAAATATGTGATTTTTCCAGTGAAATTTTAGGTTTGCAAGGGGTTTTTGGGTAGGAAAATGTTGGAGGATCCACTCAAGCAACACCTCCCTGGACTTCCCTGGGAGTCTAGTTTAAAAAAAATTCTGGGTTTGGTAGGTTTCTCTAGATGGCCGCCAAACCCGAAACTAAAAACGCAGGTGACTCCCCTTGTAAAACCTGGTTGTTTTGTGATAGGTCATTTTTATGTCTCCACTATACGTTTTGGACCCTTCCTTGCCTCGGGTACTTGGCCCACCCACACAAGTGAGGTATCATTTTTAACAGGAGACCTATGGGAACCCTGGGTGGTAGGACAACTGTGGTTGTTCTGATTCTAGAATATTATGGCTCAGTAATGTAAGGAAAACGTGTTAGGGTCCACGAGAGGCATACCATCCAGTACTCCATATAGTCTTTATTTTTCAAAAATATCTAGAGTTGGTAGATTTTCCCTAGACACAATGTACACCTTGGCAGGGAAAGACAGACAGGGCAAATATTAATGCCCATCCATCTGTTTCTCAAGTACACATACAAACTGGCTGGATTTGGCACAAGGGTGAGTGAAAGGTTCAAAATGTATATTTTATTAACAAGAGACTTCACAAAAATGAAATGCACGGTTAATATTTAAAGGTTAAAAACCTGAAACAATGACTCACAGCTTGTGAGCTGTAAAGCAACGTCAAGGCGCCAAACTCTTTACAGGTCATTCACACACCTTCATACTTGACACACACATTCACACCACCAGCCGTGGGCCTAGCACATTACAACACTCACATCAGAACATGGAAAGACAAAGTATATCTCGGCAGAGAAAGACATAAAAGACAAATATTACTTCACCACTAACTATTCCTTAAGTACACTCACATACTGCTTGGAATTGGCAGGAGGGTGAGTGAAATTTTATTAACAAGAGATTTCACAAAAATGAAATACACTGTTAATAATTAAACGATTTAAAACCTGAACCGATGACTCACAGCTCGTAATCTGTAAAGACACTGCAAGGCACCAACCTCTTTACAGGCCATTCACACACCTTTTATGTGTGACACACACAAGACCATTCACACCGCCAGCCATGGGCCCAGCATGTTACAACAGTCACATCAACAGACAGCACCATTCAAGGGCCCATCACTTTCATATGCCCACATGACTGACACAGAAACTACACTGGCTGGTGGTTGATGTACTGAGCGCAGTGGCATTTGGCTAGCAGTATGTAGTGACCAGCAGCAAGTCACTACTCACACACCCCCAGCCAAGCGTCAGTCCACACACACTACCAGTAAAGCACCAGTCTACACACACCACCATCCAAGCGCCAGTCCACGCAAACCACCAGCCAAGCGCTAGACCACACATACTGCCAGCCAAGCACCAGTCCATGCACCCCGGCAGCCAAGCCCCAGTGCACGTATACCACCAGCCAAGTGCCAGTCCAGGCACACTGCAGCCAAGTGCCAGTCCATGCACACCACCAGCCAAATACCAGTCTACGCACATGCCAGTCAAGCACCAGTACATGCACACTGCCAGCCTAGCCACAAACCATGCACTCTGGCAGCCAAAATCCTGTCCACACACACCACCTGGCAAACTCCAGTCCATGCACACCACCAGCCAAGCGCCAGTTCACACACACCACCAGCCAAGTGCCAGTCTATGCATACTGTAAAAAAAATTTTTTTAAAGAAAACACAAACCAATGCAAAGTAGATACAAAACTATAACTACAAACACAACAGCTGTAACAAAATACATTGCACTAATGGCAACCGTGAAACTGAACTAAAAATATAAAACAATACAGACCAGGAAGTTTACTTTTACACTCACGGTTGCTCTCGAAAACTCTTTTGTGTGTGATACAATCTGAAACATGTGGGCACAGACAGCCCAGGATAAGAAAACAATCAGCACAGTGCATACAACTCTCCTTCACATACCTCTTCGCAAACAGACTCTGCAACTCTTACAGGAATTGCTTTTTTGGGGCTGGGGAGGAATGTAATCAGGAAAGTGGCGAGCTTTCAGTCTAGCTACATCCTCCACCACTTCAACTCTAGGAATACTTGCCTGTTCCACTACAACAAGGCAGCCTATCACAGACTCTTGAAACTGAACAAAAGTCATCCTTGATGCTGGACAACAATCCTTGAACTTAACAAAAGCATTAAAAGTTGCTAAATTGAAGAGATGGATGGCCAACTTCTTATACCAAATGTAAGCCTTACGAACAGCAGTGGAAGGTTCTAACATTTGATCTACTCTTTCTACACCACCCATGTTGTTATTGCAGTCTACAATGCATACAGGTTTGCACACTTCAACAACCTGACCCCAAACAGACACAGGTGAAGTACTTTTTATCATGGATGGTAGTCAGCATGTAGACATCCCTCCTGTCAACAAATTTCACAGCTAGCAGTTCATCACTACGTAAGGCACTGCATTGTCCCCTCTCAAGTCTTTTGCAAACAAGCTCTTTGGGGTAACCTTTATGGTTAGAGAAGATTGTGCCACAATCAACAGTGTCCACTTTGAACAATTCCCTAAATAATTACACACCAGTGTAGAAGTTATCTAGGTACAGATGGTGGGTGACCTTTGTTAAAAAGTCCTCTACCAAGCTCACTAACTCCAAAAGTGGATGGACAACAAGGGGGATCAATAGTGGAATCCCTAACAGTGTACACCCAGAAATTACAGACATATCCTGTCCTACTCTCAGACAACATAATACATCTTAATTCCAAAATGTGCCCCCTTGCTAGGAATGTACTGCCTAAAAACCAAACAGCCCTTGAACAGAACCAAAGATGGAGTATAAATCTTTTAAAATCGATCTGCAAAGTAATCAAGGACAGGCCCCATCTTAAAAAGACAGTCACATTCCGGGTGATCTTGTGGCGATGCTAAAGCATTATTGACAAAATGCAGTAAACCAAAGCAAAAGTAAATTCTGATCATGATTCATAATTGCAGAAAATATGGCCATTGCCATCAAGGGACTGGTAGACTAATATGAAGACAGGGATGGCTTTCTTATCAAGCCTCAAGCCCATCAAAAAAGTTAAACCCAAAAACATCTTCATCTCATCCAGATTTGTGGTAGGCTACCGGGTAGCATTAGAGCGGGATATAAGTCTGGTACTGTTGTCCCTCAAATACTGTTCAGCATATAAATTAGTCTGCTCATTAATCTCAGCCAGAAATGCATCATCCATGAACAAAGGAAAACTTTATTGGCAAAACAATTTCACAATTTATTCTACACCCTGCATCACCACTAATGGCAGGCAACACCGGCTGCACCATGTTTGGATCAACCCAGAGTCCAGCACTTCCAATGGGAAGCCCTGCAGCCCCAGGCTGCAATCCAGATGCCTCTAGCTGCACCATCGACACTTCAGTGTCCTTCTCTAAAACAGGCACTTCATACGCACTGAAAGTAGCTTCATCCGCACTGAGGCCAGCTTCATCTGCACTGGGAGTAGCATCATCAGCAGATGATTCCTTGTGGACAGAAAACTCACTGCCAGAATCTTGCACTTCCTCCTCTGCCTCAGATGCAATGTCAGTCTCATAATCATGGTCAGAGTAATATTAAAAAAACATACCAACAACCTGCTGAGCAGTAATCCTGCAGGTAGCCATAATACTTACTAATAAAGGTAACTTGACAAACAAAGTCAACAACAACAAACACTTTGTAAAATAAGTAATAAACAAAATGTGGCTTTATCACAAAGACCTATATACTCTACAATGATATCACTCATTTGCCAGTAACATCTGGACTCACCACCATCTACTCTGCATAGACACAGCAAGGACCAACAAAAGCTCACTAAAAAAGTTAATTAACCATAAGACAACACAATGCATATCGTGCAAAAATCCAAAAAGAATTTCACACTCAAAACATAAGCTAAATATGCTGCTATTTGACACCACTTCCAAAATATTCATGCATGCATGAAAATAGTACTCATTTGGAGTAAGCACAGCAAAAACGTATTTCTTATCAAACACATGGAACTACACAAACTGCACATCAACCAGCCGAAACCACAAACAGGAATTAAAAGCTTTGCACTAGAATAAAAAAGAGAAATAAAACATTACAATCACATATGCAAATAATGCACCAGTCGACACACAAACACACCACCAGCCAAGCTGGGGGCAGATGGCCCTTAAAATATGGGCAAAACATTACCTCCCAAAAGGGGAGCGACCCTTGCCCAAGGGGCCGCTCCCCACAACAGAAATATTGCCTAAAAGTAAAGTCCCTGGTTTCCAGGGGATTCTGCCCCACTTGAGAGCAGATGGGCTTAAAAGCATAAGACTGATCTGCCCCCAAGGAGGAAACTGCCAAAATATTAACCCACTAAAGGGGAGCAAACCTTGCCCAATGGGCTGCTCCCCACAAAAAGATATTGTCGAAAAATAAAATACTTATTGTCCAGTATCTAATGCCCCCCTTGGGAGCAGATGAGCCTAAAAGCATGAGGTCGATCTGCCCCCTAGGGGGTCAGAAATGGCCAAAATATTCACCTCCTAACAGGGAGCGACCCTTGCCCAAGGTGCCACTCCCCACAACAGATCCATCTTGTCAAGTGGGCATTCCTGCTGCACAATCGCTGCCCCAAGTGCGATCGTGCATCAGGAATGCTCTGAAGAGACATTGGAGGAAAGGAAAACCCTTTCAGTACCCAGATGCCTTTTTGTTACAACCCCCCCGAGGAGAAACGTACCTTTCTCCTAGATGCGCAGGAAGCAAATGGCTTCCAACGTGTCCAGTAAGCACTAATGACATCAGCACAGGGTGTATCATGCCCTCATTAACCCATGCTTGCAGATGTTCAAGTAAAGCTTTACTAAAGAGTTTGCCAGAGGAATCGAAGAAAAGTTCAAGCAATTGTTCTGAAGCAGAATCTGTGTTGTGTTGTACTTATATTGTGTAATGATGGTGTTTTGTAAAAACCTTTTCACTGCACAAAACCAATATATGTTGTATTGTCAATAATTTTTTTTTAAATCTCACTTGGGCAACAGTTAGGTTGTGTTATGTTGTGTCATGTCGTGTTATGTTATGCAGATTTTTAGAGTGCACTATTACCGGGAGAGTATCCTGGTACTGAGCATGTGTGATTCTAGCCAAACATAGGGTCTAGTGGGACTACACAAAAAGCTAGGCCTTTAGCTTCTTGTGGAATTTAAGAAGTGAGCAGGAGGCTCTTTATGTGTAGCAGCAGACCGTTAAATGCTTTAGGAGTGATATAGGAAAAAACTTGACAGTTGGACCAGGATTTCATATGCGTGGGATGTGTGCAAGTCTGAAGGAGCGGAAGTGTTTTGAAGCTTTGTGAAAACAGATGCGATTGTTGAGGAGTACTGAGCCAGTGTTATGCAGTGCCTTGAAAGTGTGGGTGAGGAGTTTGGAATGCATTTGTGTTGGGACAGAAAAATACCTTGCATGGTGACACATGTCAGGAAGGAGATTAGGCTGCCAAGAGAATCATAAATAGCAATGTTGGGGCCCTGAGGTAATCTTGTGATGTATATATATCATTGTAGCTGATATTCAGGTGTGAGACTCTAATTATTCCCCTGGTCTACATTGCGGTGCAATCAGGAGTTGGTCCTGGAGTGCTATCTGGAGGAAGGGCATGGCAGAGAAGTGGCACTTCAAAGGGAAGCAGACCACCAACACAGAATTCAATGACTCAGACCCTAAATCACATTTGGTGTCTGGAAATGGACATTAAGAAGGGGAGCTTCAGTCCCCCGAAACTGTCAGCTGTTAAGCACAGGCTATGTGAGAAGGTAAAGCTCTGCAAGACTTCTGCCTGTGTCTAGGACTGGAGGCCAAGGCCTGCTAGTCTCCATGCTGGGTGAATGGACATCACCCAGGATACTAGGATCACCTGCATTGGAGCCAGGCGGGCTATCCCACCTGCCTACTTTCCAAGATCATTGAGCCCTTTGAGGGAGAGGAGAGTTATGGGGGAGCAAGGTCCAGATTGCTTGAGCTGTATTAAAAGCACTGGATGGGAAGCACCAAGCTCCCCCTTCGTGCCGCCATTTCCCCGTTTGCCAAAGGGGCTCACCACTAAACTGAGATTGGTCCAGGTGCACAGGACATGTGACTGCCGAGATCAGTGACACCGCATGCCAGAAGGGGCCGCCATAGTGAGGATGAACATCTAAGGGGTGTCTGCGCTCTGATTCTAGGTACTGCAGCAGCCCTGTATGCCAAGACGGGCTACAGGTACCACTTTGGCCTTAAAGTTTGGGCTGTTGCCCCAAACAGAAAGAGAAGTGATGTGATCAGCGGGTTAAGCTAGCACTGCATGATCTGCACCTGATAACGTCCACCAGGTTCACTGAGAAACCACTGAGGACATTGTACCCTCAGTGGAGATTGAGTCGGGACACCGGTGGATCACACCAGCCCCCATTTCTTCTCTCTGCGAGGGGGAAGAGCAACATACCTTTTTTATTCACTGAGCGGGCACATCTCTGATCACTGGAAACTGACAGGCTGCGCTACTTGATAGGAAGAGCCTGAGCCTCCGTGTGCTGCCCCATCCATCGTGAGCATTCAAACTTTGCCGTACAGGATCTGGACTTAGGAGCACCACTGAACACTGCCATCCCACCAGAGCGGGTAAGACTGAAACTGGGCCTTTGGGGCCCTGGTAGACTTGCTGCTAATGGTGCTGTGACACTGTAAATGCATTTGACTAAATTCCTAAAAGTTCACAAACAGGAAAAAGAGAATGAAAACTTACCTGTCTTACCGTGACTATATATACCAACCAACAAGAGCGAGTACCCTGTTTACCTAACAAGAGTTCCTATAGAGTCTCTAACTCTCAACAATAAGGGGTGCTGAGTTTTTTTTAAAGAACACTCACTCACCAACCTAGTTGGTTACATCCATCATCATTGGGTTCAACACTGGGAGCTGAGAGCCTTGAACGTACGCTTCAAAGCCTTATTACAGCAGAACTGGTTGTTTTGAGCAAGGTGAAAAGAGTGCAAGTGATTTAAAATTGACTCAAGGTCATCTACCTGAAAGGTAATTTAATATTGGTGACCATGGGCAAGTTTTAAAATCAGTGTTGGATACTTTTGAGATGTCAATGGTCTCATGTACCCCCTTATCGTGGTCACTCATATGGAAAATAAAGACTCGATCACCTTCCTGGATGTGACAATCTTTGCTGAAGAGAAAAACTGAACACCAGTACCTACGGGCAGGAACACTTTGCTAAGGTTTGATAGCTTCCACCAAAGAACACTGAAAGACAACCTTCCATACAGCCAGTTCTTGAGGTTAAGTATGAACTGTACAAAAAATAAGACTTCAAGATACCAGCAGCAGCCTTGAAGAACAAACTCAGAGACAGAGAATACCCAGAAAAGATCATCAGGGCCACAGGCAAAAGTGCGAACAACCAAAACAGGTAAGCCTTTTTGGAAACAATCACCCACATGGATACAGCCATTCCTCTCACATGTGTTACAACTTACAACATGATCTCATATTAGGTGAAGAAAGTAATTAACAAGCACTGGAGGATCCTGGAGGATCTTACGTACAAGCAGTCTGGATTCTGAGAAAACCTTTTGTTCATTTAACTGGGTGAGGAGCCTTAAAGACAATGAGCACACAGAAGAAAAACACCCAAGTGTGGACCCACGTCCTTAGTAGTTGGGGCCTACCAGAAGTTATGGGACACTAATACTGCGAGAACTGCAGTGTATGCCACCTCACAAGTACAGCTAAATCTCTAAGTGTGAAAAAAGGCAAGGTACGGACATTAGGACACCATGCCACTTGTAACTCCTCCAACATGGTGTATCTCATAAACTGCCTTTAAATTCTTATATATGGAGGCATGACCATTAGTAAGGTAAAACGATGGATCTGCGAACACTGCAGTAGCATACAGTGCAAGAAAAATGCCACATGGATGACCAATAATTTTCTGAGAGCAGGACATACCACCAATGACATGAAATGCGTGGAGATTAAACAAATTGAACATACCTCTGGAAATACGGCGTGTGTCCTACTGGAGAGAGAACAAAGATGGATATATTGTATGTCCACCAACAAGCCAGGATTAAATGACAGTATCCCTTGGCACACTGTACTACAACAACAAGAATGTTTATAACACCTTTACCTGAAATTTCCAATCAACACCCAGAATGCTAATAAAGTTATGTATAAGTATCCTTAAGAGGGAACCAAATCAAGTGCTACCATAATAACCATACATGCATTATGTGGGAGCAGGCTGGCTATTACTAGCACTGCCAACAAAAGATATATTACCACCAATAGGGGACTTGACTGCATACGTCACATAAAACTCATGGCCATGTTTTACTTATAGCTCCTTCCTATACTGATAGTATGATTCCAGAAAAGAAAACAATTGTGACTGGAAGCTAACTGTACTTTATAGTTAGAACAAATATGAGACATTTTACATTCTCCTTCCACTTAGGTCAGGCTAAATACTAAGGGCCAGATGCATCAGTGGTTTTTGTCCATTCTGTGTCTATGGGAAAATGTGTTCATGCATATGGCCCTAAGAGAAGCCCAAAATAACAGCCAATTAACTTTCATATACATAGAATCGCGGATCACATTAACTATGCACAGAAAGCTGAAAAATTGTGATTGTTTTGGTAATAGATTAAAGGGCTATTAGCCATTCCAACATAGCGGCCATTGACAAACATAACTCCCAGTGCTACTGCACAGCTCCCCCAGGGGCTGGGCCTCCTCTCATTAGGGCGGGTTGGGGTGCCAGCTCACTGTCAGAGCTGCACCCGAGACACGCTGATACTTAGATGCATGTCTGGCTTCATGCCCACCCTGTATGGTGCAAAAAGAACATTTGATGGACAGAATGCAGAACAATGTCATACATTCACTCCAGTACAGAGATCTGGGACTATATCCATAGTTTTTTTGGTCACCATGCCATTCCAGGTTCGACCCAGCCATATGCAAATCAGTCTTGACCCTGCACCCAATGGGAACAATCCAGCCTTAACTCCCATCAATTGTGTGCCTTTTGCTTTCTCGCTCCTAAGTGCGCCAGGTATGCCTAGGCGTGGGTCCTGGGCTCACTGTGCCACTGGAATCAAGCTATCCAGGCTGAAGAAGGGGTGAAACTCCCAAACCGGTGCTTGTTTCCGGTCCAGGGAGGACCTGGCTTGGCAGTTCAGGCTGGACTGTTCCCATGAAGCAGAGGGTCAAGACTGATTTGCATATGGCCAGGTCTAAACTGGGGTGGCATGGATCTCTTGACTGGGGGTGAATGTCTTAATTTGTTCTGCATTCTGTCCATCAATTGTGTGTCTTTTGCTTTCTCACCATGCATGGTGGGCCTCACATACAAAACGATTTGAATCCGCCTTGGAGAAATTCTGCAAGGATGATGCATTACCCTGCAGCCAATCACTGCCAGGGCATGTAATTCACAACCACAATAGGTACTCAACCAATATCACACACAGCTTGTGCATCCCTGAAAGTATCACTATTCAGGAATCCACAATTCTTTAGCCACTGATGCAGCATCCATATTAGGATACAGTGCTCAAGAGGAAGAACCGTTGGTGTATCGGAGGGTAAGACACCTTAATAAAGTGAGTCAGGGGAGGTGGGGGTTGTCTGGAGATCATGTTCAGACTTTGGGACAAGATCTTAAGTTAATCCTCACTACATATACATTTTTAGAGTGTGATAACATGGTCCACCCCCTTGGAGTGATCTATGTTGTGAAGTTAATCTGCACAGCAATTAGTTTCTTAATCAGGTTTCCATTTCTCATACAATGTTTAAATATGTCACAAACCTCTTTAGGAACAGCCATCATAAACACTGTAGAAGAATACCTTTGTTGCACCCATGGCATGATTTGAATGAGGTGGATAAGTATTAATGATTGGTGGAGGTTCCGGCATGCGTGAAACGTAGTGCATGACCCTGGGTTATGCCTGTGTTCCAAACGTTATGTTTAACTAACTACAATGTCTTTCTCATTTATATTATCTTACAGAACTTGTCACAAAAGGTGATTCAAAAACAGTGAGAATAAATACAAGCTAATTTACGTATGTTTTAATGTGCATGTGTACTTTCCTTCGGTCCTGACGAAAGCCATATTGACCCACTATAGCACTTAGCATGAAAGGCTGAAACATGTTGACCATGATAAGGGGTACATGAAACCACTGATGTATCAGAAGTATTCAACACTAATTTTAAAACTTGCTCAATGTCACCAACATTAAAATACCTTTCAGGTAGGAGACCTTGAGTCAATTTTAAATGACTTGCAAGTTTTTCACCTCACTGAAAACAACCAGCTCTGCTGTATCCAGGCATTGAAGAACATATTGGAGGCACTCAGCTTCCAGGGTGGGAAACCCAGTGATGAAGCATGTCACCAACTAGGTCGGTGGGTGAAAGTTCTTTAAAAAAAAACTTAAGGTGTCCCCGCTTAGTACTGAGAGTTTTAGACTCTATAGAAACTCGTGTAAGGTAAACAGGGAACTTGCTCTTCTTGTTTCGTATACATTTCTAAAAGGTCAGATGGGAGTACTCTAGAGTAATGCCTAGTTTGCATTCCCTAATGCGGCCACCGTTGAATGGGGAATAACCCTGAACACGTTACATGAAGGTGGGTGGGACAGGGATCCACCTGACCACTACTAGAGCCCGCTGCCTCAATGGGGATTGTGTTATTGCATTTGAATGTCGCATCTGTTGCTTGCCAACCTACACAAGCAAGGTACCATTTTTCTCTGAAGACTTTGGGGAACGCGGTGGGTAGAAATTTGTGGATCCATGCAGATTCCAGAACTTTCCACCACAGAAACGTGAGGAAAATGTGGTTTTTTTACAATTTTTTAGGTTTGCAAGGGATTCTGGGTAACAGAACATGGTGGGACCAGTCAAGTCACCCCATCCTGAATTCCCCTGGGTGTCTAATTTGTATAAATGTATAGGTTTTCTAGGTTTCTCTAGGTGCCGGCAGAGCTAGAGTTAGAAAACTACAGCTAGGCACTATGCCAAAAAAGGGTCATTTTTCACTGTGAAATTGTGGTGTGTCCACGTTGCGTTTTGCGCCATTTCCTGTCACGGGTACTAGGCCAACCTTAACAAGCAAGGTACCATTTTTCTCAGAAGAGTTTGGGGAACACAGGGTGGGTGGAAATTTGTGGATCCACGCAGATTCCAGAACTTTCCACCACAGAAATGTGGGGAAAATTAGTTTTTTGGGACAATTCTTTTGGTTTGCAAGGGATTCCTGGGTAACAGAACCTGGTGAGAGGCAGTCAAAGTCATCCCATCCTGGATTTCTATGGGTGTCTAGTTTTCAAACATGTATAGGTTTGCTAGGTTTCCCAAGGTGCCAGCAGAGCTAGGGTGCAAAAACTACAGCTAGGCACTTTGCCAAAAAAGGGTAATTTTTCACTGCAAAATTGAGGTGTGTCCATGTTGCATTTTTCGCCATTTCCTGTCACGGGTACTAGGCCTACCTTAACAAGCAAGGTACCATTTTTCTCAGAAGAGTTTGGGGAACACAGAGTGGGTGGAAATTTGTGGATCCACGCAGATTCCAGAACTTTCCACCACAGAAATGTGGGGAGAATTTGTTTTTTTGACAATTGTTTTGGTTTGCAAGGGATTCTGGGGAACAGAACCTGGTAAGAGGCAGTCAAGTCACCGCATCCTGGATTTCTATGGGTGTCTAATTTTTATAAATGTATAGGTTTGCTAGGTTTCCCTAGGTGCCGGCTGAGCTAGGGTTAGAAAACTACAGATAGGCACTATGCCCAAAAAGGGTAATTTTTCACTGTGACATTGGGGTTTGTCCACGTTGGGTTTTGCACCGTTTCCTGTCACGGGCACTAGGCCTGCCCATGCAAGCGAGGTACCATTTTTTCTGAAGACTTTGGGGAACGCGTTGGGTAGAAATTTGTGGATCTATGCAGATTCCAGAACTTTCCACCACAGAAATGTGAGGAAAATGTGGTTTTTTTTGACAATTTTCTAGGTTTGCAAGGGATTCATGGTAACATAACCTGGTGTGAACCAGTCAAGTCACCCCATCCTGAATTCCCTTGGGTGTCTAATTTTTATAAATGTATAGATTTGCTAGGTTTCCCTAGTTGCCGGCAGAGCTAGGGTTAGAAAACTACATCTAGGCACTATGCCAAAAAAGGGTCATTTTTCACTGTGAAATTGGGGTGTGTCCAAGTTGGGTTTTGCATCGTTTCCTGTCACGGGCACTAGGCCTACCCATGCAAGTGAGGTACCATTTTTCTTGGAAGACTTTGGGGAAAGCGGGGTGGGTAGAAATGTGTGGATCCATGCAAATTCCAGAACTTTCCACCACAGAAATGTGAGGAAAATGTGTTTTTTTTACAACATTTTAGGTTTGCAAGGAATTCTGGGTAACAGAACCTGGTGAGAGGCAGTCAAGTCACTCCATCCTGGATTCCCCTGGGTGTCTAGTTTTCAAACATGTATAGGTTTGCTAGGTTTCCCTAGGTACCAGCAGAGCTAGGTTTAAAAAACTAAAGCTAGGCACTTTGCCAAAAAAGGGTAATTTTTCACTGCGAACTTGAAGTGTGTCCATGTTGCATTTTGCGCCATTTCCTGTCACGGCTACTAGGCCTACCTTAACAAGCAAAGTACCATTTTTCTCAGAAGAGTTTGGGGAACACAGGGTGGGTGGAAACTTGTGGATCCACGCAGATTCCAGAACTTTCCACCACAGAAATGTGGGGAGAATTTTTTTGGGACAATTTTTTTGGTTTGCAAGGGATTCTGGGGAACAGAACCTGGTGAGAGGCAGTCAAGTCACCCCATCCTGGATTTCTATGGGTGTCTAATTTTTATAAATGTATAGGTTTGCTAGGTTTCCCTAGGTGCCGGCACAGCTAGGGTTAGAAAACTACGGCTAGGCACTATGCCAAAAAAGGGTCATTTTTCACTGTGAAATTGGGGTGTGTCCACGTTGGGTTTTGCACCGTTTCCTGTCACGGGCACTATGCCTACCCATGCAAGTGAGGTACCATTTTTCTCTGAAGACTTTGGGGAACGCGTTGGGTAGAAATTTGTGGATCTATGTAGATTCCAGAACTTTCCACCACAGAAATGTGAGGAAAATGTGTTTTTTTGACAATTTTCTAGGTTTGCAAGGGATTCATGGTAACATAACCTGGTGGGAACCAGTCAAGTCACCCCATCCTGAATTCGCTTGGGTGCCTAATTGTTATAAATGTATAGGTTTCCTAGGTTTCCCTAGGTGCCGGCAGAGCTAGGGTTAGGAAACTACATCTAGGCACTATGCCAAAAAAGGGTCATTTTTCACTGTGAAATTGGGGTGTGTCCAAGTTGGGTTTTGCACCGTTTCCTGTCACGGGCACTAGGCCTACCCATGCAGGTGAGGTACCATTTTTCTTGGAAGACTTTGGGGAAAGCGGGGTGGGTAGAAATGTGTGGATCCGTGCAAATTCCAGAACTTTCCACCACAGAAATGTGAGGAAAATGTGGTTTTTTTTGTGTGTTTTTTTTTACAACATTTCAGGTTTGCAAGGAATTCTGGGTAACAGAACCTGGTGAGAGGCAGTCAAGTCACTCCATCCTGGATTTCTATGGGTGTCTAGTTTTCAAACATGTATAGGTTTGCTAGGTTTCCCAAGGTGTCAGCAGAGCTAGGGTGCAAAAACTACAGCTAGGCACTTTGCCAAAAAAGGGTCATTTTTCACTGCGAAATTGAAGCGTGTCCATGTTGCATTTTGCGCCATTTCCTGTCACGGGTACTAGGCCTACCTTAACAAGCAAGGTACCATTTTTCTCAGAAGAGTTTGGGGAACACAGGGTGGGTGGAAATGTGTGGATCCACGCAGATTCCAGAACTTTCCACCACAGAAATGTGGGGAGAATTTGTTTTTTTGACAATTGTTTTGGTTTGCAAGGGATTCTGGGGAACAGAACCTGGTGAGAGGCAGTCAAGTCACCGCATCCTGGATTTCTATGGGTGTCTAATTTTTATAAATGTATAGGTTTGCTAGGTTTCCCTAGGTGCCGGCTGAGCTAGGGTTAGAAAACTACAGATAGGCACTATGCCAAAAAAGGGTCATTTTTCACGGTGAAATTGGGGTTTGTCCACGTTGGGTTTTGCACCGTTTCCTGTCACGGGCACTAGGCCTACCCATGCAAGTGAGGTACCATTTTTTTCTCAAGACTTTGGGGAACGCGTTGGGTAGAAATTTGTGGATCTATGCAGATTCCAAAACTTTCCACCACAGAAATGTGAGGAAAATGTGTTTTTTTGACAATTTTCTAGGTTTGCAAGGGATTCATGGTAACATAACCTGGTGGGAACCAGTCAAGTCACCCAATCCTGAATTCCCTTGGGTGTCTAATTTTCATAAATGTATAGGTTTGCTGGGTTTCCCTAGGTGCCGGCAGAGCTAGGGTTAGAAAACTACATCTAGGCACTATGCCAAAAAAGGGTCATTTTTCACTGTGAAATTGGGGTGTGTCCAAGTTGGGTTTTGCATCGTTTCCTGTCACGGGCACTAGGCCTACCCATGCAAGTGAGGTACCATTTTTCTTGGAAGACTTTGGGGAAAGCGGGGTGGGTAGAAATGTGTGGATCCATGCAAATTCCAGAACTTTCCACCACAGAAATGTGAGGAAAATGTGTTTTTTTTACAACATTTTAGGTTTGCAAGGAATTCTGGGTAACAGAACCTGGTGAGAGGCAGTCAAGTCACTCCATATTGGATTCCCCTGGGTGTCTAGTTTTCAAACATGTATAGGTTTGCTAGGTTTCCCTAGGTACCAGCAGAGCTAGGTTTAAAAAACTAAAGCTAGGCACTTTGCCAAAAAAGGGTAATTTTTCACTGCGAAATTGAAGTGTGTCCATGTTGCATTTTGCGCCATTTCCTGTCACGGGTACTAGGCCTACCTTAACAAGCAAAGTACCATTTTTCTCAGAAGAGTTTGGGGAACACAGGGTGGGTGGAAACTTGTGGATCCACGCAGATTCCAGAACTTTCCACCACAGAAATGTGGGGAGAATTTTTTTTTTGGACAATTTTTTTGGTTTGCAAGGGTTTCTGGGGAACAGAACCTGGTGAGAGGCAGTCAAGTCACCCCATCCTGGATTTCTATGGGTGTCTAATTTTTATAAATGTATAGGTTTGCTAGGTTTCCCTAGGTGCCGGCACAGCTAGAGTAAGAAAAATACGGCTAGGCACTATGCCAAAAAAGGGTCATTTTTCACTGTGAAATTGGGGTGTGTCCACGTTGGGTTTTGCACCGTTTCCTGTCACGGGCACTATGCCTACCCATGCAAGTGAGGTACCATTTTTCTCTGAAGACTTTGGGGAACGCGTTGGGTAGAAATTTGTGGATCTATGTAGATTCCAGAACTTTCCACCACAGAAATGTGAGGAAAATGTGTTTTTTTGACAATTTTCTAGGTTTGCAAGGGATTCATGGTAACATAACCTGGTGGGAACCAGTCAAGTCACCCCATCCTGAATTCCCTTGGGTGCCTAATTTTTATAAATGTATAGGTTTCCTAGGTTTCCCTAGGTGCCGGCAGAGCTAGGGTTAGGAAACTACATCTAGGCACTATGCCAAAAAAGGGTCATTTTTCACTGTGAAATTGGGGTGTGTCCAAGTTGGGTTTTGCATCGTTTCCTGTCACGGGCACTAGGCCTACCCATGCAAGTGAGGTACCATTTTTCTTGGAAGACTTTGGGGAAAGCGGGGTGGGTAGAAATGTGTGGATCCATGCAAATTCCAGAACTTTCCACCACAGAAATGTGAGGAAAATGTGTTTTTTTTACAACATTTTAGGTTTGCAAGGAATTCTGGGTAACAGAACCTGGTGAGAGGCAGTCAAGTCACTCCATCCTGGATTCCCCTGGGTGTCTAGTTTTCAAACATGTATAGGTTTGCTAGGTTTCCCTAGGTACCAGCAGAGCTAGGTTTAAAAAACTAAAGCTAGGCACTTTGCCAAAAAAGGGTAATTTTTCACTGCGAAATTGAAGTGTGTCCATGTTGCATTTTGCGCCATTTCCTGTCACGGGTACTAGGCCTACCTTAACAAGCAAAGTACCATTTTTCTCAGAAGAGTTTGGGGAACACAGGGTGGGTGGAAACTTGTGGATCCACGCAGATTCCAGAACTTTCCACCACAGAAATGTGGGGAGAATTTTTTTGGGACAATTTTTTTGGTTTGCAAGGGATTCTGGGGAACAGAACCTGGTGAGAGGCAGTCAAGTCACCCCATCCTGGATTTCTATGGGTGTCTAATTTTTATAAATGTATAGGTTTGCTAGGTTTCCCTAGGTGCCGGCACAGCTAGGGTTAGAAAACTACGGCTAGGCACTATGCCAAAAAAGGGTCATTTTTCACTGTGAAATTGGGGTGTGTCCACGTTGGGTTTTGCACCGTTTCCTGTCACGGGCACTATGCCTACCCATGCAAGTGAGGTACCATTTTTCTCTGAAGACTTTGGGGAACGCGTTGGGTAGAAATTTGTGGATCTATGTAGATTCCAGAACTTTCCACCACAGAAATGTGAGGAAAATGTGTTTTTTGACAATTTTCTAGGTTTGCAAGGGATTCATGGTAACATAACCTGGTGGGAACCAGTCAAGTCACCCCATCCTGAATTCGCTTGGGTGCCTAATTGTTATAAATGTATAGGTTTCCTAGGTTTCCCTAGGTGCCGGCAGAGCTAGGGTTAGGAAACTACATCTAGGCACTATGCCAAAAAAGGGTCATTTTTCACTGTGAAATTGGGGTGTGTCCAAGTTGGGTTTTGCACCGTTTCCTGTCACGGGCACTAGGCCTACCCATGCAGGTGAGGTACCATTTTTCTTGGAAGACTTTGGGGAAAGCGGGGTGGGTAGAAATGTGTGGATCCGTGCAAATTCCAGAACTTTCCACCACAGAAATGTGAGGAAAATGTGTTTTTTTTTGTGTGTTTTTTTTTACAACATTTCAGGTTTGCAAGGAATTCTGGGTAACAGAACCTGGTGAGAGGCAGTCAAGTCACTCCATCCTGGATTTCTATGGGTGTCTAGTTTTCAAACATGTATAGGTTTGCTAGGTTTCCCAAGGTGTCAGCAGAGCTAGGGTGCAAAAACTACAGCTAGGCACTTTGCCAAAAAAGGGTCATTTTTCACTGCGAAATTGAAGCGTGTCCATGTTGCATTTTGCGCCATTTCCTGTCACGGGTACTAGGCCTACCTTAACAAGCAAGGTACCATTTTTCTCAGAAGAGTTTGGGGAACACAGGGTGGGTGGAAATGTGTGGATCCACGCAGATTCCAGAACTTTCCACCACAGAAATGTGGGGAGAATTTGTTTTTTTGACAATTGTTTTGGTTTGCAAGGGATTCTGGGGAACAGAACCTGGTGAGAGGCAGTCAAGTCACCGCATCCTGGATTTCTATGGGTGTCTAATTTTTATAAATGTATAGGTTTGCTAGGTTTCCCTAGGTGCCGGCTGAGCTAGGGTTAGAAAACTACAGATAGGCACTATGCCAAAAAAGGGTCATTTTTCACGGTGAAATTGGGGTTTGTCCACGTTGGGTTTTGCACCGTTTCCTGTCACGGGCACTAGGCCTACCCATGCAAGTGAGGTACCATTTTTTTCTCAAGACTTTGGGGAACGCGTTGGGTAGAAATTTGTGGATCTATGCAGATTCCAAAACTTTCCACCACAGAAATGTGAGGAAAATGTGTTTTTTTGACAATTTTCTAGGTTTGCAAGGGATTCATGGTAACATAACCTGGTGGGAACCAGTCAAGTCACCCAATCCTGAATTCCCTTGGGTGTCTAATTTTCATAAATGTATAGGATTGCTGGGTTTCCCTAGGTGCCGGCAGAGCTAGGGTTAGAAAACTACATCTAGGCACTATGCCAAAAAAGGGTCATTTTTCACTGTGAAATTGGGGTGTGTCCAAGTTGGGTTTTGCATCGTTTCCTGTCACGGGCACTAGGCCTACCCATGCAAGTGAGGTACCATTTTTCTTGGAAGACTTTGGGGAAAGCGGGGTGGGTAGAAATGTGTGGATCCATGCAAATTCCAGAACTTTCCACCACAGTAATGTGAGGAAAATGTGTTTTTTTTACAACATTTTAGGTTTGCAAGGAATTCTGGGTAACAGAACCTGGTGAGAGGCAGTCAAGTCACTCCATATTGGATTCCCCTGGGTGTCTAGTTTTCAAACATGTATAGGTTTGCTAGGTTTCCCTAGGTACCAGCAGAGCTAGGTTTAAAAAACCTAAAGCTAGGCACTTTGCCAAAAAAGGGTAATTTTTCACTGCGAAATTGAAGTGTGTCCATGTTGCATTTTGCGCCATTTCCTGTCATGGGTACTAGGCCTACCTTAACAAGCAAAGTACCATTTTTCTCAGAAGAGTTTGGGGAACACAGGGTGGGTGGAAACTTGTGGATCCACGCAGATTCCAGAACTTTCCACCACAGAAATGTGGGGAGAATTTTTTTTTTGGACAATTTTTTTGGTTTGCAAGGGTTTCTGGGGAACAGAACCTGGTGAGAGGCAGTCAAGTCACCCCATCCTGGATTTCTATGGGTGTCTAATTTTTATAAATGTATAGGTTTGCTAGGTTTCCCTAGGTGCCGGCACAGCTAGAGTAAGAAAAATACGGCTAGGCACTATGCCAAAAAAGGGTCATTTTTCACTGTGAAATTGGGGTGTGTCCACGTTGGGTTTTGCACCGTTTCCTGTCACGGGCACTATGCCTACCCATGCAAGTGAGGTACCATTTTTCTCTGAAGACTTTGGGGAACGCGTTGGGTAGAAATTTGTGGATCTATGTAGATTCCAGAACTTTCCACCACAGAAATGTGAGGAAAATGTGTTTTTTTGACAATTTTCTAGGTTTGCAAGGGATTCATGGTAACATAACCTGGTGGGAACCAGTCAAGTCACCCCATCCTGAATTCCCTTGGGTGCCTAATTTTTATAAATGTATAGGTTTCCTAGGTTTCCCTAGGTGCCGGCAGAGCTAGGGTTAGGAAACTACATCTAGGCACTATGCCAAAAAAGGGTCATTTTTCACTGTGAAATTGGGGTGTGTCCAAGTTGGGTTTTGCACCGTTTCCTGTCACGGGCACTAGGCCTACCCATGCAGGTGAGGTACCATTTTTCTTGGAAGACTTTGGGGAAAATGGGGTGGGTAGAAATGTGTGGATCCGTGCAAATTCCAGAACTTTCCACTACAGAAATGTGAGGAAAATGTGTTTTTTTTTACAACATTTTAGGTTTGCAAGGAATTCTGGGTAACAGAACCTGGTGAGAGGCAGTCAAGTCACTCCATCCTGGATTCCCCTGGGTGTCTAGTTTTCAAACATGTATAGGTTTGCTAGGTTTCCCTAGGTACCAGCAGAGCTAGGTTTAAAAAACTACAGCTAGGCACTTTGCCAAAAAAGGGTAATTTTTCACTGCGAAATCGAAGTGTGTCCATGTTGCATTTTGCGCCATTTCCTGTCACGGGTAAAAGGCCTACCTTAACAAGCAAGGTACCTTTTTTCTCAGAAGAGTTTGGGGAACACAGGGTGGGTGGAAACTTGTGGATCCACGCAGATTCCAGAACTTTCCACCACAGAAATGTGGGGAGAATGTGGTTTTTTTTGACAATTTTTTTGGTTTGCAAGGGATTCTGGGGAACAGAACCTGGTGAGAGGCAGTCAAGTCACCCCATCCTGGATTTCTATGGGTGTCTAATTTTTATAAATGTATAGGTTTGCTAGGTTTCCCTAGGTGCCGGCAGAGCTAGGGTTAGAAAACTACAGCTAGGCACTATGGCAAAAAAGGGTCATTTTTCATTGTGAAATTGGGGTGTGTCCACGTTGGGTTTTGCACCGTTTCCTGTCACGGGCACTATGCCTACCCATGCAAGTGAGGTACCATTTTTCTCTGAAGACTTTGGGGAACGCGTTGGGTAGAAATTTGTGGATCTATGTAGATTCCAGAACTTTCCACCACAGAAATGTGAGGAAAATGTGTTTTTTTGACAATTTTCTAGGTTTGCAAGGGATTCATGGTAACATAACCTGGTGGGAACCAGTCAAGTCACCCCATCCTGAATTCCCTTGGGTGTCTAAATTTTATAAATGTATAGGTTTGCTAGGTTTCCCTCGGTGCCAGCAGAGCTAGGGTTAGAAAACTACATCTAGGCACTATGCCAAAAAAGGGTCATTTTTTATTGTGAAATTGGGGTGTGTCCAAGTTGGGTTTTGCACCGTTTCCTGTCACGGGCACTAGGCCTACCCATGCAAGTGAGGTACCATTTTTCTTGGAAGACTTTGGGGAAGCGGGGTGGGTAGAAATGTGTGGATCCATGCAAATTCCAGAACTGTACACCACAGAAATGTGAGGAAAATGTGGGTTTTTTTACAACATTTTAGGTTTGCAAGGGATTCTGGGTAACAGAACCTGGTGAGAGGCAGTCAAGTCACTCCATCCTGGATTCCCCTGGGTGTCTAGTTTTCAAACATGTATAGGTTTGCTAGGTTTCCCTAGGTACCAGCAGAGCTAGGTTTAAAAAACTACAGCTAGGCACTTTGCCAAAAAAGGATCATTTTTCACTGCGAAATTGAGGTGTGTCCACATTGCGTTTAGCGCCGTTTCCTGTCGCGGGAACGGGGCCTACCCACACAAGTGAGGTACCATTTTTCTCTGAAGACTTTGGGGAATGCGGTGGGTAGAAATTTGTGGATCCATGCAGATTCCAGAACTTTCCAACACAGAAATGTGAGGAAAATGTGTTTTTTTGGACAAGTTTTTTAGGTTTGTAAGGGATTCTGGGTAACAGAACTTGGTGCGAACCAGTCAGGTCACCCCATCCTGAATTCCCCTGGGTGTCTAATTTTTAGAAATGTGTAGGTTTGCTAGGTTTCTCTAGGTGCCAGCAGAGCTAGGGTTAGAAAACTACAGCTAGGCACTATGCCAAAAAAGGGTCATTTTTCACTGTGAAATTGGGGTGTGTCCACGTTGCGTTTTGCGCCGTTTCCTGTCATGGGCACTAGGTCTACCCATGCAAGTGAGGTACCATTTTTCTTGGAAGACTTTGGGGAAAGCGGAGTGGGTGGAAATGTGTGGATCCACTCAAATTCCAGAAGTTTCCACTACAGAAATGTGAGGAAAATGTATATTTTTGGACAGAATTTTAGGTTTGCAAGGGATTCTGGGTAACAGAACCTGGTGAGAGGCAGTCAAGTCACCCCATCCTGGATTTCTATGGGTGTCTAATTTTTATAAATGTATAGGTTTGCTAGGTTTCCCTAGGTGCCGGCACAGCTAGAGTAAGAAAAATACGGCTAGGCACTATGCCAAAAAAGGGTCATTTTTCACTGTGAAATTGGGGTGTGTCCACGTTGGGTTTTGCACCGTTTCCTGTCACGGGCACTATGCCTACCCATGCAAGTGAGGTACCATTTTTCTCTGAAGACTTTGGGGAACGCGTTGGGTAGAAATTTGTGGATCTATGTAGATTCCAGAACTTTCCACCACAGAAATGTGAGGAAAATGTGTTTTTTTGACAATTTTCTAGGTTTGCAAGGGATTCATGGTAACATAACCTGGTGGGAACCAGTCAAGTCACCCCATCCTGAATTCCCTTGGGTGCCTAATTTTTATAAATGTATAGGTTTCCTAGGTTTCCCTAGGTGCCGGCAGAGCTAGGGTTAGGAAACTACATCTAGGCACTATGCCAAAAAAGGGTCATTTTTCACTGTGAAATTGGGGTGTGTCCAAGTTGGGTTTTGCACCGTTTCCTGTCACGGGCACTAGGCCTACCCATGCAGGTGAGGTACCATTTTTCTTGGAAGACTTTGGGGAAAATGGGGTGGGTAGAAATGTGTGGATCCGTGCAAATTCCAGAACTTTCCACTACAGAAATGTGAGGAAAATGTGTTTTTTTTTACAACATTTTAGGTTTGCAAGGAATTCTGGGTAACAGAACCTGGTGAGAGGCAGTCAAGTCACTCCATCCTGGATTCCCCTGGGTGTCTAGTTTTCAAACATGTATAGGTTTGCTAGGTTTCCCTAGGTACCAGCAGAGCTAGGTTTAAAAAACTACAGCTAGGCACTTTGCCAAAAAAGGGTAATTTTTCACTGCGAAATCGAAGTGTGTCCATGTTGCATTTTGCGCCATTTCCTGTCACGGGTAAAAGGCCTACCTTAACAAGCAAGGTACCTTTTTTCTCAGAAGAGTTTGGGGAACACAGGGTGGGTGGAAACTTGTGGATCCACGCAGATTCCAGAACTTTCCACCACAGAAATGTGGGGAGAATGTGGTTTTTTTTGACAATTTTTTTGGTTTGCAAGGGATTCTGGGGAACAGAACCTGGTGAGAGGCAGTCAAGTCACCCCATCCTGGATTTCTATGGGTGTCTAATTTTTATAAATGTATAGGTTTGCTAGGTTTCCCTAGGTGCCGGCAGAGCTAGGGTTAGAAAACTACAGCTAGGCACTATGGCAAAAAAGGGTCATTTTTCATTGTGAAATTGGGGTGTGTCCACGTTGGGTTTTGCACCGTTTCCTGTCACGGGCACTATGCCTACCCATGCAAGTGAGGTACCATTTTTCTCTGAAGACTTTGGGGAACGCGTTGGGTAGAAATTTGTGGATCTATGTAGATTCCAGAACTTTCCACCACAGAAATGTGAGGAAAATGTGTTTTTTTGACAATTTTCTAGGTTTGCAAGGGATTCATGGTAACATAACCTGGTGGGAACCAGTCAAGTCACCCCATCCTGAATTCCCTTGGGTGTCTAAATTTTATAAATGTATAGGTTTGCTAGGTTTCCCTCGGTGCCAGCAGAGCTAGGGTTAGAAAACTACATCTAGGCACTATGCCAAAAAAGGGTCATTTTTTATTGTGAAATTGGGGTGTGTCCAAGTTGGGTTTTGCACCGTTTCCTGTCACGGGCACTAGGCCTACCCATGCAAGTGAGGTACCATTTTTCTTGGAAGACTTTGGGGAAGCGGGGTGGGTAGAAATGTGTGGATCCATGCAAATTCCAGAACTGTACACCACAGAAATGTGAGGAAAATGTGGGTTTTTTTACAACATTTTAGGTTTGCAAGGGATTCTGGGTAACAGAACCTGGTGAGAGGCAGTCAAGTCACTCCATCCTGGATTCCCCTGGGTGTCTAGTTTTCAAACATGTATAGGTTTGCTAGGTTTCCCTAGGTACCAGCAGAGCTAGGTTTAAAAAACTACAGCTAGGCACTTTGCCAAAAAAGGATCATTTTTCACTGCGAAATAGAGGTGTGTCCACATTGCGTTTAGCGCCGTTTCCTGTCGCGGGAACGGGGCCTACCCACACAAGTGAGGTACCATTTTTCTCTGAAGACTTTGGGGAATGCGGTGGGTAGAAATTTGTGGATCCATGCAGATTCCAGAACTTTCCAACACAGAAATGTGAGGAAAATGTGTTTTTTTGGACAAGTTTTTTAGGTTTGTAAGGGATTCTGGGGAACAGAACCTGGTGAGAGGCAGTCAAGTCACCCCATCCTGGATTTCTATGGGTGTCTAATTTTTATAAATGTATAGGTTTGCTAGGTTTCCCTAGGTGCCGGCACAGCTAGAGTAAGAAAAATACGGCTAGGCACTATGCCAAAAAAGGGTCATTTTTCACTGTGAAATTGGGGTGTGTCCACGTTGGGTTTTGCACCGTTTCCTGTCACGGGCACTATGCCTACCCATGCAAGTGAGGTACCATTTTTCTCTGAAGACTTTGGGGAACGCGTTGGGTAGAAATTTGTGGATCTATGTAGATTCCAGAACTTTCCACCACAGAAATGTGAGGAAAATGTGTTTTTTTGACAATTTTCTAGGTTTGCAAGGGATTCATGGTAACATAACCTGGTGGGAACCAGTCAAGTCACCCCATCCTGAATTCCCTTGGGTGCCTAATTTTTATAAATGTATAGGTTTCCTAGGTTTCCCTAGGTGCCGGCAGAGCTAGGGTTAGGAAACTACATCTAGGCACTATGCCAAAAAAGGGTCATTTTTCACTGTGAAATTGGGGTGTGTCCAAGTTGGGTTTTGCACCGTTTCCTGTCACGGGCACTAGGCCTACCCATGCAGGTGAGGTACCATTTTTCTTGGAAGACTTTGGGGAAAATGGGGTGGGTAGAAATGTGTGGATCCGTGCAAATTCCAGAACTTTCCACTACAGAAATGTGAGGAAAATGTGTTTTTTTTTACAACATTTTAGGTTTGCAAGGAATTCTGGGTAACAGAACCTGGTGAGAGGAAGTCAAGTCACTCCATCCTGGATTCCCCTGGGTGTCTAGTTTTCAAACATGTATAGGTTTGCTAGGTTTCCCTAGGTACCAGCAGAGCTAGGTTTAAAAAACTACAGCTAGGCACTTTGCCAAAAAAGGGTAATTTTTCACTGCGAAATCGAAGTGTGTCCATGTTGCATTTTGCGCCATTTCCTGTCACGGGTAAAAGGCCTACCTTAACAAGCAAGGTACCTTTTTTCTCAGAAGAGTTTGGGGAACACAGGGTGGGTGGAAACTTGTGGATCCACGCAGATTCCAGAACTTTCCACCACAGAAATGTGGGGAGAATGTGGTTTTTTTTGACAATTTTTTTGGTTTGCAAGGGATTCTGGGGAACAGAACCTGGTGAGAGGCAGTCAAGTCACCCCATCCTGGATTTCTATGGGTGTCTAATTTTTATAAATGTATAGGTTTGCTAGGTTTCCCTAGGTGCCGGCAGAGCTAGGGTTAGAAAACTACAGCTAGGCACTATGGCAAAAAAGGGTCATTTTTCATTGTGAAATTGGGGTGTGTCCACGTTGGGTTTTGCACCGTTTCCTGTCACGGGCACTATGCCTACCCATGCAAGTGAGGTACCATTTTTCTCTGAAGACTTTGGGGAACGCGTTGGGTAGAAATTTGTGGATCTATGTAGATTCCAGAACTTTCCACCACAGAAATGTGAGGAAAATGTGTTTTTTTGACAATTTTCTAGGTTTGCAAGGGATTCATGGTAACATAACCTGGTGGGAACCAGTCAAGTCACCCCATCCTGAATTCCCTTGGGTGTCTAAATTTTATAAATGTATAGGTTTGCTAGGTTTCCCTCGGTGCCAGCAGAGCTAGGGTTAGAAAACTACATCTAGGCACTATGCCAAAAAAGGGTCATTTTTTATTGTGAAATTGGGGTGTGTCCAAGTTGGGTTTTGCACCGTTTCCTGTCACGGGCACTAGGCCTACCCATGCAAGTGAGGTACCATTTTTCTTGGAAGACTTTGGGGAAGCGGGGTGGGTAGAAATGTGTGGATCCATGCAAATTCCAGAACTGTACACCACAGAAATGTGAGGAAAATGTGGGTTTTTTTACAACATTTTAGGTTTGCAAGGGATTCTGGGTAACAGAACCTGGTGAGAGGCAGTCAAGTCACTCCATCCTGGATTCCCCTGGGTGTCTAGTTTTCAAACATGTATAGGTTTGCTAGGTTTCCCTAGGTACCAGCAGAGCTAGGTTTAAAAAACTACAGCTAGGCACTTTGCCAAAAAAGGATCATTTTTCACTGCGAAATAGAGGTGTGTCCACATTGCGTTTAGCGCCGTTTCCTGTCGCGGGAACGGGGCCTACCCACACAAGTGAGGTACCATTTTTCTCTGAAGACTTTGGGGAATGCGGTGGGTAGAAATTTGTGGATCCATGCAGATTCCAGAACTTTCCAACACAGAAATGTGAGGAAAATGTGTTTTTTTGGACAAGTTTTTTAGGTTTGTAAGGGATTCTGGGGAACAGAACCTGGTGAGAGGCAGTCAAGTCACCCCATCCTGGATTTCTATGGGTGTCTAATTTTTATAAATGTATAGGTTTGCTAGGTTTCCCTAGGTGCCGGCACAGCTAGAGTAAGAAAAATACGGCTAGGCACTATGCCAAAAAAGGGTCATTTTTCACTGTGAAATTGGGGTGTGTCCACGTTGGGTTTTGCACCGTTTCCTGTCACGGGCACTATGCCTACCCATGCAAGTGAGGTACCATTTTTCTCTGAAGACTTTGGGGAACGCGTTGGGTAGAAATTTGTGGATCTATGTAGATTCCAGAACTTTCCACCACAGAAATGTGAGGAAAATGTGTTTTTTTGACAATTTTCTAGGTTTGCAAGGGATTCATGGTAACATAACCTGGTGGGAACCAGTCAAGTCACCCCATCCTGAATTCCCTTGGGTGCCTAATTTTTATAAATGTATAGGTTTCCTAGGTTTCCCTAGGTGCCGGCAGAGCTAGGGTTAGGAAACTACATCTAGGCACTATGCCAAAAAAGGGTCATTTTTCACTGTGAAATTGGGGTGTGTCCAAGTTGGGTTTTGCACCGTTTCCTGTCACGGGCACTAGGCCTACCCATGCAGGTGAGGTACCATTTTTCTTGGAAGACTTTGGGGAAAATGGGGTGGGTAGAAATGTGTGGATCCGTGCAAATTCCAGAACTTTCCACTACAGAAATGTGAGGAAAATGTGTTTTTTTTTACAACATTTTAGGTTTGCAAGGAATTCTGGGTAACAGAACCTGGTGAGAGGCAGTCAAGTCACTCCATCCTGGATTCCCCTGGGTGTCTAGTTTTCAAACATGTATAGGTTTGCTAGGTTTCCCTAGGTACCAGCAGAGCTAGGTTTAAAAAACTACAGCTAGGCACTTTGCCAAAAAAGGGTAATTTTTCACTGCGAAATCGAAGTGTGTCCATGTTGCATTTTGCGCCATTTCCTGTCACGGGTAAAAGGCCTACCTTAACAAGCAAGGTACCTTTTTTCTCAGAAGAGTTTGGGGAACACAGGGTGGGTGGAAACTTGTGGATCCACGCAGATTCCAGAACTTTCCACCACAGAAATGTGGGGAGAATGTGGTTTTTTTTTGACAATTTTTTTGGTTTGCAAGGGATTCTGGGGAACAGAACCTGGTGAGAGGCAGTCAAGTCACCCCATCCTGGATTTCTATGGGTGTCTAATTTTTATAAATGTATAGGTTTGCTAGGTTTCCCTAGGTGCCGGCAGAGCTAGGGTTAGAAAACTACAGCTAGGCACTATGGCAAAAAAGGGTCATTTTTCATTGTGAAATTGGGGTGTGTCCACGTTGGGTTTTGCACCGTTTCCTGTCACGGGCACTATGCCTACCCATGCAAGTGAGGTACCATTTTTCTCTGAAGACTTTGGGGAACGCGTTGGGTAGAAATTTGTGGATCTATGTAGATTCCAGAACTTTCCACCACAGAAATGTGAGGAAAATGTGTTTTTTTGACAATTTTCTAGGTTTGCAAGGGATTCATGGTAACATAACCTGGTGGGAACCAGTCAAGTCACCCCATCCTGAATTCCCTTGGGTGTCTAAATTTTATAAATGTATAGGTTTGCTAGGTTTCCCTCGGTGCCAGCAGAGCTAGGGTTAGAAAACTACATCTAGGCACTATGCCAAAAAAGGGTCATTTTTTATTGTGAAATTGGGGTGTGTCCAAGTTGGGTTTTGCACCGTTTCCTGTCACGGGCACTAGGCCTACCCATGCAAGTGAGGTACCATTTTTCTTGGAAGACTTTGGGGAAGCGGGGTGGGTAGAAATGTGTGGATCCATGCAAATTCCAGAACTGTACACCACAGAAATGTGAGGAAAATGTGGGTTTTTTTACAACATTTTAGGTTTGCAAGGGATTCTGGGTAACAGAACCTGGTGAGAGGCAGTCAAGTCACTCCATCCTGGATTCCCCTGGGTGTCTAGTTTTCAAACATGTATAGGTTTGCTAGGTTTCCCTAGGTACCAGCAGAGCTAGGTTTAAAAAACTACAGCTAGGCACTTTGCCAAAAAAGGATCATTTTTCACTGCGAAATAGAGGTGTGTCCACATTGCGTTTAGCGCCGTTTCCTGTCGCGGGAACGGGGCCTACCCACACAAGTGAGGTACCATTTTTCTCTGAAGACTTTGGGGAATGCGGTGGGTAGAAATTTGTGGATCCATGCAGATTCCAGAACTTTCCAACACAGAAATGTGAGGAAAATGTGTTTTTTTGGACAAGTTTTTTAGGTTTGTAAGGGATTCTGGGTAACAGAACTTGGTGCGAACCAGTCAGGTCACCCCATCCTGAATTCCCCTGGGTGTCTAATTTTTAGAAATGTGTAGGTTTGCTAGGTTTCTCTAGGTGCCAGCAGAGCTAGGGTTAGAAAACTACAGCTAGGCACTATGCCAAAAAAGGGTCATTTTTCACTGTGAAATTGGGGTGTGTCCACGTTGCGTTTTGCGCCGTTTCCTGTCATGGGCACTAGGTCTACCCATGCAAGTGAGGTACCATTTTTCTTGGAAGACTTTGGGGAAAGCGGAGTGGGTGGAAATGTGTGGATCCACTCAAATTCCAGAAGTTTCCACTACAGAAATGTGAGGAAAATGTATATTTTTGGACAGAATTTTAGGTTTGCAAGGGATTCTGGGTAACAGAACCTGGTGAGAGGCAGTCAAGTCACCCCATCCTGGATTCCCCTGGCTGTCTAGTTTTCAAAAAGGAATAGGTTTACTAGGTTTCCCTAGGTTTCGGCAGAGCTAGGGTTAAAACACTACAGCTAGGCACTTTGCCAAAAAAGGGTCATTTTTCACTGTGAAATTGGGGTGTGTTAACGTTGCGTTTTGAGCCGTTTCCTGTCACGGGCACTAGGCCTACCCACACAAGTGAGGTACCATTTTTCTTGGAAGACTTAGGGTAATTCAGATTTGGAAAGCAACTGTAATTACCTATTGACTTTCAATGCATTTCTGCCTACAAAATTAAAGACATTGTGTAAAGAAGAAGTCATTTTTAAAAATGTCCGATAATTCTCATGCTAGTATGAGTATTCCCAATTTCGGAAATGTGCAAATATCTACTGTTTCTAAACTCTATATTTTGTTCCCATTTCATTTCCCACAATATTTGCTATATACCCGGTACATAATAAAAGGCCATTGCAATTTGCTGCTCAGTTTTTGGCTCTGGGTTCGTCGGGCTCTTGGTGAACCTACAAGTTCTACATATCCCCACTATCAGTAAGGTCCAGCGGATGTAACATTATATTGCTTTCAAACAGCTGTCATAATTAGGAGGGGTGGGTGGACATCTCGGTTCTGCCCACGGAATGTGCGAAGATTTGCCCTTCCGCCCTTGCGCAAAGAAGGCGGAGATTTGAGGCAAATCTCCGCACATTCGGGGTCGGAACGGAAGTTGGCCACCCTCCCGCCCAACTTATTAAATTATATTTAAAAGCCTAAAGTTAAACTTAAATAAAACTTACCTTATTGCTGCTGCATCCTTGCCCATCGCGGCTTCATCTGGAAACTGCGCTTGCGTGGGAACCTGCGCATGCGCAGTCCTGGCGAGGAATGCACATGCGCAGGCTCCCGCGGGCGGTGGGAGGCAGGCGGCGGGTGGGTGGGCGTCATGTAACGGAAATATACGGAGAGGCACAGAGAATGGTTCAATCTCCGTGCCTCCCTGCGAAAGTCTCTTATGCGACTTCCGCCCACCCCTAATAATTAGAAGTTACAGGTGAAAACTTTGACACAAAAGGCTGTTTTTTCCAACTAATTTTCAATTTTTGCTATATTTAACTGTTATTTTCTATAAAGAAACCTTGATGGATCTACACAAATGACCAGAATTTAGTCTACTTTTCTAAAATGTATATATTTTCATTGCTTCCATACCCATTTCTACCATTAACTGAAAGGAGGTTGAAAGCACAAAAAATAGCAAAAATAGGCCATGTCCCAGAAAAATGCCAGAACTGTGTAAAAAATGTTGGTTTTCCGACAAAAGTCTGTCATTCCCTCAAAGCTGGGAAAATGGTGATTTCAGCCCCAAAAACCTTTTTTTGATACTATTTGCATGGAAAAACCCAGACACTTTCATTTTCAGCACTTTTTCGCATTTTACCCCAAAAAACTAAATGTAGCTGTATTTTGGCTAATTTCTGGGACCCCTCCATGGGAATCCACAAACACTGGGTACCTTTAAAATCCACATGATGTTTATAGAAAATTACGCAAATTTGGCATGGATACCTTATGTGGGCAAAAAGGTACAGGGGCCTAAGCGCCCACTACCCCAAATAGCCAAAAAAGGCTTAGCACAGGGGGGAAAAGGCCTAGCAGCGAAGGAGTTAAACAGACTTCGAGTGTTATATCTGTCGGACCAATTCTTGGCATTTCAAATTGAAGCCACAAAGCGAATCCTCCTGCTTATTGTGTTACTGCTACTAGAAGTTCCTGGTCATGTTCAGCAAGCAAGCAGCAGCCTCACCTGTGAGAGAAAGGAAAACCAGCTTGAACACTGCAGAATGGCCCAAGTGTGCTTTTCGTGATCACCATGCTTTCTAAAATAGAGTTGTTCATGTGACTAGACTATCTTTTTGGGGGCCTTGCCCGTTTTAGCACAGCTAAGTAATAGTTTTTTCCATTATTCTCCCATTGGACAACATACACCAGCTGAGGTATCTGTAGCGTCAGCAATCTTTTTTTACAATGCACTTCAATAGAAAAGTATGCTTATTTTTCCAAAATTCGATTACTCCATTGTACATGGAATGCTCAAAGTAAAGAACACATTCACATTTGCTTGCTAGTTGTTAAAAACAACCTATCTTTTCACAATTGTTAAACGTATAATGGCAAACTGAAGCATCGCCATTCCAAGCGGTCCTTCGAAATTACTCGAATGCCTAGAATAAATACAGATTTGCACACATAAATACATACATAGTGCATACATATGATTGAATCTTCAATAAAAAAAAGCGGTTCTACAAAATGTTTTGTTTTGAGAAGCAATGACTGTAAAATACACCAAGTTATAGGTATTTCCAGTCGGCTGTGCCATTTCTTTGTTCAACTGTTAGAGGGATGAAAGGATGAGTCAGTTCTGCTGGACTCTGATTTTTTGCTCTGCTGATTGCACACTGGTCTGTGCAGTAGGGGTTCAGTCCACTGATCGGCTGTAGCAGACTTACTCTTAATAAAGCATCTTGTACTTGCTTAAATTTCTGTTCACATTGTATACTGATTCGCGCAGCAGGCGCTAAACCCTCTGAGCCACAGCAGTGAATGCACTGTTGGTAAAGCATCTCCTAGTTGATTGAAGTTAGGTTTGCATTTCACATTCACCTACACAGCAGGCGCTCAACCCACTGAGCCGCCATAGTGAATGAAGTCTTAGGTAAAGCGTCTACTAGTAGTTTGAAGTTTGGTTAACAGTACATATTCACCTACAGAGCAGGTGCTCAGCCCACGGAGCTACCATGGTGCATGTGCTCTTGGAAAGCGTCTCCTAGTAGCTTGAAGTTTGGTTCACTGTACATACACCTACACAGCAGGCACTCAACCCACAAATACCCCATAGTGGATGCGCTCTTGGTAAAGCATCTCCTAGTAGCTTGAAGTTTGGTTCTCATTACATAGCTCAATGAGCCACTACAGTCAATGCATGCTTAGTAAAGGATATCCTAGTTGCTTCAAGTTCGAATCTCATTGCACACTGACCTGTGCTGCAAGCGTGGACACACTGAGCCACCTAGCTGTTCACTCCATCACGATCCCCTTTTTTACGGTCCACCTTGCACTTTATTCCAGATCCTCTCCTGCATTCTTGGTTGCTTTTTACTACCCGCTGGTCTTTCCATCTTCTTACTTTTCTCCTCCGCCCCCTCCATGTTCCTATAAGTTTTGTTTATATGCTTGTCCGTAGGTCCTGTATCTTACCTGCTTCTATGCCGCTTTTTTAGGTCTCACCTGAAACAGACATGCGTTCTCACTAGCTAGGCATTTTGTATACTAAAAGATGCTTCGAGCCCGCACATTGTTTATCATTTGTTGGCTTTATTGTCACTCTTATTTGCTGCCTCTTAATTGCCCTTTGCATGTCTTTATCATTTCCTCTTTTTTTGAGGATGGACCAAGTACTGATTGATTCATTTGGATCAGTGTCCTTGTTCTGACTGTGCTGTAATTAATTAACTATTTTCTTTCTTCTTGCCTGTAGCAAAGTAGGATCTGCTTCTATGGTTACCCACACTTTTTGCCTGGTGCTAAGCTGTATTTGAATAGCCTGACTGGGATCCTGCTAATCAGGACCCCAGCCTATCTGCTTTCTACCTAATGTGTTGTGTTCAGTACATAGGTACACCCCAGATTGGATGCTGTGGTACCCTTATAAGTCCCTAGTATATGGTACCCATGTACCCAGGCCATTGGTACCCCAGAGGTCTCCCATGGGCTGCAGCATGTATTATGGCATCCATGAGAGAACATTCAAAGTGGAACTACAGGCCTGCCATTGCAGCCTGTGTAAGCCGGTGCTAGCACCACCTATTAAAGATAGGGTTTTCTATATGTAGGGCCAATGCACTTAAAACCTATAAGTCACCCCTATAGCTGGCCTTTGCAATCCTGAAGGCAGGGTGCTTGTTTCTAAGTGAGAGGATGCCCCTGCATGAGCAGGACACCCCTGCAGCCTACTGAGTCCATTCTCCTGGGTTGCCAGTGAGGCAGCCATATGCTATATAGAGGGGCACCGAGTAATTACACTATGACCATCTCGAAAATGGCTGCAACAAATCCTATCATGTTTGGTATCAAACCTGTTGAAATCATACCCCCACACGGTAAACGGTGTGGGAGGTATGATTCCAAGCACTGGAGGAGCCCACCGTTAGGCTCTCAGTGTTCCCAGTACCAGCCTTCTTGACCCAGACAGCACAAAATGGTTGCTGTCGACCAGAGACTTGATTCTGTCCTCCTGCTGCTGAGTCAAGCTCGAGTATGGGAAGGCAGAACAATAGGCATCCTGTCACAGGGAGGTGTGACTACCTCCCAGACAGGGTTTAGTGTATTGGGGTGTGATGGGTGCGCTTGCGAGCACCACTCAGTCTGCACGAGGGGCACATTTGGTGTCCCTGTGCATAGTCCAATTCAAACCAGTCCTGGGAGCCATTGGCTCCCGCTCTGGCGTGAAACTGGACAAAAAACATGGGAGTAACCTCCCCCCTGTCCAGACCTTCACCTGGGAGGGTACCTGAATCTTCCCAACCCTTTCCCTAGGGTACTTAAAGGCTGAACTGGGTGTAGGTCCCTAGATTTGTCGTGGGATAAGATTCAGGTCAGACACCACTTCTTCTACCGTCTGGGCACTCTGGACTTTGTTGGACTTCGTTTGGGCTCGACTTTGTCCCCCTTTCATTCTGCTGCATCACCTGTGCCTGTGCACCATACAGGAACCTTCCAAGGACTGTGGGCATTAAAGACACCTGAAGGAATCTGCCTTGAAGTGAAGAAGTGACTTCCCTGCATCCACAGGGAGCGCAACTAAGTCGACCAGTCTACTGATCCTGAGCTCCACTGGTCTCCAAAGGCTCTGCAACACAGATGGTGGCTTTCCACAGCTCCGGAGGCCTGCCCTGACCTCTCACCAAGTTTGAGGCCAGTATCCCTCGTGGGGGTTGCAATAACCGAACCCTGGTTCACCGCATCATCTTGCAGTTGCAAAAGCTGGTTGACCTTCTTTCCAAGAAGATCTTCAGGCTCCAAGTAGCCCCAAACTCAATCATCTCCTGTGATCAAAATCTTGGGCCACACCACACCGTGGGCATTGTGGCCTGCATCTTTTGGTGAACTGTTCTTGTGACTCCAGTGCATCTTTTGGTGAACTGTTCTTGCGACTCCAGTGCCAACAGAATGTCGGTCCACTTTAGGGTCACACTTGTTTCTTTTGGACTCCCCTGTTTGCTCAGGGCCTGCCCTGATGCCCCTTCTTTTGGTGAGTAACCTGAACCCTGCTTGTCCCGACGTTGCTCCTTCTGTAATTCCTGCATTGGTTTCATTTGCCAAGGCTTGTTGGTGCTCTTGTCAGACACCGACAACTCAGCACTCGACATCCTTCATGGGACAGCTCGTGCATGGCTCCTGGTCCTCCTCAGTGTCGCCTGTTTCTCACAGCTGCATAGTCAAGGTCATCGTTAAAAATCCTGCAACGCCCAACATCGGAGGGCATTCGTCTTCCAAGTCTCCTGGTCACTCCTGAGTGATATAGACTCTATCCCCTCTGCTTGCAGGTACCTCCCATCTAGAATCCAACTTCGGATTCCACAGGACACTTTCTCCTTCTACAGCAGAGGCACTTTCCTGAAGTCCGCCATTGGGTTTGACTGTGGTTTCCGACACCACTTCACACGTAGTCACCCGGCTTCCCTGGTGTAGGTAACATGGGTACTAGGGTATCCACGGGTGGGGTGGTTCTCCAACCTTCTGTCTTCCACTGGGTTTCTTCAGGGTACACTAGGAAGGGTCCTTAACCTTTAAAAATCCAACTGCGACTTTTGCGTTAATTTCAGTGTATGTCCTTACTTGATCCTCCTGTGATGGATGATTGGATTTTTCAATAGCCTTGCTGATGTAGACACGCTTCTGTGGCCCTTATAGCAAAGGAAATTTGGGGCAAGCAGCCCTGACCTCTACCACCTGCTCATTACCCAGTGATGCATTTTGTTTTCCTTAGGGAGACGACACACTTGAAGCTCTCTAGGCAGTTGTACGAGTAGGGGCAGGCAGCCCTGGCCGAAGCTGCGTTCCCCAATACCCTGCAATTCATGATTACAGTTTTGCTGGGTAAAAATTACAGATCTTTGGAATTGCTGCATTTGTGCTGCCTAAATCAGAGGACTTGTATACGATATTGCAGTTGCACTCTCAGAGTTAGGAAGTAAGGGCTAGATGTAGGTAATTGTATTTTACTGATTCGAAAATATCGAATTTTACCGAATCGGTAAATGCAATGTAGATAAATAATCGGTGAAAAATACCGAATCGTTAAGATTCGGTAATCACCGAATCGGTATTTACCGATTCGGTAATTGCCATTCATTCCTATGGGCCTGGAGGCCCATAGGAATGAATGGCAATTACCGAATCGGTAAATACCGATTCGGTAGAATAGGGAAATTGTCAAGGGTGGCAGGGTGTCACTTTGACACCCTGTTTAACCCCTGAATTGCGCTGGTGTGCACATGTGGCATACATACATGCCCTAAGGGCATGTATGTCTGTCACATGGCACAGGTGTAAATGCACATATTTGCATTTACATAGGAATTCGTTATTTACCACCAACTAATAGGTGGTGGTAAATAACAAATCCTTTGAGCCCAAAAGTACTGTATGAAGTGCTTCCTACATTTCATTTACCGATTCGGTAAATACAGAATCGGTAAATGAAGATTCGGTAAATACCGAATCGGTAAATACCGAGTCGTTATTTACCGAATCGGTAAATGTGCCCCCTACATAGGAAAAGTCAATTACCAGTCGGTAACGGCCGATTTCGGCCGTTACCGAGCGGTAATTGCCTTCCTACATCTGCCCCTTATCCTGAATAAATATGAATTTTGAATAAGCCTTTTGCTGAGAAGGTTTTGTGCAATATAGGATTCATAGTCTAAAATCACCGAATTACCTAGGCGTGATACAATTTGTTGGGGAACAGTGTGTCAGACAGAGAAGAACAGGAGGACATTTAAGATAAGAACAGTCTAGTAAGAGATGCTAAAAAGGTCAGGGAAATGCTGCAGATACAAGAGGAGAGAGTATAAGACAGAGTGAAGCAGTGTAGTTGGAGATGTTTAAAAACGAATGGGAAAGATATCAGGGACATTAAAGAAGAAGGGCAGCATGTAAGAAAGACAGAGGAGCATGCTAGTGAAAGATGTGTAAAGGGAGGGAAAGGAAGTGGAGACAGAAGTAAAATGGGAACAGCAGAAAAGTAGGACAATAGGAGATGGGTAAAGAAGAGAAACATAGGGCCCGATTCACAGAAATAACTAAAGACGAAATCCTAAACTTACTACCATTTTGGTATTCACAGAAGGCACTTACTCATTTCGGTATTCATAGAAGTTAGGAGTCCTAACTTTAGTACTCCTAAATGCCTTCTGTGAATACCGGAAGTCTTAAAGTTAGGATTTTTCTCAGTTTAGGAGTAGTAAAGTTAAGACTCCCAACTTTAGGACTCCTAAATGCCTTCTGTGAATACTGAAAGTCTTAAAGTTAGGAATTTTCACAATTTAGGAGTAGTAAAGTTAGGACTCCTAAATTTAAGATTCCTAAATGCCATCTGTGAATATCGAAAGTCTTAAAGTTAGGATTTTTCTCTGTTTGGGAGTAGTAAAGTTAGGGCTCCTCGCAGCTCCAGCAAGGCTCGGGGGTGCCCTATCTCTAACATGCAGCGTCAATCCTTACGCCTGCTTCAAGCAGGCGCAGGGTTTTGACGCAGCATGGCCCTAAAAGTGACTTGGTGAAATCTAGCAGATTTCACTCAACCACTTTTAGGAGGCTTTCCTGCACCGGAACGCCTCCCTCTGCGCAGGAACGCCTTCTTGTGGCGCAGGGCTTTACAACGTGACGCATCTCCCAGATGCGTCACATTGTAAGTACCCCGCACCATGGCGCTGGATTTGCGCCACCGCTGCATCACAAAAGTGACGCAAGGGGCTTGTAAATCTGCCCCATGGACTTTTATTTTTTATTAATATTGACAACTTGTTAATTAAAAGAGCTGTACTTTTTAAATGCAATCAGCTGCCACTGGTGATCAAGGCGAGGGTGGTCCTAAATCATTGCCTTACTGGCATATATTAAAGTCCATATGTGCCTGTACTCAACTTTTGGGGAAACCTTATTTTCCAATGCGCCTACGGAAATACAAATCTTTGTAACGGGTCTGCTTGCATAAATGGTCTTGCATGCAATTACCCATAATTATTTATAATCTCACTCCCTTACATGAAATTCAAATATATCACGTCACTTTCAGTGCTTTATGTCAGATGGGCTGCCACATCATGCTTACTTAAAGAGCTCATTTCTAGGTAGGTCTGGTGCTAGCCCAGACCTTTTACCTACTTAAAGAGGCTTTCAAACAACCCTCGTCATCCTTGGTCTCATTTTGTGGCATTCACATTTTCTTCCGCCCACTACATCATACAGCATGGAACAATAGGTCAGCCCAATTCTGCCATTCTCTAATTTCACTCTGTGTGACGCCATTCTGCCTTTTTACAAGAAGCACATCAGCACAGAAAGTAGTGTTCTTAAGTGCAAAGGACTATTATGGCAATGTGTGCTTTTTAATACCCAAAAATCTTTTTGTTTACAGTCAATGTGTTTTTTCTTTAGATTGATGAAGACTCAACAGCTTTGCCAACACTACATTTTTTAGGAAAAAGCATAACAAAACCCAAACAATCATTCACAAAGCCAAAAGGATGGTGGCCACAGCAGACTTATTGGTTTTGCCAATGCTTGTTTTTCCGAGGAGTCATGTTTGCAAAAAAGGACGGCATAATGGTATCCCTCTCTGCTTGTCTAATCCAAAGTCTAGCGACCATATGGTGCACCCCTCAATGCTTCAGCTTTTCTTCACATTAAGGCTCTGTGATCTTGTAAGGGATGAGATCCCTGCTATGCTAGTGCAGTGACCATGGTATCACTTCGGGACATTTAGCAGTGTACAATGAGAAATGAACAACACTGCTCTAATCCTGCAGGGTGCAGAGGGAGAGGAGGCACTGAATCTAAAGAAAGGATCACACGCACTAGTCATACACCTCCGTTCACCCTGCACCCACCTTTGACTAATCTTAAGTATAAAATGACGTCCCCCTGCCGAAAGTCAGTAGATTTATCTGATAATACATTTTTCCTGTCAAACTGAACAATTGGAATACGTAGGCTTTCTCAGTGCTTTTCTGCTCTGGCAGACACTTTTGCATCTATAATTGCTACTGGCGTGGAAAAGCTTCAAAGTAGTTGTTTCAGGCTTACAAAACCTTACATTATAGTTTTGTTTTTTTAAATGCATTTTAACTTCAATTTGTTTGGCTGCATTTATTTGTTGCATTGCTCCTTTTCCCTAGTTTTGCTTTCAAAGGAGCCAGAACCCTTTTTCAAAATTCTGGATGAAGAGATCACTCTGAAAAAATCCATTAATGCAAAAGAGATTTCCTTTAGAAACAATGCTTAGCCCCTCTAGGCTTTTCACCGTTTCTGTAATTTTCTGTCATGCACTCTTTTCTGCAACATACCTGGGTGAAATAATTTTAGACACATGGTGCAAACAGAAAGGTTCTTCAGTAATAGAAACTGGCTATTTTGCCTCGTTTGAATTTGGAAATCATCAGGGCTATATCCTCCGAGAATATCTTTTGTTAGACTGCTAGCAAAAACCTATAACATGTTCTTTAATGAGGCTAATCAGTGGACTAAAATACACTGCAGACCCAGAAACATATTTTCTCGCAAAGCATTTGCAGTTGCTGCAAGCTATGAAGCTGTTCATATTTGACATTGTTTCCAGTAAAGTTGTTAGTTTTCCCTAACGTACAGCAAAGTTAGATACTGTCTCAGTGAGATGAAGAAAACTTAGATAAATAGATGCCGTGTTTTAGTGTATGTCCTATAATAATTATACAGGATCTGTGCGTTTAGACAACATACACTGTAGGATTGGTGCCAGATTGATTCTGAACGCCCCCACCGGGTATATTGGCCTTTTGTACCAACTAGCTCACATTGCTACTAGAATCTCCTCCTACCAAGAGAATAGTTCTAGGCAACCATCGAACATGACAACCCTGATCCCTCAGGACCGTGGAAACAGTATACCACTTTTCGCTAAGTCTCTTGTGCTTATTTAGTTTTTTTTTATTTATTTAATTTCTTCCACACTTCCATCACACGATTAGCATCATGGTATCAAGAGTATACAATTTATTACATTACAATAATTACATAATTTTCTAAACAATGCAAATTTTTCTCAAGCGGAATATTCTTTTTAAACTCCTTCATAAAGTATATTTCAAAATAGAAATAAACAAGCACTCTTGCACCATATTTAGTCGCAATATACTTTTCAATTGTTCATATAGGCCAAAAATTGTTCCCAAATCATTAGTCCTATTTTACGTTTCCTTGCACCTTTTAGCGAGTATAGGCTAAATTCCAAGTTTGATATTCTAAGTAGTTTAGCCCTCCACACCTCAAATCTCGGAGGCTCTTGACATAACCATTCCCCTGCTATACTTAGACGGGCTATAGTCATTGCTACAAATAAGAAATATCTAAATTTGTACAAACTACCTTCCCTCGAGACCTCATGACCCATCCCTAACATCATCAACGCTGGAGTTATCTTAACCGGTTTTTCTAATATTTGGGATAGGAACCTTTCCATAGCTTGTAAGAAAGGAAGCAGTTTAACACACAAATAAAAAATATGGTCTATATCCGCATCTTGTATAGCACATCGAAAACACTTCCCATCATATCTATTGCCCCACTTTTTCATTCGTGCTGGCGTATAGTACAACCTAAACACAGTTTTAAAAAATTGCACTTGCAAATTTGCCGACATTAAAGTTTCTCTAGCTCTACCAATAGCATGTTCAATAGAGATGTCTGTTGCATTCTCACCCACAATTTCAGTCCAGTATGCCATATGTTTCCCCAAATTGTCATCTTTTCTTGAATTTAAAATTTTATACAGTTCTCCTATTCTACTATAAAACTTTATCGCCTCTATCAAAGGATTAGATATCAATTTTACATTTTTTTTTATCAAAAAATCCCTAATTTGTATATATTTAAAAAACTGTGTTTGTGGTATGCCATAAGCATGTGATAATGAAGTGAACTGTTTGAGAGTACCAGATTGGTCATACAAATCTCCTAGTATGTTGATCCCTTTGCTTTGCCAAGACCTCGTGACACTATCTCTAAAAATAGCTGGCAGTAATTTGGTTGCGTTTAATGGGGTATAGTATGTTATAGACCCTAGGTTAGTTAACTTACATACTTTTTGCCAAGTTTTACTAATTGCTTATATTGTCTTGAACTTAGTTCTTTTGTAATAGCTCCATTCTATTTCCCTAAACAAACTCCGGTTTGCAGCCATTCCCAAGGTTAAATAATGTATAGAATTATTAAAGCTCAATGTAGTTGAATTACTTCCATCTTCACCTCCTATCAATACACAATACATCTTTTGTAAAAAACAAACATAATAATATAGCAAAAAGTCAGGGACCGATAGTCCCCCTCTGTCTTTTGGTAGCGTCATGAACCGCATGGCTCTCCGTGGTTTACCTGGAGTCCAAATAAATCTGGCACATAATGCCTATAGTTGTTGAATTTGAGCCCGTGATATTTCTAATGGTAAGGACCTAAATAGATATAAGACCCTCGGTAATATGATCATTTTTATTATGTTAGTTCGGCCTATTAAAGTAAAAGGTAGCCTCCCCCCATTATCTAAAGATTCTACTATGTTTCTGTATAGTGAAACCCAATTAGCTGCTACCACTTCTAACATAGCTGCTCTTATCTTAACCCCCAAGTATGTTGCTTCAGCTACTACCCTGGGGTCATTAACTTGAACCGATTGTGAACACACTAGCTGTGTTTTTGTAATATTTAACTTATAACCCGATAATTGCCCAAATATCGTAGCTAATCGCTCGATTTCTACCAATGCTAGGGCCAGGTCTTATGTAGTCACTGCTATATCGTCTGCAAAGGCAAAAACTATGTGGGAAATATTGCGTACAAAAAAGGGTTTAATAGCCTCGCTGTTAGTAATCAAATCAATAAAAGGATTTATATATAAAGCAAAAAGTAGAGGAGAACAGGGACAACCCTGCCTTGTCCCCCTGGTTATCTGTACTGAATCGGAAATCGCACCCATGGATGTTATCCTAGCCGTTGGTGCCGCATATAGACTACGTAGTGCTATCATAAACTTCCTAGGGAATCCCATCATCTCCATTACTTTCCATAAATAATTCCATTCCACCCGATCGAATGCTTTTTCAGCATCGAGTAATATTAACCCTAAGCTATGTTTTTCTACCTCTGCTATATCTAGTAGCGTAATAACTTTATTGATATGTGCCACTGTTCCTCTCCCTGGAATAAAACCATGTTGTTCCTCTGAGACTAATGATGTTATTACTTTTGTCATTCGATTTGCTAATATTTTAGAATAAATCTTTCCATCACAATTTAACAATGATATTGGACGATAAGAGCCCGGTATATCGGCCTCTTTCCCTTTCTTACTAAATACAACTATAATGGCCTCATTCCATGATGAATGTGTCTCTCCATTTTGTGCAGCCCTAAATAGCCCTTAATATTTCAAGTAATATCTCCTTCAATTCCATATAAAAAAGTTTATATATTTCTCCCGGTAATTGATCAGGACCGGATGCTTTACCCATTGGTACCGTTTTAATTGCCCTGGCTATCTCTTCTTCTGATATAGATGACAACAATAAAGCTACCGCACTTGGATCTAGATTAGTTAACGTGCCAAAAATACTGAAATCCAATTCTTGTGTATTAGTTTGTTCTGTTTTATATAATGTTGAATAGAAATCGTGGAAAATAGCCAATATATCTTGGGGTCCAGTTTTTACATTACCAGTTTTATCTTTCAAACAGGGTATATGGCGACTGGCATCCTTCATTCGTAATCTCAGGGCTAAAGGTCGTCCTATGGCTTCACCATATTCATGACAAATCTTGCGTTGAGCTAGATATTTTCTTGCATTCTCACTATCCCATACACCCAATATTTGTGCCCTTTTCTTTGCAACCTCTAGCTCTAATACGTTCACATCTCCCTTCATTGCTATCCCTTTTGTTAAGTTCTCTTCTGCCTCTTGTAGTCCCTGATATAGCCTTTCCATCTCCATTTTTAATTTTCTCTGACGGGCTAGACCGAAACTTAAGACCTCCCCCCTAAAACAGGCTTTAAATGTGTCCCAGACAATCTTGATTGGGGCCAAATTGACATTGTTTTCTAAAAATTCTCTGATCCACTCTTTTATATATTTCACAAACTCATCATTATAGCACAATTTACGATCAAAAGTAGATTTCCTAATTGTAGAAGGATCACCCCATCCAGAAATTTATAGCACAATGGGTGAATGATCGGAAGAAATATTAGGGTGGATCTGCATTTTTACTTTAGCTAAATGTGGCACCTCTACAAAAAAATAATCTAAACAAAATTTTTTTTGATGCGGGTAAGAATAAAAAGTGTAGCCTGGATCCATTGGAGACAAAGTGCTCCATACATCCGCCAAACCATAATCTTTTAATAAATTAAGAAGGGCCCTGCAAACCTGTGGTTTCCGTCCTTTATAAACCTTTACACCCCCATCCAATTCTTCCTTTATTAAGTTAATATTCAAGTCTCCACAAATAATCACGGGGGTGGCCCTGGTCGCCAAATTTTGGTGTACCTGTTCTAGAACCTCAGGCTCATCTAGATTGGATCCATAAACATTACATATTGTGAAGTGCCCATGATTTCTCGCACATTCAACCATCGCCCACCTGCCCTGTGTGTCTGCTGCTGAACGTCGTATTGTAACCAGATCCCTTTTTGCTAAAATGGCTACCCCCCGCGTCATACCTGATTGTTGAGAAGATATTAAAACATTAAACCCCAATTCTCTCAAAACCTGATGCTTATTCCAAGGGAGATGAGTCTCTTGTAAGCAAACCACATCTGGAGCGATATGCCGTAATTCAGCAGCTACTCTCCTTCGCTTGTTAAAATTATTTAGGCCTGATACATTTAGCGAACAAATACGTAAATCTTTAATTGTAGACATACCTCATATTTAAACATCCCACAATCTTACATCTAATAAACCTCAACATAATCCTAAAATAATTTGGTACTTTCTTAGTGAACATATTCTGTTTAGATACTTTTAATCTTCCATATACATCATCTGGAAATGCGAGTGTGGATTTTTTACCCCCTTTTATCCCCTCCACCAATACCCCCCACCTACCCTTCCCTCCCACTACCCACCTATCCCCTTGACCACCCCCCACCCCGCCCATTAACAAGGCAATCAGACTTATGGTCCTATAGATGTGGCTAACAATCCCCCGCCCTCCCCCGCCATACCGCTAGTATGCATTTCCTTTTACCACAAAAAATAAAGAAAGAATCCTTTCCTCTTATTTAAAGAATCAATGACAACATCATATACTAACGGTGGGTTGACTATTAGACATTGTGAGAAACACAAAGCACAATCCCCCCAAAAAAACAGAGAGAGAAAAAATAATATATATCTTTTAAATCTCTCTTAATTTAACAGAGCCACCCTATCTTATTTTTTTCCTACTCATTATTTGACGTTTTTCCTGTTTGACTAGATATCTTGCTCAAGTATTCCTTTGCCTGCCCCACATTAGTAAAAAAAAGTGTACGCTCCTTGTAAATAATCTTCAATTTTGCGGGATTTAGGAGGAACACTTGGTCACCCTTGGCACGTAACGGCGTTATTAACTGTCGCAGTTGCCATCGATTATCAACGGTATATTTGGAAAAGTCAGGAGTTACAAAAAATTCAACTCCTGGGCCAGGGCGTTTTTTATTGGGTCTCGCAAGCCTGTATACCTCTTCACGAGCAAGAAAACTATTGAATGCAATTAGTAAGGCCCTGGGCCTGCCTACATTTCTCTCTCCTTGACCAGTTGGTTTCAAGTTAAATGGGAAACGATGTGCTCGCTCCATCTCCCTATCCCAGTTCCATTTTGTACGTTCCGGAAAGGCTTCTTTGAACAAATTGACTACAAATTTGCGGGGATCTTGGCCCTCCTTTCCTTCAGGAACTTGTAGGACTCTCAGAATATTACGGCAAGCTCTGTTCTCAAAGTCAGAGAGTTTCCAGAGGGTGTCGTCCTTAAGTCCTTGTAGCGCTTCTGTAGCTCCTTTCTGTTGCTCCACAGCATCCTCCAAGTTAGAGATGCGGTTCTCAGCTTCATTAATCCTATTAGCGGTGTCTATTTGTGATTTTGCAATCTTACGAACTGAGTTCGGCTGTTTCCGACACATACTCTGGACTCTCTGGCTCTCTTCTCTAGTCTCATCCCACAAAGAAATTATGGACTCATAAATCAAAGCAAGTGAGATTTCAGATTTCCCTACACCAGCAGTCTCATCTGTCGCAACTTCATTGCTTGTATTGTCTGGGTTTTCAATATTTAAGTTCCAAACAGTAGAAAGGCTATCCTCTGCAAGATCCATGGAATCCTCCTGGCATAAGCTGCTTGCAAGACTCCCTCCCTCCATACTCATTTGTGATGCATATTGTGCGACCAGGTCTTCAGAGGATGAGGGCAATGAGGTCTCCGACATCGAATAAAAATCGCCGGATTCCCCGTCAGCCTGGGTCTGCTCGTGCTCCCGTTCTTGTTCTTTCCCACCTGTTGTATCACAAGTATGTAACATGTCACCCAGTTCTAGGGGGGTCTCTGCGGGAGGGATATCTGCCACAGTATCCCTTCCACTTGCCCCCTTGACTCGTTCTTTCTCAATTGCTGCTGCTACTGCAAAAATAGTAGGAATCACCACAGCTTTTTATTGTCCTGTTCTTGTTGAATTCCCATTAGTATTAGCATTTGGATTTATATGTGAGTTTTTTGGCTTCACTGATTCAACTGGTGTTTTAGGTTGATTTTTTCTATTCATATTTGTTTTAGCCCCCTCTTTAGGCACGCCGCTCTCCCCCTGTACATCTGCCGCTTTCTGTCTGCCCCGTGTACCTTTAGGTGCCATATCTTTGTCTTTTTTCCTAATTTATATTTAAGTCCAAAATACGAGAGCGAATTATTAGGCACTCACTATCAGCTCGTTTTTCCACTTACAGTGGCGTTCGGAGGCACAGACTCACCAGTATTGCCTTCCTTATGACATCTCACCTCCCGATATTATTAGAGTTGAGAATTTAACATCTTCTGCTTTAAAGTCCTGGGGAGGTGCTGCAAAATATTTGTGCAATGTTTTTCCTGGCCGCTTTTGTTTTCCGTCGTCTCAGCTTCTCCGCCTGCTGGAAGCTCCGCGACCGTTGGAACACTTGCTACGCTAGTCTGCACAATCAGTCTCAGGTGTGCGCAGCCCAGCTCTGCCCAGCCGGGGAGCTTCGGAAATGAAATTCCGTGAGCGCCGTATTCCGATGATCGTTGTTGCCGCCGCCCTCGCCGGGACCAACGAGCCCCGCAAAGTACACACCAAATGACCTCCGACACCGAGTCCAGCCCAAAGTCACTGAACAAAAGGGTCTCCCAGTCGGCAGCCAACTCAGCCCACTACCGCGCCACTCTGCCGGACTGCAACCGCTCACCTCTCACGGTAGGATTCTTCAGGTAAAAGCGGTTAGCAAGGGATGCGAGGAGTGGTCAGCTTACACGTCCACCCTCGCGGACGCCATCTTGCCTCTCCTGTAACCCACCCAGGTTGGACTTGTGCTTATTTAGTCCGTCTCAGAGAGATAAACAGAATAAACAGGCTGGGCGTTTTCAATAAGTATTTATTGAACAGATGTTATTCTGGTGTATAATAGATGAGCTGCAACAACCGTTAGACAGTATAAGGTATAAATGATTAGCAGTACTATAAAGGTGAATGGATGGTATAGCTCTACCATCTTACAATTATTATGAATAAATACGATTATATAAAACACATGTTAAAACATGCGTACGCCTACGATGGTTCCCTAACTAGGTGTACCCAAATGTACCTAACATGTGTATAGGTGTTAAGCTAAGATTCCTTCTGCGATTAAGTCAACCCCATTACCTGAAGTGAGAGACTATGGGACCCCGTCCTGGTATCGAGTTGGACACCCAGAAAGGGATGTTAGACCGCGGCGAGCTGGAGTGTTTGCATGCAGGAACCTCAGCGTCTCTTGTTAGTGAGTTGGGCTGGAATTCTCGGTCTCCTCTTCTCTATCTTAACAAGATGTGATGCATATGTACCCATAGGTCTCCCATGGGGTCCTAGCTCGGTGTATTACTGTATCGGTCTAAGGATGACATCGGGCATGAACTTTATACATAGATATTATACAGGAGATGGTCATCCTGCTGTGCTTCCAAGAATCCTCATGCATAATGTATGAGATCTTGAACTAGGGAAAACCTGTCTTCTGAATGTAGTGTCTTATCTAGGTAAAAGGTCAGTCCCTGTAAAACGCGACAAGTGTAATGTAGGGAAGAATATAGGTGAAGGTGTAATGAAGTTACTGGGTCTATATTATGATACCTATATGGAATATAACACCCACTCCTCTTCCGAATGGACGACATAGTTAAATTCTAAACGTACTACTAGGCTGACTAGATACTGGTACACAAATGGTTAAAAAAATTTGCTCCTTGTGCTAAAAGCAATGTTTAAAAAGAAAATTGTCACTCAAGCCATAGCCCTGTGTCCAAAGGTATAGTTTGAACTACTATAAGCATTTGAAAGCCATGCATGCTCAAAAGAATATACATTTTTTATGGAGTTCCAATTTTTCAGTTTGGTTCTCAAAAATAAAAGGTGGAATTTCTCCCAGCACATGACAGGCCAAATGAGTTAAATGTTTATGTGCCCTGACTGGTAGACGCAATATTATTGTTGCCTGCCTCCGCAGATGACGGTCCCTGTAACACCTTGCAGATTATGTCGATTGAGCACAGATGATCATTTGTACTGTCCACAACCGATGCTGGGGCAGCCTGTGTGCCATCCAAGGCCTTGGTGTCAGGGGAGGAGCTGATGTCCATACCAACAGGAGCTGATACTGCCTGTGGTGGCTCTAGGAATGCTGCCATCAACATCAGAATACGCTGGGGACACTGCAGAACATCATCGTCCGGTTGCGCACATGATGGGAGTGTCAGCAGAGATCTAACATGCATTCTTCTCCCTGCAAAACAGGCATCGGAGGACAGGTAAGATGCAGTCCTTCCAGACTGGTCTAAATGACAGGAACCATGATGCACTTAGTTCTCTTAGGTGAGGTGTGCCTTGATGTTGTACCATGCGATCACGGTATTTTCCTTGCAGGAGTACTGTTTCCATCTCCTTGGTGATTGCGACGTCCATTGCGTAGCAGCAAAATGACAATCAGGATACCTGCTATTAGAAACGGTATCAGCGGCAGCCCTCCAAATATGCTTCCAAATACGGAGTGTATAAAGTTTGGTATAACTCCTAGGACCGTCTGAAAGGTGCTTAATAGTCCAGAACCTATGGTCTTAAATAGGTGGACGATACCAGTCGTATCAGACATGTTAAAGATACGATATACCCTTTCTGCAAAATGGAAGGGGCAGTTAGTACGTATGAGTGCCGGTATCTCTGCCGAAGACCTTGCGACTTAAAGATCAAAAGTCTCTCGAGCAGAGGTTAAGGGCACAGATTTCTGTACAAGCATGGCTTTCATTCTGCTCAAAGAATCAAACCATATTCATGAAACATTTAGCGTAGGCCATAACGGCGCCTCCATGACTGTATGTGCTATTGGAAACAATTCTTGTATACAGCACGGAACCCTGGAGCTTAAGGTTACCAGATATGCGTGCCCGGATGCATCCCACAGCAGCCTTGATCGTTCAGCAACAAGTAACTCCCATTCGAAAGTAGCCTAAACACTGGAGTGATCAGGGCACATGGGGCACCCCTTAAATGACAGGATAAGTTTGCTACCAAACCGTTACAGGCCCCATCAAGCATTATATCTTGGCATATGAGTGATCCACTTAAAGTATCCTCGCAGTTTGTACCGCTTAAAAACACATCTTGTTACCCACTTCAGCATCGAAACCTGTACAGTAATTCCCAGGATAACTTGATGAATTCTCTACCCATTTCTTCATATCTACCTGCCTGCATTTGTTCAAGGCTATATTGGAATTGAAAAGTTGTGACCGGAAGAGTTATGTGGCCTTAGACTAGCCATTCTGTGGATGGTGACTCTGCCACTGTAAATGCTAATCTGTCCGGTTTTTCAATACGCAGCATTGTATACTTTGCTCCCCTCTGTGCCATTTCTATCTGTTTTTCTGTTAAATTGTACAAAGAAAACAGAGACATGCTGTTTATGAAACGCCAGGGAACATAGCCTGCGCGCAAAGATCACAGCATCCAGCTTAATAACATAATAGAATGCAATTGTGATTGCCCGTTTTGTAATATGGACAAATCCTGTTCTAGTACATCAATAGCAGACGATACACTGTTGCCCAGTGAATATATCCTAGAGGTTAGTGTCGTTAACCCATTGCCAACCACTGCTAGAGCTTTCTCTAGGTTTATACAATCTATTTCATGTAACCTTTCTGCAGCCTCTTCTGATACTTTCCAAATCTCATTATGGACAGCAGAATAGAAACGTTAATGGCGTGGCTTCCTAGTACCTAATAAAAAATCCTGCAGCTCCACATCCTCTCTAAGTAAGGATCAGTGTTGTTTCACCTGTATAAGTGTTGAGGTCTTTAGCAAATCGAGGTATAACTTCCCACCACTGTATGATGTCACTGCCCCTGGGTGTTGTCCCTGTACATAGCTTGGATCTGGCCTGTTGATACTAAACACTTTGGTTTTACCCATGAATCTTTCCGGACAGCTATTGGTGTCTGTGGGCCAAATCAACCATCCCTTGCATTTGGGGTCTGATCAATTGTATTTCTTGATCCCATCTAGCGTAATCCCTTCTTGTGATGTTATGTTACCCTCAGTGTGTGATGGTGTGGGTATCCGAGGTGCATTCAAATCTTTTTTCGTGGCCAATTCAAGACAGATTGTTTGTTGCACCGTTTCATTCAAAAACATTATTTGCTGAGGAATAAGGCATGCTCTAAATAGTGCCGCTGTTCCCTGAACTTGCCACTCCCTACTACCCCAGAAAGATTTTAAGTCTATGGTGTCTTAGCATAAGTCGAAACCTTGTTCAGACAACGGGGCAATAAAGGAAGCAGAGTAAATCTGTTTGGCGTTTGTTCACAAATTTTTCTGTGCTGCTGCAAACTTATAATAATATGAGGCTGGGTCAGATGTGTTCAACCCTGAAAAATATGGACATTTCTGTGAAAATGTCTTTGAACTGCTTTTCAGCGGTGTTGGGCAATGTTCCCATTGGTGCTATGTGAAAACATTTCTGGGGTTAGCAGATTTATGCAGAAAGTGAGGACCATAATGTTGATAACAATACATTGTTTCAAAGTCTTATGTGTCTTCCAACATTTCATTATTAGAAAAAGCAGCAGGTTTTTCTAAATCAGACAACATATTATTTACATTTTCATAATCCAATCATTGGAAAATGTACTTGAGGTAATGATATCACTCAATGAAATTTTAAATAAATGTTATATTTTTAAAAGTTCGGTCGCGCCAAATATATCATAATCAACCTTGTTCCACAATATACCATCAGGTATAGGAACTGCTGTAATGTTCACTTACGATAGGTCTCTTTTTTCACAATGTGATGATAGATGCAGTTTCAGAATCACATTCACTTTTTGTGCTGCAGAGCTTTTTTGAAGATAAGTTCCATTTATATGCAACCTAAAGACAGTTATTAGGCCTATCAAGAAAAGAAAGAAAATTATCTTTGTAATTACCCAGAGTTCTACCCAAGGTGATACCAGGTAAGTCTTTTTAAGAAAGTTCAGAAAATCCTTAAATCGCTGTAGATGAGTGTTATGGGCTGGCATCGGTTCAGGTTCACGTGGATCCAATGAAAAAATCGATGAAATAGCCAGATGCAGTTCGATCAATTTACGGTAATTCCGCAGGTCTTGTGGAAACTGTGGCTTGCTCTTGTTGAGGCATATTGACGTAGCTCTCCATGTTTGGTCGAATGGAAATTTGTCTTTCATATGAGTTCTGATTTTGAAGTTCAGTTTCAAGAGGAACAAGTTCCATGGCATTGTTTTGTTGCATAGTCCATCATTCCGTGCAGGTGACGCTCCAAACGTGATGAGTCTTTCTGTTTGAACTTCTTGTATAGTTGTGAGACAAGGGTGTCTGTTACTCCAGAGTCCACACTGCCTACTACTCAGTATCGGCCACATAGTGTGGTTTGATTAGTTCTATTGAGACAAATCTTTTCTCCTTTTTACTGGCAAGAGGTGGCAGAAGTACTATTCTTGTTCCTCCAACTGCCAGGACAGGTACAGGCTTTCGGTATGATGGCCCAAATTCTTTTTTGTCCGCTATCTTTTCCCTGACCAGGTCCCTGACTTTAGGCATCCAGACAGGTTTTGCCATGACAGACTTCCCAAGTGGTAGTCCGTTTCACCTGGACGTTACTTTGTAGTGCCCTGGATTTATGTACATCCTGTAAAACAGTCAAACGTTTATGGATGTCAAAAGGTTTCTAATTCGCCACTGTGCCTTCACAATCAAGATCAGGTACCCACATTCTTGTCCCATATAGGACCTTATAAGGAGTGAAACCCCATAGAGAGCTTCTTGGCTGGTTATTCAAAACCTTTTGAACACCATACAGACTTTTTACCCAACTTCCAACTGAGCCTAATACTCTAGCTGTTAAAGACTGCTTTAAGTCCTGGTTTTTCCTCTCCACAACCAAATTTCCCTCAGAATGGTAAGGAGAGGAGTGCCCCCATGCTGCACCCAAACCTCCCATGGCCTCCTTGTAAACCCAAGAGCTAAACGAGGTCCACAGTAAGAATGTAATGTGCCTATTGCGTATGTCCCTATAAAGACTCGCACATCTTTCATAACAGTTCGAGCGTCAGCAGAGCGCGGGGGCCACACCCAAAGGAATCCAGAGCAGGAATCCACTGCAACCATGATATACTTGTCAGCCCCATCTGTTTGTAAGTGGCCGCAGTGGTCCAAATAAACACACACAAGTGGTTTGTCTGATGTTAGTCATGGTGTCTGTACTGGACGTGTTACAGTCGAGCCTTTCATCTGCTGTCACATGTCACATTTCAAGACATAGTCTTTAGTTTGCTTTGTTAATCCAGGCCACCAGTAGCGCTGTTTTAGTAAAGAAACAGTCACTGTAACTCCTGCATGTGCAGAGCCTATACCCTCGGGTGCTGCTAAAATTCATCCTAACTTACGATACATATTTGGTATTACTTTATCCCCCACCCCAGGAATTTAAGCAAATGGAACATTATTTGCATCTAACTTGTAGGAGTGCTTGAGTGAAAATCTTTTCGGTACTGCCGATTTATTGCCTGTGGCAGTAATCGCAACCATTATCTCACCGTCTATTCTCATTTTTGAACAAGTGATTGCAGCAACGAAAGCCGTGGGTACAGCCCCCTTTGTGGATTCATCAGCCAATGAATTCCCTTCAATGTGAACGCCATCACTTTCATGACTCAGTGTGTGTATCACGTGAGCCCTTGGTAGTTCATTTTTCAAGTCCACTACCTGTTCCCCTAGTGTTTTGTGCCTAATTGTGCCACCTTTTGCATTTGTAAACCCATTCTGCCCCAGTGATGTAAATATTCATTGTTTGACTGCACACAGTAAAAGAAATCACACATGATTACTGTGGGGAATTCTCGATCCATATTTACCAGTGCCAGTAACAGTGCTTTTAATTCAGCCAGCTGCGCCATGCAGTCTCCTAGAGACTGGGTTTTTGTACAACTCAAATGAAACTTTCCATCCTGCATGCGCCCTTTAACGATAGTACACACGGCGCTGTATCGCTGTTTAGTCCCTATGGCCGGTTGAGCAGAACCGTCAGTGTAAATTATATATTCATACTGATCTAGAGGCAATATTTCATTTGGTAGGTGATATTCTTGTTCGTATTGCAGAAATGCCTGTGTTTGGTCATCAAGAGGGACAAACGAGTGGCCAGCACCTTGGCAAGGATCTTCGCCCGCAATTTATCAGGGATAGCGGGCGATATGAATCGCAGGACGTGGGATCTTTCCCAGGTTTTAAGAGGGATGTGATCACTACTTCTCGCATCGAGCGAGGCAGAACCCCCTCCCCCAGCGACTCCTCGAATACTTCACGAAGGACGGGAGCCATTACATCTATGTAAATTTTGTAAAATTCGGCAGGGAGCCCATCCAACCCCGGAGCCTTACCATTCTTTAACAACATTATTGCCCGACTGATCTCGTCGAACTCAAAGGGTGCACTCAGGAAGGTCCTATGGACATCTCTCTACAAACAGAGCGCGACGTCCCCAAGGAAGTCATCAAACCGTACTTCACCCGAGCTTTTCGTGGTGTATAATGTGCTGTAATGCAAAACAAAAGTATTCAATATTCCTGCACTGTCCCGACAAATCCCTCCCTCTGTGGTAGTAACTTCTAAAACAGTGTTGCTAAAGCGCGGAGTACAAATAGTGACCGCCAACGCCTTGCCAGGTCTGTCACCCTCACAGTGCTTTCGTGCTGACCAGTGTTTAGCCCTAAACTTGACTTCTCTCGCAGCCTCTGCTTCATATTCCGATAGCTTAGCCCGAAAATCAATGTGTGCTTGTGCCACCTCACCCCGTACCATACTAGTCTCTAGCCCTTTCAGTTCGCGGTCAAGAGTACGTATCGTTCTTTGTATATCCCGTAGGACGCCAAAGCTCTTTGACATACAGTAGCCTCGGATCGTCACCTTGAAGGCTTCCCATTTGACCTCGACACTGTCAACTGAGCCCTTGTTGCGAGGGAAAAAGGCCACTATTTCCTCTCCCAATTCCGTCCTAAAGACCTCATCCAGGAAGGCTGTGGGCTGTAACCGCCATTGTGGCCTAGGGCTGTCCCATCTCGGCATGTGCAAGTGAATCAGAACCGGGCTATGTTCAGAGTAGGTTCTGGGCAGATGGTCAGCCCGCTCCAGAACCGTAGTCAATCCCCTGGTCAGCAGAAAATAATCCAGGGGTGCCCATGTGCCAGTCGATGATGTAAAGTGTGTACCCTCCTTACGCATTGGATAGAGGTAACACAAGCCATCAATCAACCCTCCTTCCTCCACTATCCCCAGTAAGGCTTCCCTAGATCGACACTTGTACCGTGCGGCCCCATCCACCCTATCCTGTGTGGGTATCAGTGCAACATTGAAATCACCCCCCCATATAATATGCAGGGAACCAATGTCAACAATCTTGCCCCATAGCGTTGTGAAAATTGTAGGTGTGTCAACATTAGGGGCGTAACAATTCACTAGGGTAACTGTGTCCATCCCCAGATGACCCCACACAATGACATAGCGCCTGGCATGATCAAGGGCCTCCCCTAGGACTTCACATGGCACTGAGCGTTTAATCAAGATAGCAGTACCTCTCGCATAGGTGGAGTAGGAAGAGAAGAGACGGGTATCCGCCCATTTACTAGCGAATTGGGTATGTGAGTGTGGAGCCAGATGCGTCTCCTGAAGCATTGCAATATGTACCTGATGACGCTCCAAATATGCGATGACGTTCCTACCCTTCCGAGCATCATTAAGTCCCCGGATATTCCAGGACATAAGTCTCAACAGAGAGTCACTCCTTGTCCCTACCATTCCTTGAAATGTTGTGTGTATCTGTGTCTTTCTGAATATGCAACTGTATGACTACCTCTCCATAAAAAAGCTAGATCCGTAGTTGGAACACGTACAGTCCCCACCCCCTCTGTAAGAAAAAAACATCCATCGTAACTGCACCCCCCTCCCACTGCAGCACCCCAAACCTGCCAGTATTGATCCCCTCCCCCCCACTTCCCCCCAACCAGAACAAACCACATTTCAAAAGGGGTACTCCCGTTGGGGTATCAATCTAAATAGCACACGTAGACCCTGCTGTATGTGAGGGAATCCTCAGATCTTAGTGATTCCCAATATTAGCAGGGGTGTCCAGCATGCCAGAAATAATGTTAGCTATCTACCCCGCAAGAAGCCAAGCTTCTATATTACAAGGTACAAATACTATAAACTATCAGTCAACGTAGCAGATATACATTATGTTATGTTACAGAAGCTTGTATAGCGCACGGCTGCCCCAGCAAAGGGGCGTCCTGGCGCTTTCTGCCTGAAAAGGAGAGAGGACCGCTGCAGATGGAACTTGCAGTAACATAGCAGACCTTAGCAGAAGAGGTGGGTTTTTATAGCCTTTCTGAAGGATAGTAGGTCATTCAGTCCACGGATCCGGGACGGCAGGGCGTTCCAGAGCTTGGCTGCAAGATACCGGAAGGAGCGGCCCCCTGTCCGGGCAAGTTTGATACGGGGGACAACTACCAGGTTCTGTCCCTCTGAGCGTCGGGGCACATATGCTGTGAGAAGTGGACTTAGCATGGGTGGGGAGGCCATTTTCAAGATTTTGAATGCAAGACACAGGGTCTTAAAGTGAATCCGCTTCTCTACCGGAAGCCAGTGGAGTTTTGCTAGAGTGTTTGTCACGGATGTATGACATTACAACGCATGCTTTTACATCGCATGCTTTTACAATGCGGTTTTTACAACGCATACCATTACAACGCATAGTGCTTTTAGGCGCTGGATAGTGAATTGTTTAATTTACTATTCCAACTCCAGTCCCCGTGGATAGTAGGGAAGGTGTTGGATAGTACATTAAACCCATTCCCTATCCTAGAGCGCCCCCCAGCGCAATGTGTTGTAATGGTTTGCGTTGTAAAAGTTGCGTTGTAAAGGCACTGCGTGGTAAAAGTTGCGTTGTAAAGGTTGTTTACCGTTTTTCACTGACTGCTGCCCGGGAAGGCCAATCATTGCTCTGGCTGCGGCATTCTGGACACGTTGTAGTCTAGTTTTCTCCGCTACGTTTGCCCCTAACAGTAGGGAGCTGGCGTAGTCCAACCGCGAAAGAATGGCTGATTGTACCACAAGCTGACGTGTCTGATGGTCAAAGAATTTTAGGATTGGTATAAGGTTCCGAAGGATTCCAAAGCAGGTGGCAGCAACTTTTTTTGTCTAATGGGTGAAATTCAGAGCAGAGTCCACCCATACTCCGAGATTTTTTACACAGCTTTTAGGCTCATGTGGTTGGCTCAATGACTCAGGCCACCATTTGTTGCCCCAAGCCGCTGTCTCTTTGCCCACCAGCAGGACCTCCGTCTTGCTGGCGTTAAGCTGAAGGTAGTTAGAGGTCATCCAGCTAGTGATGTCGGCGAGGGTCTGTTTGAAGTTCTGCACGCTCAATCCGCCCTCGTCCTTCAGTGCCACCACTAACTGGGTGTCATCGGCATAAGACACCAATGACAACCCATGCCTCCTGGCCACCTCCGCCAGGGGTTGAACATAGGCCGATTGCGGCGTAGTGTGGAAAGTTTGTGTCCCCTGGTGTGTGATACGCGACGTGCCGGGTATAGTAAAGCATAGTCCACCTGCTCCTGGCGCAACTTCTGCTTTACAGCGTTAAATTTGTGTCGCTCCTCCTGCACTCGGACTGTGAAATTCGGGAAGATGGTGAAGGGGACGCCCTCATAGGTAAGTGCTTCTTCTCCCGCGCCACTCGGGGAACAACATCGCGGTCTCGATAGTTGAGTAGACGCGCTATAATGGGACGCTGGGTGGTTCCTGGTGGTGGCCGCGAGCCTAGCGATCTGTGTGCTCGTTCAACTATGAATTGAGCTGAAAGGGCACCCTCAGCAGTAATCGCCATCAGCAGTCTCTCGACATATTGTTCCAGGCGCCCTGTGTTGGTACTTTCAGGAATACCTAAGATACGAACATTATTGCGCCGACTGCGTAGTTCAATGTCTTCATTCTTTGCATCTATGATTCGCATCAATTTGTCCATTTGGGTGACTGCTTTCTTCAGTGTTTCCGTGACGTCCTCAGAGTCAGATATGCGTTGTTCCGCCTCCTTGAGCTGGGTCTCATGCGTATCCAGTCTATGTGCAATACTGTCCATACGGGTCTTAAGCGTATCTGCCTTGTCCGCTATTGTAGCAAATCCCTGTCGCATTTCCGTGAGGATGGTGTGTAGTTCGTTGTCCGGGCCGGAAGATACAGAACCCGCCATCTCCGCCAGCTGTGCCGCCCCAACCTCAGGTGGTTTTTTGGCAGGTTTTTTGATGTCGAAGGTGAGGCGGGGCTGCCTGGCGACCTGTCTGACCATTCCTCTCAGTCCAGATGGCCTCTACTAATGCCAATTGAATGTGTACACTACACACCAATGTAACAGTGGGTCCTATGGGGTATCTAGATAAGATAAGTCAAATGTCAAATTACCCTGGTAGCGTGTAGACAGTAAAGTCTTCTGCAAGAAGGAACCAGTTCACGGGCATCAGCGCCTTATGGAGAAGGGCAGGCTAGAGTGTCAGGAGTACCAAAAGTACTCCAATCTCCAGATCGAATGTCCAGGTAGCATGGATTTTCCCCAGTAGCCTAGCGCTCCGCGCTGCAGTGAAGCTTAGCCGCCATTTTCCATCGCAGTTGGTCAGCCCTGTTGCCGTGGATAATACGATTCCACCTCAGCGCAGCTCGGGATGAGACCCACCTGCCCAGGGCTAAAGGATTAGTAGGATGAATATCCAAGCCCTAAATCGCACAGCACCCTCGGGACAGCAATGATCTCAGTCCGTTCAATCCTTTGCGCTGCACGCCGCCATTTTGTGACACCCCCGGAGGTAATGGCCGTCCCCGGCAGCGCAGTGCAGAGGCACAGCAGGTATGGAAAGAGTCCCAGTAATATCAGTGCAGGGTAAGTACCTTTCGCCGGTAGCAGCCGCTTCAGAGGAATTTCCAGTGGCAATCAGGAAGAGAGCACGGAAAAGTCGGCAGCCCAGGTGTGACGATCTTCGAACACCATCAGCAGATGTCCAATGTAGCAACGATCACCAGTCTTCCAGGCGCCATGAAGGTCCAACAGCCAGTGCAGTTATGCGGTGCATAAAGGGTCGCAGTGCGCACCTCAGCAGAGGCAGGGCAAGGTCTATCCGCCAGATTATGCCAGGCTGCTCGCAGTAATCGCCGCCATTTTGCCGCCGCAGCCCTCTCCCAGATCAGGTCCCATTCCACCACCTTACTTCTATGTCGTCGTCCAGGGAAGGTATTGCTCAGTGGGGGGCTGTCGGAGTCCGCCGAGGTTCCCAACAGCATCTCCAGCCAACCGCTGGACCGAGTCCCCGAGCCGCTTGCTCCGCTGCGTCTGTGCGGCCCGTACACCACAGCACAGCAGCGGTGCTTGAGTTGTCGTCGATGCCGGGTGCAGTCTCCACAGTCACTGGAGGCCCATCTCGCGCTGCTCTGCGAGAGGGTAAAAGGTATCCCGTACTCCGCTCCACAACTCAAACATGCAGTCCGCTGGGGCCTCCAAGACTTCAGGCAGCTATGCCAATGAGTTTTGCTCGTTGAAGTGGGTATTTAGCCCAGGAAAAATGAAGGATTAGGAGCCGGACAGCGGGAGCCTCAGAAGACCGCAGCCATTCCACTCGTGCGCCACCTAGCGCCCCCGTTTTAATGCTTTTTCACCCAAACTGTCCCTGCCTAATTTTGCAAATGCAGTTTAAATTATTTAAGGTAGTTCGTGCTCCTTTTATAAAGGACTGAACTCCCTTAGGCGTTGGCGCATAGCCACTGATGCTGCCTCCCCTTTAATATATGCTAATATTATAGCTGATACCTGTGCATAATTACCTAGTAATTTCATCCCTAAGTTCAGAGCAGGCTCCGCTCGATTCTCACTTTGTATTTGTCTTAATACATCTGGTATTACTGCTAATAACTGGATACCATGAGTTCTTGTGTATATGGCAGCAAGAACTGTACCCCAAGAGGTACAATCCTCTATCTGTGTTGTTATCCCCATGGGCAAGCAGAGTGTCAGCATTCTATGTTTTTTAAGCATGGGCGTAAAATCCGCTCCGCTCGTGGATTTTTCGGATTTTCGGCAAATTCGCAATCCGCGAACGCTCGCGAATTTGTCGAAAATCCGTGAATCCGCTTGCGGCGGATTTTTTGCTTGGTTGCGGCGCGCGGCGTGGTGCACGGCGTTCACTTTCCGTCATTTTAGCGTTTGCCGAGTTGTTTTTCTTTGCGAGTGACGCGCCATTTTAGATCTTGCTGCGTGTTCCCGCGGGAGTTTGTCGCCCGCGAATACGTACTCGCGGCTTGCCACCTTGCACAGCACACCTCGCGAGAGTTCGCAATTGCGAACACGTAGTTGCGGCGGAAAGGAACAATCTCGCACTTGCGAAATAGAGATTTTGCAATTTCGCACAAGAAAATCACCAGCAAACAGGATAAACCTTCAGAAAATTATGATTTTTATCAGAATCACTCCTCAGGTTGACATTTGCATGGCCTTTTTTTTTGCAAGGAGTCCATTTTGGGGGGGGGGAGTAAGGAAGTGCCCCACAGTCTCCAACTTCCTGTTCCTGTCCAGCAGGCTCCTCCCAGTGCTTTGTCCATCTCCTGGTCACTTTCATTTGGATCTGGAGCTGGAAGGATTACTTTTTGTGGGTGCTGCTGGATATTTGGATTTGAGGCCTTTTTGACTGTCTTTGGATCACTTTTGGATTAGAAATCAACTTTCACAAGTAAGTTTGTTTGGGGCATTACAGTTGCTGCAAGTACAATTTTTGAACTTTTTCAGAAAATTAAATAAATTATATTGTGGGTAGCCACAGTATCCAGTAGGACCAGGGTTGGTTATGGGTGCATGATACAACTGTTTTGTTGAATTTAAACACCATTGAGGCCATGGATGGGCTGGGATTGTGCAGATTTTATTGTTTTTTGTCGTTTTTTTGGGCCTGCTGGTGTGGCCCTTTGCCCAGGGGTGGTGAGTGTTGCATGGGCCTAGTCTTTCTGTGGGGTGTCTTCTTGAATTTAAACATAATTGAGGCCATGGATGGGCTGGGATTGTGCTTATTTTATTGTTTTTTGTCGTTTTTGGGGGGCTGCTGGTGTGGCCTTTTGCTTGCCCAGGGGTGGTGGTGGTGCATGGACTGAGTGTGCCTGTGGTGTGGTCTCACTCTCTTTGATGTAAACATCATGGATGGCATTGGATTGTGGTGATTTCTGGCTGTTTTTCTTTTTTTTGGGGGTGTACTGTTGATGTGGACTGGCCATGTGGGTGGTGGTGGTGGCGGCCATCTTGAGTGCTGGCTGGTACAGGCAACATGTGCTTGGGGTGTAAGGGGGCCATTTTGAGGAGAGGCAGTGTCTGAGGCCTGCACTTATTTTGCCTACTTTTCATCCCTTATGCCCAGGGGTAGTGAGTGTTGCATGGGCCTAGTGTTTCTGAGGGGTGTCTTCTTGAATTTAAACACCATTGAGGCCATGGATGGGCTGGGATTGTGCAGATTTTATTGTTTTTTGTCGTTTTTTTGGGCCTGCTGGTGTGGCCCTTTGCCCAGGGGTGGTGAGTGTTGCATGGGCCTAGTCTTTCTGTGGGGTGTCTTCTTGAATTTAAACATAATTGAGGCCATGGATGTGCTGGGATTGTGCTTATTTTATTGTTTTTTGTCGTTTTTGGGGGGCTGCTGGTGTGGCCTTTTGCTTGCCCAGGGGTGGTGGTGGTGCATGGACTGAGTGTGCCTGTGGTGTGGTCTCACTCTCTTTGATGTAAACATCATGGATGGCATTGGATTGTGGTGATTTCTGGCTGTTTTTCTGTTTTTTGGGGGTGTACTGTTGATGTGGACTGGCCATGTGGGTGGTGGTGGTGGCCATCTTGAGTGCTGGCTGGTACAGGCAACATGTGCTTGGGGTGTAAGGGGGCCATTTTGAGGAGAGGCAGTGTCTGAGGCCTGCACTTATTTTGCCTACTTTTCATCCCTTATGCCCAGGGGTAGTGAGTGTTGCATGGGCCTAGTGTTTCTGAGGGGTGTCTTCTTGAATTTAAACTCTATTGAGGCCATGGATGGGCTGGGATTGTGCAGATTTTATTGTTTTTTGTTGTTTTTTTGGGCCTGCTGGTGTGGCCCTTTGCCCAGGGGTGGTGAGTGTTGCATGGGCCTAGTCTTTCTGTGGGGTGTCTTCTTGAATTTAAACATAATTGAGGCCATGGATGGGCTGGGATTGTGCTTATTTTATTGTTTTTTGTCGTTTTTGGGGGGCTGCTGGTGTGGCCTTTTGCTTGCCCAGGGGTGGTGGTGGTGCATGGACTGAGTGTGCCTGTGGTGTGGTCTCACTCTCTTTGATGTAAACATCATGGATGGCATTGGATTGTGGTGATTTCTGGCTGTTTTTCTGTTTTTTGGGGGTGTACTGTTGATGTGGACTGGCCATGTGGGTGGTGGTGGTGGCCATCTTGAGTGCTGGCTGGTACAGGCAACATGTGCTTGGGGTGTAAGGGGGCCATTTTGAGGACAGGCAGTGTCTGAGGCCTGCACTTATTTTGCCTATTTTTCATCCCTTATGCCCAGGGGTAGTGAGTGTTGCATGGGCCTAGTGTTTCTGAGGGGTGTCTTCTTGAATTTAAACTCTATTGAGGCCATGGATGGGCTGGGATTGTGCAGATTTTATTGTTTTTTGTCGTTTTTCTGGGCCTGCTGGTGTGGCCCTTTGCCCAGGGGTGGTGGTGAGTGTTGCATGGGCCTAGTCTTTCTGTGTGGTGTCTTCTTGAATTTAAACATAATTGAGGCCATGGATGGGCTGGGATTGTGCTTATTTTATTGTTTTTTGTCGTTTTTGGGGGGCTGCTGGTGTGGCCTTTTGCTTGCCCAGGGGTGGTGGTGGTGCATGGACTGAGTGTGCCTGTGGTGTGGTCTCACTCTCTTTGATGTAAACATCATGGATGGCATTGGATTGTGGTGATTTCTGGCTGTTTTTCTGTTTTTTGGGGGTGTACTGTTGATGTGGACTGGCCATGTGGGTGGTGGTGGTGGCCATCTTGAGTGCTGGCTGGTACAGGCAACATGTGCTTGGGGTGTAAGGGGGCCATTTTGAGGAGAGGCAGTGTCTGAGGCCTGCACTTATTTTGCCTACTTTTCATCCATTATGCCCAGGGGTAGTGAGTGTTGCATACTTGCATGTCTGTAGTCTTTCTGTGGGGTGTCTTCAATGTAAACATCAAGGATGGCATGGGATTGTGCTCATTTTTCTGTGTTTTGTCGATTTTTTGGGGTGTATAACTGAACTGATGTTCCTCTGTCTTCCATTGCTTTTAGGTGCACAAGAAGACTCAAGAGAACCACCAGTGCCAGGAAGAAGTCCTGCAGCGGTGTGTGCAGCATAACGTCACGCGACGTCACGTCTGGACACAGAACCCTCTGCAACTCGTGCAACTGCTGCCTGCTGACCTGCTCTGAAGAGGATGGCCCCAAAAAAAGTAACCCGTAGCTCCTCTAGCAAGAAAGGTGCCAGTAAGGAGCAGAAGAAGCAAGTTACCAAGGAGACTGGTGTGCCGCCCGCCCCTTTTTTTGGGAGTAAAAAAAAAAGTATGCCTGCAGCAGCAGCAGCGGGATCTGCTGGGGACCAAGCTGGCAGCAGCACCCCCGCTCCATTGGGCTCAGTGCCACCACCACCACCACGCCAACTTAAGTCCAAGCCCTTGAGTGCTGCAGAGGCAGCCAGTATAGTTCTTCAATCACCATCGACCAGTGATGTTGGCTCATCGCAAGAAAGCAGCAGCAATGTCCCTCAATCAACACAGGTTGTTGTAGCTCATCTGACGAGTGTTGAACAACCACAGCCGCAACAACAATCACATGTGCAAGTACAAGCCCAAGTACATGTGGAAGGAGAGGCAGCGCAAGGAGATGCGCAAGCAGAGGTGCATGGAGGGTCACAAGTGCCCACAATAGTTGTTCCTCCCGAAGTAGGGGCACATCAGGAAATCGACAATCAAGGCGAGGTATCATTTGAGGAAGCCACTCCTCCTGATGATCCTTCATTGTCTTCCACACCCCTAGCAAGGAAGAGATCAAGGGTGGTGTCTACATCCTCTTCAAGCACACCTCCTTCTGATGATACGGATCAAACTTGGGAACCAGCACCACAGCCGTCTGAGAGTGAGGCACACCATGATCCAACAAAGGTAGTTAAGCGTAAAAGGAAGCTCGTCCAAAGTCTCAGAGTTATGGAGTGTGATGAGGCTCAACAAGAAGTGGCGGATACTGCTGCTGATGAAGACTCTGCCAACGACGACCCAGTCATCATAAAGGTCACTGCAGCCCCAGCGGGCATGCAGCAAACAGACATTTTGACCCTAGCCCGAAGAGCTGCTGCGCGTGATGATGATGATGATGATGTTGTCGATGAGGAGGCAGTGGAAACACCACAATCATTGGAGTTAAGTAGTACACCAACTCGTCCCGCTTCCATATTTCTTTCTGGCAAGAAGAGACCTCCGTCAACCTCGACCTTAATTAGTGGCGGTGAAAGTGCAAAACGTACAAAAGTTGGGCAATCCAGATCCTCCACTTCATCTGGCATTAGCTTCATGACCACCACCACCAGTATCGCCGCCTCCTCCAGGTCCCACAGACACTTCAAGTCCCCAGTTTGGGACTTCTTTACTGTTTGTCCCAAAAATCCAAAGTTTGCCATTTGTACCCTTTGTAAGCTTGCAGTTAGTCGTGGTAAGTCAGGTACCAACTATGGTACCGGCGGCCAGAGTGGTCATCTTGAGAGAAAGCACGCTGTCAAATGGTTTGCGCACCTAGATGCGATCAAGAAAGGCCAAAATCAAGGAAACGTTGATGTTTCATCTGATGATGACGAGCAGGAAGAAGACGTGTCAAACACGTCCCTTACACCCAGTACCCCTGTCAGCAGCACACCCAATGTGAGGCACACTAAGAGTGTTGGAGCGAGTGAGACACCAACGCACAAAAGTTCACCAGCGAGCAAAATTGGGTCAACGAAGTCATTATCAGCCCGTAAATGCTTGGTCCAGGGCAACATTAGAACAATGCTTACTTCAGACGTGCCATATGAACGCAACCACCCACTGACGCGTCTGTATAACACTAAGCTGGCTAAAATGCTAGCTGTGGACCTTCTACCTTTTTCTTTTGTAGAAGCGGTAGGTTTTCTTGAATTAGTGGCAACGCTCTGCCCTAAATGGAAAGTTCCGAGCCGGTTCTATTTTGCCAGAGTTGCGGTTCCAGCACTACATGAAGATGTGCTGCAGGCGATTGGGGCAGCTTTGCAGAAGAGTGCTGTTCACACAATACATCTGACAACAGACATGTGGACCAGTGGCCCAGGCCATGATTACATGTGCATCACTGCACACTGGGTCTCTTTTTCAGGTGTTAAAGCAAAGCTAAACGCAGGTGTTGACCCGGACAAAGTTTTCAAAGCTGCTCGGAAACATGCAACACTAGCCATGTTTGGCTTGGAGAAAAGTCACACAGCAGAAAACCTTTTGCAAGAGTTTAACAAAAAGGTCTTGACAATGCTATCCCCCCTAAAACGCAAGATTGGTTATGTTTCCACGGATAATGGCTCCAATGTAGTTAAGGCCATGTCGGAGGGTGGCTATTTCAGAGTGCCATGTTTGGCGCACTGTATCAACCTGGTAGTTCAAAAATTCTTGAGTGATAGAGACAGTGCAGCGTTCGCGGTAATGGCCACCTGCCGCAAAATGTGCAACCATTTCAGCCATTCTTTTAAGGCCCGGAAGCATCTGCGGAGACTGCTACTTCAACGTAGAATGCCAGTGAAAGCACTCATCCAGGAGGTGGCAACACGTTGGAACTCAACCTTCTACATGCTTGAGCGTCTGTATGAGCAGTATACGGTACTCGATCACTATTTCTTCACAGAGGGTACATCTCAGAAGGAGGACCTGCGGATGAGTGCGGCGCAATGGGACATAGTTAAAAGCCTGACAGACATGCTTCGTCCTTTTGAGTTCTTCACGCGTGCAGTCAGCCAGGAGGACTGTAATTTGGGAAAAGCTATCCCATTGTTGTGCATGCTGGAGCACCAACTGATGGCGGTGTCTTCTGAGTTTGAAAAAGAAGATGAAGAAAAAAAAAAACATTTCATTTTGTCAGAGAAATTATTAGAGCGCCTACGTGGTGATGAACGTCTTCAAAAGATCAAGTCAGATCAGCATTACATTTGTGCTACTATTCTGGATCCACGCTACAAAAAGGCGCTGGCAGGCGAAGCATTCTTTCCTTTTGATGATGCAGATGTTCAAAAGTACAAACATTGGTTAGCCTTGTCAGCCAAGAGGTTTGAAAAAGAACGGCAGGTTATTGAAGGAGAAGCCAGTACATCAGCATCAGCATCAGCAGGCCATCCCCAGTCACAAGAATCCACTTCTGCACCTGTGGCTGGGGCACAAGTGACCTCTCAGCCGTTAAAGACACCGGCAACTGGATCATCTGCACCACACACAACAAAAACAGTGGCTGTTGTAGAGGATTGGCTAAGTTTGCTTGGGTATGGTTCTCGAAAAAATGTCACAGCCACAGCAAAAAGTAAGCAAAGTGGAGGAACCGTTGATGACCTTGAGTCGATGGTGCAGGACTATATGAATGACTCAACAGTGGTCTTTCTTAATGAGGAGCCATTGCAGTATTGGCATGGCAAAAAACAATTGTGGCCACAGCTCTACAACCTGGCTATAAACTATTTGTCTTGCCCACTCGCAAGTGTGTCTTCTGAACGTGTTTTCAGTGCTGCTGGTGGCATTGTAACTCCCAAACGGAGCCGCCTCTCGCCCAAAAATGTGGAGCGGCTGACAATGATCAAGATGAATCAGCACCTCATACCACCAGATTACAAAGTACGAGAAAGCACGCCGCATGAAGACGAGGAGGACGGCAACGTAGATGAGGGGATTTTTTCTCTGTTCGGTGGCACTGACCTCATCCAGCCTGAATTCACAGAGTATGATGACAAAATCTTGTTCTTATTCCCTGACACCGAGCCCTGAAAATGAGACAATCAATCAAGAACTTTCTTTTTCGTCCTTATTCACTTTTATTCCTGTGTGCTTTGTGTCTGTCTTTCTTTGTTTTGCACAGTTAATTAAATTCAAACTTTAATCACCTAATCCCAAAAACAAGACCATCATCAGAACTGTCTTCACTTGTTTGCTTATTGCTTTGAAGGTGCCGCAGTCTACATTCCTCAGGTTCACAAGTTCCGAAGAACATGCTCCTCTATCCTCCTCCTCCAGACTGCGATTTCCCTCCAAGCAGAGTGCTGGATTACGCCCAATGAAGAAAGACTCAGCACTTGTGGGGGTGTTGTACTTCTTTGCGGGTGAGTTGACGGATTTGGGCCCATTGCTGTGAAGCTCTAATAATGGACAAAAGTGTTTTGGACCAAATATGAGGTGGAAATTTCTTGCCGTTTTTGCTGACTTGCTTGCCTTTGAGGTGCTCTTTGGCGGGGTTCCGGGGGTTTGTGGGTAATTTTTGGTGTCTGTCGAAGCACTGCTGCGACAGTCTAATCTTGATTGCATTTGCTTTTCAGGAAATCCGTGGTGGAAAACAGGAGTTATGATGATTGCTGATGATGACCTAGCTGAACAGCGCCGCATTTGGACCGAAGGCCGAGAGATATTGTAAGTATGAGATTTAGCTTTTTCGCTGTTTGGGGGTGTTGTCGGGTGGTTTTTTGCGGGTGGGTTGGCGCCGGCGGGTCTTGCCTGGGGCATTCCTGGGAAGGTCTAATACCGGATAGAAGTGTTTTGGACAAAATCCATAAGGAACAGCCTTTTTTTTGCTATTTCTTCTGACATCTTGCTCAATGTAGCGTTTTGGGGGGCTTCCTGCTGTTCGTGGGTGGGTTGCGGCCGGGGTCTCTGTCGAAGCACTGCTGCGACAGTCTAATCTTGATTGCATTTGCTTTTCAGGAAATCCGTGGTGGAAAACAGGAGTTATGATGATTGATGATGATGACCTAGCTGAACAGCGCCGCATTTGGACCGAAGGCCGAGAGATATTGTAAGTATGAGATTTAGCTTTTTCGCTGTTTGGGGGTGTTGTCGGGTGGTTTTTTGCGGGTGGGTTGGCGCCGGCGGGTCTTGCCTGGGGCATTCCTGGGAAGGTCTAATACCGGATAGAAGTGTTTTGGACAAAATCCATAAGGAACAGCCTTTTTTTTGCTATTTCTTCTGACATCTTGCTCAATGTAGCGTTTTGGGGGGCTTCCTGCTGTTCGTGGGTGGGTTGCGGCCGGGGTCTCTGTCGAAGCACTGCTGCGACAGTCTAATCTTGATTGCATTTGCTTTTCAGGAAATCCGTGGTGGAAAACAGGAGTTATGATGATTGATGATGATGACCTAGCTGAACAGCGCCGCATTTGGACCGAAGGCCGAGAGATATTGTAAGTATGAGATTTAGCTTTTTCGCTGTTTGGGGGTGTTGTCGGGTGGTTTTTTGCGGGTGGGTTGGCGGGTCTTGCCTGGGGCATTCCTGGGAAGGTCTAATACCGGATAGAAGTGTTTTGGACAAAATCCATAAGGAACAGCCTTTTTTTCAAGGTCAAATTTTGTTCTAAAACACAGTAGTACACCTACCTTGAGGGGAAAGATCCGCTATAATATTTTGGCCATACTTATTGATCCTTAAAAAGGTGACTCAGACAGAGCACGCAATTTCAAAAATATTGTACTGTCTATTAGGGAAATCAAAGTGTGACTTTTTGCACCACACAGCGTACATACCTTTTATTTATTTATCAGTGGTATTGTAATAGCACTTCCTGTTTTCCGTTCAATAATTACAGGCCGGGTTTCAGTCAACATCCGCCAGGCAGGCAGTGGACAGGGTGTCTTCTGTCAGTGGTCACCACATTGATGGACGAAGCGTCAGCTGGAATGGAGGAGTGCCGCCAATAAGAGGAATTGTTTGCTGCATGCTTATTACTTACCAAATTCAACAGGACAACTCCAACAACATACGCAATACAGATACAGTATCCATTGTTGTCTTTTATTCTATGAGTGTGACTGCATGTGCTTACCTTTAGTTTGTAACCAAAGATTGTCTGTATCTTCAATTATTGTTTGTCCATGCTCTGCTTTTTTTTTCTTCTCTCAACAAAACCTACCCAAAAAGAAACCCCCATTCCCATCCATTTTACAAACCCTAACCCTCTTCCCCCGGGCTGTGTTGTTTTGCTTGATGTCTGACTAAAATGACATCAATAATTCCACACACTTGCTGGGGAGGATAAGGTCATAGCAGCAACAGGCTGGTGAAGGAATACGAGGATATCTTCTAGACTTACTCAGCTTCAGTACTATATCTTCTAGTAGTAGTAGCCAATGTCAAATAAATTCAACGCAAGTACTAGTTATACTTGCAAGCAAATACTTTACCATTTGTTAGGCTACATTATGGCACTGTTCTAGTGTACTGTCACCTGCTATTTTCTCGATCGTACCGTAACCGTTGTAATGCTACAGTAAGGAGGACAAACAAGGTTTCGTTTTCTTTTTTTCCATAGGCATGCAACTGCCACTGTGTCACACCACTAGTACCACCGCAATGAGGAAATGTCACCCGCCCAGGATTGACAACGTTAATCCCCATTTCACCTGGAGCCAGCCCTGGGCCTAGCCCTAATTTCTAACACAAATTACAGGTAAGATAAGCGTTTGGTGGGAGGTAGTATAATGGAGTATTATTTCGGAGTAGACAAGAGATTGACGGTTGTACTACTAAAGTCCTACGACTGTTCAGGAAAACAAAGTTACTGTTACACCCCCGCCCCCCACCCACCAGACTGAAAAGCAGTAAAAAACAGGTATGGTCAGATAAAGTTGAAAAATATATTTATTTAGCCCTAACAAAATAATCTCCCTCACCCACCCTAACCCCAACGATTGTCTCTGAAACGTCCCAAAACGATCCCAACTCCCAAATCCCACCCCCCAAAAGTCTATAAAAAAAGGGCAAGGGACACTCCACTACTGGAGGGTGCTGGTGCTGGTGCATGATGCGGCATGGGCATCATACTCCTTGCGGAGGGTGGCAAGCTCGGAGCGGAGGCCCTTAACCAAGTTCTTATACCTCAGGACCTCCTGCTCCAGGTTGGACATGCGGACTCGTAGGCGGCGTTGGCGGTCCTTGCAGCTCCTGTGGGGGGCAGCTGGTATTTCGGTTGCTTGGCGGTGGCGGTCGTCTTTCTTAGCCCGGCTCGGTCCCGCTGGCTTAGTCACGGAGGAGGATGCAGTGGTCACAGTCGAGGATGTCGTTGTTGCCCCGCTCGACTGCGTTTCCTCCTCCTCCTCCAGGGCCACCAGCCGCCGATATTCGGCGACTGTGGCCTCCAGCCTCCGTTGCCGGGCCAATCTAGCCTGCTCCCTCCTTGTTGTTGATTTGGAAGGAGCAACTATATGAAGAAAGAAAGACATAGTCTGTAACCAATGCTCCTTATTAATAACACAAAGTGATTGAGCCGAAAGTTGGGTCACAGAGTACAAGTAGCAAATTGAAAGCACAGTACATAACTATTGAGGACAGTATCTATGTAACCTCCCACTTCTGCATCCTTGCTCTAACAGTAGTGGTAGTTTAATGAACTAATTCTACGACCACTATGGACTTCCATTACAGTCGACTATGACAGTACACCAGTCTTATTCTTCTTCTTCTCTCTTGTTTAGGGAAATGGGTACGTTATCTTATGCAAGCCGGCAGAATGACATGGACAGCACAGTGAACTTGCACCCGAGAAAAAAAGTTGCACACCATGATGAGTGAGACAGACTTGCGTTACTGTACCGGTCCAGTACATGCAGGTGGTGAAGCTATTACTTTTCTATTACGGGTGGCACTGAGAATACTCTGTTACAAGGGCTACTGCTTAATTAATTTACCTTTCACCCTACAGTGCAAATGAGTACTAGAAAAGGAAAATGAAGAAGCTAACTAATTTGATTATCTATCACTTCACATGGGACGTATTTAATGACAGATGAGATGACTTTAGGTGCTTTGCTTAATATTGAGTGAACAGTGATACACCCACACATGAATGACGTACTACAAGTAAACTAAAGTTATTAAGAGAGGTACGGAGTGTCCACCGTAATAACCAGATATATGCTGTGAATGCAAACGCAATACAAAGTACTGCTACTATTCATGGTAGTATTGGACACATTTACAATTTCTTTTCCTTGCCTTCCCTGCACTGGAACGGACGTGCGGGTGCGGTGGTACATGCTCTTCAAGGTAACACTTACTTCACCTGGCGACCATCTACTCTCTCTAGATACACATGTGCTATCTAAGAGTCAGAGAATACCATGCTCCAGGCATCCATTCAGTCAAAGTATACGCACACATACAGTTTCTGTTTCACCCACCCAGGCTGCTGTCCTTCCACCCATCCTTGCTTCATCATTGACCCAGCCATGCACCATACCATATTCTTTCCTTCCCAGCCACCTCGGGGGCCAAGCAAACACATATCGTTCTTCTTTGCCAGCCATCATACAAGTTCGCGTCCCACTTACTTACACCCTTCTTTCGCTTTTCGTTCATCCCATCCATCACGTTCGTCTAAGAACTTATTGGGATTCTTCTCACCAAAAACTTCACAGCTAAGTCGAAGTACATTTCGAGGAGGCTACTACCTGGTTGATTTGTAATTGTAATACACCCGTGCAGAAAGCACACTATGCAGTCTTCAATCTCAATAAGTAAGGAATATATAGCTTACCTGTTTCCGCCACCACCGTTTGATCCCCCACAGGAACGTCCGCCGGCTCTTGTACCGCCTCCTCCCCAGAGGCCTCCGAGTCCTGGTCCAACACAGCCACCTCCGCGCTGGCCCCGTCACCAGATGTTACACCTACAAAGTACATTTAAGAATGTTAGAATACACCACTCACTACTATATAATATTTGGTCTAGGAGAAATGTTAAAAAAACAGAATACAATGTAATAATTTGTGACTGTCTACTCCATAGTAAAAATGTCCCATTTTCCAGGGAAGGCTGTTGTCTTGCTGCACTTTTATGCACAACTGATGAATGCTTGCTTTTGATTTTTAACACGCACCACTTTTTCTCCTAACAGACAGAAGCTTGACTCCTGAGTCCTAAGAACACGACCAGGATCAAGTTCAAACCAGGTGAGAGCTCGGCTCGACCACAAGAAATGTGTCCAATTAATCGTCAGCACTAACCACTTTTCCGTTTTCAGTTAAATAGTTTTATGACAAAGTAGATTTTAATAAATGTGTTTACTTTTAATAAAGCTTTTAAACTTAAATAGACTCTGTGGTTTTTGTTCCTCTAGACTAGAGTGGATGAGCTAAAGGTTGTGGAATTTTTGCAAGCATGAGTGCCTCTGACACTTCTTGACTGTGCTGTGACTCCGTACTACTCTCTTGTCCTGCGTACGATAATCTAGAGATCATTGGGGATCTATAATCGGTGACTTCGGGAGCTGAATGACTCTGCCACACTATCTAGTCAGTAAGGAGACAGTGCATAGAGGTATTGCTGAATATAATGGGAGTCCAATGGAATTGCCAAATGTCCAATCTTAGTTAGCTACACAGACAGACTAATAAGAATAGTCTAGTAATACCACAGGGAGTCATATTCGAGGCAGGATAAGAATTTATATCCAGTCTACAAGAAGATCAAAGACGATTTAGAAAAAATCGAATGAGGAACGCTAGGAAAAAATAGGTACTGTTTATTAAAATGTAAACTTACTGGGGCCAGCAAAGGAGCCCTCGCCTGCCCGATCCTGGCCTGCATCCTCAGCACCCTCCTCCTGTGTCCTCTTGCCCTTGGGGGGAGCTGATGTACAACATGAAAGAAAGAAAAACCAGAAAACATGGATGAGATTTTTCAACCAAATCAAACATTTCAAAAGAACAATAACAACATATTTTGGAAAAATAGCAAATAGATAGACAACTATTCCACGGGATCTATCTCATGTGGTATACTACGTTATTCGTATTGCCTTATTTGCGGAACGTTGACTTAGAAAGTTCCTATGTAACTCAATAAACAGACTACTAAAGAGGTTTGCCTAGGCCTGGCACTGCAGGCAGCAGTGCGCAACACGTGACAGACAAAGTCCATCCTGCTTGCAGATCAGTGAATACTCAAACTATCAATCCACCCGCCACCACCGCCACTATTTCTTCTTATAGCCATGTGTCTAAAGGAAGGACTGGACTTCAGTCTGTTGGGGCTGATAGAAGTCCCTTGCGGAAGTTGCGGCTCATTTTCCTCCATTGTTGCGTGCCTTTTCTGACGCAGCGGCAGAACAAAAGACTCGCCATGGTGTTGGTGCGGCGTATATATAAAAAAAAAACACATATGGGCATATGGGCGATGCATCACGTTGTAAAGCCCTGCGCCATCAGGGGGCGTTCCGGCGCAAGGGAGGGCGTACCTGCGCAGGAACGAATCCTAAAAGTGGCTGAGGGAAATCTACAAGATGTCAATCAGTCACTTTTAGGACAATGATGCATGACTCAAACCCTGCGCGCTTGAAGCCGACGTACGGCTTGATGCAGCATTGGGGAGATAGGGTACCCCAGAGCATTGCTGGAGCTGCGCCATCGTTGGCACGCAACTCCAGCAATGCGCTGCCTTTACGGCACAGATGCGTAAGGCTTCTGTGACGTTTTGGGCCAATGGGTGGTGGTGGCATGGCACACAATTACTGCCGCATCCCTGCTACTTTGCAGGGATGCGCCGGTAATTGAAAATATGACCCTTACTGTCTAGCATTACGCAGTTCTTTTCTTTACACTACACTCATACATAATTTCTCAGGCCAATGAAATGCTTCTGAACACAACATACAAAACAAAGAAGCATAGTAGCAAGCAAGGCTACTGAGAAGGAGAGCAGTGCACCTGAAATGCATAGAAGATTTTGAAATATAATTTACCTCAATGTAATCGGCAGCATTATTGCTCTTGGTAAAGAACAAAGATTTGCAAATAACAGAGCAGGATAAAACAGAGTAGTAAATGTACTACTACTACTACTCACCAAGCCCGGGGACCTCTACGCCGAGCGCGTACAGCAAGTCCCGCTCCCGGTCCATGACATCGGTCCAGCGGTGGGTGGCCTGGTTATATGTGCGCCGGACCCCAGAGATCTTGTACATGGCCCGGCACACCTTCTCCCACCGCTTGCGACGCTCCCGGATGCCATAGCCGGTCGCGATCTTGCCGCCTCCCAGGATCGTCTTGGGGAGGCGGCGCTGGACATGGAAGATCAGTGCCGCCACTTCCTCCGCGCTGAAGATCTCCCTCGGGACCACTTGCTCCCCCCTTAAACGCCCGCACGGGAGCCGGGCACGGGGTGCGGGACCCTTCCCCTTCTCAGGGTGCTTCCCGGCTCCCTTTACCATGGTCTGGGCAGAAATAGAGTTAAATGATAAACAAGAAATAGAATAGTGAAGAAGAAAAGAAAAGAGTTTAAAAAAGTAGTTTAAAAGTAACTAAAAGCTGCAGAAAACACAAAAATATAGAGCTAGAAAAATAGAGGGATAGATAATAAGTAAAATTAGATCAAAAAAACTTCAAACAAGCAAAGAATGGCAGAGATTGAGAGAGGATAGAGAAAGCATGCCCAGAACCATAGCAATGAATGAGAAACAAGATGGCCGCGCCCGTTCACGACCGCGTGGGTAAGTTCGCGCGAGATTTTCCTTGCGAGTACGCGCGAAATTGTACTAGCGAGCAGCACACTTTGCGAGATTACACATAGCGGGCGGAAACGTAATTACGTCACGCCAACAAGATGGCCGCGCCCGTGTACGACCGATAGGGTAACTTGGCAAACGTATAGCTAGAAGCGCCTCGCGAACACGCGCAAGATCACGCGAACATACACGTCGCAAAAAAAACAATTTTGTATTCGCACGTATTCGCGGCTTCCGAAATCGATCTCGCACGGATTCGCGCCCCAAAAAACGCGCGAAATTGCAGAAAAAAACGATTTTAGCTAAACTGAAAGCAATGAGCAGGTGCAAAAGTTCAAACTTAACATTAGTAACATTCAAGGTAGTGCTTCCTGATGGGCCCCTCCAAAGTTTGCAACTATTCTATGACCCTGCTATGACCCAAACAGCAGGCTCATAGAATAGCTACAAGTAGACCATAAAGGTCCTGTGAAAAAAAAATTTCACTGCAACAAAAAGCAAATTACAGATAAGGAAGGAAGCAGGTGCCAGCCAGACTGGAACTTTCAAAATTACTGACACATTAATGAAACACAAATTAATTGATGGCAGTTGAAGAAGGGCAGGTGTGCTTGCTTTTTTCAACCACCATAATCTACAGTGATAAATAAACCTAATGGGTGGCAGTGAGGATGTACCAGAGGGTGGCATGGGTGTCCCAGAGGGTGGCAGTGGTGAAACAGAGGGTGCTGTGAACCTGTGATGATAAACCAGACGTTGAAACAACATAGTCGCGGCCGTTGCGAGCCGAAAAGTAAGTTCGCAATTGCGAACTTGTCCCAAAATCGGCGCGAACGCGCGCCAACACAAAAAACGGGAAAATCCGCAAATCCGCTAGAGTTCGCGGATCTTCGCGGATTGCGAATCCGTAAATCCGCAAGTTCGCGTACGCGAGATCCGCTAGATCCGCCCATGCTTAATGTTTTTCAGATGGGCGATTATTTGGAAATACTGCTTCTAGCTGTGTTATTTTCTGAGCTACCCAGAATGGCATTTGTTCATGTTTTGCGGGCATTTGACCCATTACTGTGTGTAACGTTTGTGGTGTTATTTTAGTTGCTGTACCTTGAACTGGGGTTGTATTTGTTGTAACCGTTGCCGGCTGGATTGTAAGTGTCCTCAAGACAAACTGTGTCATGTTTCTGTAAATGTTTATTCTTTGTGAAGTATCAGTAAGTCTCCTCCTGGCATTGTTTCGATGTCAGGGTGTGGTGTGTAGGCCGCTAATATTAGACATGTTGCTACTTCTCTACCAAGCAGACCGAGTCTTACTATACTTCTTTTATGGGGGAGGGCACTTTTAAACCAGTATAAGTGTTCTTGGTATGTGCACAGAACTTCAATGTCCTCATACGGACAATATTCCGCTGGTGATTCATCTTCTGTGTAGAAATGAAATGTTTTTATTCTTGCATTTGCTGCTGGGAATGTAACTCATGAATAAAATACTTCTGTTCCATATGATTCCTGTGATTCAATCACGAAAGCTACCATGCCACCCCTAGGTGTTAGACCATGCACAAGCATTTTCAGGGTGACTGCATTTCTAACATTTGCCGCACTATGTATTGAATTTGCATCTTCCTCATTTTCCGAGAGGGGCAGGGCTTGCTCTAGTGGGTCTATGTCCTGGTTAGTCATTGTGTTTAGAACACATAATAACGTTTAAAGGTAACCAAGATAAGGTGTTTTGCACAATTTTCAGGACACTGTGTCCTTCAAGCTTGATTAACCGACAGCCAATAAATAGGGTATTTCGCCTACTCAGCTGCGGCGAAGTTTTGCCTACCCACTCCAGACGTCTCTGGTGTTTTGTGAATAGGGATTTCTGAGAATATCACAACTGAACTACTCAGATTCTACTGCTAAATAAGTACCCAACCAACGTTGGTGGTGCCATGTTGTGTAGTTCCTATAATAATTAACCAGGATCTGCACGTTTAGACAACATACACTGTAAAATTGGACTGATTATGAACACCCCCACTGGGTATGTTTGCCTTTTGTACCAGCTAGCTCACAGTGTCACTAGAATCTCTTCTTACCAAGGAGAGAATAATTCTAGGCAGCCATCGAACAAGACAACCCTGATCCCGCAGGACCATGAAAACAATTTTCTACTTTTTGCTCATTCTCACATGCTTACTTAGTCCGTCTCAGAGAGACATACAAGATAAACAGGCTGGACATTTTCAATAAGTATTTTTGAACAGTTGTTATTCTGGTGTATAATAGATGAGCTGCAACAACCGTTAGACAGTATAAGATAAAATTGATTAGCAGTACTAATAAGATGAATAGAGGCTATAGCTCTACCATTTTACAATAATCATGAATACATACAAATATATAAAACACATGATAAAAGAAGCGTACTCCTAAGATGCTTCCCTAACTAGATGTACCCACATGTTCCCAACATGTGTATAGGTGTTAAGCCAAGAATCCCTCTAAGATGTAGTCAACCCCATTACCTGAAGTGAGAGACTATGGGACCCCGTCCTGGTCTCGAGTTGGACACCTCGCAAGGGATGTTAGACCACTGCGAGCTGGAGTGTCTGCATACAGGAACCTCAGCGTCTCTTGTCAGTGTGTCAATCGGGAAGTCTCGGTCTCCTCTGCTCTATCTTAGCAAGATGTGATGTAGATATACCCATAGATCTTCCCAGGAGTCCTACCTCAATGTATTACTGTGTCGGCCTACAGATGACATTGGGCATGAACTTTATACATAGCTATTCTACAGGAGATGGTCGCCCTGCTGTGCTTCCAAGAATCCTCATGCATGTTGTATGAGATCTCAAACTAGGGAAAACCTGTGTTCTGAATGAAGTGTTGTATCTCTGTAAAAGGTCAGTCCCTTTAAACTGTGACAAGTGTAATGTAGGGAAGTATATAGGTTAAGGGTAATGAAGTTACCTGGGCCTATATTTTGATACCTATACGGAATATAATGTGTCGGATACCTCAAAGCTGCCACATCTTAATATGCTAATTTTTAATCATTAAGCACACATTCATCAAAAATTCTTGCTTCCTGTAAATAAGGGAATTCGAGATTTACATTTGAAATCTGAAATAATCTTATAGGGGTGAAAGAGTTCAGAGCACAAACAAGCATGTTTTATAGTTCCTAAGTCGCAGAAGTTGTTGTTTATTCTGAGGGACACAGCAGAGTACCTCATTGCTTCGATGCCATGGTGTGCGGAGCTCTGACTCCTGCTCTGATCACACTGTATCTAGGGATCCTGAAATGAAAAGCAGATCTCAGATCTTAGAATAGGAAGCACCAGCAACATTTTTCAGCTAAGACAAAGCTCTCAATCTTAAGCGTTGTGTTGTAAGAGGTCAGGATTTCATCTCATTCATGCCAACACATGTTGAGCTGGAGAGCCCCAATTTCTAGGTTGAGCCGCAACAGCACTTACGCTGTCTGCAAGACCTGTTGTATTGTATTCTATGTGTTTTAAAACTTTAAGTGTTTTTTATTGGCTATTGCTTGTGCCATTCAGAAATGAAGGCTTTTTATTGGTGTTGTTTTGCAAGTGTCCCTCGCTTGTGTGCTTGTGGCGATTTCACTTAGTGACTATTTTGTTTGACCATCATACTGTTATGGCCCTCCTATATCTTTTCTTTCTTTTTACGGGAAAGTGCTTCTGGTAACAATTATCCCAATCACAACTACAGTGCGACTTGTACATTTTTTTTCCATTATCTTTACTTTTTCAGGGTTTGTTTTCCCTTTCCAATGACAGGGACAAGCATCTGGTAGAAATCATCCCAATTATTCTGACGCAAAGGAGCCCTTCTTGTTTGTTTGGAATTGATTTATTTTAAAGAAAGAATGACGTATTTGTTTCTAATTTATTATTTTGAACCCCTTTGTATATATAAAAAACTAAACTGTGAGCATGCTAAAAACAATTCCTGTTTCTTGTTTTGAACTTAAGAATGCTAACAAACAACTGCAGAGCATTTTCTACTTAATAATGCTAAACACTGTCTGTTAGTAAAAAATTAAAAAAGGGTTTGTTTTCCCTTTCTCATGACAGGGATGTGCATCTGGTAACAATCATCCCAATCATATAATTTTTCCTGTGTATGTTAGGGAAGAATCTCAATTATTTGATATTATATTATTTTGAACAAGGTGAAGCATGCTAAAAAACAATTCCTGTTTTTGTTTTGTTCTTACGAATGCTAAAAACACTAATGCTGCCCCTAACAATAGGAGCAGGTCTATAAGGCTACGAGGCTGCAAAATTGTGAGGCTGTAAGGCTTCGTGGTTGTAGAAAGTAGGCTGGTTGAGGAGTCAGAAGTACTTACAAATGCTTTAAAAACACAGAACCTTTAAAATTAATAATTATAACATTGTGTGTTAATAAAAAATAGCGCAGAGCGTTATTTTTTCCTCTTCCGTTTACCTTGTCAGGGTTTGTTTTCCCTTTCTCATGACAGGGACATGCATCTGGTAACAATCATCCCAATCATCCTGACTGAAAGAAGCCCTGAGCCTTTGTTTGTATTTATTATTTTTTCAGTGTATTTTAAGGAGGAATCACCGATTATTTTATATCATATTATTTTGAACACGGTGTATGTTTAAAAAACAAACCTGTGAGCATGCTAAAAAACAATTCCTGTGTTTTGTTTTGTACTTACGAATGCTAAAACACTAATGCTGCCCCTATTTGTGCTCCTAACAATAGAAGAAGGTCTATAAGGTTACGAGGCTGCAAGGTTATGAGGCTGTAAGGCTTCGTGGATGTAGAAACTAGGCTGGTTGAGGAGTCGGATGTACTTACAAATGCAACAAAAAAATGTGGAGCATTTTTAATTAATATTTATTAACATTGTGTGTTAATGCATTTGTTTTTCCTCTTCAGTTTACCTTGTCGGGGATTGTTTTCCCTTTCTCATGACAGGAATGTGCATCTGATAACAATCATCCCAATCATCCTGAGCAAAAGAAGCCCTGAGCCTTTGTTTGTATTTAATATTTTTTCAGTGTATGTTAATGAATAATCATCGATTATTTTATATTATATTATTTTGAACACGGTTTATGTTTTAAAAACAAACCTGTGTGCATGCTAAAAAACAAATCCTGTTTTTGTTTTGTACTAACAAATGCTAAAAAAAATGCAGAACATTTTTTAATTAATAGTTTTTAACAGTGTGTACTTACATGCTAATGTGTACATTTACGTCTTTTCAGCTACAAGAATATTTTTCGTTTAAAAATGCTAGCTCCTAGTGGTTATGTATACTAAAGTTTTTATGTTTGAACCAAAGCATGATTTCTACTTTTCTTGGATTTATTTGTTCGTTTAATTTAGTGTCCAATTTCTTTTTTTGTTTTACCAGCGTGAACTTTTTATGGGAGACATGGAGAAACAATTGAACACGTTCACAGCACTATAGACTTTTTGTCCCTGCCACTCTTATTTTATTTTACCAATAAAATACATACGCAGTCACACTTTTACAAACACAGCAACAAACAACACAAACTGATTCCAGTGACACAGACTCCTTGGCACATGCACCCTTATTTCTTGCGTGCGCATTTCAAAGAGCTTCCTTTCAAAAGATAGGCTAATGGAAACTGTTAGTTTTCTCGCCAATAAAATACAGAATTACAAAAATACAAACTGCTCCCACTATCACAGACTTCTTGACTCATGCACCCTAATTTCTTTTAGCAACTACATGCGTGCACATTTCAAACAGCTTCTAGTAATAGGGTAGCCTGATGGAAACTGTTACTTTTCACGCCAATAAAATGCACAAGTAAATGAAAACAAACTGCTCACACTGCCACAGACTTCTTGGTGCACACACCCTTCTTTCTTTTACCATCTACGTGAGTGCGTATTTCAAAGACCTTCAAATGTAAGGGTAGATTGATGGAAACTGTTAAACACCATTATAACAATGTTAACTAAAAAGTGAATTGTCGATTTTTATTTAGCAGTGCATCATTCTTTCGAAAGATATAGACCCGCAATTCAACTCGTTCAGACCACAATAGAATCGTTGTCTCAGTCACTGTTCTCTTTTTTAGTAAAAAAATATGTACCCATTCATACCTTACAAAACATTACAGCAAACAATATAAACTGCTCCCACACTACAGACTTCATGGCACCCTCCCTGGTCTTTTGTTTAACAACAAGGTGCAGGCAAATTTGTTCACACTACCATTCACACCTTACAAAACATTACAGGAAACAATAGAAACTGCTCCCACACTACAGACTTCATGGCACACAACTTGTTCTTTCTTTTACCAACAAGGCGCTGGCACATTTCAAAAAGCTACCAATAAACTCTCTACATTACCTTCACAATGGCACTGTTAGCTAACTAACCTAATTGTTTTTAAAAACGCATCATGGCTTTGCTTTTAGTACCCAGCTGTGTGCCATGTACAGAGTTGTCACTATTTTCACCACTGTTACCAAAAAAACCTCTGGAGTCACCTGCAGCACAACTTTATTTGCCTGTTCTTAACAGAAACTTGAATTTTGCTTGCTGTAGCACTAAGTGTGCCCTGCAAATCAGTCCGATACAAATACTGACAAAAATTCATAGTAGTGTTAAGATACATTTATTCTGAGCAGTTAAATGTATTTCTTTCCAGTCTGTTTATGTCATGCTCGCACCGCTCTTTGCTTCTCTTGCACAGTTTTAATTATTCCAACATTCATCTGCAGCAAAAGCCTGAATATTTTCTTTATTATCTACATTGTGGTACTTCACAAGTAGCAACACAAAAAACATAATGATGCAAATGCCAAATTTGCTGTTTTACGTTTGACTGCTATCAATACACAGAACAGTGGTGTTTAGGTTAAAAAGCACTATTAAATGGCATACATTTATACAGAAAAGCAGGGATGGGTTACGTTCATTATTGCTGCAACATACTCAGTAACCGCTATCGGTTTTTGGTCTGTAGTTAAGCTTCCTTCCTACACACTTACTGATACAGAACACGGAGCACATTTTTCAATGCATAGCTGCCTAACCCATGTCATTTCAGGCTTTGCGTAATTTATTTTTTATATCGGAATACACACTTCAGAATGGATATTAAATACAATTTTCTTTTAAATGTTCATGATATATACATATACTTGCCCAAATTAGGATTGACATAGATATCGCAGAGCAAGCACTGTTTACATTAATGTTTTTTGGTTTGCTATTATGTATACACCTCAGTAGTTCTATCAAAGCGGAGTACGTACTCACAAATCGGACAGTATACAGAACAGAAACAAATACTTGAAAAATACAATACACCATTAATTAATTGAACCAATTACGTTTATGCCTCCAAATATATAACAATTGCACTTTTGGCAAATTCCCTTTTTTTAATCTCTGTGTACATTATAAACCAAATATTTGATTGCATAGCTACTCATTATATAACTGGTGTCAATTACAACAAAAAAACATTCACTTAATATAAGAAAAAACATTCTTAAAAACTATAGCTTCAACACAAAAAAACATTTACATAAAAAGCACCACGTAAGTAGTCTTATTTAGTTTTTGGTTTCTGCCAATCACACTGCAACAAAAAACAGCTCCTTCCTCATTCGTCATTGTTTCCTTTTATGACCTTCTTTCTTACTTAAACACCAAACCTTTGCAGCAAACAAACACTTGTTATTAGCTTGCGGCTAGATTTGTTAATCCTTAACTATTTTGTGAACTCTTTGTTATTGATAGATTTGGTAAGTACGGCTACTTTACCAGTTATGTCAAATATAATTTTGCCTCATTCGAAAAATTGCAAACATTATGCTTCCTTACGTATTATAGGCAATAATATTAACATAGTAGAATGACCTCTTATATTTATTACTGATAACCTTCTGCTAACACTGCACAACAGTCCTTGGCATAGCACACACAAAAACCATAACTGGTTCCTTATCTATGAGTGTTTTTACATATTCATTTTACAGTTAACACTAAAACACTACGGAGGTTACTTACTATACGTTAATTTATAAATACAAATTGCTGTATTACAATATATACATTTCTGAGTCTATTTGCATTTTACAAACACAAAATGTCAGAGCTTTAACCCTTACACATAATTTAAAAAACGCTGTGTTCCTATTTCAATGTTTTCCTTATGCTTTTACTTATGCTTTTACTTTGATAATACACTCCACTTATACCAAAAAAATAAAAATAAATTCTCAGGGGCTGATTCACTGACCTAATCTGAGACAAAATACTAAACTTACTACTTTTGGTATTCACAGAAGGCAGTTATGATTTTTGTTATTCGCAGAATGCACTTACGACTCCTAACTTTACTTTGGCACTCTGGCCGGAATTTCCGCACCTGGACCATACTCTCCGCACCCGGACCGTACGCTCCGGCTCGAGCTGTAATCTCCAGCTGGGTCCAGATAAGGTGCAGTCAGTGAGCCGGATTGCAATTTTCACAAAAAGGAACATTAGGAATGTGTGATAAATGGTAGAGGAGGTCATGAAAAACAGTTTGGGCAGGGAAAAGGGTGCGGCCAGACACTACATTATAACCCAGAAAAGTTTTCTCATTGCATCATGGTACATGCAGTGCACAATTTGCGCTCCCCTCAGTGTTGACTGTGGTGTTAACACTACAGTCAACAGTAAGGGGCGCGCATTTAAAATAATACATATTGCTCCCAGTACCACAGACTTCTTCACACACGCATACGTCTTTCTTTAACATCTACATGCGTGCGCATTTCAAACAAATTCTAATAAAGTCTCTACATTACCTTCACAATAGCGCCCTTGCCCACCCAACCCTATTATTAACAAACACAGCGCTTATTTTTCTTTTTAGCATACAGCTCTCTACCATGTGCACAGTTCTAAGTGTTTTCACCACTCTTACGAACCACACATCTGTTGTCACCTGCAGCTGTTCCTTGTTTACTTCCTCTCAAAACAAAGTAGCAACTTGGGTCGCTGTAGCACGGTATGCCTTAAACATGAGTCAAATATAAAGTTTTAAACAATAAATTCTTGAGGCTGTTTATCCAATGCACCAGAGGACTCTGCTTTGCTTGCACAGGTTTAATCATTATAACATTAAACTGCGCCAAAGACCTGCATATATCAACAAAGTGAAGCGCAGTCGCACATTACATTTGCAAAGTCCCAACATATTGATACTTCACAAGTACCCAAAAAATATTTATTTATGAAAATGCATAATTTACCGTCTTAGTTGCTACAGTATTATTCAATTTTAAAAGTGCTTGCTGCTATTGCGTCTGTATCTTACTCCTATCAAAACACTAAACAGTAGTGCTCAGTTTATAATGCGCGAGTCAATACCATACATTTACACCAATAAACAGGGTGAGGTAACGTTCAATATTGATGTCATATACACAGTGCTTTCAGTATTTTCGCTTCCTTTATACAAACTCACTGTCACAGACTACATTTTAAAATGCATACCTTCACTCAAACTGTTAGATAAAAAAAGAAAATTGCTCTGTGGGAAACTTTCACTTTTATTGCTCATTGGACATCACAAAAAAGCACACATGCAGCTACTAACACTCATACCGATTTTAACTTTGTTTCCAACCTTTTGCTTTTATACCAGTTCAAAAATCCTTTCAAACAAATAAATAAACAATTAAACCCGTACATACAACGATACACTTCTTCTCTCACCCACTCTTCACTGTTTTAGAAGTAAAATACGTACACATTCGCGCCTTTACAAATATAGGAGCAACAATACAAGCTCCTCCCACTACTACAAACTTCTTGGCACACCTTTTTTAGCAACTAGAGCTTGCATAATGGAATAGGTTGCTTCCAGCGCATACAAATGCGTGCTGTATCATATGCACTGTGCCCCTTTAAATGTTTGTTTATGCACCTTATTATATTGCTGTGGCGCTAAACTCAGATGAATTCCTTGCTCAGACAGTCTGCGCTAGCACACATGTACAGTTACTACAACAACAGTAATGCAGAGTTGCTCACCTGTATGTAAAAGTGTTTGAGGAACTGAGCTGAATGCTTACTTTCAGTTCTTCATTTTTGCTGTATAGTCGTTTTCTTCCATAATTATAAGTGAATGCATAATAAATAAAGTAGTTTGGGCCTTTAAAAAAGTTTGTCTGCTTTGTAAATTACATGCTCATTTTAATTGCTTTTATTGTAGGTGCAAAGAGTACGTGCTGTACTTATTAATTTATAATGTACACGTTGCTGATGGAAATGTGGGTAGGGTGCATTTTTCTTTGCTCAACTAATTGTGGTGACTAGACAATTTCTGCATTGTTGCAGCTTTAAATGTTATATATACCATACGCTTTGTAAATATAAATACAAATTTGCAGGCAAAATGGTCTGTGTTTTAGCAGCCTGGACTATTAGCTTACAATGATACAACAGTACATGTAAGCCACATTGTAAGTAGTTCTAGTACTCACCTGCGTTCTAAAACATAAAAAAGCTGTTAGAATCCACTGGTTTGTCTTTGAATATTAAACTCACTTCAGAACAGGGACAGCGATATGCCTATTTTCGAGGGCACTACTTTTATTCTACTTAGAGACACTGTTCCTTGCTGCACACTGTTCACCCAGGTAACGCTGCACTATGGCACAAACCAGAGCAATCTACCCATTTAATAATATATACTTTAGCCCTTTGTTGACAGCGCTGTGTGTGCGCCTGGAAGTGAAAGTAACTAATAAAAGAAAAACGGGACAATCTAGAGCAAAACAATTTTTACTTCTCAAAGCAACCTCACAAGTCCCCCCCCCCAAAAAAAAAAAAATCCCTACCATGCAGGGCTTTAAGTAAGCCGGGTCTGGGCCGTTGCTCAGGACTGGTAGTCCTTAAAAGCAGGCCCCGAGGAGAGTCTCTTTCAGGCTCTCCATTTCTACCCTCAGGGTGAACCAAAAAAAACACATCTGCCATACTATTTTTATGTAACTTCAAAATGACTCATTTTTCTGTTTTATATTGTGCAAACTTCAATCGCTTTATTGCATTAAACAACAACATGATGTTGAGCCCAGTTTGGCTCAAACCTACTTTCTCTGCTCCAAAAGTGCCAGCTCCAGCAATAGGTCACACCCTCTCACATAACAACAGAAACATTTTAAAGATTATATACACTGTATTCATAATTGTTGCTTTATTATCCTAAGCAATTTACAACCATTAACAAACCTAGTACTGCTGGCTTGTGTATGTAATGTTACTTCTACTGTTATATATCTTTAGCAATAGACAGAAGCAGCAAATTAGCAGTGGGCCGGCACACAATGCTAAAGAACGTTTTTTACATGAAGTGATTTGAGTCAAGCCCTAACTACATCGGCCACACCCATATAACATAATTGCCCATGTTCAATTTGCAACAACTACTATCTACAATAGGGAACCGTTTCTGTGCCAAACATGTACTAATATAGCTAGAAAAAATGCATTCACAACAGTGCTTTTAAAATATACCTACAGACGCAAAAGCATATAAACACTAAGCATAAACTCTGCGTTAACATCACTGTGTATTATAACTTCATCCTGTAAAATGCCAATAGGCGTATACTCTAGCGCACAGCAACAACTAAAGCCGCCGAAGACATGTGTAATACGGACCTAGGTACAAGCACATTTGAAACAGCTTTCAATATAATCGTGGCCTGATAGAAACTGTTAACCTTCTAGTACGAACAAAACACATTAAAAGCAATACAAATTACTCTCACTACCACAAACACACACTCTTTTTACTTTTACAAGCTAGGTGCAGGCGCATTTCAAAGACCTTACAATATAAGTGAAGCCTCATGGAAACTGTTACCCTTCTAGCCAATGAAATGGACATTTACAAACAATAATATAAACTGCACTAATTACTACAGACTTTGTGGCGCATGCACCCTTCTTTTTTCTAGCACGTACACACGTACACATTGCAAAGCACTTCCAGTCAAGTCTCCACATTAAGTTCACAAAGGCACTCTTGCCCACACAACCCTAGTATTAACTAAAACAGCGCAGAACTTTCATTTTAGCACACAGATCTGTGCCATATACACAGTTCTCACTACTTTCAGCACTTTGAATAAACAAACATATGCTGTTGCCTGCAGATCACCTTTATTGGCTTCTTCTCAACACAAATTACAAAAATAAATTGCTATACCACTCTGTGTCTTGAAAGAAAGTCAGATAGAAACTTTAACAAAGTAAACATAACAATGCACATATACATACGTCATGAACAATTACACGCAGTTATCTGCAAGCTAGTTTTCAAATGCTCCAGGGAACTCTAATTCACTTGCACAGTTTTAATCATCATAACATTACACTAAAGCAAAGGCCTACATATGTTCAACAAATACCCTGCACAGTCCCACATTAAACGTTCTAACTACCAAAATATTGGTTAATAAGAAGTACCAACAAAAGTAAAAAAATAAAAAAAATGCATATATAGCCGTCTTCTTACTTTTACATCACACAGCTCTTCTCCTCCCTCTACTTCCTTATGCCTCATGCTGCTCTTCTAATCATTCTCCTTCCTTCTGCCTCACGCTGCTCTTCTCCTCACTCATCTTCCCTATAACTTACGCTGCACTTCTCCTCCTCATTCTCTTTTCTTCTACATCACACTACTCTTCCCCTCACTCCCTCCTTGTGCCTCATACTGCTCTTCTTCTCACTCTCCTTCCTTCTGCCCTATGCTACTATTATACTCACTCTTCTTCCTTCTACAACACACCGCTCTTATCCTCACTCTGCTTCCTTATGCCGCACGCTACTCCTCTTTTACTCACTATCCTTCCTTATGCCTCGTGCTAATCGAATCCTCTCTCTCCTTCATTGTGCCTCACGCTGTTCTACACCTCACTCTTCTTCCTTTTGCCTCATGCTGCTCTTCTCCTCAATCTGCTTCCTTCTGCATCACGCTGCTCTTCTCATCACACTCCTTCCTTGTGCTTCATGCTACTCTTTTCCTCAGGCTACTTCCTTCTGCTTCCTGCTGCTCTTATCCTCCTCACTCTCCTTCATTATGCATCACACTGCTCTTCTCAATCTCACCCTCCAGTATGCCTCACACTGCTATGCGTGTCATGGTCCTTCCTTCTGCCTCACTCTGCTCTTCTCATCCTCACTCTCCTTCCATTTGCCTCATATTGTTCTTCACCTACTCACTAAACTTCTTTATGCCTCACAATACTCTTCTCCTCCTCACTCTCATTCCTTCACTCCCACGCTATTCTTCTTGTCCTCACTCTCCTTCCTTGTGCCTCATGCTGCACTTCTCCTCACTCTTCTTCATTATACCTCATGCTGATCTTCTCCTCATTCTACTTCCTTAAGCGTCACGCTACTCTTCTCCTCAGTCACCTTCCTGCTGCATCATACTACTCTTCTCCTCACTCTCCTTCCTTATGCCTCACACTGCTCTCCTCTTCACTCTCTTTCCTTATGCCTCATGCTGCTCTTCTCCTACTCAATCTCCTTCCTTGTGCCTCACACCGCTCTAATCCTCACTCTCTTTCAGTATACCTCATGCTGCTCTTCTTCTCACTCTCCTTCCTTCTGCCTCCTGCTGCGTTTCTCCTCCTCACTCTCCCTCATTATACCTCACACTGATCTTCTACTCCTCACTCTCCTTCATTCTACCTCATGCCGCTCTTTTCCTTGCATTCCTACCTTATACCTCACGCTGCTCTTCTCCTCACTCTCCTTCATATGCCTCATGCTGCTATTCTCCTCCTCACTCTCCTTCCTTCTGACTTACACTACTCTTCTCCTCACTCTCATTCCTTATACCTCATCCTGCTCTGCTCTTCACTCTCCTTCATTGTGCCTCACATTGCTCTTCACCTCATTACTGTGCTTCCTTAAGCTCATACTGTTCTAAACATCACTCTCCTTCCGTCTGACTTACACTACTCTTCTCCTCACTCTCCTTCCTTATACCTCATCCTGCTCTGCTCTTCACTCTCCTTCATTGTGCCTCACATTGCTCTTCACCTCATCACTGTGCTTCCTTAACCTCATACTGTTCTAAACATCACTCTCCTTCCTTGTGTCTCACGCTACTCTTCTCCTCACTCTTCTTCCTTATACCTCATGCTGCTCTTCTCCTCACTTTTCTTCCTTGTAACTCACACTCCATTTCGCTTCCTGACTCTCCTTTAGTATACCTCATACAGCTCTTAACTTGCACAATATCCTTCTTTATGTCTCACAATACTCTTCTACTCCTCCCTTTCCATCCCTGTGCCTCACGCTGCTCCTGTTCTCCTAACTCCCCTTCCTTATAACACATGCTGCTCTTCTCCTCCTCACTCTCCATCCTTCTCACCACACTAATCTAATCCTCACTCTTCTTCCTTATCCCTCATGCTGCTCTTCTCCTCACTCTCCTTCATTCTGCCTCACACTGCTCTTCTCCTCACACTCCTTTCGTTTGCCTCCTACTCATCTTCTTCTCCCCACTCTCCCTCCTTCTATCTCCTAATGCTTACTCACTATCCTTCCATATGCTTCATGCTGCCCTTCACCTCATCACTCTCCTTCTTTATACCTCATAATGCTCTTCTCCTCCTCAATCTCCCTTGTTATACCTTATGCTGTTCTTCTTCCCTAACTCCCCTTCCTTCTAACTCCCCTGCTCTTCTCCTCCTCACTCTCCATCCTTATGCCTCTCACTACTCTTCTCCTCCTCACGCTCCTTCATTATCCCTCATGCTATTCATCTCCTCACATTCCTTCCTTATGCCTCACACTCCTCTTCTCTTCCTCACTCTCCATCCTTATGCCTCACACTACTCTTCTCCTCCTCACGCTCCTTCATTATCCCTCATGCTGCTCTTCTCCTCACATTCCTTACTTATGCCTCACAGTCCAGTTCTCTTCCCCACTCTCCTTCCTTGTGCTTCACACTGCTCTTCTCTTCACTCTCCTACCTTCTGCCTCACACTGTCTGCACACCTCCAAATAAATGTAAACACATCACAGCTTAATAACAGTTGCTACCAAAAACAGCATACTTTCATATCTGCTTGCTCCTTAGTATATAAGATTTACTAACATAAAAATATTGCACAAACAAATGCTAAAAAAGGCAAAAGCTCTAGGTAGCCTTTATACTTTTCTCACATATGTTTAAAAGGGTTGATCAACATACTTTATTAGTGATAGAAATAAAACTGAATATTCCGTACCCACTACCCACATTAATAATACAGAACACCAAATATAGTAAGTTTCACCGGCTTAATTAGTTATCTTAAAAGTTAACAAAGTTATTTATTACCAGAATGGTCTAAAAGTAGTTTAGTTGCTAGACCAGTGTTGTTCTATTTCCATCTGGCTACATATCTGCATATTTATGCAAAGTTTGTTTATATACTTCATCCTTGGAGTAAAAATGCGAAATGTGTTATTTTATCAAGACACTATACCTCTGCCAAATACTGCGTTTTATAAGCTTTACAAAAGCATAAACCAACAAACTAAAGTAGGACCTTCTTAAATCTCACCATTTTTGCACAGCTATCCCCAAACATTTTGCCTTCTTGCTTCTATTTTTTGACCTTTTTGTTGCCTTTAGAACTATAAGCACTTTGCCATTACTAACAAATCCTAAAACACATACACTCTCTCTTCTAAAACATATTATAATTAGTTTCTCCATCATTGCCATTTTTGATTTTGTAATAAGTCGCTAGTACAGTACACTATGGGGCATATTCACAAGGAGCTATCACCGAATTAACGGCACTTTATTGCAGCCAAAGTCGTGATAAATTTACCACCCCATTCACAAGCTGGTGTTAACAGCTCACAGCATCAGTTAACCTGCGATAGCAGCCGCAAAAAACATCCCCACAGAGGACCTCTGCAACTATCGCTAATGAGATGCAGAGTAGGCTTTCCCGTGCAAAAAGTTGTGAAAACACAACACCTCAACATTCACAACGACCAGCCAGATCTGCGATAGGAACACAAAACATGTGAAAAGGTGCGTTAGCAGCAGGAAATTAACACCTGCTCTGACCTGGTGTAAAATAAGACGGCAGCCTGCACCACAAAAGGGAGCCCAGCCCAGGGCGTCATCGGAAGGGCAACAGATGCCATGAAGCCACTCATCATGCAGCCTGGATACCCTAGAGGGCCACAACAACCGCCCGGCACCCCCCCCCCACCACCCGGGCCACCACAGAGGCAACGCAGACAAAGATAACGGCCCCCCAGGAAACGCATGTGCCTCACAGGCCCAACATTTGACAATGTCACTGTCCACTACAGGCTGAAAGGGACAACCATCCTACCAATCCTGGCCATCATCACCTAACAGGCCTACGGCAGCAACACAGCGGACAACCAACATCCCATCCAACACCAAGTTGCAGGCTGTGCTGTACCTGTTGGCCCCTAGTACACCCCAACCAACACCCGCCAGAGTCGGCAGAGTCTCACAGCCAGCCACATCCAAGTCCCCCACACCTATCCTGGACATCAGCATCACCCTGGCACCCCAGTCCCCATACATCCAACACAATGTGCAGGAACCGCTGGAGACCAAGCAAGGACCATACGCCATAGCCGGATGCACCCACGTGTTGGGGGCAATCCATTGCACACATGTCCCACTTGTGCCCCCGGTGAGATGCCACACAATCAGCGCAACAGAAAGCACACATCACACATCAATGTGCAGGCAACATCAGAACACCGTGGGACCTTCACCAATGTCGCCTCCGAATACACAGCCAGTGTGCATGATCCCTTCACCCTACGACAGTCCATCAGCAACCAGAGTTCCCAGGATGGCGCCATGGGAAATGCACAGCCCTTTGGCAAGTGTCAAATTAACACCCCACTCACCTCAACTTCACAACCATGCAATCCACTACTCTGGCAATGCACACATCACAAAATCTCAACTAACATGCACAAAAACATGCCCAGGCACGAAAGAACAACTTACAATGGTAACCTGGGCAAGCCGTGAACATGAACAATCAATGGCATGGCACCTCAGCCACACAATAGCCAAATGTGGGGAGATGTGGCAACCAGGCATGTGTGAAGGATGCAGTCGAACCATGATTGGGAAAGTACACAATGCCAATAGCAGCGGTGATGTGCTGGACAGACCGCAGTATGCAGAACAAACCCATATCCAAGGCGAGATACACCTCTGGTGTATGGAGTGTAGTGGACAGTGGACGCAACCATGCCACCCCAGCCAGTGGGGGTCCTCGTGGAAATGTTGCCTGTTAGATCCCCATAAGAATGAGCAGAGGGTGATGGCCCGGTATATGCCAGGCCAGCGTAGGGGTGTGAGTAAAAAGCACATAGCCCTGGGTGTGGTCCTCTTCCGGAAAGCCCAACGTCTCTGCCAGGGCCGCACCTCCCACCCCGCCATGAGGTCGATGCCGTCCTCGTTAGCAGAGTAGCCTGCGATCCTGTGCGCCTGCCGAACCCCGGCCTGCTGGACCACACAACCCGTTAGTGCCGACCCTAAGCAGCCAGGCCACACTGATCACCTGCTGACACCAGTGTGTGTCAAGGAGACCCCACCACATGCCTGTGTAAGCTCCAAGCCCGAGGCCCGCAACCCTGCTAGCCTCTCAGATCATCGCTAGCCCCCTGACGCTGGCCCACATTACTCCTTCCTCATTTACATATTCCACCAGCGTCCTTTGCGGCCCAGTAGGGCCCATATGTGAAACTGTGTCCTGTCTCCTGAATGGCAGTGACCCTAAATCCTGGCCAGCGCCCACTGCACCAGACCCCCCCAATCAGTGAGGCATAGTTCCATATGGGCATCTTGCGACATGTGCTGCCGCAAACCCTGTTCAACGCCAGACTGGGACATGGACTGCCACAAACCCTGTTCAATGGCAGCGGGTGACACATGCTGCCACAAACCCTGTTCAACGCCAGCCGGTGACACGTGCTGCCACAAACCCTGTTCAACGCCAGCTGGTGACACGTGCTGCCACAAACCCTGTTCAACGCCAGCTGGCGACACGTGCTGCCACAAACCCTGTTCAACGCCAGCCGGTGACACGTGATGAATGACCCTGCGGACCAGTAGGTCTCACATGCAGCACCTAGTCGTGAATCACGAATGGCAGAGTCCCCACCAGTGGTCGCATGGAGAGGAGTAAGGGGAAGGTCCGGACGAAAGCCGGGTTCCAGTCACGGAGGTGACCGAACACGTGGTGCCACTGAACCTGAACTACGCAGGCCGGTGGGGTCACCAACCTATGCCGGCGACACTCGGTGAATGCCCGTGCTGACCGCGCCCTCTGGCCTACACTGCTCTCGGCCTAGGCTGCGCTCGAGTAGGTCACAGATTTGGAACTGAACATCAAGTATGCAAAGGCAGATTACATATCATTGCAGGCAAGGAGAGGCATAAGAGGATGTCGCCTTGCATCTTGGCGGAGAGAAAAGGATTATCATTACGGAGGTGTTTGTACACTAGCGACAACTGCCCTTGTGTTACTAGTGCTGTGCATCGCAAGCCAATGACACGTGGCTCTGGGCCACTGCTGACCGCTGCCTCCGGCCTACACTGCGGTCCAGTAGGTCACAGAGTCATGATTTAGCAATGGCGGAGTTCATATCAGTGTACCAGCATCATCGCATACTGGATCGCCTCTCAGTCCCGGTGCCACTAAGTCTGTTCCCCGACATTCATGGACACTCTCTGGTCGAACTTTGGTGGCGTCTGAACCCATGGACTAGGGGTCACTTTTCATCCTCACATAGCTGATACCGAATTGGTGGTGGCAACGAGGCTGTCGCATTCCACTCCCCCATTTGCTGCTCCTGAATAAAATCAAACCTTTCAGCGTCATTCTCTAGAGGACACCTTCTGTTGTCCCCCGCAACCCTCCGTAACATACACCTCGGACATTGATGGTGACCTGCTCAGGTTGCATGGCCCATCTGACTGCACCGCAATTCACCATCCGGTGGCTGGGTGCCTGTGCCGGCTGCAGTGCATCCGGAGCCACTAACTCTGTGCTGGTCAGGTCCGGGACATTGGATGGCCCCTGAAGCATAGGCCTTGGGGTCATCAATGCCATTTCTCTGTGGCCTTGCGCTGTACGCAACCTCCAGGCCAAAATGCGTCCCACCAGGGTTCACACACCAAAGCGAGTCCAGACCGGCCCGGACATCGCATCACCACAGGAGGCACATGCCACCAACGCAAGGACCACCTCCAACCACCATCTGCCAGAGTCGAAACGGTGTTCCTGACAGACCTGCGGAGTTGCTCAGACCTGTTGTGGATGCCATCATCGGCCTGATACCCTGCTCAGTGCTCCAGGTGCCAGTGACTCAGTGCACCACAGGCCATTGTGCGTTGTTGATTGTGTTTTGTGCTGTGGAGCGGTTACGCAGCTATGTCACCTCAAATAGTGTGGGGGACCTGAGATGTTGATGGAGAAGATGATGCAGGTCTAACACTCTTCACATGCATCAGGAATATATCGAAGGGACACAATCCAAGACTTTTTCTTCACATGTGCGCACTCATCTCTAGTGTCCCAACCCCAGTGCACTGCGACTCACTCCTGTTTCCATGCTGGCTGTGTTCTGGACTGTCTCCGGCTCACTCCATGTTGCTCAGCAGTTGACTCTGTTATGCATGTGTTTTCTGTTTCTGTTTGTACGGGATCGGGAGCAGGAGGGGTAGAAGGGACTGAGTCTGACGCTTGTAGTAAGGATTTCAAGGAAGGTTTTATTTTCATATAGGCTTTCTTCTTCTACTAGTGAGTCTCAATCGTGCAAACTCGTCCGGCTCCGTCCTTACGCCCTTGGGGAACGCTGGTAGTTCCAGGGGGCTTCTACCACGCAGGGGGTGTGTATCCGCCAGACTGGAGGTTCAGCTGTGTCCGTCGTAGGCGGTGTCCTCAGTATGGCTCGGGAAGGCAAAAAGAAAGGAGAAAGAAAGCAGTTACTCTGATGTTCCGCGTAGGACGTTTGGGGCCGGGGAGTGAGGGACACCAGGTGCGGAAGTGTATTTACAAATGAGCAATACTGTGCCTTTCGTGCTCGTGAGGGGATAGGAATGTGGAGTCTGTACACTTATATACACACTGGCTGTTAGTCGGTCGGCTGGCCGCTATGAGTTACCCAACCCGACACTCTGCCCCGTACCTTTGTAAGCCACGCTCCTCCCGCGGGAACGCAGCGGGGCGAATCAACGATGCGTTGGCCTCCTGGCTTGAAGTCCACAGCTGGGCTCGTCAGGGTTTCTTCCTCGCTGCACTTTGGTTCCGCTCTCGCTCTCCAGTCTCCGACGCCTTCTTCCTCCGGGGAAACGCCGGCCGAGGTCTTCCGGGTTCCACCTTCTTTTAGCTCTGTGAGGACCCAGGGGGCCGAGTTTCGTCTTCCCCGATGGTGGAATTGAAGGTGCTGTGTCCTTCTCGTCTTCGTATCCCCACCGGTGCTCGGTGTCCGCCAGAGGCCACTCCTCCGGCCAAGGGGAGGCAGGCTGTTTGACGGGATGAGAAAGGGGCGAAAAGGGAACAGCTGACCACCAGTCTCGTGAAACATCAAGTTCCTCACTGTAGGCGTCACAGGGGTGTCCCGCCCCGTCACACTGTTGCACTGGTGTCCAATGTTCGAGTGGTTGCCAACACCAGATATTCCATGCGGAATGGCTTACACTCACCCCATACACGTCCAGCACAGGCATCACTGTACATGTGGCCCTGACAATAAAGGGTCCGGGCGCATGTGCCCGTAGCCAGTTCAACATGATATCTGCATGTGTCCCTGTGGTCTTGTTGTATGCATGAGGGCCCTGGGCCATACGACATTACATTGTGCTGTGTACATCGGATGCAGACATGTCACCACAGTCAGCGGGTTGCAGCTTGGACATGTAGCTTTCGTCATCCACTCAATTTATAAGGGGAGTGGCCAGGGCCATTGTACGCAGAGCCAACATGGGTGTGTGACTGCTATTTGAGCGCCCCTGGGCGTGGTTCTGTACTGTGAATGTGCATCTGCATGTGTCTCAATGGCAGTGTGGGTCTCCTTAGTGGGGTGTGGGTGGACCCTGAAGGGTGACAGACACCTACATATATGTGCTAGTTCGCATTCCATGGGTTTGGCCCCTACCCACACCTTTTGGGCCACCTCCTTTTGGCGTTCTGACACATGGCATTGGGGTGCCATGTATGGGTGGGTGAAGTGTTGTGAGCCAGCTGTGCTTGCGGGTGGCTCCTGCTGTGTGATCTGTTGCAGGCTCGGTGTTCCCCCTGCGTAGCTTGGCTGGCCGGGTCCTGGTGGGGAGTCACGTGAGATATCCATAGGCTGTTGTAGGGCGTCGGTGTCGACAGTGTGGTGGTCCACTCTGGCATCACTGATGTGTTGTATTCTGTGCTCTGCTGAAGGTGTTGTGTGCCCCTCTGCGATGTGAAGGGGAGGTGCATGTTGACTTTGTGTTGACATGTATGTTGGTGCATTGTGCTGGTTTGCATGCAGACTGTATGGCAATGTACATTGTGACTATTTGAGGGGTGCTGGATTCTTCTGCAGGACAGTGTACATTTGGACTACATGATGGATGTGAGGTCGTACGCGTACATTTCAATTTCACAGTTTCCGGCTCTGTCAGATGTAATAGGCATGTTTCTGTGCATGTGTGATACCAGTTATGTCCTCCCTTCTGCAGTGTCGGCTATGCACATTGTTCTACAATGTCGTCAATGTGGGTGTGATGTTTGTGCTATGTGTGTGTGCTGCAGTGTGCCAAGGGGATCTGCATACATGATCTTGGGTGATTGTGAGTGTGCAGTGTGCTACACCTCATTATGCATGTATGCCATTGTGCCCATCTCCCCCCATCACCCCAGTCCCTGTTAGTTGCTCTCCTTGTTGATGTTGTGTCAGGTCCTCTTGAGCTGTGTCCATACTCCCTACTCCTTGCACCGTCTCCACACTGATGACTGTGGCCTGGGTTTCCTCCAGCTCATCCGGTGGCACTGGACTGCCACCTCCTGTCGCCGTTGCGGCCTTCCAGTTGGCAGCGGATTAGTGCCTAGTTTAGGTAGTCACATAATGCCGGCACCTATTGGCCACCTGGATTGTCCTCCTCAGCACTCTGGCTGCAATCCAGGTGGTCTGCTAGTGGGTCAGTTGCTGGTAGTGTTCTGTCACCTCAGTGACGCTGGTCTTGTTTTCAAGTGGTCTGCACCCCATCTTCCTCTCCCTCTTTTCCTTGGCTTTCCCTGACCCTGTTGTTCTTTGCTGGTAGTCTGTGGGGGTTGTGGGGTTCGAGTTGACCTCTGCATTGGGTCAGGGTGCATCCATGTTGCTAAGTGCTTTGGCTTGTTTCTGGTGTATTTTTTCTGTGGCTTTCATGGTGCATGGTCTTGCCAGCCGTGTGGGATTTGCAGGCCTGTGGCTGTTTTTCGCTACTTTTTGTACTGTGGTTGGACTCATCGCATGTTTTTTTTCGTTTGCGTATTGCATTTTTGCGGCATTGCATTGATTTTTACGCGGACATTTGCCACGTTATCTGGTGTCTATCGCATGCTACCGCCCATTTGTGAATTCCACATTGACACAGGGTTATTTTCCCGCGATAGGCTGCGATGTTGAAAGTTGTGTTACACTACTCTTGCGGTAGTTATCACACGTTATTGTGACTATACCCATATGTGTGTCCAGGGCCTATAAATAAAATGCTACTAGTAAGCCGGCAGCACTAATTGTGCCACCCACATGAGTAGCCCTGCAAACATGTCTCAGGCCTGTCACTTCAGTGTCTGTGTATGAAGATTTAAACTGCCCTTTCAAATTGGTAAGTGCATTCAATTGCCAGGCCTACACCTTCCCATTTATTACATATAAGGCCCCCCTAAAGTAGGCTCATGGTAGGCCCATGGTTAATGTGCAGTATATTTAAAAGATAGGACATATGTGTATTGGTGTATTTTACGTGCCCTAGTAGTACAAAGCTGAACATTTGTTTTTCACTACAGCAAGGCCTATCGCTACAATAATCATAGCATTTTAATTACTATTATCTCATCACTAGTAACAAAATTTAACAGTATAACTAAGAGATTTTATTTTCAACATATTTACATTATCATCAAGGCCATCAAAAATGCACTAGTAATTCTAGAAGCAAACAATGCCTACCTAATAGTACATTTGCAATTATAAACAATTATTATAAACCTGCTAATACATGGAGTTCAAATGATTTGCATAACATTATGGATCTATGAGATGCTTTATATACAGATGACTTGCCTAATTACATACCACAAAATGAAGATATATATTCCATTAGACTTGGTAAACCTTATTTTGGTAATGTACTAGAATGTATTGATTCTTTATATCCAGATACTAGCTTACCCGTCGCGCATTGCTGCGATCTCCGAAGAAAGGAAATTCAAGGAAACTCGTTATGATAACATTCAATTTACATTGTGTCATTTTTATTGAAACGTATTCATTTTAATATGAAAAACAATTTAAAAGTGTCGTTTTTATTCTATTTATTTATTCGAGTGCTTGTGGATACACGATTTTTTGTTTTTCCGTCTGGTGCATACATCAGTATTCGAAAGATTATGAGGGCCCTGGGGGTCCGATATTTAAAGAAAATTTATGCCAGGAACCTTCGCGGGAGTGTATTCAACAACTTCCCGAAATTTCCCGGCGATCGGATGAATGCTGTTTTAATTCTATGTATTTATTCGAGTGCTTGTGGATACACGATTTGTTGTTTTTCCGTCTGGGGCGTACATCAGTTTTCGAAAGATTATGAGGGCCCTGGGGGACCGATATTTAAACAAATTTTATGCTAGAAATCTTCGCGGGAGTGTACTCAACAACTTCCCAAAGTTTCATGGCGATCGGATGAATGGTGTAGCAATGCACAAAGGACAAACAGGCAGACAGACATACATTCATTTTTATATATATAGATTAAAACAGCTTTAAATGTATTAGTAGTTTTACATTCAGGCATATTACTTTGCATGAATGCATATATAATTTCAATTATAAAAAATATAGATACATACTTTGGATTTTATTCCCATAGTCATGATAATAAAGGAATGCCTCATCCTAAAGGTACATGTATTAATATTGAAATAATAACCTGTGATGGACTTTTGCAATATATTTTAAAACTTGCAAACAGTAGTAGAGTACCTAGTCAAAAGGTTGTTGCATTTGAATTTACTCCAATACATATTATTACAATACAAAAAAATCACTCCAAACAGCAGTCCAAAATAACAAGCAGTAGTTAAAACAATGAAACCAATCTTTGTACATACAACTGAAACATATCAACATATACCTAGCAGTACAGTAAAACTAATTTCAAACCTAAAAACAAAAAAATAACAAAAATAACAAAAATAGCATAGTAAGGTTAAAAGAACCAATAAATGTGATATGTACATAACAAATAAATCAGGAAACAAATGATTGTACTAATTTAAAAACAAACAATAGCAAACAAATACTCCCCAATAAAAATGCAGTTTGTCATCTTCAGAACAATTACCCCCTGGTCCCTCCGTCCTCGACGCCTTCACACTAACAAGTGGAGATAACCATCTCCCAACAGAAAAAAAAGAACAGAGGCATGCTGGGACCCTAATACTGCCCCTCCCACCGGGAGTACATAAGCAGTACTTACCCAGCATCCCGTCTGTTCTTTTTTTCTGTCTTCGACAGAATGGACTGATGGTGTGCTGTGATGTTGCTGCCCCTGATCCTGCTGGGCTGGGGTGGCATGCTGGTTCTTCTCTGCTCCCCCTGCCTGGCTGCCTGGCTTCGCGGGCAGGGGTGCTGTTTCCTGCTGTATCTGCCTCCCGGCCTGCCTGGCTTGCTGGGAGGCATGGCTTCTTCCTGGCCGGTGTTCTGGTGTTTGCCGGCCCTTTGCGGCTGGTGCGCCGGCCTTTGGTTCTCCTTCCGGGTCGGAGGGGCACGTCTTCCAGGATCCTGGCTGCATGGAAGTTGCGTCATGATTTCCTCGGGCTGCCTTCCCGGCCCTGGCGTGGTTCCTGATGTGCGCTTGTGGCTGGTGAGGGGGGGGGGGGGCCCTGGTTCGTGGGTCGGGCCTTCCTCCCGGGTGAGTTCCGCATAGCGGTCTTTTTTTCTGCCCTTCTTTGCTGCTAATGCTGTGGTCTCAGTTTGCATGCCCGGCGCAGGTGCTGGCCGCCGGGGGTCGTGCCTCTGTGCCGCGTCCTCGTCCTGTGGGTTACAGAGCATTGGGGGCTGATGGATGGAGGCGTGGGACCGTGAGGCACATGTCGGCGGGTTGTGGCAGTCTTTCCTACTCGCCCTGCACCCGGTGCTTGGATCGATTTTCCTTCGGCTCTTTTGGGCTGCGTGCTGCCGCTGTTGGTGCTTGGGTGCTGGGTTTCTACCGGTGGTTCCTCTGCCTCCTGGTGGCCCATTTTTTCGGTCTTTGTTCCTAGGATTAGCCCCCCCTCCTTCGGGTGAGTCCCGCTTGCCTCTACATGGGGGCCTGCACTATGTGTGTGTGTTGTGCGCTCTTCTGCGGTCCTGTGTGCTCCAGGTTTGGGCGGTGCTTGTTCATGGCCATCTGAGTCAGTCTCTGTGCTTGCTGCGTGTGCTGCTGTGTTGGGTGCGGACATTTGTGTCGGGCCTGTGCACGCCCTGTGCCGTCCGGGTGGCCGAGTGGTCTCCGGCGCCAGCTCTTGTGAGCTTCTTCTGCAGTTTGGCTGAGCCTTCTGGGTTCTCTTCCTTTCAGCGCTGTTCTGGAGCGTTGGTTTCTTCCTCGTGGGGGCTAGCTCTCTTCTCCTGTCCCTCCCCGCATTCCTGGTCTTGGCAGTGGTTTGGCTGGGCCTCGGGGTTTGCCTTCCGGGGGTTTGCTACCGTGGCCTCTTTCTTGCATGGCTGTTGCTCTCCATGCTGGCGGGGTGCGCTGTTGCCCGGGGGTTGGTCTTCCTCACGGCGTGATTGTTCCGTGTGGTGCTCCTCGCTGGTGGCCTGCTGCACCTGAGGGTACTCCTGGTCTCCCTCCCCGCTGTGCTTCTTGCTTCTGGCTTGTGTGGCCCTGGTTCGCCTTGGTTTGGGGTGCTGTGTTTCCTCTGGGTGTTCCTGTCCGGGCTGCTTTTCTCCTCCTCCGGGACGCCCTGCTGTGTCGCGCTCCCGGGGATGGGGTTTGTTGGTGGATGTGCCTGCTGCTGGGTGCCTCTTTGGAGTTCTTCGGGGCTCTTTTTCTCCCACCCGCCTCTATCCTGGCTCCTCTTTTTTGTAGGTCGGGGGTGGTTTTGCTCTGCTGCTGCCTGCCCTGCTCCTTGCTTCGTGCGGCGGGCTTCTGGTTCGGGGTGCTGGCCTGTTTTGGGGTTTGGTGCTCTTTTGTCTACTCTGCCCCTCTGTTGCCTTTTGGTTTTGGCGCTGGCTTCCTTCCCCTGGGTTTGGTTCCCTTCTGTGGTGCCTCCTTTGTGTGTTCCTTGCCCTTGGTCTCCGTGGTGAGGGTTTCTGCTGCCGGGCTTCTCCCCTTGGTTCGCTGCCTTCTGGTGGTGTCCCTGCTCCTGGCGGTGTTTTGCTAGCTCCTGGGGTTCCCTGTGTTGTGGGATTTCTCCTGCCTGCTTGCTTCACCTTGCCCTCTGCTGCTCTTGGAACGGGCTCGCCTTTCGCCTCCTCCGCGGCTGTCTGTTGGGGTTTCGCTTCTGTTTCCCCTTCTTCGGGTTCCTTTGCAGCTCCCGGCCCCCGGATGGTGGTGGGTCGGTGTTTTGGCTTGGGGGGTCCTGTTGACTCCCCTGGGTTCCTGTTTGCCTGCGGCGGGTTTTCCCGCTTTTCTTTCTGCCCCTATGCTCCTCCTTCTTGGGGTGTCTCCTGGGTGGCTGTTGTGGCCTGGCGTTGGTTGTGCTGCTTCTGCCCCCTTTTTTTCCAGGTGGCCTTGCCTCCGCTGCGGGCTGCCTGTTGTGTTGTGGTCTGTGCTCCGCTTGGGGTGCGCCTCCGCTTCCTGGCTTCGGCTTGGTTGGCCGGGGTTTGGTCTGCGGGGGCTTCTGGTTCCTGGTGTTTTTTTCTTCCCTCCCTTGGGGGGTGCCTAGTCCCTGTTCAGGTTCCGGGTGTCCTTCCTGGTGCTCTTGGGGGCGTTCTGCCTGCGCCTGGGTGATTGGTGCTGCCTTGGCTGTGGCTGTTCTGTTCTCCTTTGCTTCGGTGGCGTGTGCCTTCGTGTGTTGCCCCGGGACCTTTTTTGGTCTTGGTTGCTTCTGGGGTCTGGCTGCTTCTGTTCCTTGCTCCTGCCCTGGCTTTCCCTATGCTTGCCTTTGGCTTGCTTTGGGTGTTTTCCTGCCTGCTCCTCCAGGTGCTGCCTGGGTTCCTGCTGGCTTTGTTCCTGGTTGGGGGTCTCCTGTGGGTTTGGCTTCTCTGTCGGGGCTTGTGGGGAGCCTGCTCTTCTTGCCCTGGTGCTTCCTCCCCCTGGGTTGTTTTTCCGGGGGTGTTTTCCCTTCTGGGCACTGGTGTTCCTGCCTCTGCTGTTTGGGCCTGGCTGTCTTTTGCTGGTGCCGTGCCCTTGGCGGGGCTCCTGTTTTCCCCTCTCCGGGTCTCCTGTTCTCCCGGGTGGTGGCCTGGAGCCGTGCTGCCTTTTCTGCGCTGGCTGGGTGTCTGCTGGGGCTTTCTGCTCTTGCATGTTGGTCTTCTTTTGGGCTCTGCGTCCTTGCCTGGGCTCTCTTTGTGTCCTGGCAGGGCGCTCTGCTGTTGTGGCCACGCCCTGGTGGGTCCTTCTGGGCTTTTTTCCTGCTGGCGGTTGTTGGCGGTCTTCTTTCGCCTGTGTTGGGGCGTTTGTGGGGTCCTTTGACTTCGGTGGTCTGCGGGCTTCCTGCTTGTTCTGGTTGTCCTCGGGCTGGGCCTCCTGGGCTTCCTGGCTGTTTGGCCTGCTCTGGGGATGTGCTGCTGTGCGTTTCCTGGTTTTGGTGTTCTGGTTGGCTTCTGCCTCCCTTGTTTCTCCGGCCTTGGTTCCTGTTGTGGGGCTGTTGGGTGCCCTCCCCCCCCTCTCTCTGGGTGGGGTGTGGTTCCGTGGTGCTCTTGCCTCGGTGGGGTTCTCCATTCTGGCTGCGGGTTTTCTGGGGTCTTCTGCTTGTTGGCCCTCTGCTTCCTCTGGCTTCCGCTTTGGCGGTTTTCTCTGTTCTCCGCCCTTCTGTGTGGTTCGGGCGGTGGTGTGCTGGGGGTTCCCGGTTCCTCCCTGCCCTTTGCTGTGCCGTGGGTGCTGCATGGGCTCGTTCCCGGGTTTTGGTTGGCCATGCGGGTCCTCCTGCGTGGTGGGGTTGCTTGGCTCTGGTCCTGGCTTCCCGTTCTGTTGCCGTTTGTTGGCCTCTTTTTTGCGGTTTGCTTGGCTCCTCTCAGGCGTTGTTGGGTTGGGGCCTTGTGGTGATGGTCTGGGTGCTGTGCTCCCTGGACTTTCTTTTTCCTGCTGCTCCTGCCCTTGCTGCTGGTCTGGCCTGGGTGTGGGGTTCCTGGGCGGTCCTGTGTCTTCTGGGCGCCTTCTTTGTGCTGCACTCTGTGCCTCGTTGGGCGGCTGCTGGGGTTTCCCGGTTGCTCTGTGCTCCCCTCCTGCCTTGTGTCCCATCCCTTTGGGGTTGGGGTTTTCTGGGCTTGTGGTCGTTTCTCTGTTCCCGACCTGGTTTTGTTTTCTTTGTTGCTGGTTTCCGATCTTGTTGGCCTCTCCTTGTTTGGTGGGCTATCGACTGGGTTGTGGGTTCTTCCCCGTCCCTGTCTTTTGGGTCGGGTTCTAGGTCCTGTTCGGCTCCTGGGTGCTTGTTGCTTCCTGGGCCTCCTCGGCCGGGTTTCCTCCTCGGATCTCTTGGGCTTGAGTCCTTTCTTTTTGGGAGTTTGGCCGTGTTTCTGAACTGTGCTTCTCCTTCCTTTTGGGCTGGGTGCTTGTGCTTGCGCTCTGTTGGCCTTTTCTTTCTTTGGCTTCTTCCGGGTTGTCTCGTCTTCCTGGTGGCTCTGCCTGGTCCTGTGTGCCTTCCTGCTGGTTCTGGCCTTGGCGGTCTTCTCCGGTGGGTTGTTTTGGCTGGTCTTGGGGTCCTGGTCCGGGTCCCGGTTGCTGGTTTCTCGGGTTGGCGGCCTCCTTTTCTTGCCGCCCTGGCCTTTTTCTTTTGTCTCCGGTCCTTGTCCCTGCTGTCCTGTTCTGGGTTGCGGGCTGGGTGTTTCCTGCGGTCTTCCTTTCCTCCTCGGTGCTCCCTTGGGTGGCTGCTTTTGTTGTGGTTTCCTGGGTGTGCTTGTGCGTGCGGAAGGCCGGGTTTTCTGCTTTGGTATTCTCCACTTGTTAGTGTGAAGGTGTCGAGGACGGAGGGACCAGGGGGTAATGTCCTATTACTTACCGGTAATCTTCATTACTCCGGGTCCCGTAGTCCTCGACACCTTCATACGCCCCTCTCTCCCTCCCGGGCGGCCGGCCTTCCTGTCTGGGCTTGGTTGTACAGACGGGATGCTGGGTAAGTACTGCTTATGTACTCCCGGTGGGAGGGGCACTATTAGGGTCCCAGCATGCCTCTGTTCTTTTTTTCTGTTGGGAGATGGTTATCTCCACTTGTTAGTGTGAAGGTGTCGAGGACTACGGGACCCGGAGTAATGAAGATTACTGGTAAGTAATAGGACAATAACTGACACCAACAGAATATGTATACAACACAACTTACATAATACAGTTAACAATCATTCATACATAGAAACAAACATGCAATCTACAAATGCTATAATTATTAGCTTTTCCAGAGTACATTTGCATTATTTACAATCAATTATGGCACCAACAATTGTTAACAAAAATACTCATAATATTAGCACACATCCAAAATGTATACGATGTAACATAAGCCATAATGCAACAAACTATATATGCAAAACTTGCTATAAACACATTGGCAATGATAAAATACCACCTTGTTCTTTTATCAATGGAATGAAGTTTTCAAATATTCCAACACAATTACACCTGCATAATTTAGAAGAAAGATTATTATCACAAGAATTCTATGTCTGCAAATTAAAACCCTGCCACGTGGCTCTCAGAAATCATTATAAGGTGCGGTAGCTAATATACCTGCAGATGTTATGCCTACTGTTACAATGTTGCCAAGGCAAATTAATGATAACATTACAATTACTATCAAATTAAAAAGAAAATTAACTTACAAATCATATACACACTTTGAAAATGTTAGACCAAATAAAGTAAAAGGAGCAACACAATGCTTAGCAATAAATAGTACCATGTACAAAGAATATGGAGTTACTGTTAATCCAGATTGGAAGTACATACCACAACAAATGAACTATTGCATTGAAACTTCAGAAGCAAATGAGATACTACAGACAACATAGCAACAGGAAATTTAGATACCATGTTAACAAATGAACCTATTACCACTGACAGTGTTAGTATCTCAAGTTTAGTACCTGCTGAACATAACACACCAAGAGGGTTATATGAAGACAACGCTTCGGAATTTGTAGCTTTTTCCGACAATGTTTGGTGGAGAATGTAGACCCAATAATAAAGATAGACACATACCTATACATTATAGTACAATATGTCAATGGGAATTAAGAAGCTGTGCAGAAGAGTAGCAAAATCTATCACTAATATTTTCTTTAAGCTAAAAAGTTGCACATGAAACAAATGCATGGTAAAATTCACATATCACTGAGAAAACATGTTAAAGGAAAATGTATTACTGCAAAAGACATAAAATATAATTTAGAAAACATCTTTCAATACAACGAAAGATATAAAATACTTAAAACAATTTGCTGTTCCCCATCATATTGGGAACATTGTTGAAAATATCTGTGTGCTATGATAAGACACCTTGGATTACCAACTTTTTTCCTAACCTTATCTGCTGCAGATCAAAACGGCACCATTTAATAAATATACTGTTTAGAGTACAAAACCTAAATGAATGTACACAAGAGGAGTTTGAAAATATGCATTTGGGAACAAAGTGTAAATTAATTCTACAAGATCCAATTACATGTGGAAGGCATTTTGACTACCAAGGGGTCGATTACGATGGCGGACGGAAGGACGACCGCCGGCCTGGAGTAGGCGGAAAATGCCTTTTTTCAGTCCGCCTGCAGCGGGCACTCCATCCGCCATGTTAGGATGGGAAACACTGTCAAAAGTCCGTACGCGGCGGAAGAGCACGCACCGCCGCGGAACTACACCCGACTCCGCGGCGGACGTAATCAATCCAGAGACACCGCCGTACGGAATGACGTCTCCGACCGTCCTCCAAATCACGATGGCGGAAAACACACATCAAATCGCTGCGGAAAAACAACCTGGCTGAACATGGCGGAATCACCACAGCGGAGATACAACACATTGCAGAGATACCCACCACAAGCAGATCGCCGTCATGGATCCAGCGCTACACTCATTTCCGATACTCTTCGTGCTCCACCACCTGCAAGTCATGGCCCATCGCCGACGATGACGCAGGTACGCCAATACACCAATTGCTGTCAGAGGGGGAATACCTGCCAGGGCTGTGACGTAGGGAGGAGTGTCATGTTTGAGAAACTGCATTTACGATCGCACCACTGTATATCAACAATTCAAGTACACAACCAGGAATGACAACGACAAACCACGACACATGATTGACTTGCTTTATTAAACATAATAGGGGTATAATCGTACACTACCCAAGAGCATGGGCACTGGGTAGAACAGGGCAGGTACATCTGAAGCAGCACATGAGGGCACAAAGCAGTATCATAACAGCAACAGGGCAGTGTTTACAACAGAGCAGGTACATCAGAGGCAGCACGTGAGAGGGGCTAAGTGCATCAACAGTTCATGGCAGAGAACATAGTAGGTACATCAGAGGCAGCACATGAGAGTGCACAATGCAGTATCAGAACAGCAACAGGGCAGTGTTTACAACAGAGCAGGTACATCAGAGGCAGCACGTGAGAGGGCACAATGCAGTATCATAACAGCAACAGGGCAGTGTTTACAACATAGCATGTACATCAGAGGAAGACCGTGAGAGGTGTTAAGTGCATCAACAGTCCATGGCAAGGCACTGGTACATCAGAGGCAGCACGTGAGAGGGGCTAAGTGCATCAACAGTCCATGGCAGAGAACATAGCAGGCACATCAGAGGCAGCACGTGAGAGGGGCTAAGTGCATCAACAGTCCATGGCAGAGAACATAGCAGGTACATCAGAGGCAGCACGTGAGAGGGGCTAAGTGCATCAACAGTCCATGGCAAGGCACTGGTACATCAGAGGCAGCACATGAGAGGGGCTAAGTGCATCAACAGGCCAAGGCAGAGAACATAGCAGGTACATCAGAGGCAGCACATGAGAGTGCACAATGCAGTATCAGAACAGCAACAGGGCAGTGTTTACAACAGAGCAGGTACATCAGAGGCAGCACATGAGAGGGGCTAAGTGCATCAACAGTCCATGGCAGGGCACTGGTACATCAGAGGCAACACAAGTACGTGGGTCAAGCGCCCTGGCCCAAGGACAGTAACAATGCAAGGGTGGTTACAATGGACAATCGAGACACAAAGTCAAATTACATGTGAGTGATGGGAGCTACACCTCACAGCACAGAATCTGGTGGACTGCTTGAACTAGTCGCCTCGGACACAGCCACAGCTCTAGTGACTGACACATGAGCCATAGACCCAGACACACTGCCAGCACCAGAAACAGGAGTGTGAGACACAGCCACAGATGTAGTGACTGACACATGAGCCATAGACCCAGACATACTGCCAGCACCAGAAACAGGAGTGTGAGACACAGCCACAGCTCTAGTGACTGACACATGAGCCATAGACCCAGACACACTGCCAGGACATGTTCCTGTACACTGACCAACAAATACCATGCCAGTATCTGACATATGAGAGTGGGGCACAACTGACACAGTGCTACTACATGATGCATGACAGCGAACAACAGACACAGTGCCACTATCTGACACATGAGAGTGAACGGCAGCTGACCCACTAGGACCACTAAAATGATGAGCCACAGAGCTGTATGGGCCAGGAGGCAGGGTGGCTCTGGGAGCTGGGGACAGCTGTACTGGAGCGACATTGGGGTGGTCAGGTCTCACTGGTGTGTGTCTATGTTTCTTTGTGAAATGTAGGGGCACCCTGGACATGACTGGACTGGTAAGTGTTGTGGCCTCATCAGACATCAAAGAAGGATCATGTGCTTGTGGTGGTCTGATCTCTGGGGACGTGCTGGACCCTGCTTGACGTTTGCTGTGGCCCTGCCTTCTGCCCTCTGCATCATGTGTAATGGTGGATGCAACAACAGTGTACTCCTTATTCTGCTTCTGCGGGGAGTGGATGGGAGTTGAGGTATGTGGAGACTCCACTGCTGACACATGTGTTTTACGTTTCATCAACAACATCAGCCTCAGGGCAGCCAGGGGTGAGGTATGTCCGTCCTTGATGGAGCTCGTGTCCATGGGAGAACCCTTGGCCCTGGGATGTGCCTTGGACGTAGGAGGTGTCCTGTCTCTGGAATGTCCCTGATCCCTGGGCGGTGCCCTGACCCTGGGAGCAGACTCTTGGGAGGTGCCCTTTCCTTTGAAGTGGCATTGTCTTTGGGAGTGCCCCTGCTCTTGGGAGGTGCCCTTTCCTTTGTAGTGTCCTTGCCCTTGTGAGTGTCCCTGCTCTTGGGAGTTGCCCTTTGCTTTGAAGCGTCCTTGTCCTTGGGAGTGTCCCTGCTCTTGGGAGTTGCCCTTTCCTTTGAAGCGTCCTTCTCCTCGGGAGTGTCCCTGCTCCTGGAAGGTGCCCTTTCCTGTGTAGTGTCCTTGTCCTTGGGAGTGTCCCTGCTCTTGGGAGGTGCCCTTTCCTGTGTAGAGTCCTTGTCCTTGGGAGTGTCCCTGCTCTTGGGAGGTGCCCTTTCCTTTGTAGCATCCTTGACCTTGGGAGTGTCCCTGGACTTGGGAGGTCCCCTTGCCTTGGGAGAACCTTTTGAGGGTGATGCATCTGTTACATGTGAATCACCTTCCCCCCCACACCCCTTGAGGATCCTGTGTGTCAACTCCAGTGTAGCTCATGTCGTTATGGATGAAAGATTTCCCTGTCCTAGGGGATGGTGTTTGTGCCCTCCGTGCCCTGCCTTGCTGCCTGTGGCTGCTTCTAGTGCAATACCCCGAAAATGACGCCTGGTCTGAAATTTCACTCTCCCCTGAGACATCTAGTGGTGTGGATGGGGGAACAGAAGCAGCACCCTGTCCATGCGACTGAAGAATGGCTGAAGACACAGTGTTTGCTAATGACTGAACTGTTCTGTGGAGACCAGCAACATCGCCATGCATCTCCTCCATGAATGCTACCACCTGCCCCAACTTCCTATCGTGGTCTTGGAATGCATTGATCATGTTGGTCTGCCCTACACACAGCTGTCGCAGCAGATCAACAGCCTCAGCACAAAGTGCACTTTGTGGCACAGGGGCAGGGGCAGCGGTGCCTGCGCCGAAGGCAACTCTTCTCCCCCTACTCTGGCGAGCACGAGCAGTACTTGTTGCAGTTGGTGGCAGTGTGGGCCCTATGTGCTGTGTACCGACTGAAGGTGTTGATTGCCCACTCCCGGTCTGTGACAACAGTGCTGACTCACCACCACTGTCTGAGGATGAGGACGATGGTGCCTCCACATGTGAGTCCTCAGGGACGGTTCTGTCCCTGTTTCCGGGGCTGCGCCCTTCAGTGTCAGTCTGCGTGTGTGTCATCTCGGATCCGGATGCATTGCCACCACTCATCTCCGTCGTCTGTGTGTCAGTGCCCTCGGCCAAAGCTGGAAGAGAGGGAAGAGATGTTAACCTAAGTGCCAGACTCACGTACTGAAGGTTACAAATTTACACCTTTCCTTACAGTCGATTGACATGTAGCACCCATCCTGCACACAAACCACCCCTACCAGACATCCTCATATCAAAGATCCGGGGGTGCCTGTGAAACATTTACATCATACAAACAGGGCAAGTGCATGCAGACCACCACACATGTCATGCCATGGGAACACAGACCTCAACGGCATGTCCTGGAACCCTCCACTACAAATCAACTGGTATGACCACCTGGCGGACCTGGGTACAAACGCTCACGCCGCTAATGGCAACAACATGCATTTGCTGCAAAACATACGCACCACGGATGTCACTACTGTGTCTGAGCACCAATACATGCATGAACTCACAAGTTACAGACACATACATTCTGCTTACCGCTCATTTGCTGTTGATCCCCTCTCAGCCGGGCGGACAGGTCAAGATGCGTCACAGCAATTATACGGTGCATTAGAGGGGTCATGGTGCGTCAGGCAAGGCAGCTTGATCTTGGAATAATACCCAGTGTCATCTCCGCAACATTCTTGCTGAGCCTGGATATGTCGTCCCAGCGCTTGTGGCAGTGTGTGTGTCGTCTATTGCACACCCCCACTGCCCGTACATCACGTGCTATGGTCCTCCGCAGCAGGTCGAGGTGACGGTCGCAGGCAGCAGTTGTTGGATGGCTCAGGAGCAGCAGGTGGAAGTGACGGTCGCAGGCAGCAGTTGTTGGATGGCTCAGGAGCAGCAGGTCGAAGTGACGGTCGCAGGCAGCAATTGTTGGATGGCTCAGGAGCAGCAGGTGGAGGAGACGGTCGCAGGCAGCAGTGGCTGGAAGCAGTGAATGTGTGCAGAAGAAATTCACACATATATAGGGCCCTGAGCTCATATCTGTGGCACACGCCTGCAGCAATTGGTTTTCCCTGGATGCATCTTTCAAAATGAGCCAATGACTCGCCATGGTGTGGCGGTGCCCGGTTTCTGCTATTTTTTAATGCGCTTACACGCCCCGCGTAACCGGTTTCCATTGGCTACATGTGCACGGACCGTCACGGTCACACACCGGCAACTGCATGTGCGCGCTACCGCGACGGTGCATCATTTGAAAATAATCAGTCACTGGCATCGCTATGGCGGTGCACGCATTCCGCGTGGGCGGTGCAGGCTAACACATACATTTGAATATGCAATTTGAAATGGCACTCCCGACCGCACCGCGGAGAATCGGTGGTTGCGATTAGGATATTTATGTCAAGAAACTACGACCGCGGCGGACGGATCATAACAAACACCGTCCGCGGTGGACGGAGCACACCAAAGACCGCCGTAAGCGGACGGTTCCAAAGAAACACCCTCCGCCGCGGACGAACATGACCGCGGTAACAGGCCCAACCGCCACCATACCTGCGGAGGGTCCGACCGCGCGATTAGGATAACGCCGCCATTCCAACGGAACTCTCCACCGTCGCCGACCGCCGCGGAAACAATGCATCGCCAAACGGACCATGACTGCGGAAGGACCACACAAACACCATCCCTGCCGTCAAACCGATTACAAAATGGCAGACGGAAGTAAATAGAAAACACACTAAACAGGACACCCAACCACCTGAAACACCCATCCCCAGCAACTACACGCCCCAATGACACCCCCCAAGCACCGAAAAATGCACCAAAAACACCACACCCACAGAATACCTGATTGCCAACAACCATTGGGACACCACCACCACACAGAGTATAAAATGAATCCCTCCCACTACCAGAGTCCTTTGCATGACAGCATAGCTGAAGGCAAGAGCCACAAAACCACCAACAGCAGACACACACAAACACACATACAACCTGCACACAAACACGCCCACCACACAAACCCCCACAACACCATCCCTACACACCACACACCTGCACACCCCACCCCACCCCACCAACACCTTGCACATCACACACCATGGCACCTAAGAAAAATCCCAAGTTCACAGACAGTGAATTGAAGGTCATGGTGGATGAAATCATCTGTGTCGAACCACATCTTTTCGGCACCCTAGTCCAGCAGACCCCCTTGGCAACCAAAAACAACATGTGGGACAGGATAGTGACCAGAGTGAATGCATCAGGGACCGTGCCACGCACCAAACACGAGATCCAGAGGCGGTGGCACAACCTCAAGGCAAGGGTGAAAGGCATCAGGGCGAAGAACCACCAGCGGGCACACTACACGGGCGGCGGCACTCCCCCGGAGCGCATACCATTTGCAGAATGGGAGGAGAAGGTGCTGGGCATACTGCACCCTGAGAGCCTGGAAGGAATCGAGGAGGGACTAGAGGCTGGTAAGTACAAACCAATGACCACTATCACACTGTTATGGTCTGCCTTGCACAACTGCCAACACACATCTCCCTGGATCCAATCCATACATGTGGACCACATAGTCACCCAAATGTGAAGTCCTGGGCTCAAATGCACCCCCCATGACCGAACACAAATGTTGCCTCCTACGTTCCCAGCCTTGCATGTTGTCAAGCAGCCAGCACCAATACTCCCAAGAGGCCCCCATGTCTACGGGGAGGGTGGTGATGGGTGGGGGGGGTGTTAGAGACCCGCACTAAAACTCCCAACAGGCCCCCATGTCTACAGGGAGGGTGGTGGTGGGTGGGGTATGTTAGAGACCAGCACTACAACTCCCAACAGGCCCTAATGTCTACAGGGAGGGTGGTGGTGGTTCGGGGGTGTTAGAGACCAGCATTGCAACTCCCAACAGGCCCCCATGTCTACAGGGAGGGTGGTGGTGGGTGGGGGGCGTGAGAGAGGTGGGTGGGGGGTGTTAGAGACCAGCACTGCAGCTCCCAACAGGCCCCCATGATACGGGGGGGTGGGTGTTAGACAGCTGTGTGGGGTGTGTGAGAGAGGTGGGTGGGGTGTGTGAGAGATCATCACTACAACTCCCAACAGGCCCCCATGTCTACAGGGAAGGTGGTGGTGGGTGAGGTGTGTTAGAGACCAGCACTACAACTCCCAACAGACCCTCACGTCTACAGGGAGGGTGGTAGTGGGTGGGGGGTGTTAGAGACCAGCACAAAAATGCCCAACATGCACCCATGTCTACAGGGAGGGTGGTGGTGGGTGCTAGGTGTTAGAGAGGTGTGTGGGGTGTGTGAGAGAGGTGGGCGGGGTATGTGAGAGAGGTGGGTGGGTTGTGTGAGAGACCTGTACTGCAACTCCCAACAGGCCCCCATGTCTACAGGGAGGGTGGTGGTGGGTGGGGTGTGTGAGAGACCAGCACTGCAACTCCCAACTGGCCCCCAGTCTACAGGGAGGGTGGTGGTGGGTGGGGGATGTGAGAGAGGTGGGTGGGGGGAGTGAGAGACCAGCACTACAACTCCCAACAGGCCCCCATGTCTACAGGGACGGTGGTGGTGGGTGGGGGGTGTGAGAGACCAGCACTGCAACTCCCAACAGGTCCCTATGTCTACAGGGAGGGTGGTGGTTGGTGGGATGTGTGAGAGACCAGCACAGCAACTCCCAACAGGCCCCCATGTCTACAGGGAGGGTGGTGGTGGGTGGGGGGTGTGAGAGACCAGCACTGCAACTCCCAACAGGCCCCCATGTCTACAGGGAGGGTGGTGGTGGGTGGGGTGTGTGAGAGACCAGCACTGCAACTCCCAACAGGCCCCCATGTCTACAGGGAGGGTGGTGGTGGGTGGGGTGAGTGAGAGACCAGCACTGCAACTCCCAACAGGCCCCCATGTCTACAGGGAGGATGGTGGTGGGTGGTGGTGTGAGAGAGGTGGGTGGGGGGTGTTAGAGACCAGCACTACAACTCCCAACAGGCCCCCATGTCTACAGGGAGGGTGGTGGTGGGTGGGGGGTGTTAGAGAGGTGGGAGTGGGGTGTTAGAGACCAGCACCCATGTCGCACCCCAGAGCAAGATTGAGTCCGCCCACCATTTGGTGACCAGTGCATCTCCTCCTGCAAACTGACAGGTAGATAGACATCTTCTCAGGGGGAACATCCAATAGCAGGACAGGACCACACATATCCAAGTATTGCCGTCCCAACTCCACGCCACCATATTGCCCTGTACTGTCAACCACAACAACATGATGACAACAACAACCATGTCCTGATTCCATAGTGATTTGTAATGTTGCTACAAAAAACATGGCATGTCCACAGCCTTAATTTTGAAACTCTTGTCCCTCAAGTGATCGCAACTAAACCGGCAAAAGCAGCAACCGCCAGCACCAGTCACCCCCCTCACAGCCAGGACTCTCCGGGGACAATCCCATTGACAGCTTGGGTGCAGAGGACGAAGCTGGCCCAAGCAGACTCCCAGGGCCATCAGGCTCCCAGAACATCCCGGCCTCCACCACCTTGGCCTGTGTCACTATACCAACACCTGCCATTGTGAGCTGTGCAGCTACCACCACCACCACTCCTGCCTGTGCCACCCTGCCTGACCCATCGCCTGATGATGGGCCATCGACATCCCAGGCTAGCAGGGAGAGTGGGCGGGAGAGGACACAGGTGAGGCCACAGCTCGCAACCAGGAGTGTAGTTGCTCGGCGAGGTCAGGAAGGAGATCCACCCCATCGTGGGGCCGAGACCCTGGAAGCCATCACCAGAGTCAATGCCTCCAATGAGCGGTCGCAGGCCCAGTCCGATCGGGCCCACCAAGACTTGCAAGAGAACAGCCAGCTGTTGCGGTCCATTGACACACGGATTGGCCAAATTGTGGACCTCATGGGCCAGCAAACTGCTCTGTGGAGGGATTGGTTATCCCGCGCCACACCACCACCCCCTCACCCAAGTGCTGAGCGGGACAGGTCACCAACACCACCGCCACCATCACCTGAGGCCACGGACAGGGAGGTGGACCCTAACCAACCTGCCCCCACAGCTGTCTCCGCTCCGGTTCCAAGACAGAGGGGCCGTCCGAGGCTGGATGCAGCTGAGAGCAGTGGAAGTGCACCATCCACCAGCTCGAAGAGGGGCCGCCAGTGACTTCACCCTTCCTTGAGCCTGCCATTCACCCTGTCAACTATCCTGCCCCACAATGCCAAGCATTGGCACATATCTGTTGGACTAGGTGGACATCACACAATGTGGTGTCCCCACGGTGTTTTCATCTGCCATAACCTTCAACTCTCACTTCCCCCAACACCTACTTGTAAATATGCACCAACATCAATCCACAACCTGTAAATAAACACCACGTTAACACTCTATGCTGTGTGACCTCCATGTTTTAATCACATGTTTGTCTAATAAATTGTCATTACCAGGTGCAGGGATCAATGTTCTTGAGAATCATGCCTCTGTGGGAGGGACCTAGGGAAAATGACAGAACATCAAGCACAGGTCAGGAAAGTGATTCACACCCATCACAACACAATGTTCTGCAACATCCCACAAACCACACTCATAACCAATTAAGTGGATCACAGGACACACATCAGGGAGCATTGCATGTACAACATCTCACACACACATCTGCTAACAGAACATACCAGAACAGACAGCATAGACACACCACACCCACACATCACCAGCAAACATCCATCACGCATTGTCTAGCTGCACAAGAGGTAGCTACTTACATTCAAGGAAAATATCGATCAATGAGCTGACGCCTCTGGTCCACACCTTCTTCCTCCCCACTATCCTCATCAGTGAACATGGGTGTGATGGGAGGCGGAGCAACCTGTTGGTCTTCAGGGTCCATGATCAGTTCAATGTTATTGCGCAAGGCCAGGTTGTGGAGCATGCAGCAGGCAATCACGATTTTGCAGACTTTGCCTGGTGAGTATGGCAGGGCCCCTCTGGTTTTATCAAGGCAGCGAAACCTAGACTTCAGCAGTCCAAAAGTACGTTCTATCACTCGACGTGTCCTCCCATGGGCATCATTATAACGCATTTCACCAGGGGTAGTAGAATTCCGTATGGGGCTCAGCAGCCACGGCCGGTTTGGGTACGCAGAGTCGCCTAGGTGGGGGGATGACAGACACAAATATCATTACCAGGATTGGTGGGAACACCATGCCACACATACAACACAATTGTCCTCACATCACACTGACAACACAATTGTCCTCTGAGCACACTCACCTACAAGCCACGCACGTTCTGGACGCAGATTAGCCATCAGTTGGGGGACAATGTTGTTCCGCAGGATGTGTGAGTCATGTGCGGAGCCGGGAAATCTGGCACACACATGTGAGATGATGTTGTCAGCCAGGCACACCACTTGCATGTTGATCGAATGGTAGTGCTTTTGATTCCTATATACAGGTTCAAGTGCCTGGGGTGGAATGAGACCAATATGTGTGCCATCAATGGAACCCACTATGTGTGGTATCTGTGCCAGGGCATAGAAGTCCCCTTTGACTGCTGCCAACTCTGCCGGACGTGGGAAATGGATGTAATCATCCCTGTAATGCATCATAGCATTCAGAACATCCCGCAGTACAAAATATCGAATGGACACAATATAGTGGTTAAAAATATCGAATTTAAGGTAAGTAATATCGATTTTCAAAATATAGAAGTCAAAATATCGAAGTACACAATATAGGCATTAAATATATCGATTTTTTACTAATATCAATTTTTTTAAAGTGTTTTGTATGTTAGTATATGTGTGAAAAGTGTATATTAATTTTTGTAATGTATGTTTAATGTATTTTAAGTAATGAATTTTATGTTATTTAATTTTTGCGTAATTTAATTCTGTAGCGGGTTGTGGGTTTATAGGGGAATAGGGTGGGAAGTAATTTAATTATATTAAATTAAATATTAATTTTTAGCAATTAATATTAATTTTTAATTAAATTTTGCTTTCTAGTTCTGCAGCGGGTTGTGGTTTATAGGGGAATAGGGTGGGAAGTAATTTAATTGTAATTAATTAAATATTTTTATTTATTTATTGGTATTCATTTTGAATTTATTGTTATTTGTTAATTGGTAATTAATTTTTATTAATTGCCAATTAATTTGTATTAATTGATTAATTGTTAATTATGTTAATTTTCTAAATTTATTTTCTGTAGCTGGTTGTTGGTTTATAGGGGAATAGGGTGGGAAGTAATTTAATTGTAATTAAGTAAATAATTTTTTTCATTTATTGGTATTGATTTTAAATGTATTGTTAATTAAGTTTTTAATTGGTAATTAATTTCTATTAATTGGCAAATCATTTTTATTAATTGGTAATTATTTTGTATTAATTGACTATTTGATAATTATGATAATTGTATTAATGTATTTTCTGTAGTGGGATGTGGGTTTATAGGGGAATAGGGTGGGAAGTAATGTAATTGTAATTAATTACATATTAAAAATACTTTTAGTGTATTGATAATTAATTTACTGTTCATTTTTAATTGGTATTAATTTTTATTATGAATTAGTTTTTGTTATTGAAAATTAATTAGTTGTTAAATAATTATGAATAGGTTATTAATTTTTAATAACTACTATGTAGTTGTATTTATAATTAATTATTACATAATATTAAATTGCTTATTGATATTTAATTTATTTTTTAATAATATATTAAATTATTACTTTCCCTACTGTTAAACTCACTGGAGTGGGAATAGTAATTTTCACCCTCCCGCTATCCAACGCTTTCCCTACTGTTGCACTATCTGGAGTGGGAATAGTAATTTTCACACTCCCGCTATCCAACGCTTTCCCTACTGTTGCACTCTCTGGAGTGGGAATAGTATTTTTTACCCCTACGCTATCCAACGCTTTCCCTACTGTTGCACTCTCTGGAGTGGGAATAGTAATTTTTACCCCTACGCTATCCAATGCTTTCCCTACTGTTGTACTCTCTGGAGTGGAAATAGTCATTTTTACCCTTCCAATATCCAACGCTTTCCCTACTGTTGCACTCTCTGGAGTGGGGATAGTAATGTTTACCCCTACGCTATCCAACGCTTTCCCTACTGTTGCACGCTCTGGAGTTGGAATAGTAATTTTTACCCTCCCGCTATCCAACGCTTTCCCTACTGTTGCACTCTCTGGAGTGGGAATAGTAATGTTTACCCTTATGCTATCCAACGCTTTCCCTACTGTTGCACTCACTGGAGTGGGAATAGTATTTTTTTACCCCTACGCTATCCAACACTTTCCCTACTGTTGCACTCTCTGGAGTGGGAATAGTATTTTTTACCCCTACGCTATCCAACGCTTTCCCTACTGTTGCACTCACTGGAGTGGGAATAGTATTTTTTACCCTCCCGCTATCCAACGCTGTCCCTACTGTTGCACTCTCTGGAGTGGGAATAGTAATTTTTACCCTTACGCTAACCAACGCTTTCCCTACTGTTGCACTCACTGGAGTGGGAATAGTATTTTTTACCCCTACGCTATCCAACGCTTTCCCTACTGTTGCACTCTCTGGAGTGGGAATAGTAATTGTTACCCCTACGCTATCCAAAGCTTTCCCTACTGTTGCACTCTCTGGAGTAGGAATAGTATTTTTTACCCCTACGCTATCCAACGCTTTCCCTACTGTTGCACTCACTGGAGTGGGAATAGTATTTTTTACCCCTACGCTATCCAACTCTTTCCCTACTGTTGCACTCACTGGAGTGGTAATATTAAATGTTACCCTCCTGCTATCCTACGGTAAAATATTGTACATTTTGTATTAATAACTTGAATTAATTATATCTTAATTTTAAAGTTATTTGAGTATTTTTAAGTATGTTTTAGTTAATTATATTTATTATTTCATAAATTTTAAATTACTTTTAAGACATTTAAAAAAAATCGATATTTTGACTGACTATATTTTTTACAGACTATATTTTGGATTCGATATTTTTGTACTTACCTGTTTGTAGATAGGAATTCGATATTTTGGCATTCTATATTTTGGTGACTATATTTTGGTAAGTCTATATTTTGTCATTCTATATTATGTCAGTGATCGTTAAAATCCTTGGTCTCCCCGAAGGCTCCCAACATGTGCCTTAGGTCAGGAGCCAGCTTCCTGATGAACACACCTAAAATAAGGAAAGCAAGATGGGTTGGAAGAGCTTTTTCACACCTTGCCCCAAAACTCTGGAATAGCATGGACCCAGAACTAAGATTAACCAAGAATTAACAGCGTTTCATAAAAAATGTCAAAACTTGGCTGTTCCCATGAGCCCAGCATTGGTCCTCTCGGCAGTGCTGGGAAGCCTTCAGGTAGCCATGCGCTTTATAAATCCCTTTAACCTGAAACACTCCAAAAAACATCCAGCTCATCAACAACACAAAAACACTTCCGTCTTTACAAACCCGAGGGCAACTCCCCCTGCAACTTCTTTAACACTAAACACACTATTGGTCATCTTTTCCTCCCTCCACTTTCAGTCTCACGTGTCCACTCTTGAAGGGGCATATCACTGCATCAGCTTTCCCATGAACGCAATGCCTGCCAACTTACCTGTGATTGTAACCTTTGAGCGACCTTTGCCAACCATATCCATAATAAACTGTACCACAACTTCTCATCTCTACCACTCCTTTTCTATTTACCTCTGCTTTGCGCCTGATGCCAAAAAGTCTGCCCAAACATGTAGATATATTTGTCTAATGGGCTGCACCAGGGATCATAACACCAACAGCAGAAACCTTTCATGCCTGTCTGCCATAGCTCTTGCGGCATCAGTGTTTTATCTCCATCCACTCCCATAGCTAGCCTCTGAGAATGAGACAGAGCGTTGTCTGCAGAATTGTTGACTATGCCTGCCACGTGTTGTGCTCTGAATTTAATGTTTTGTATCTTAGGCAGCCCACTACAAAACTCTCAACAGCCTACGTACCTGCACTCCTTGGTTGACTGCCTGTTCACAACATTCACCACTGTCATATTGAACACATTGAACAAAACTGTCTCATCTGCACATTGGTCACCCCATACATAGTAGGCCATTACCTGCAGCAAAAACTCTAAAAACGCATTACTCCTCTCACCATTCTTCCATGCTTATGTCCACTGTTCCATTCACCAATGGTCCCTCCAATAGATGCCAAAACCAGCACTGCCAGTAGCATCAGAAAATACCTGCATGTCTAATTCTGGCTTGTCCCCAGCTCCCTCCAAGAGAATGCCATTGAACTGATCCAAAAATGCTTGCCACATTCTCAAATCGTCTTTTACTTCTGCTGACAATTTCACCCCATGATGTGACATGTCCCCCCCTCCAATGCCTAGCTCAGTGTCCTGCAGAAAGTTCGACTGACTGGACCACCCTGCATGCAAAATTCGAAAGTCCCAACAGTATCTGCAGCTCCCTCACCTGTACTTTTTCTTAGCCAACATGGTATCCAACAGTACTATAATTGCCAGTCTCTTGTCCTCTGGCGATCTCACTTCCATCTTTAATGTGTCAATTTCAATCCCCAGGAACGCCATTGCTGTGTCAGGCCTTACTGCTTGCTTATCTCACAGAGGCATCTGCATCTGCTGTCAGTCTGTCAAGCCCGGGGAACCCACAAAAAAAGAAGTAGTGCAGATAATGTGTCACTGCCCTATGTCCTGCCACAAATGTGAATAGCCAGTGTTAAAAAGTACAGCCCAGGGCTGAAGCTTTATTCCCATAAGACTGCGCTTTGAACTGTGTGTGTCAGGAAATCAGGAGTCTAAAACCTGCAGAAAGGTATAGCCAGAGAACCATCACTCATAGCCACCATCACTCAGGGCCATAGGCTCACAGCACAGTTATTTGGCACAGCACCATGTCTCAGCTACCGCTGTATTATATGTGTTACATATTGGCATATTTTGAATTGTGACTTACGCACAGTGCTTTTACCGCTTTAAGGGGGTACCGCAAGATTTGATGAAGTCCCGCAAGATTTAGGAAAATCCCGGAGGCCATCTTGAGTGTGGCCAAATTTAAACTGCGTCCATGAAGCCGCATGTGCTTTGCATTAAGGAGCCAGAAATGAAGAACACTTACCTACTGCTTCTGCTCTCTGCCTCGCCTGGATCCAACTCCTGTTTTTAATGAAATCCTGAAAACAAAGAAATATCACAAGTAAACACTTACCAACCCCCAAGTCATGCAGATACAATGTAACTCTAAAAACTTTAACCAAAACCCAGTCATAAAAGTTTGAAAACAGAAAAGCATGAACTCCTCAATATTTTTGGAGACACTGTACAAGTCAATTAATGTGAAGGAATAGTCTTCGAGAAGGTTTATTCTTTCAACAGATTCCAGAATGAGCAGGTATTGGTGTGCTGAAACATCACTGGACAGTAAAGTAAAAGAGCTATTGCATGTAGGTGGTACTCAGCCAAGTAGTGGCATATGTCACTGGTCTATTGTTATGAATAGAAAGAACGTATGAAAGAAAGGCAATAACTGTCAAATGTATTTCTTTTTAGACAACCACATATGTACATCCTCAGTCAAGAAGGACTCAGAGAAATCTATGACCCTTTTTAAGGTTAAGGATCCTTACAGTTGATCACAGGTACTCATCATTGTGGGAAGCACAGGTAACCAGTGGGTGGAAAGCTAACTAACATAGCATCAGGACATCCGAGGTCCCAGATCTTTTATTTTGAAGGTGGACAGAGGGAAAGATAAGAACAGGAGAAGATTAATTCAAGACCCTCCTCCCCGAGTTTTATCAATTATTTCCAGTGTGCATCCTTCGATTTCAAGAACAACGGTAAGGTTCCTCTGTAATGCTGCAGTGCAAATTTTCATGGTAAGAATTGAATCCCCAAGCTAGTCAAAACCCAAAGCCCCCGAAGCACACATTTCCCAGATGATATAGACACAGAGAACGTAACCCTTCAGGACGTAACTAACTTGTTGCCAACTGTAGAAGCCAAAAATGCTACACTGAGTCATGACGTCACAATGCTTCAGGAGCTAGTAAACAGCACACTGGCAATGGAGGAAACACTACGAGGCTGAAGATATGAAGCTTTTCAAATCAGCACTCAAAGCATACCTACTACAAATTAAAATAGAGAAAAAGACTCACTACGCTAATCTTATGAACAGGGCGGACGACAATCAGAAAACTATTTTTAATATAGTAAAATCGTTCACTAACCCCACAAATCTAGAGCATGAAATCCCTCCCTCACGGGAACTATGCAATGATATTGCTGAGTTCTTTGACACGAAAATTAAAGACCTAAAGAAAGACTTCTCAGACATACCACCCCAGCCAACCTAGACCCAGTAGGAAGGAGCAAAAAAGGAACTTACAGGCTTTAAAGAAATTAATCTAGAACAATCCAGGCAGGCCATCCTTTCCTGTTAGTCAGGCTCACCTTTCAACCCTTGCCCGCCAAAAATCCTACATGCACTGGTAGACACAGTAAATCCCGTTATCAACCAGATCATCAATGCCACTTTTAGGCTGGCAAAAATCCCTGACATCTGGATAACCGCTGCTGTCAAGCCACTCCAAAAAAAAAGAAACTTCCGGATCGCACCACCCTCTCCAACCTCAGACCTATTTCACTACTACCTTGCCTTAGCGACATTACTGAAAAATTAGTCAATGCCCAACTTAATGAGTTTCTGCAAGAATCTAATACCCTACATCCCAAGCAATATGGCTTTAGACCAGACCACTCAACTGAATCAGTGCTGCTACACACCACCGATACCCTCAAGTTTGCCTTGGATCAGGGCAAGGAAGCAGTACTGATTCTGTTGGATCTATCGGCGGCGTTCAACGCTGTCTCTCATGACATTCTGAGAGACAGATCAAAATACAGCAGAATAAAAGACAAAGCTCTAGCCTGGATTACATCATTCCTAGACGAAAGGCATCAGATTGGAACATTTTGTAGTTACAAATCAGGAGGAAATTGGCTGTCATCGGGAGTTCCCTAGGCCTCATCCCTGAGCCCGATACCCTTTTTAATCTTTACATGTCACCACTGTCTGATAGCGACTTTCAATATTGAATCAATTGCAAACGTGGATGACACACAGCTGATCCTCACCCTGGACAAAATTCCACAGCAATGGAAGAGAAGTTCCACCACTGTCTCACTGCAGTAATGAACTGGATGAAACTAACTCACCTCATATGTAATAGCTCCAAAACAGAAATCATTCTGTTCGGAAAGTCCAATGTTTTTCGATCCACCCAATGGTGGCCCTCTGACTCTGATGCCCCACCTCCTACAGTCGACACTGCCAAAAACGTAGTAATATAATTCGACCCCACACTATCCTTTCACAAGCAAGCACTTACCATCTCAGGCATGTGTTTCCAAACTATAAAAAATCTCAGGATTTTTTTTACCTACTCCCACTGCCCGCCAGGAAGACTGTTGCGGTAGCCCTGATCTTATCTCTTTTGGACTACTGCAACAGTCTATCTGAAGGAACAAAAAAGACATTTGTGAAAAGACTGCAGGTGGTCCAGAATTCTGCGGCAAGGTTGGTACTCAGGCTCCCTAGGCACTCTTTCTCAGCTGAGGCACTCAAACTACTTCACTGGTTACCAGTTCACAAAAAGATTATCTTTAAAATCCTGACCATCACTTACAAAGCTATAAGTGAAACTGGACGGGAATATTTAAGATCCAAAATCAAGTCCTATAACACCAAATGCACGTTGCGGTCCACATCGGAGAATCTGCTAACTGTCCCCAAATTCAAATTAAAATCCCGGGGTGGGAAGAGCATGGCTGTACTGGGGAAAAAGCTTGGAACATCCTACCCACTCAGCTGAGTCACACTCACACGGAACTCACTTTCAGGAAGCTCCTTAAAACATGGATCTTTGCCACCCTAGACCACCTAGCGCTTTCAATAATTTAATTTGTCACTAATTTAATTTGTCCCTCTCTAAGTTCCCCTTCCTCTGTTAAACATCACCAGACGCCCCATTTCTCTGTCCGCAAAGCACCAAGATGCTCATTGGAGTGAACGTTGCGCTATACAAAAACTCTTTCATTCATTAATTCAATGAGGGCTCCAAACGGCACACTGGTATGTAATTAATGCAAATCCTGTTTCCTTCAGCGCTTGACTTTTGTGATCCCATTGCCAAGAGGCCACCCCTACACAAGGTCAAGAAATAACAAATGAAAAGGAGTGTTCAATTCTATACAGAATTATTTGTTCTAAAATCAACAGATGGTTAAACTGTTCTCCAGCAATATATCAAGTAGTCAGGATGTGACAATTTAAAAGTTAATCAGGAGTCTTGCAAATTGCTTTGAATCCAATTTTATTTAAAAAATACCAATTTGACAGAAGCAATCCATTTGGCCCAGCCAAAGCATTTCGTGCCAGTGGGACTTCATCAGGGCTTGATTAAAATCCCAATGTTGTCATCCACCCAGGGTTGGCTCCTGTTGTTATATTATAAATCCTCATCTATACAATTGTGTACCATTAGATGGCGTGTTGCGCTCCCATCTTATCTTCATCCTTTCTGTTTCCTGGTTCAAATGTCCTATGAATTCACGCGTGCCTGAATGGATTGCTTTTGTCAAATTGGAGTTTTCTGAATAAAATTGAATTCAAAGAAACTCTCAACACTCCTGAATAGTTTATATTTGTTACATCATGACTACTTGATCTATTGCTGGAGAACAGTTTAACAATCTGTTGATTTTAGAAGAGATAATCCTGTATAGAATTGAACGCTCCTTTTCATCTGTTAATGCTTCAGGAGCATATGGCCAAAAGGAAAGAAAATCCATGGACATTATTGTTATAAGTGGGTTTTCAGTCTGGCTAGGCTATGCACCCAAGCCAAGCAGAATCCACCACTATAGTCAAGATAAGGGGATTGAACATCTAAAATAACCCCTGCTCACCCTCTTGGTAGCTTGGCATGAACAATTAGGCTTATCCCAGAGGCAATGTGTAAAGCATTTGCACATAACACGCAGTAATAGAGTGAAAATACCACAAAAGGACACCACATCAGCTTTAGAAAACTATCCAATATTTATCTGTGTAAAACAAGACCAAACCAATAAAAATCCAACATACAGTAATGCACAATACTAATAATTGAATTGAATAATTGAATTGAATTGAATAAAAACTTATATTGCGCGACTTTGCCGAAAGGCATCAAGGCGCCTAGAAACAGATCATAAAAGACAATCCAATAACTAAGGATAAGCTTTGACAAAAAGCCAGGTCTTCAGGGCCTTTCTGAAAGACTGCATCCATGGCAAAGTCCTAATGTCACAAGGTACAGAATTCCACAATCTAGGGGCAAGGCTAGAAAAGGCTCTGCCTCCCCACTTGGCTCTACGCACTCGGGGAACCAGAAGAAGAGACTTCTTTGAGGAACGAATGTTTCTGGAAGGAGCATAGGGAATCAACAGGTCTTTTATTCCTCCTGACTCTTTTCTGGTCAGGGCCCCATATACAATACAGAGGACCTTGAAAGAAATCCTGGTTTCAATTGGAAGCCAGTGCAAGGATTTCCTGGCAGCAGTGGCTGACGACCTCCTAGGCAAGTCTAAAACAAACATAGCCGCAGCATTTTGCACAATTTGTAATCGCTGTAGCAAGCACTTGTTTATTCCCGCATATAGGGCATTGCAATAATCAAGCCGGGAGGCTATCAATGCAACCACAATTTGCTTACGGGCTTGTGCGGACATATAGTGCTTAATATTCCGCAAGATCTTAAGGGTGCCCCAACAAGTGGAGATTGTCCTATTAACTTGATGACCCAACGCAAGGGCCGGGTCAATCATGACCCCCAACTTTCGTGCTAGGAGGGTAGGCACAGGGCAAGTCCCCAGGGATAAAGGCCACCATTCCGTCGACCAGATGTCATCTTTCCCGCCGAACACAAGGATCTCCGTCTTCTCGCCGTTTAGCCTCAATGAATTGTCAATCATCCATTGAGCAACTGCCTCCATACAGTGTCCAAAATTGGAGGCAGAAGAGCTGACAGACTGGGCGAAAGACAGCAAGATCTGGGTGTCATCGGCATAGGAAACTACCTCCCTCCCGAATGATCTAACAAGCCTGGCCAGAGGGGTCACATAGATGTTAAACAGGGTCGGACTTAACGCCGACCCCTGTGGGACCCCATACTTAACCGGCAGGGATGGAGATAAAGCAAAAATAGACCTATTATACAGTTCCTTGAAGTTGATAGCTCCATCTGCGGCTATCATGGCGTTGTCAACAACAAATCCAACAGTTCTGGCTGACCACAGCATCACAGGCCAGCTACGGTGTCGGGGAGACCCGTAAAACAGTACCTTTGAGGATGCAGGGCATCGGACCTTTGTTGTGAGCTCCGGAGAAGCGACGTCGACAGGCATCTGACCATTGAAGTCACAAGCATTGCAGGTCAAAGTGTGATTTTGAAAGTCAGGAGTGGCAGCAGGCGGCAGGGCTGTGGTGTGAAGAAGAGCAGTGCAGGCAGAAACTTTGTGACGGTCGTCCAGAGGTGTTGGTGAAACCAGGGCTGTGGTGCAAAGCAGGGTGGTGCTTGTTGCAGTGCTGGCTGGTCACAGTGCAAACAGCGTCATCGTCGTTGCTGAAGCACTGTCATTGCTAGACTTAAGACTGCCGTGTGAGGTGGGGAAATACACTGTGCGGGCCCACAGGTCACAGTGCAGGCAGCAGCATCAACAGCTTGGTGTGGAATGGGGCGCTGAGTCGTGTAACTTACGAGTGGTGCCCACAAATCACAGTGCAGAGAGCGGCGTTGATGTCACCTTAGAGTGGCAGCAGCGGTGAGACCAGGGCGGTGATGTTAAGCAAGGCGGTGCGGAGTGCAGTGTCCACAGGTCACGGTGCAAGCAGCGGCTCGGTGGTGGAGTCAGCTGGCGTTGTCAGTGAGACCAGGGTATGATGCAAAGTGCGGTGGTGCCCTCTGTGGTGCCTTTAGGTCATGGAGTCGTCAGCAGCATCGTTGACGGCATCAGGTTATCTTTCTCCTCTGTGGCAGCTGAAACATCCAGTTGCAGATTGGTTTACACAGAAGTCTTTGATTTCCCTAAGGCTTCCAACAGGAGGCAAGATCTACATCAAGCCTTTGGAGATACTTAGAATGCAGAACAAACAGTCCAGTCCTTTCCCTGCCCAAGACAGAAGCAGCAACTTCAGGCCAACCCAGCAAAGCACACAGCAAAGTGGTAGTCTCTCGTTACAGCTCTTCCAACTCTACTTACTGGCAGGTTCCTTAGTCCAACAGTAATCTAAAATTCTGGGGTCAGGGCCAAAATATTTATACCACATTTTCCTTTGAAGTTGGTACAACCACAGTTCCTCTTACAAACATAAACCAGTTCTGCCTGGCTCAGGCCAGGTTCACTACAGGATGTGGAGACAGCTTTGTGGAAGGCAGCCACAGTCCATTCAGGTGCAGGCAACAACTCCTTCCACTACTATAAATGCAGCTAGGTCTATTCAGCCTGACTCTGAGTCACCCAGGAAAGCACGTACACACCTCAACCCCCCTTATATCTGGCTAGTGTGAATGCACATTCACAGCTCCAGTCACTCCAAACCCAGACGGTGAATACACAAATGGCAGAGGCACACAGAATGCTTAAACAAGAAAATGTCCACTTTCTAAAAGTCCTTGTAAATCTGGGATTACATCAAAAACCATGGGCGTTGTGAGGGTACACCCACTTCAACGTCCATTAAATGCCTTGCTTGCACAGAGTAAGGCAACGCAGTGATTTCCGCTGTTTTGCATTACTCCTTATTTGAGAAGCCATTCAAAGCCACACAGTGTCTTTGCATGCCTTCATAACTATGACCGAGAGGATTGCATTGTGCATGTGCCACTTTGCATGGTGCAAGCATGGTACAAAGCCTTCATTAATATGTCCCTTATTTTACAGAAAAACTCAGTATCCTTTTTCAACACAAACATAGACTAGAGAGCGTAAGGGCTGTAGACGGTAAGGAATTAACTTTGGGTCCCATACTGTCTACCACTGAGTCATTACTCATGTCTTGCAAAACTTCTCATGGAAATTTGTTTTGACATCGTTGATGCTCCACAGTTCTGTGTGATCTTAAGTTTACCTTGGCTAGTTAAGCACAATCCCCACATCAACTGGTTCACAAGGGTAATTAGTCTGTTCTGTGAATCCCATTGTTATTTGAATAAAATCCACAAACAACCCTTTCAAGCCCAAGAAACTCCACAACCCACAAAAAGTATATCATCATCATCATTGATAACTTTATTTCGGTCAATGGAGACCATAAAAGCACAGAAAAATAAGTACATAAAAACAAAGAAGTTTAAAACAACAAATTAGATTAAAACTTGAAGCTAAAATTGAATTAAATTTGATCGTTATCAAGCTAAACAGTACATTTGATAAAATTAAGAGATGAGCACAAATTTTATAGAAAACTTCTCCTTCTACACCACATACCCAACAGAAACCTGGATACAGCAAAGACGATGGCAGGGTGGGTGTCATATCCTAGGACCCTAGTGGATTGGGCACATTGGGTAAAACCTAAATTCCTGCAGAGTGGAGCTAGCCAACATTTCCTAATTGTGTAATACGTCGGGCAAAAGAACAGGACATGGCATACATCTTCTTGCGTATAGTTACAGGCCGGGCATACAATGTTCTCTGCATTAGCCCATTTACATGTCCTAAGCGGGAGGCAGCCTATCCTAAGCTGCATGTAAAGCTTTCTTGCAAGGGAGGGATTAATTAGGTCCAAGAATTCCTCCATTCTCGGTTCAGTTTTCACTAAAAGGAACTCCACCGTCAGTCTACCCAGAGTGGCACATTTCTGGAGAGCTAATAGGTTCTGGTTCCTAACATGTCGCAGGAGCTCAGCTTTCGTTATCCTTGGGCAGCTATCTGCAGGGTTCTCCCACAACTCAAGCAAGCCAATTTGCCCACAGAGTACCCTAATGTGTGAGAGCCACGAGATGTTCTTGGTTTTTAGAGCGGCCCACACCTCTGTGAATTCTTCTTTATAGCAAGCTATTTCAGGCACGGACCAAAGCCTCTTCCAGTACATCAGCGGTCATGCTGCTACTGCCTCCTCTAAAGGTTCTAGCCCCAAGTCCATGCTTAGGGTATAAGTGGTGTACTCACTGGTAAGCCCAGTAGATTTCCCATAAAAGCATGCTCTACCCTTGAAAGACTAGTTGTACGTTTATGGCCCCATAATTCTGCACCGTACATAGAAGCCGCCCTGTATATCACTTAAATAGGACCTACTGGGTGTGTATGCAGTTCTGGCAGAGGTTTTCAACAACAAAAAAACAAACACTTTGCCCCAGCACCAGGATTCCAATTGCGGAATTGATTTAGTGGGGGGACAAGGGTCTGCAGTTCCTCAGGTAGGAGAGAGAGAGAGAGAGAGCAGCGGAAACAAAACCGGCTAATCAAAAGATTAGTCAGGCTCACAAAATGAGAGGGTGGGAATTCCTCTTGTCAGAACTAGGGTCCTCACACACCCAGCGAGCTAGGTTTCATGCTACATCATATGGACCTTCTCCTCGTCAGGTCTACGCTGCAATACCCGACGGGCACCCATAAAGGGTCTCTTTAGCGGATATCTTTTGTTCCTGGCCGTATGGCCCTCAGAGTTGAGCATAGCTGAACTAAACACTTACATCTGCAAGCTGCCACTCTTAGTTTGTTTGTAATCAGGTGGATAGCCAGCCTGAATAAAAGTCATATTTTGGACTATCCAACTTGTTTTAAACCACCCTAATTCACTCACATCTACACCACTAGATCCCCCTCACATGCACCGCACCATACGCCCAGGAACAAAAGATATCCGCTAAAGAGCTCCTTTATGGGTGCCCGTCGGGTATTGCAGCGCCGACCCAACGAGGAGCAGGTCCATGTGATGAAGCAGGACACCTAGCTTACTGGGTGTGTGAGGACCCAAGTTCCGACCAGAGGAATTCCCTTACTCTCCTTTTGCGATCCTGACTTATCTTTTGATTAGACGTTTTGTTTCCTCTGTTCTCTCTCTCTCCTACCCGAGGAACTGCATACCCTTTTTCCCCCACAGCTTGATAGGGCATGTATGCTGGACCTCTAAAAAAAAGCCCCAAAGTCCCTTACGCCCTCACAAAGAAAGAGAATGAGCATCTCTGCCAATACCTAGACAAGTACTTGACTAATGGGTTGATTCGACATTCTAAATCACCTATATTGTCTACATTCATTTTTGTTCCCAAAAAAGGGGGAGCATGGTGTGTCTGTATCGATTATCCTGCTCGCAACAACATCACAGTTATCTTTTACCCTTCATTCTGAGTTTACTGGACCACGTCAAAGATGCTGTAAGCTTGTTTGTTGTTCACTAACCTCGCCACCCATGGTCCCGTGGAGATATGCGATATGTGCTAAGTCATCACATACGTCTGTACTAGAATTACATATAATGTGATTAAACCATGCAGTCTAGTGTTTCAAATAACTCTGCTGTCACTGTAACATTTCAATGTTCATCCATTGTATGTGTACATGTTTGATTCCTATAGGTCTGTGAATAAAAAAAAATTAAAAAGAAAAAAAAGATGCTGTAAGCTACACTAAACGGGATCTGCAGGGAGCATATCATTTGGTATGGTTCAGAAAGGGTGACTAATGGAAGATGGCTTTCAGAACGAAGTTCGGATTGTTAGAATACCAAGTCATGCCTTCAGGCTCTGTAATGCCCCAGCCGCTTTTCAATTTTTTATTGGCGAGGTGTTAAGAGAATTTATCGATATTTGCTGTGTAGTGTACACTGACAACATCTTGATTATTCCTGATGAAGGCTCGAACATGTAACACAGGTGCGTGCCATTCTCCAACAACCGCGCAGGTACAATTTGTATGCTAAACTAGAAAAAAGTAAATTCCACTCAACTGAAATTAACTTTTTGGGTTATGTACTAAGTCCAAGGAATATAGATGAACCCAAAGAAGGTGAAGGCTGTGGTGCAATGGCCATCCTGTACGAGTATAAAACAGATCCAAAGTTTTCTCATATTTGCCAATTTTTATTAGCATTTTATTGAGATTTTCCTAAAATCATTGGCCCAATAACAAGACTTCTGCGCAAAGGAATGACGTTAGCCTTCCCGGAGCTAAAAAGACAATTTACCATGGTCCCCATCGTGGCTCACTCAGAACCGACCAGCCCTTTTTTGGTTAAAGCCTACGCTTCACAGACCATGATTGGAGGAATATTATTTCAGCGTGATAAGTCACTGATCAAATGCACCCCATATTTTACTATTCATGGAAATGACTACCCACAGCACATATTTACTCAATTGCATAACGCACCTGCGCGCCTTAAGAGGTATCTGGACCTTGAATATTTTCGGCAGCCCACGCAGCAACCCCGTGCACACGCCTAATCCCTGCTGATGAGCGTTAATGAACGCGAAACACGTGTCCAGGGATGGCAAGCACACCAGTGAACACCCTCAAGACTCAACACTCGGGTAGAAGCGCACCCGATGATAGCGACTACATCGACCATCATGCTCCGGGGTCACACGCTGATGGGACGAGCAGTGTGCGACCTCATTCAGACATACGAGATATTTGTTGGAGCCCAGAGAGGCTCAGGGTCATTGTTTGTTTTGAGCCTTGCAAGGCTCCCACGACGGGCCATTTTGGTGTTTAGAGCCACAAAGGCTCTAGGGGGCACATTGTTATTTAGAGCCCAGTGAGGCTCTTGAGGGCATTGTTTATTCAGAGCCTAGAGAGGCTCCACACCCACACAGTGGATTTGGCCAGAGCCTGCGAGGCTCCAGCGTTGGCCCATCACTGTCCTCAGCTGCCCAGCAATTTGTGGGCAGCTGCCACGTTTAGGCCCTTGACTTTTGGACACAGGACGTCCTAGCCCCAACAAGGCCAGTTGGCCTAGGGACTGCCACAGGTGGTGGCTTATGTAAGTTTTTGCGCAATTGTGTGGTTTTATTGCACCTCTGAATGTTTTTAGGCATAATGTGTTTTTGCACTATTGAGTTGTGTTCTGGCACCTCTGAATGTTTTTATGCATCATGTGTCTTCCTTGTCCTTGCACCTCTGAATGTGTTCTGATCCATCATGTGCCTTATTCTCACACCGCTGAATGTATTTTTATGCATCATGTGTTTTCTTTCCTTACACCTCTGAATGTGTTTTCTTTCCTTACACCTCTGAATGTTTTAGGCATCATGTGATTTCCTTCACTGCACCTCTGAATGTGTTTATGATGCATCATGTGCCTTATTATTACACCGCTGAATGTGTTTTTATACATCATGTGTTTACCTTTTCCCTACACCTCTGAATGTTGTGATGCATCATGTGTAATGTGTTCTTGCTGATACCCCTAAATGTGTTTTATTCTTAGGTGGTTGTTCTTTCCAGTACAGGTGGTCCTAGTGAGGTCCTGGTCCCCTGCGTGACATTCTCCTAAGGTGGTTAGGGTTGCGTAGGTGGTACTTACCTGTTACCAGTAGTTACTGGTTGTGTGCTATACTTGCTAATTTGTGCTACAGTGATTTTATATCCTTTTCTTCTCATTTCTGACAGTATTCCTATTTCTAAAAGTGTTGATTCTGACAGTGGCCCATGATGCCCTGTCTAATGAATAATCCCTTGTGAATATTGCCCGTGCCAGTTGGCACAATGTACATGTGTGATTTCTATCTGATGTGATTTTGAAAATAGAGAAGTTATTTTTATATAACCTTGTGTGGAGTTCCTTTTGTGGTGTGCCTTGGATGTTGTTGCTGTTGTGTGCTGGCGCAAATGCTTTACACATTGCCTCCGAGTTTAGCCTTACTGCTCGTGCCAAGCTACCAAGGGGGTGAGCAGGGGTTATCTTGGCGTGAGACTCCCTTGCCCTGACTAGAATGGTGGTTTCTGCCTGGCTTTGGCGTCTGCCTTAGCCTACCAGAAATAGCCAGTTCTAACATTGTTGGTCAGCGGTGCGGATTAGGACTTGTGTTTGTGCAGTGCCACAGCGACAGCTGGCTACATTACAAAACTCTGCATTTTTTTAGATAGTCACATGTTTGGGATTATTGTTTATGATTTTGTTTTTCCTCAAGAAGTGTCATTTTCAAATAGTGTTCCTGCGCTTTTATGTTTAGTGGCAGATGAGAGAAAATGACAGGGCGGGACACCAGTAGAGGGGGAGGTTCCCATAGATTAGGAATCCCTTGCTGGGTCCAGTGCCCAATCCCTGTGTGGGTAGATGGGTAGATGGAAGAGAGGGAGTGTGGAGGAGGAATGGCTTGCTCAGGAGGGTGGTTATCCCCTGAGTGCAGTGTGTGTGTCTGGATTCCCCAGTATGGTAGGATCCAGTGGTGGCAGCTAAAATGTGTCCAGTGCGTGAAGTCCCATTCCCAGTTCCCAGAGTATAGTGCCTGGTGCTCAGTAAGAGGGGTACAGGTTGAGAGTCAGGGGCAGTGAGGAACTGTCTCACCAGTCTGGAGGGGGAGTGTGTGGATGAGTGGTTGTGTTGAACTGGTGTGAGTTTTTTTAAAGGAGCTTGCATAGGAGGTGTACCTCTGGTGGTGTGCAGGAGGTCCTGCAGAGGCACTGGACAAGTAGGTGGATGTCTGGCGGTGTACTAGATGTCTTGTAGAGGCATTAGGGAGTGATTCTAAAAGTAGTGGCTTGTGTATCTGATGATCCTGTGTAGGTGAAGAGGTTCATGTGTAGCCCAGCTAGGTCCCAGTAGAATGAGGAGGGTGTAGGGTCTCACGTCCTGTCTCAGTGGAGGCAGAGTGAGTGTGGGACGGTGTGTCCCACGTTGGCCCGAAACCCTGTCTCAGGGCCTGGAGGGTTCCCTAAGGGAGCGCCAGATCAGGGGCCTAGGCTGTACTTACAGGTCATTTGAGGAGGATCTTCCTGTGTCTAGAGGACAGGGACTGTCTGTAACCAGAACTCCGGCGGTCCTGGTGTTGGGTAGTACCGCTCCTAAGTGGAGGGTGCAGAACTCTGGAAGGGGGTGCAGAGGGACGGTGTACTTCTGACCCCGGTGCAACCTGAGGGTTTAGATCCTAGGTTGGGAGATTAGGAAGATTCCAGGTCAAGAGGAATCTCTGCCAAAGTAGATCAGCTGAAGAGACTGAGGGGGCTGCCCTTGCTGTGTGATCTGGGGGTCACCTGCAGTTTGTTGTTTCCACTAAGGTAGAGGAAAGGGGGCTTTGCTGTGTGCTGTGTCCCACCACCTGCTTGAAGAGGGACTGTGCTGTGTGCTTTGTACCTCAGAAGTGAAATAGTTTCTAGATCCCAGGTGGTAGACCAGTGATGGAGTGAGGTCCTGATCTGGTAGGAGAATTGTGTTCTGGTGAGTGCTTCCCTGTGAGGGTGCGGGAACCCAGAAGTAGAGGTAGGGTGGGGCATTCTTGCCGTGACCTCTGGTCAGCCTGAGGGTATGGTCCCTAGGTTGAAGGATCAGTGGTAGTTGTAGCTACACTGAGAGGGAGAGTGGAGAATGGCTATTGTGTGCCAGGGGTTACTGCCCCCCACTCTGTGAAGTGGCCAGAGAGCTTTTGTTGAGAGAAATACATGTGGGTTCAGACAGAGTGGCGAAAAACCAGAGGGTGTACCTGCCGTGCGGGCCCGTGTCCGTGTTTTGTCGCCCAAAGCAGGGAAGCCCATCAGTGGAGTGATTGGTCTAGCCTGAGTTTTGGCTGGAAGGGGGTTGTGTTGGACCTGGCCCTTTTTGGCAGGTTCACCCCGAAACTTTTTGCTTTTTCCTAGCCTGTTTCTGTGACCTGGTGTTGGTGATTTTAGGCCTTTGCGCACTTTTTCACTGTGGTACAGGGTAAAGTGCGTGAGCTCTCTGTGTATGTGTGGTGAGTGACCTGCCCTCCCATGGGAATGAATGGGGAATATGTATGCCCATGGTAGTTCCTGGTGTGTGGGGAGTGCAGGGTCGAGTTTGGTATGTGCGAACTCGTGAGATTGAATGCTGCGTTATGATGTATTCGCCATGATTGTGTCTAGTGTAGAAGTGCCACTTTTAGAAGTTGGCATATTTGTGTAATTTGTGTATGGCGTGTGATGGGCTGAGGCTGGCTGGTGAGCCTGGCTCCAAGAGTCTGGGAGGGTCTGCCCCGGTGGTGAATGGAGTGTTTAGCATGGTGATGTGAGGGGAGGAGTGAGACTGTGCCTGCATGTGGATTGACCGTCTGGTTTGAGGGTCCTGAGTGAGGCTAGGTTTTCCCCACACAATGCTGGCTCCACCCCCTGGGGTTCGTCTGATGTCCCTAGCCTGGCCAGTGAAAGGAATTCCCTATAACCAGTTCTAGCTGGTTCTCACACTGCCTGCACCCTGCTAGACAAAGGATTTTTCTGTATAAAAAGGGGCTGTGTCCCCTTCCAAAATGTTCTTGTTTCTAACTTGAATCCTGCCAGGGGCATGCTGCTGCTTGGGCCCAGGGGAATCCCTGGGCCCTGCCCAGCCCCAGTATTCCTGATGGACTTGTCCTGGACCCCTGAAGGACTTTTTGCTGGGACCCCTTTGCCATGGGAGTCTTTGCTTTGGGGGCTTGTTGGACTCTGCCCCCCCCTTAGCACCTGGGAGCGCTTTTTCTTTGCTCTAGCGCTTGGGAGCGCTTTATCTTGCCATTTAGCGCTGGGAGCGCTTTATTTGCTTAGCAGGTGCCCACCCTGCTTATGGTTGCCCTAGCGAGTGCCCACCTCGCTTATTTGTGATTATTTTATCCCCTGGCAGGTGCCCACCCTGCCAGGGACCTGGCCGCTATTTTTATATTTTACCTCGAAGGAGCCCACTCCTCGGTTAATTCAGCCCCAGCCTACAAGTGCCTGAAACGGGCCGCCGCACTGCCCGCGACGACACGGAAGTGGTTGTCCGGCCGGCCAATTGCGGTGTGCGCTTGCCGGAAGTCCCGCCCCCTCCTGCCTGCGAGATATTTGTTGGAGCCCAGAGAGGCTCAGGGGCATTGTTTGTTTTGAGCCCTGCAAGGCTCCCACGACAGGCCATTTTTGTGTTTAGAGCCACGGAGGCTCTAGGGGGCACATTGTTATTTAGAGCCCAGTGAGGCTCTTGAGGGCATTGTTTATTCAGAGCCCAGAGAGGCTCCCCACCCACACAGTGGATTTGGCTAGAGCCTGCGAGGCTCCAGCGTTGGCCAATCACTGTCCACAGCTGCCCAGCAATTTGTGGGCAGCTGCCACGTTTAGGCCCTTGACTTTTGGACACAGGGCGTCCTAGCCCCAACAAGGCCAGTTGGCCTAGGGACTGCCACAGGTGGTGGCTTATGTAAGTTTTTGCGCAATTGTGTGGTTTTATTGCACCTCTGAATGTTTTTAGGCATCATGTGTTTTTGCGCTATTGAGTTGTGTTCTGGCACCTCTGAATGTTTTTATGCATCATGTGTCTTCCTTGTCCTTGCACCTCTGAATGTGTTTTGATGCATCATGTGCCTTATTCTCACACCGCTGAATGAATTTTTATGCATCATGTGTTTTCTTTCCTTACACCTCTGAATGTTTTAGGCATCATGTGATTTCCTTCCCTGCACCTCTGAATGTGTTTATGATGCATCATGTGCCTTATTATTACACCGCTGAATGTGTTTTTATACATCATGTGTTTACCTTTTCCCTACACCTCTGAATGTTGTGATGCATCATGTGTAATGTGTTCTTGCTGATACCCCTAAATGTGTTTTATTCTTAGGTGGTTGTTCTTTCCAGTGCAGGTGGTCCTAGTGAGGTCCTGGTCCCCTGCGTGACATTCTCCTAAGGTGGTTAGGGTTGCGTAGGTGGTACTTACCTGTTACCAGTAGTTACTGGTTGTGTGCTATACTTGCTAATTTGTGCTACAGTGATTTTATATCCTTTTCTTCTAATTTCTGACAGTATTTCTATTTCTAAAAGTGTTGATTCAGACAGTGGCCCATGTGGCCCTGTCTAATGAATAATCCCTTGTGATTATTGCCCGTGCCAGTTGGCACAATGTACATGTGTGATTTCTATCTGATGTGATTTTGACAATACAGAAGTTATTTTTATATAACCTTGTGTGGAGTTCCTTTTGTGGTGTGCCTAGGATGTTGTTGCTGTTGTGTGCTGGTGCAAATGCTTTACACATTGCCTCCGAGTTTAGCCTTACTGCTTGTGCCAAGCTACCAAGGGGGTGAGCAGGGGTTATCTTGGCGTGTGACTCCCTTGCCCTGACTAGAATGGTGGTTTCTGCCTGGCTTTGGCGTCAGCCTTAGCCTACCAGAAATAGCCAGTTCTAACAGCGGGTACACATCTTTGTGGGAAGCACAGGTCACTAGTGGGTGGGAAGTTCACACAAACGGCATCAGGACATCCGAGTAACCAAATCAGTTATTTTAAAAGTGGGCAAATAGAAAGAGAAAAGCAGGGGAAGATTACCTGAAGATCCTCCTCCCCGAGCATTATCGGTTATTTTCAGGGTATTCCTTTTGATTCCTAGAAGACCAAGTAAGGCGTTAAGGAGGTGGAGTACTATCATCTCTGTAATTCTGTGGTGTAAATTCTCGAGGTGAGAATTGCATTAGCTAAGTCTGTCAGTGTGCCCAGTAACTTGAAATCAAGCAGGCAAAATGTCAGCTTAATTTTGCTCTTCTCCAATTTCTCTCTCTTCCCTAGTAAATTCACCAAGTCAATTGCTATGTCAACCGATGAATAGGACATCAATGACAATACATCTGCTATTTAATCATTTCCTGAAAATGCCTTTCAGCCACGTTAAATGTTGTATCAGCTGGAACCGCCTCTTCTCCCTCTTTGGGCCAACCTGATCAGGGACACAGTCAAATTATCTAATGGCCATCAGCCATATGGTATAACCATCCTACCTTCTCTCTTTATGAAGCTTGACCCTCACCCTTTGTGGGTGTTCTTTCACAAATTTCAGATTCTCTGCCCACATTCTTTTGCACAGTCCTGTATATCCCGGATGAAATCCTGTATCAAATCCCTCCCTCAATGTCAGTGTTCCCTTGTTTCTCATACCACTGTTACCAGTCTGTCAGTTTCTGCAGTTTAACTAGCCTGGGAGACCCTTCCAGCAGGTCCTTGCCTTGTGCCCTACGCCCACCCCTTGTAGGTGGTTGCTATCATGACCATTTTTGGGCTCCCTGCTGTCCCCCTGTGACCCATCCACAATGTATGAGTGGGTGTCAAGCTGCACACTTGGGACACTTTTCCCTGAATTTGAAATATTCCCTTGTGCAAGATCCTCAATTAAATGCCCATCGTGCCCCTCACTGACCTGTATGACCTCGACCCACTGACCCCACACCTCCTCGGATGGGATGCCCTTTAAAGGGCCAATACATAATGGGCAATCCACTAGGCATAAACACTGTGGCTGCTCGCCTCACTGGTCCCATAGTATAGAGCCACAAATCATTGTTCAGTTCCTACATTTCCCTTCTGCATCTGCTGCTAAGTGGACCCTGGACTCCTCATCATACCTCATCCATGCATATCCTCCAAAGGCAATGTGCTTTCTGAATCATGCCCATGTATTTCAACATTGCCACATACCTATCTGGGAATTTCTCACTGTACACACTGTTGTATACAAAGTACACAGCTTTCAACTGTGAAAGGTACTTTAGGCCTTTGACTAAACTCATATTCCTCTTCTTTGGACCCCTCTTTCATCCTGACTTTCCATGCTGCAAATTAAAAACCTCTATGTACTCCCCATTCCAGATTTTTTCCTTTGTTTATATCATTAGATGCACGCCTATGGGTTATATAATCCTGATATAGGCCTTCTGTTTTGCTTTCTTTGTTCAGCTCCCGCAAATGCCAGTGCATCTCCTGTAACTGGCGCCTCCCCCCTTCATTCTTCCCCTCTGCCACCACTGGCTTCATTTGCTCGTCTGGTCCTATCCCTTTGTCTGTCACATAAATCTCCTGTTGGACCTGGTGCCTTCTGTAGGGTCACTCCCAAACCTTTTGCCTTTAACGGCCACTTTTTTTATTGAACTTCTTTTTGTTGACCGTAGGACTCTGTGCACATTACCACTGTTAACCAGTGCTAAAGTGCTTGTTCTCTCTCCCCAAAACATGGTTACATTGGCTTATACCCAATTGGCATATTTAATTTACTTGTTAGTCCCTTATAGAGTGATATATCATATACCCAAAGCCTGTAAATTAAATCCTATCAGTGGGCCTGCAGCACTTCTTGTGTCACCCATTTAAGTTGCATTAAGGCATTTAAGGCTTGCCACTTCAGCCTAAATGTGGTTTTAAACTGCAATGTTGACGTGGCAATAAAGCCCCCTTACAAAGCCTTAACCTCCCCATTTTTTACATATAAGTCTTCCCTAAGGTCGGCCCTATGTAGCCCATAGCGCAGGGTGCTCTGTAATTAAAAGGTTGGACATGTACTTTTAAGCTTTTAAGTTTTACAAGTCCTGGTATTGAAAAACTCCTAAATTAATTTTTCACCACTTTGAGGCCTACATCACACACAGGAAAACATTGGTGATTCCTTATTACAAGTAATAAGCTGCAATTTGGGAGCTAGTGACTATGCCATGTTTGGAATAGTAATGATAACCCCTATTTGATGATAAAGTTGGATTTTTTATTACAATTTTAAAAATGCCTCATTTAGAAAGTTGCCATTTTCCTGCACTTAGCCCTTTGTGCCTGCAGACTGTATTGGGTGACATTACTGGGTGCAGCTGACAGTTAGACTTTCTGAATTCCACCCAGACAGTCACACAATAGAGGGATTAAGTGTGTTTGAACAACTGAATAGCCTGTGCTCTGCCTACACATAAAGGGCCTAACAAACCATCATTGTCACTGAAGCCAGCTTGGAGCCCAGGCAGGGGAGCCAGGAGATTCCATGCACTTCAAAGAACCTTTTCAGAAGCTTCTCCCACCTTTCAGAAGAATGGCACCAGGGTATAAAATAGGACTTTCAGACCACCTCTTCATTTCACTACTAGACCTGCAGAAGGACTCTTAGAGGACTGCGTGCTGATGTGACCTGCTGTGCACTCTGCCAGACTGTTGCTGTACCGGGAAAGACTGCTTTGCTGGCTGGAGCATGCCTTGAACTCTCAGAGGCCAGCCATACTGTTGAATCCTAAATCACCCGCAAACAGGACTGCCAGAAGAGATTCCAAATGTTAGTTTGCTGGCCTCCTGTTCAGAGCCTCAGGGACATGAAAGGCTTCCACTACATTGAATTCACACCTGGACCAAGCTCGAGTCAATCAATCAAACAAGCAGGCATTTATAAAGTGTGCTACTCTCCTGCGAAGGTCTCAAGGCGCTCGGGGGGTTTCGGGGGGGAGGTGCTGTTCCGAATCAGTCAAAAAGCCAGGTCTTCAGTTCCTTCCTGAATGTGCGCAGGGTAGGGGAGTGTTGTATGTTCACTGGGAGCTTGTCCCAGGTCTTGGATGCGATGTAGGAGAAGGCTCCCCCGCCTGTTCTGTTGTTGCGGATGCCGGAGACTTCTGCCAATGCGAGGTTGGTGGAGTGGAGGTTCCTCTTGGGTATGTAGAAGGAAACTCTCTCATTGAGGTATTTGGGTCCGATGTTGTTGAGGGATTTGTAGGTGTGGGTGAGGAGTTTGAAGGTGACCCTCTTCTCAACGGGGAGCCAGTGGAGGTCTCGTAGGTGTTGGGTCATGTGTTTGTGGCGCGGTGTCCTGAGGACGAATCTGGCTGCGAAGTTCTGGATGGTTAGGAGTTTGTGTAGCAGAGTTCTGTTGATTCCAGCATAGAGGGTGTTGCCATAGTCCAGTCTGCTGGTTATCAGAGAATGAGTGACGGTCTTTCTGCAGTCGGGGGGGATCCATTTGAAGGTCTAGGGGAGGATGCGCAGGCAGTTGAAACTGACGGAAGCGACGGTGTTGACCTGGCGGTTCATGGAGAGGGAGGAGTTGAGGATGATGCTGAGGTTTTGTGCGTGGCCTGTAGGGGTGGGTGGATCCCCAAGGGTGGAGTGGGCCACCAGGTGTCGTCCCTGGCAGAGGTGCAGGGTCCGAGGATGGGACCTCAGTTTTCTCTGAATTGAGCTTCAAGCAGCTGTCTCTTATGCAAGCTGTGATGTCCTTCATTCCTTCCTGGAAGCAGAGTATAGTATCTTCAGGATTCTTCATGAGTGAGAGAGTGAGCTGGGTGTCATTGGGTCAGGATATTATGCTGAGCCCATGCTGTCTGACGATGGCGACAAGGGGGACCATGTAGGTATTGAAAAGTGTGGGGCTGAGCGATGATCCTTGTGGTACTCCGCAATTTATATCAGTGGGTTTGGAGAGGAAGAGAGTGAGTCTGATCCCCTGTGTTCTGCAGGAGAGAAAAGTTTGGATCCAGTCGAGGGTGACTCCTTGTATCCCTGCTTCGTGAAGTCTGGCTGCTAGCGAGCGATGTGAAATGGGATCGAAGCTGTGGAGAGGTCTAGAAGGATGTGGACCGCAGTGTGTCCCTGGTCTAGTAGCATGCGGATGTCATCAGTGGCGGCGAGGAGGGTGGTCTTGGTGCTGTGGTTGCTGTGAAATCCCGACTGGGAGGCGTCTAGAATGGAGTTCTCTTCGATGAAGGAGGTCAGCTGAGCGTTTATGAGCCTCTCGGTGACTTTGGCCACGCAGGGAAGGCGGGAGATGGGCTTGTGATTTTTCAGGTCCGTCGGGTCGGCCGTTGGTTTTTTGAGGAGGGGTTTAACCTCTGCCCATTTTCAGTCGTCTGGGAAGATGCCGGATCTGAAGGAGACATTGACTGCTCGTCCTAGTTCAAGTACAATGGCGGCAGCGGCTCTGTGGAATATGTGCAGTGGGCAGGGATACTTCGGGCTCCTGAGTGGGTTTTACTTCATGGTTGCTATGATGTGTTCGAATGAGCCCTGACCCATCCCAAGAAGTGTCCCAACAGTACTGGACCCATGGTTGCGGTATGCCCAGATGGCCAATTCCCAAAATCGAGGACTTAGGAAACCTTTGGCCAAAAACTGCTCTGAGCAACAGGAGGAGGCGGGGACCAACCTGCTCGTCTATCTGCCCGAGGTGCATCGCTGGTCGGATTGACTTTGCGACTTCTCGCATCACTTTCTTCTCTGCAGCAGCACATCTGTTTTAGAGTTCTTTTGCCAAAGATGTATCCAAGCTTGTGAAACTGTCTTCGGACACAGCCCTCTGTCTCGTCCCGCTGGAGGTATTCGACTTCCATTTCGACGACTAATTCTGAACGTAGAAATCTTCACCCCGGCTTCAAACCAAGGTCTTCCAATGATGGTGCTCCCTCCTTGGTTGCCTCCTGCAGCCTTGCCACTCTGAACTCTTAAGACACTTTTCTTAGAATTTCTGTTAAGTCACAGTTAGGAGCTGACCAGGTCCAATCCACTTCTTGTATCAAAAGTGTGCTACATCGTGGTCAACTTTGACGCGGTCTCAAAGTTTCAAGGTAACATTCCAAGCTGCGTTTGGCTGAAAAACGATTAGAAAGTGATTTCGATATTTTAGAATTGCATATCTTTCCAATATAAAACAGTTACGATTCTGTGGTCGGATGTATGAACTGTGGCATAGTTTAAGAATGTTTTGCAAGTGTACCCTGGACTTTTGGGTGCACTTTGTGACTCTGCTAGTCCAGTTTGGCTGACATTAGTTGATGAGTTAAGCTGCCCTGAGGAAGCCTTTGTTGAGGTGAAATGCGTTGGCTGTGCTTGTGTTTCTGGATGAAGATCTTGAATAAAAGACAAATATACATGAAAAGGATTTACTAGTCCTATTTTTGATCAAATTGCTGTGTATATATGCTTGCTTGTTGCCTCTCTTTTGTTGTTTTAATTGTTGGACTGCTTATCTGACTCAGGACGCTTCTTGAATCTAAAACTATTTTAATACATGACCACTAGTTGCTGGACTTATTCCTGGGCTGTAAAACTGTATGTAAGTTGGCAATCCAGCCAAAGAGATGACGGGCCTCAGCACTGCAGCCAGAGTCTGCTGCACAAAGCTGTAAAGAAACTTGGTGGGGGAGCTGAGAGGTACCGTTAAGTACAGGGATTAAACATTTAAGTCTGCGTATACCAAACCCGTGGCTTGGGCTAAATCCTCTTTCAATTTGCAATCAAAGGGGAATGCCAAGATTATACAGACATGTGCAGAATGACACAGGTAGTTGCTTAATTTCAGTGGTGCATTATAGGTGCAGCTGCAGCTTAATTTTCCCACTTGTTAATTTCCCACCATATACTATCTGTGATGGAACACTTTTAATGTACAAATAGTCCATGAGTTATGCACAAATTGCTGAATATGGACTATAGACTCATAATGAAAAGAACAGCTGAATCTGACTTTTTCCTGAAGACCGATAATCTATTTAAAACATGCACCACGCTTTTTTCATTTCCTAATAACGGTGGGATAGTGACACACACATTGCTCAGGCGAGCCTAAAACACGGTCCTGATAGGAGCCCTGCTTCAGAGGGTTACCCTGGTCCCACCGTCTTTGATTCCGTACATTTCAGTATAATGGCTCCTTTAAAGGAACTACCTGAATGTCGTTCCTCTGGGGTCCTGTTTTGTGGCAGACAAGTCTCTGTTAATGTGCCTTCCATAGAAGCCTGCGCTGCGCCCTGCCGCAGAGCTAGCCCCACAGATGTCGAGTTGTCCGTCGAGGCAAAAACTGAATAGCTTACTTTTTTCAAGGTTGAACACAGAATAATGGGTCTTTTGGCATGCTGCCATCCTGGGGTGTGATGATGGATGGCTTCCCTTCCTTTCCCAACGTTCAGACAGCTGCACCGCTACCAGCAATCAAACGAAATATGCGTTTCTGAACAGTGGTATAAAAGGGCTCTGCAGCAATGCCTATTTTTAAAGCATAATTGGAATCCCTTGTCTGCAAGGCACAACGAGGACTAGTGTGTGGTATATTCAAAGTAGCCAGGCAGATTAATAATACCAGGAAAACTCTCACTTTCAAATCCGCAAATCTAAATGTCTTGAAAAAAACATTTCTTCACACATTACAGCCAGACTGACCAGATTTCCAAAACTGAAAATTGGGACATGTCAGAGACAGAGAAGAATGCTTACAGCCTGAATAGCAACACATGACTGCACTTGTGGCTTTGTAACATATAATTAAGTGAACATTAAAAGGAAAAGGCCTTATTGCGGTTTTATCACACTTAGAAAAATCTCCACTTCAGCATGAGTCAACGGGAAAAGTACTTTGCGCAGATTTTTCCCAAAATCTCAATTTTCTGAGTTTCCAAATGACGTCATGTATAAAAAGACGGACGAATTGTCCTGTAATATCACGTCATGTAGTAGGACAGTGTAACTCTACTGCAGGTCCGGATTACCAAATAGGCAAAGTAGGTCCTGGCGTATGGGCCGCAGTCCTTTTAGCACCCCCCCCCCCTCCACACACACACACCCCACAAGGATCAAAATAATATTCATTTGACCTTGAAAGAAAATTACTATCAAACTTTCTTGAATATTTTTTCTAAAAGATAGAAAAAAAACGAACCATCTCAAAAGAAACGAAAACTTCACATTAAAGACTCTATAGAGAAAATACTGTATTCATTGAATGTACCCATGAACACCTTAAAGCACATAACAGGTTGTCCTTGGGTATTAGGAGATTGCGAGGGGTGGGGGCGCATTTCGACTGCCTAGGGGCCACCACAGAGTTTAATCCGGCACTGCTCTACTGTGCACTCTATTAGAGCAAATCTTAACATCTGCCATTCTTATCTGAAGTTGGATCAATATCATCCTTGTAATTACCAGTACATTTTGTACGTTTTAGGCAAATTGTTAAAAAACAAATATTCACCCCAGAAAAACGTCCGCACCATATTTCCCCATGTCAAACATCTTTAAGATTGGCAAGGGAGGTACTGACATTCCTGTTTGAGCAAGGGGGCCTGTGTGCACCCGCCTTTCAGCTCTACTAGTATTGTTGCAAGTCCTGTTTGTTCTCCTACCCAACATCCAGCTGCATGCTGCAGTTGAGGCGGATATTGCATGCCCCTCCCTGTCCGTCAGCTATGGTGCTTTGCTGCACAAGAATGGGGATGAGATAGATGATGTTAAGTATGCAATATGGTATGGAACTGGCTTTGTGGGATAGCTGGGGTGGTATTCGAGAGGCCGGCAGCTGGTGCATAACGTGTCCCTCCTGGATGAGCGTGTCAGCTGCCAGCTCAAGTTTATGCGTCCTCGGTATCATGATGGGACTTCCGTGCTTTGTAAGTCATGCTAAGCCAAGTGGAGTGCACGCTGTTAGACACACTGCTTCATCACTGCACTGCCTGCAGTGTCCGTGTAAAGAAGTGCATAGTAGCTATCCAGGGAAATCCCCCAGTCTCACCATCCGCAAGAGACCCCAGCCTTACAATCCATGGAAGACCCCAGCATCACTATCTGCAGGAGCCCCCCAGACTCGCTATCCCCAGAGCCCCCCCTGCCTCGCTACCTGCAGAAGACCCCCAGCCTCGCTATGCATGGAAGACCCCAGCCTCTCTATCCCCAGAGCCCCCCCTGCCTCGCTACCTGCAGAAGACCCCCAGCCTCGATATGCATGGAAGACCCCAGCCTCTCTATCCCCAGAGCCCCCCTGCCTCTCTATCTGTGGAAGACCGCAGTCTTGATATCCACGGGAGCCGCCCTGCCTCGCTGCAGCGCATAGAATGGTGCCTTATCTTCCTCTAAACAGATGATCACAATATCTGTCATGCAAGATAAAGCTCCTGTCATCACAGCAGAGGGTTAGCAAACTGCTCTTGGTAGCATTGATATAACGGATGAGCAATGGAACTTCTGCCGTGCTCAGATGAGCTCCATGCCCCCTAACTACAGACTTTGAGTGATACGCATCACATGTATCACACTCCTGTTTAACGCCACTAATCGTATAGAGTAGTAATACGGGGCCTGATATGTAAATATCTTTTGAAGGGAACAAGGGTCCCTTATGAGAAGACTGTAGAGAATCAAATATACATAGAAATACAGTGAGGTCTACGTATGGTATCCAAATGGGGATGCAGACTGCTGTTGAATCCTGAGAGGAGAGTTTAGCAAAAGCCTGAAGGAAAAGAGCAAGCACTGAAGAAGCCTAGTTCGATTGTTGCAGGATCGTGGAAGAAATGACAGCCCCAATCACCCGGAGGGAGCCCTGCTCACCATGTATAAAGCGTGGTTCTGGCTCCGATCATACAATAAAAGATAACTGGTGTTTCTATCCATGAAGAGCAGGAGTGGCTTCTTGCTACAGAGCAGTGCTAAATTTGTGCAAGTAGTTAGAGGTGTTGGGCCCTGGTATTCACTTTTAGGGATTACGACTTGTTTGTCATTGACACAGTTTGACCCACAGCAAGAGAGAAAAAGGCTAGAAAGGAAGAAACTTGGGGCCAGATGTACTACCCTTTTTTGCGGCTGTAAAAGTGAGATCCTCCTGTTTGGGACCACAAAAGAGGTTAATGGCATGTACAAATGGTATTTTGCGAGTCACTGACTCAAATCAAATCAAATCAAAAATAACTTTATTCGGTTTTTTAGAGGAAAACCATAAAAGTTCATAGAAATACATTTTTATACATTGGTTCAGTTTAAAAAAGACTGTTAAAAATCGTAAATTTAAAATACAGTTTATAAAATCATAGAAAAGGGTAAACTTTTACTGCCATCCCTTATGGACTCTTCATTCGTTTAAGTGTCAGAGATTAGACCTATGGCGTATGCAAAATTTCAGGAAACGTACAGTTGCTTTTGCTATCAATTCATTTTCCAGATATTGTAACGCCAGGTAAGCTGGGCGACATTGGCGTAGGCCCCAATATTTGAATATGGGCAATAGCCATTGTCTGCGGGGTGCCTCAAAGAATTTACAAAATAAGACTGTGTGTATCGTTGACTGCTGTGATTGGGAGTCGCAAGGGCACAACAACAGTCTTGATGACCAATCATTCTGTGTAGGAAAACAGACCATTAAGTGAAACATGTTGAACCTGAAGCGTGTCAAAAGTAGTTTATCAAATTGGGTCATGTTAAACATCAAATAGGGTTCGACAGATGATACTGTTTGAACTAATAAGCTTTGTTGTACAGAGGGTTTATGGACTTCTTTTAGCAGACGTATTTGATGCAAATGTGATAGACATGCTTTCCTCAGTTCTAGTTTGGAAATACTGTTTAGAGATAATGGATCTGTAAAATAATGACTGCATCCCATGTCTTTTAAAAAGGCTCTTACATAGGCTGTCCATTTCATCCGCCCATAGTGCTCAAGCGTCTGTATGTCTTGGATAATGAGTCTGGTTAGATGGCATTGTTCAGTGACCCAAATTCTGCGCCAGAGCATTATAGGTTGAGTTCTTATAATATCCTCTAGATGGTCTATGCCCAGCTCTTCGTGACAGGCGTATGTAGAGGAATTTTTCGGTAGCCCCAGTAGGGATCTTAAAAAGGCGTTTTCTATTTTTTGTAAGTCAGTCACGTTTGCATAGCCCCATATCCCTGCCCCATAAATAGCGGTACTGACACATTTTGCCTTGTAGATTTTTAACGTTTCTAAAGGTGGCTTGTGACCCAATTTTTGAACAAATGATCTCAAGGCCGTTGTTGCTTTTAGAAAGGATAGTTTCCTAGCAGAAATTGCTGCTTTCCACTTAAATTTGTCGTCAATGACGATTCCCAGGTATTGGTAGGTGGATGTTCTTTCCAAAGCTTCTCCTTTCACAAATAGTCTTTTAGGTTTCATGATTTTCCTCCCCGCATGCATAGTAAAGGTTTTCTTAACGTTTAAAAACAAGTTCAGACTTAACATAAATTCACAGTATCTATCCAGCTCTCGCTGCAGTTCCACTGATGTTCTAGCCAAAATGACCGCGTCGTCGGCATATAGCAAGGCGGGTATATGCCGACGACCGACCGAGGGGAGGTCTTTACTTCCCTCAAGCATTGCTGTCTCGAGGCCATTTGTGTAGAGGGTGAATAGAAAGGGGGCCAGAACGCATCCCTGTCTGACCCCCTTTTCCACACCGAAGCTATCTGTCAGTTGGCCCTTAGTCCCGAATCGCACTCTGCCTGTTGTTCCGGTATAGAGTTCTCGTAGGAAGTCTACGATAGGAGGATCTACTCCCATTTTCAGCATGATCATCCACAGCCTTGAGTGTATAACACAATCAAAGGCTGCGGATAGATCTACGTACACCATGTGAAAGACACTCCCCTTGGCCTCTAAATACTTTCCTGCCAATAGGGACAGGTTTAACGCTTGATCCACAGTGCCTAGACCCTCGCGGAAACCATATTGTATATCTGATATAGCGTTATTAGTAACAGCCCACTCCTGGAGTCTCTCGAGAATGATCCGACCAGCGACCTTCCCAAGAGAGTCCAGGAGGGAGATAGGCCTATAGCAAGTTGGTGAATTTCGGTCTCCCTTTTTAAAGATCGGGACGAGTACAGAGGTCTTCCATGATTTTATCAGGCCTTCTTCTAGTGATGCGTTTAATACATTTGTCAGGAGCGGGGACCAAAGTTCTTCCTCGTATTTATAAATGTCAACGGGAACCCCGTCAGGGCCCGGGGCCTTGCCTATTTTTGAGGATCTTAATGCTTTCTGTACCTCGTCATGCGTAAACTGCAGGTTTAACGGATAGATAACTTGATTCAGTAAGTCCATTGTTTCCGTATTATATGATGATCCTAAACCAAAAACATTTGAGTAATGATTTACCCATTCAGTGTTGGTAATTGCAACGTCGATAGAGGGTATATCCTCCTTACCTGTGAGGTATGGTGACCTTACTATTTTCCAGAACTCAGCGCTATCTCTGAGTTCTGAGCTTTTCTTTAGACGCTCCCATAGCTCGTTTTTTATCTCTTGTTTTCTGTTTTTAATTGCCAAGGCATATTCTCTCCTTAAAGCAGTAATTTTCACCCTATCTCTATATTTCCTGCCCAGCGCTTTTTTTAGTTTTATGTGTGCTTTAGTACAAGCTGAATTAAACCAGCCTTTCTTTTCACAATTAATCTGTTTACAAGATCTAGTTAGTGCCTTTTTTATCTTTTCTGTAATAGTATTGAAACTAGCTATTATATTGGAACTTTCTGCCTCATAGTCTAGACAAAGTGATATCTCATTTTTACATGCTGTAACTACTCCTGAGGTGATCGCTTTTTTATCAACGTTTCCCCATTTTAGGGTGTAGCCGTTAAGAGACCCCAGCTCTAGATTTTGTTGATGTAGTAGAGAGAATGTATCAAGATCTTTTTGTTTTTTTGTTCTCTTAAGATGATTACAATCGGGAAGTGATCACTTAAAGGGTTTTTGGCTACTTCAAATAATTCTATATTTGGACCTTTATGTGCTGAGATCATAACGTAGTCTATCAGACTCATTAGTCCCCTACCATTAAAGGTTGGTGTAAAAGGTACTTGGGAGGTTTTTAGTTCGTTTGCAAAGCCCAGTTCTAATTCGGTTACAGCCTCGTTCATTTTTTCGCCTTCATGTGAGTGAGTAAAGTGAGTGATCATATTACCATCATCTTCCTCTATCCCACATTTATCTGTGTTATTATTCTCACATAAGTGGATATTGAAGTCACCACCCCAAAGTATGGTGCATGTTTTATTAGTGAATTTCTCTTTTAAGTCTTGTAAAGTAAGAGAAATCTCTTGAAGAAGATTGGTCAGATCGTCTAGTTTCTTGTTATTATAGAAGTTTACTATAATGTATAACGTCTGTTTAGTTGTCTTTAGAATAACTATTTGGTAATTCTCATGTAGTTTAACAGGAACTATCTCTTCGTGATGTAAAGTATTGGCTATATAGATAGTTAAACCGCCACTGTTTCTTCCAGATGAAGATTTTTTTGCTGAAGAAAGGAAAGTCTTGTATCCCGTTATATGTAATGGCTCAATAGCCCAAGTTTCCTGAAGACAGATAATACTGCTCGCAGTCACTTGGTTTAAAAAGTTAGGGTTTGTTACTTTAGCCAGCAAGCCTGTTATGTTCCAGTAGGTTATATGTATTAAGGAAGTACTTCTATTATGTCTGGGAGAAGTTATCTTAACTGTAGAATTTCCCTGAAGATCAGGACTAATTTTTGTTTGTACTAAGTTAGTTTCATCATTTGGTCCTACTTGATTTTGAGTAATTGGAGTATTCTCTGCTATGGAGTTATGAATGTCTATTCCCTGAGTATTGAGGGCACTACCTAACATCTGGCCTTCTGGGTTTGAGTCACTGACTCACAAAATAGCATTCGCGACTCTCACTTCCCTTCCTAATAGTGTGTCACCATTCCATGTACTATTTTTTTGCGACCGCATTTGCGGGCCGCAAATCATTTGCAGTTTACCACCTACTTGAAGTAGGTGGTAAACCACTTCCAAATGGGAAGGAGTGCCCAGGGGACCCCTTCCCCAGGAGACCCCTTCCCCTTTGTGAGTGTGTGAGAAAATATTTTTTAAGAGCAGGCAGTGGTCCCGGGGAGGGCGTCAGAATGATTATTCACAGTAATATTAGTGAGCTGCTGCTGTGTTGAACATTGAAAAAACACCTCACTATCCCTGAATATTAAATGTAAACACATTTTGAATTTGGATGAGTGTGCCTGTGCACTGCCAGTGACCTGGCCACAGAAGGCATGAAAGAGCTGAAATTGGATCATAACTTCAAAGCTGTTCCTAACAAGGGCCCCAAAATAGTTGAGGTGTTTTCTCAAGAAATGTGGAAAGTTAAGACGCAGCTGCTTAAATTAACCCCTTGCATGCTCGTGATGGAACCATTCCGTCACGAGCCACGGTGGTGCTGTGCTGGTGACGGAATGGTTCCGTCACGGCCCAGCCGCCGTTCCTGCGCTGCAGTGATTTCACACCTGCGCGGCGCGTTCTATTGAGCGGGCGGGGCCGTGACGGAACCATTCCCTCAGAAGCACAGGGCCACCGTGGTTCCGTCACGAGCATGGCGGCGCCGCGCACCCCCCTCCACCCTAGCGCCGTGGTGGATTTACCGCCGTGGCCAAGGGGTTAAACACACAGACACACTCCTGGATGGGTTCTATTGCTCTCTATCCATCAGAGCCATAATATGCCTGAAAGGTAGGATGCAATGGAATTTGCTAAATGTGGTAGTGCTATGATTAAAGGTTCATTTGCATAGATCTAATGGACTCCGTGTATGCTAATGATCTCGAAAAAGGTGAGCGAGCTCCCTTGCGATGAAACTAAAGTCATCAAATATCTCCCCAAGGCAGTAGATACCCAGAAGTATCTCAGGACCATTTAAAAGTAACCACAAATGTCAAGTCAGAATTATCTTCGAGATCAGACGCCTTTTTCCGCAGAAAGCATGGAGCTGAATGCAGCCGCCACATCGGTAGCACTACATTTGGAAGTATTGTAAATGCAACAGAACGAGAAGAGAAGGCACAGAGAGCCTGAAGTAGTGGGGTGAGGGGATGACCGAATTGGGAAGGGGCAAGATTGTTATGCCATTTATTCAATAAAACAAAGTGCAGCGAAATGGCTGTGAAAGCTATACTCGTTTCATTTTATTGAACAAAGACCCCTGCACAAACTTTGTATATCTCCTAAACAACCTTTGACTTTTTTTTATTTTAATTGACATTGAATATGTGACTCTAACATGCGACCTTAAAAAGGATTGGCAGAATGTCTGAAAAGAGGTCTCTGCCCCTTACAGAGTCTGCCGTATAACCAGGTAAACGTTTTGTTTTTGTGCGTGGTACAGCGGTGGCATCAGCTCCCATGACAGTAACACAGGCCCCAAGCGCAGCGTACTCCCACCTGTCTCTCGAGACCTGGGCCCTTAAGCACACGAGAAGGTCCTGCTCTAAAGATAGTGTTATCTGGTGTGCCACGGCTTCCGGGCTGTAAAACCAAGAGCTGCCACTTTCTATTTGCAGGGGCGTGTGATTTCTTTGTGTATTCGGATGACTTGATGCCGAGCCAGTCCCCCCGGGAAGCATAAATGAGAATACCCGCTCTGTAAACTACCCCTGTGGTAGAGATGTGCTGTGTACATTACATTTAGTAACAGTATCACCCGTTGTTTAAAGTGCTTAAAAACAGTAAAACGGCGGTATTAATGGAAATATAATTATTAGGTAATATTATTTTATTAAGTGAAGACTGAGGCATGACTTATGCCCCTCCCGGCATGTACTAGAGTTGTGTCCCTTCTGATGCGTTTCTTACAGCATTTACAGGCACTTCTATAACTAGAAGAATGCAGGCTTCCAGTATTTTCCATGAAGCTGCATAGTACTCATCACGTGTCCTCACCCCACATTGGTCTCATTAAATAATCAATCAATCAGGGTTTTATATAGCGCACTACTCACCCATGAGGGTCTCAAGGTGCTGGGGAGGAGGGAAGTAAGCACCGGATCAGTCGAAGAGCCAGGTCTTGAGGTCCTTCCTGAAGGTGTGGAGGGTTGGAGTGCGTCTCAGGTTCACGGGGAGCTCGTTCCAGGTCTTGGCTGCGATGTAGGAGAACGCCCTCCTGCCTGTTCTACTTCTGCAGATGTGGGGGACCTCTGCCAGGGCGAGGTCGGCGGAGTGGAGGTTCCTCTTGGGTATGTGGAAGGATAATCTCTCATTGAGGTATTTGGGTCCGATTTTGTTGAGGGATTTATAGGCGTGGGTGACAGTGGCGTCACTAGGGTTGGTGTCACCCAGTGCAGGTAACTCATGGTGTCACCCCGAGGACGGGCTGCCGCCAGCACGCACTTGGTAGGTTGTTTCTTTGTTGTCATGCAAAGCTGTAAAAGTTGCAAAGGAATGGGAGGGTCGCGGGGGTCCTTCAGATTTACAAAGGCAGGTCCTTGCTTTTCGCTTTCAAATGCATTTGACTTCGTGATTTCAAAGCGTTCAGAGACAGCACAAGTCATAAAAAAATGAATCCAGAACCAAGGCGCACAGTGAACCCCCTCCCCAGTTTAGAGCCATTTGAGGACTGTGATTATTACCCCATAATGTAGAACTTGTGGCAGTCTTTCCTGCCCTCATTGACATCCGCTGCCTGCTCTCAGCAGATGTGATGATGCCCCTGGCTCCCTGAGTATCATCATTCTTCCCTTCTATTGTCTTCGGTCACAGAGCGCTGTGTGCTGGTGACTGAACGAAATGAGATGATCTCGGAGCTGAGCGCCCTCCTTTGATGCTCTGAAGCTGTAAGTAATGCCAAGGGGGTGGATGTCATGGTGTCACCCCATGTGAGGGTGTCACCTGGTGCGGTCCGCCCCCCTAGTGACGCCACTGGTGGGTGAGGAGTTTGAAGGTGACCCTCTTCTCAACAGGGAGCCAGTGGAGGTCTCGTAGATGTTGGGTCATGTGTTAGTGGCGTGGAGTCCCGAGGACTAGTCTGGCAGAGGCGTTTTGGATGGTCTGGAGTCTGTGTAGGAGAGATCTGTTGATTCCGGCGCATAGGGCATTGCCGTAGTCCAGTCTGCTGGTTATGAGCGCTTGGGTGATGGTCTTTCTGCAGTCGGTGGGATCCATTTGAAGGTCTCTCAGCGGTTGCGCAGGCAGTTGAAGCTAGTGGAAGCAAAGGCGTTGACCTGGCGGTTCATGGGGAGGGAAGAGTCAAGGATGATGCTGAGGTTTCGTGCGTGGTCTGTTTGAGTGGAAGGGGTCCCGAGGGCAGAGGGCCACCAGGAGTTGTCACAGGCAGAGTTGCAGTGTCCGAGGACGAGGACCTCGGTTTTCTCTGAGTTGAGCTTAAGGCAGCTGTCGTTCATCCAGGTTGCCACGTTCTTCATTCCCTCCTGGAAGCAGAGTCTGGTGTCTTCAGAATTCTTCGTGAGTGAGAGGATTTGCTGGGTGTCGTCTGCGTAGCATACAATGCTGAGCCCATGCTGTCTGACGATTGCGACAATGGCGGCGAGGGGGGCCATGTAGATGTTGAAGAGTGCAGGGCTTAGGGAAGACGCCTACATGCCTGCAGAATAGAAAATGATATGCATTAACCAGCAGCCCTTTTAACACATACATTAACTGATTATTGATGAACGATAGTTTCATACTTAAAGTTTCCCTTCTCCTTTGAGAATGTGCTTGAATTACTTTCTCAAGAGAATACCCTGGAGTGAGACCTTCTACACTTCCACAAACCTGGGCATCTGATCTATGTTACATTGAATAATCCAAACCCTTGCCTCCCTTGGGCCAATGACCTACCATCAGTCTGATCAACCACTTATTGTAGTTTGGGAGAAATTCCCACATTCTCAATGGCATTAAACTCGTTTCAATACACCCCCCACAGGACACATTTATTCGAGTGAAGAAACTTTATAAACTTTTCATAGTGTGCAAGAGCAGATCATTTTATGCCCTTAATAATTTTATATATGTTTTAAATCATTTACAACTTTATTTAAATCTTAATTGTGCTGGCAAAAATATTTCTAGAAGCATACTCTCAAAATTGATGAGGCACTGAGTTTACTTGTAGCTTTTATAACTCATCTGCAATCAATAAGTATGCTTCTTTCACCTACACAGTCACACAGTGATGGAACTGGAGACGTTTACTTCTAAAGTAGAGAAAATATATTCTGATGTAGTGTCCAAGCCTCCAGTTATGTACGAACTTAATGACCGGGGCTCAGGAACTATATATAGAAATGTGTCAGTCTCATACAATCCACTTCCTTACATATCTCCAAGAGGTTTTGTTTGCCTTTGGAACTTGGCAACCGTTGAGTGAAACACAGGAGTAAAGCATGGTTACAGCAATGCAAACATTTGGGCTCTCTAAAAAAAGACTCCTCTCTACACAATAATACATGTCTATCCTTTTCTGCTGTCTCGGTAACCAAGTTGCAGGAAATCTTAAATTATTTTCCCAATCAAGTTTTAGTCACCGAAGAGATGAAGGATATAATAATGATGCCTCATTGAAATTTTTTCCTGGATCCTTTGGACCTGGTCATCTATTGAGTGCTGGCAAACTTTTCACTCTCAGCCAAGTTATTGCCATTTAAAAGAGGGCTGTGAGTTACTGGATACATTTAAGGTGGGATTTGGGGCCAGATATATGAATAATTTCATTTTGTGAATCTCTAATTGCAATTGTTTGTGACTCACAATTAGGGACTTGCAAAATGAAATTTACTAATGTGTTTGGAATGACCTGTAATCACAAGGATGGTGGCCTGGAAGTCTTTGATTGCTTTTAAATAAAGCTATTGAAAAAAAACGCACCCATTTTGCTTAAAGAAAAACTGGATGCATTTAGAAAAGAAAAAAAGCGACCTTTTCATTTTTTAAGAGTAGGCAATGGTCCGTAGGACCACTGGCTGTTTTAAAATGTTTTTCACATCTACCTTTAGAAAGGGTACCCTTGGGGACCATTTCATGTTTGTTAATGTTAATGTTAATGAGATTTATAAGAGCGCACGAATACCAAACGGTGTCTTGGCGCTGAGGACACAAGTTACCTGCTGTGTGCCTAGCCCTGGAACAACCATGTTTTTAAGTTTCTCTTGAAACCGACAAGTGAATTGGCACTCCTGACCTCTAGTGGAAGAGAGTTCCACAATCTCGATGTGCTGTAGTAAAAACCACGGCCACCCCAATTAGAGGTCCGAATTCTGGGCACCAACAACGGTCTTGCCCCCATCGAGCGGAGCTGTCTGGTTGGCTGATACCAGACAAAGAGATTCTGGAGAAAAGCAGGACCTGTATGCGCCAAGGCTTTGTAAGTCAGACACAGTGCTTTAAATTTGATATGCTGAGCTACTGGAAGCCAGTGCAGCCTGCGGATCTCATTAGAGATCGGTTTATGCCGTGGAAGATCCAGCAGTAAACGCACCGCAGAATTTTGAACTACCTGAAGCTTCCTAAGGCATTGCTTCTGGGCATTAAGATAAAGCCCATTACAGTAGTCCAATTTGGATTGCACAAGCGCTGTGACTACTGTTTTTCGTGATTCCACCGGAATATACAGGAGTATCTTTCTTATTTTTTTATAAGAAAGTAAGAAGCTGACCCAAGGGCATTGGTTTGTTGACAAAAAGTAAGTCTGTTGTCGATCAACACCCCTAAGAAAGGAAGCTAGTTGCACTGATGCAGAAGGGAATATTCTGCATAACAATTGTTGAACTTGGCATTTTTGGCATGGTTTCACCAGACATTTTGCCTCTACCTCCTGTATTTTTGATGCTGTGCTGGATATCGTTTTTGCTGGCTAAGATGCAATGTCTCCCTGTGTAAATTGCTATTACAATTGGTTCTCCCTGATTGGCACATTTGATTTACTGGTAAGTCCCCAGTAAATTGCATTGAGTGTGCCGGGGCCTGTAAATCAAATGTTACTAGTGGGCCAGCAGTCCTGATTGTGCCACCCACATGACTAGCCCTGAAAAGGTATCTCAGACCTGCCACTGCAGTGTGTATTGTGTACAGTTTTAAACTGCCATGTCGACCTGGTAATTACACCCAATTGCCAGGACCTAACCTTCCCTTTTCTTACATGTAAGGCCCCTCTATGGTAGGCTCAAGGTACCCCACTGACAGGTTGCATTGCATTTGAAAGGTAGGACATATACTGGTGTGTGTGACATATCCTTTTTTTAATATACATTTTTATTGAGCAGAGCATTAGGTTCATAAAATACAGAGTATACTTAAAATCATTATTAAAACCAGTTTGTACAAAAACCGAAACAACAGCTTCTCAATACATAATGGAAAAATCTATGAATGTAGCAGCTAATCATATAGTCATTAACAATGTATACATTTATCTTGTGAAAAGCAGCAGCAATGAAGAAAGTTACGGAGCTATGGGTCCTGACGAACTGCCTATGTCTATAATTAAGCAGGATGTTATCACCTGGAGTAGAATTCTCCTTCCAGTATTTCTAGCATGTTTTAAATCACGCTCAGTCCCCCACTCTTGGAGGGGAAGTATATTAATCCCTATTTTCAAAAAGTGTGAATGGGATAATCCCTCCAATTATCGTCTAATTGCACTACTGGATTCTATAGGCAAAATTTTCGCTAAACTTCTCTTAAAGTTAATAATGGAATGGGCAGATTCTAATAATATTTTACCTATGGAACAGACAGGATTTCGAAAAGAACATGGAACCTTAGACAACCTTACAACTTTACATGTGATTGTGGACAAATATGCTCGTGTACGAGGTGGTGGCGTATACGTAGCATTTATTGACTTTTCCACGGCGTTTGACAAGGTAGATCGTCCAACGCTCTGGAAAAAGTTGGCAGCATTGGGGATGCCAGGACATTTACTTGAACTAGTTAAGTCCTTACACTCTAATACATGGTGTAAAGTGCTACAAGGTGGAGAGAGGGGTCTTTCTCAATCTATCCCCTCTCTGAATGGATTAAAACAAGGATGCATATTGGCGCCCATATTGTTTTCCTTGTATATGGTGGACCTACCATTGACTATCGCAGCTTGTGATGGAGTAGCTCCTTTAATTGGTGGGTCTGCTATATCGACTTTAATGTATGCAGACGATATACTTGTATTAGATCTGACACCGAAGGGTCTCTCTAATCGCCTGCATGCATTGAATCAATTCACTGTAGCCCACTTTATGAAAATTAATAGTTCAAAAAGTAAAATTATGTGCATTTTTGGTAAAAAGAAATGCAGGTCCAGTAACTATAACTGGACTATTAATGGACAAAAGCTTGAGGTGGTTAAAACCTATACCTTTTTAGGCAAATTAATCTCTGCTAACCTTAGTGATAAGCCCCATATAGAACAGAACTCACGTAAAGCGTTGGCTCACGGTATGGGTCTATGTGCCTTATACAATACTACTGGGAAGAGGCATTTTTCCCTCTTTCTGGATGTATTTAGAGCAAAAATTCCACCAACCCTCTTATATGGAATGGAATTAGTGGAGTTGAATCAATGGGGTTTTATGCATAAAATAGAAGGAAAGGTACTAAGAAAAATTTCTTCTCTTAACACTGCATGTTCTACATCTTCATGCAGGTTGGAATTCGGACTTCGAAGTTGTTGGGCACAGGGGTTAGTTGCCCTTGTAAGATGGGTAGCCTGCTTGGCGAGAGGCAAATTAGGTACTTTGAGAGAAATCATCAAAAAAGAACTCCTGGGTAACTCTAAAGAGTACTCGCAGCTAGTAAAAAACTTTAGAAAAGCGGTATCTCTGCTTGAATTGGATGAAAATACGTTATTCCTACTCTCACCATCTGAACTCAAGCTTAAATTAAAAAGTACATCCTGGGAGTTCTGTCATAAGTCAGATATACTCGCCCATCCTAGACATAAAGAATTGGAAGCCCTGATAAAAACATATACTCCTAAATCACCCCAACAATATCTTTTTTGGAATATTCCCCATACTGTCCGTAGACTATGGTACCTGCTAAGGCATAATTTGCTTCCACTTAACATACTTTTAGCAAAATGGTATGGGGTATCTCCTATATGTAATTTTTGTAGTAATGCAGTACAGGATGTTAACCACGTATTGCTTATTTGCCCGGCATTGCGCCCACTGCGCCTTAAATGGTTAAAACCTATTTGTCTACAATTAGGAATTGTAAATGTAAAAATGTTTTTCCATGCACTTTATTGCCCCCCAAATGAAATGTTCTGTTCCAGAATTTTTTAATTTTTTAAAGGTATTTTAGATATTTATTAATGTAACATAGGGAAACGTTGATTGCTTTTCTTGTCGATGACTAGTGTTTTTCTTTTTGGTTTTGTGACGTTACTAATGAATCTTTGTTGTATAAATTGTGTGAATAATTTTATGTGGCCCTCATGTGAGAGCCAAAAACATAATAAATAAACTTTGAAACTTTGAAACTTCCAAGAAAGTTACTAGTGCATCTAAAGTGCAATATCAATAAACTGCTAGTGCCTTCTTATCACCTAAAGCCGTCATAACTACAATATCTTAAAATAAAGTAAAATAAAAAAAATAGGGTATGGCTGTAACGGCTAGTAACATTATTGACCAATAATGCAAAATACAATCGTTCTATAAAGTGCATCAGCTAAAACAGTGCTAGTGCTTCTAAAGTGTCATGAAAAGATAATGAAAGCTGCTCCATCAATTTACAAACACGAGTGTTAAGATCCCTCTTTAGACTTTTCAAATTCATAAAAAAACTTCAAATATTTTTCAAATTTCCTAATAGCCTCCACCCGTCTAGCATAGGCTTCTTCGAAGTTTGGGGTCCTTTTCATTTTATTGAACCATTTCAAATGAGAGGGAGCTTCGCTGGATTTCCAATTCTGCAGAATTAGAGAACAAACTACGGTACAAGTAATAAATACAAAGGCTTTTTCAGCCTCGTACAGCATCGTTCCATCTCTGCAAACTCCAAACAAGGTGGCTTCGGCCTCAAGCAAAACACTCTTTCCGATTGCTTGCTCGATATCAGAGAAAAATGCCTCACAAAAAGGCCTCAGCCATGGACATGCATAAAAAGTATGGTGCCATTCACCTTCCCCATCTGACAGCGAAAGCATTTGTTCTCCGCACCCGGGAATCTTTTTTTTTAAGGCGGCCGGAGTTAAATAAGAAAGCCATCATGATAGGAAGGCCATCCTAATAAAATTTGCGGCACGCAGTGATTTTCTTCCTAATTAACATATGGCCTCCCACTCCTTCAAAGTCAGCCTACACCCTGTCTCCCGAGCTATTTTACCCAAATGGCTCTCTATCATGGGAGCTTGACCCTGTTTATGTAGCAGCCTATACCAGTTTCCCACACCTTTAATATTAGCCCCGTAGAGCACAGCTTTCCAAACTTTTCATGTTGGAGAAACACTTTTTGGAGATGTATCATTTTAGGACACAGTAAGGCAGCGTAGCAAGCGGGTCCGAACCACCTAACGAGGGTTCGGGGGTTCTCCCACCGGAAGAAAATTTTGAAATAAAAGTGGGCAAATGGTGTATTTTTAAGCAAATGTGAGAATGCAGGAAGGTTACTAAGGCAATTGTGAATCTGTTCTAACAAAAACAGTGACTGGCAAAACTGGGTGTAAGGTTAGGTTTGTGACTAAAGCAAGAATATAATCATGCACACTATGACACATGCCCCAGTGATTTCCGGCACAAAGAGGGCTGGTTCACGCACTGCCAACCCTTTCATGCATGCACAAAGTCCACCTGCTGGCGAGTGAGCCCAAACCACCCAAGAGGGGTTTGGGGGGGATCTCCCCCCGGAGAAAATTTTGAAGAAAAAATGGGCAAATGGTGCATTTCCAAGCAAATCTGAGAACGCAGCAAGGTTAATAAAGCAATTGTGAATCTGTTCAAACAAAGACAGCGACTGGCTAAACTAGGTGTAAGGTTAGGTTTGTGCCTGAAGCAAGAATATAATGACAAATGCCCTAGGGATTTAGAGAACCACCATTAATAAAGCAAAATGGACTATTGCTGGGGGCTTTTTCCTGGTGCCTAGTCTTTTGAAATTGTGCAACCTCAACGGCTATTTGCCAAGCACATACAAACAGGTAGTAAGAATCATACTGCAAGAGAGGAAATTCCAGCAACTCACAAGTTGTATACTCTGTTAGAATATGTAGATTCAGAAGTACTTGACAGTTGCAGCAAACAAAATTGAGGCCTGAATTTTTAGTCCATTTTACCTCTAATATTTACCCCCTGCTACTTTTAGTGATCACTAATCAAATTGTTCTGATTAAAAATTGCAAGTCAAAAAGTTTTGACCTGGGTGGCTGTGACATATTTTCATTTTTTCTTTTCTTTGCAAGATTAAATGAGGGGTTTATCACTGATGACTCTGAGAATGAAATTCTAATTGCCCTGTGACTAAGGCTTTCATTAAATTATTTACAGCAACCAGCTGCGAGGTGACGCGTTATCACAGAGCGTTGCCTGATCATGGCAGGGACACCCTGTCACAACAGCTACGCACATGTGTTGCGTTATAGTATGGGTACTGACAAACTTTCTCTCTGGCCAAATTTACAATGTGGTTTGTGGCCTCTTGGGTACCTATGCCTTGGGTACCATATACTAGGGACTGACAAGGGTACCCCAGTATCCAATCTGGGATGTACCTAGTTACTGAACACAACAGTTTAGGGAGGAAGCAGATAGACCAGGGTCCTGATTAGAAGGATCCCAGTCAGTCTAGTCATAGCACAGCTTAGTACCAGGAAAAAAGTGGCGGTAACCATGCAGAAGGATCCTACCTTTCTACAGTCATCAGCACTCCCTCCCCCGTTGGTTAAATTCCCCTCCTCTAAATGTTGGAGATTGTTTATGGGGGAAATGTCTTATGGAACTGTCAAATCACAGTTGGTACATGTAAAAATGAGGCTGGTTACCCTGATCTTTCTGATGTGTCATATTCTTTCCAAGTTGCTAGATGTTCTAATGTTCCTCATCTGTACCTGGAATCTAATATTGCTTCTACATCACAATCCAGATATCCTTCAGCTTACACCAAAGCGGCATGTTGAGATTGTATGGTCTCCTAAACCTTAAGACTAGACGTATCCTCCTTGCAACTTCAGTCTCACAGCTGTGTGGCCTATTAATTTCTCTTTTTGGAAGGGTGTTACAAAGCCTGGTACACACCTAGATTTTGTAACTGGGATGACAATCAAACCAAAACTGTTTTAGCTGTGATTGGGCCCGAGGTTCCTCAGTCAGGTGTAGCTTTGATGGAATGCTTCCTTTGCCCTGTGCAAGTGGTTAAAATTATTACAAGCATTCCACCCATCACCTATTGTGTGTATGGTGTATAGTGTACTGCCCTAAGTGTCAATGTTATGCACAGATATGGGTCCTGTGCTCACTGTGCCACTGGGACCAAGCTACACCCTACTGATGAGCCCCAGTCAGGGCAAAACTGGCCTTGGGTTCCTTGTGTTCCAGTTCAGGGAGGACTGACTGAAACATGACTGACTTGACCTAGCAGTTCAGGCTGGACTGTTCTATTTGAGGTAGGGTCATTGCACATAGCTGGGTCCAAACTGAGGTAGCATAGAACAATGATTGGATTGCTACCTGAGGTATTGCCAATGGCTAGACTTATTGAAAGCATTTCTTCTCTCACCTTTTGTGTGTATACTCTGGACAACAAGACCTTCTCTCCCACTTGATATTCCGGTGCTGAGGATTTATGTTTGTTAGCCTGTCACTAGAGATCTGCCTTGGCCTTTCTGATCTTCCTAATGGTTGACTTGTGGACCTGAGACAATTTGTCAAGTGAATTATTTTCTAATGGCACTTTTGCTGTTCAAAAAAGAAGAGGGACAGGCCTTTGGAAAAAAATCCCAAGTGCTATAGTATGTTGAAAACCCCTAAGCAATATGCAGGGAATTTTTGTAATAAAATTCAGTTAAGGGAACCCGAGAAAACCGTTCATTTTAATGTTCCATTGTGAAACTACAGAGACATTGTTCAACAGCCTGATTTATTCGTTCTGTCTGCCTGTGGTGATAGCCTGATGATCGATACTTGTTAGAATCAGTCAAATAGCATTTTCTAGAACTTTGAGCTCAATTGGGAAGGAAGATTATATTTCTAGTCCACCAAATCTGGCTATTTCCTTTACAAGCTGGATTGCTAATTAAGGTACAGTGGGAAAATTAGAGAATGGACTGAAATGTGCAGGTTTTGAAAAAGAATCAATTAATCACTACCCACAATAAAGTCCAACCTTGTTATTTAGGCAGCTCGGCTATAACAGTCTTAGATATATGTGAGATAGCAACCTGGCTGTGAGTATTGGTTGTAATGGCTCCACCAGCTTCTTGTGATCGTTCTTAGCTTGTATACAAATGATATATTTCTGGATATGTTCATTAATAGACTTGGCCAAGTTTTCCTGCCAAAACAGCCTTTCAATCCTTTTTTGTGTATGCCTTTTTGAGGTGAATCATGACACCATTGGAGGATCTTTTCAAGTAATCCGTTACCAGAAATGTACAAGTTAATGTCATGAATTATCAGTCCATTAAGCTTCTTTCTTATCGCTATCTTTTCTTAGATCCAGTCTTGGGCATTGATCTTTTCTTGTTCTTCTTTTATTTACTCTATCACCAGGCTTAGCAAACAGTGATCCGGCACTCAGCTCAGTATTGCCTATATTTGTAAAGAAACACATTTTCAGAAACAGAAAAAGCAGGTCGTAGTTGTCCTTGAATCCTCTATCCGGGTTAGATAGAGAAACCAGCTTCCCATTAAAAAACCCACCCCAATCCCGTGCACCTGCACTACCGTTATGTATGTGATGTGTGATGCTTTTTATTTCACTTATATTCTGCCATTGTAATGTGATACTTGCATGCTGCCACGGGTTTTAAGTATTGCTATGTTTCTGGGAATGATCTTAACTGTTTTATTAGAGCAGCTAGCACACACATCCATTTGGTGCTCTAGGAGCCGGTTTGAAGGTTTGGCACGCATCTATTTGGTGCGCGATTTGCCCCTTGAAGGATTTCACACGCACGTGTTCTGCGCGCATGGATTGCTTCATCTGCAACCCTCGGCAACTTGCGTGCGCTACTTTCCTGGGTGCGGTCTCTATTTAAACCGCACCCAGGCTTCTAGAATCCGCTTTGCCTCGCGGATTTCCAGGAAGAGACATCGGGTCTGAAGACTCCTTCATCCTGCCTCACCTGGAAGCCTCGTTTTACATTCCGGTTTGTTTTCCAAGGGGATGACAAACATTTCCTGCACTTTCCTGTCACCTGTTCTGGAGAAGACTTTCTGAAAACAAGATAAGTACTTTGTTTCTTTAAATATATGGCGCCCATCGCAAGAAAGTAACCAAGCAAATCCAAAAGACTTTGAAGCTGAATTACAAACTGGGACAAATTATTCTTAAAGAGTGGAAAGGACAAGGGGAAACCAATTCCCTATTTTCTGAAGTATTGTGTGCAAATCAGTAATTTAGTGTTTCTCATGTCATTTGATTGTTTCAAGAGCTATTTGTACTGGGTTCTGATTTAAAAAAGGTTTGAACACTTCAAGAAGGTATTGTAAGTGTTCAGGTTTCAATAACAATTCAAATATTCTAAAGAAAGGTATTTCTCTGAATCCCCTTGTGATATCTATACAGGGAAGGGTGTCTTCTTTTCTTCTTGTGTAGTCCACAGGTTGGTGCACAAGTGAATTAAGGAACATTATCGGGTCGACAAGAAGATAATTACAAGTACGTTCAGATAGCGGAAGGGTTTCTTATCTTTCTATTGATAAAAAAGGAACCTTGCTAAGTGATACATTTGTTTGTTTTCAGGCCTACTAAATCCGCCCCCTCAAGACAGAACTTCTTCTATCTCTTCGACGACACCTGTCCAAAAGAAATACTGGACCAAGCCAGAACCTTGCTGATTGCAGGTAGGAGACTTGTAGAAAAGGTTAAGTGAAACTCTCTAGGGACGGGTCAGGGGAGGTAGAGAAGAAATTTAAGGAAAGAACCTAGAGTACCATTAACGTCTATCCTACTTGTTGTTTCGTAGGTCGACAGCAAATCAATGTCCTCTTCACAACGTCCAGTACCGGCCTCCTTCCTTTGAGTCTAAGTCTAATCTAACTGTTATTTGAGATCAGTGAGTTTATAAGTAGACTTTTCGGAAGGTTGGTCCCTTGCGTCTCTGTGAAATCTTCTACGTCGTCCAAGGGATTCCTGGTCCAGCCCAAGGTAAGGGACGACGTAGCTTGACCTTGACAGAAGGCAAAGCCCAAGAAGATCATTTCGCCCAGACGTAATGGACCAAGTTACGTTACAAGATGTAGCAGCAGTCCTTCAGGAGTTAAGGGAAGAAAATGCTTCTTTGAAGAGAAATATGTCTATTTTACAATCTACTCTTCAACAGAAACCTGTTTTAAAACCGCCCACTTTCCTTGTGAAATCCTCGGAGGGAGAATCCCAAACTCAAATCCAGGTTGTGACTCCCACACCTACTCCCTTAGCCCAGCCAGAACGATTTTTTGGGGATTGTAACAAGTTCTCTGTATTCTTACAGCAGTGTCATTTACACTTTTTGGCCAAAAAGACCGCTTTCCCTGATGACTCTTCTAAGGTAGCCTTTATGCTGTCCTATTTAGGGGGAGATGCAGCTCTGTGGTCAGTTCCTTTAGTAGAGAATGATGACCCAATTTTATATAACTTTCAAAATTTTGAACGTGCCTTAAAAAGGATATTTGCTAAACATGTTTTTGTACAATCAGCAGATAATGAGTTACTGAATCTAAAGCAAGGTACATCAGATCTGCTTCGTTATATCTCTCAGTTCAATCGATTGGTCTTGGAAGCGAGTTGGCCTTATGACAAAAGAGTTTCGATCTTCTACAGAGGATTGAGGGATGATCTAAAGGATATGGTAACTCAGATTTTGGAACCACCGGAAGATATCAATGAGTTCATTGATTTAGTAGTAAAGTTAAATCATCGCCTTTCAGAGAGGAAGGGAGAGAGAGGTAAGGGTGACAAGACACTTTTTCTAGCCAAAGAAAGAAACTCGTCTTCTAGAGACTCTGGTTCAAGATTAGATTCTGTTGAGCCAATGCAAATAGGCTCGATTAGAGGTCCTTTGTCCAAGGATGAGAAGGATAAAAGGAGGAAGTTAAATCAATGCCTCTATTGTGGTAAACCTGGTCACTTTGTTAGAGATTGTCCCACGAAACCTGTGAAAGGAAAGGGAAAGTCTTCAGAAGTAGCCTTAATTCATGAAGAGTCGGAAAACTTACAAGCTCGGTGAATAATGAGGTCAGTTCATCGAGTGCAGTTTCTAGTTTGGCCTCAGTACTCCCTCCAATTGGTTGGAAACACTTTTGCATTAGAGTAGAATTACGGAGCCTCAGTCAACCCACAGCCCCGAAGAAGGTAGAGGCGATAATAGATTCAGTAGCTACAGGTAACTTTATCGATACCCCATTAGGGTTTAGATCCATCCTAAAGACTCATTCCGAAATAGTCAGAGCTGTGGATGGTAAAGAATTGACTTCTGGACCAATTATTCGTCAAACCGAATTTTTAGAAATGGACAGTTCACCCGTTCATAGAGAAAAGATTCAATTTGATATAATTGATGCCCCTCAGTTCAGATTGATTTTAGGAATACCTTGGTTGGTTCATCACAATCCACTAATAGACTGGGTTACTAAAACTGTCACCTTTTCTTCAGACACATGTACAAAAGATTGCTTTCAACATGACATTGGAAGGGACATGATTCAAGGGTTCGATTTTAATACAGAAGCTACTAGTGTTTTAGCTTTGGAGGGTGTTCCTTCAGAATATTCTGATCTTCTTGATGTCTTTGATAAGAAAAAAGCTAACACCTTACCTCCTCACAGGGACTTTGATTGCAGAATCGACCTTGTCCCCGGTGCAACTTTGCCCTGTAGTAGGATATACGCTCTTACCGAAAAAGAAAATCTTCATCTTAGAGAATATCTTGATGAATACCTCGCTAATGGCTTTATCCGTCATTCTAAGTCTCCTGTATCTTCTGCTCTTTTTTTTATTCCGAAAAAGGGAGGAGAATTACGCACGTGCATCGATTATCGAGCTTTGAATAACGTGACCATAAAGAATAGATATCCCCTGCCTCTAATTCCGACACTATTGGATCAGGTTAAAAAGGCAACCATTTATACTAAATTGGATCTCCGAGGAGCATACCATCTAGTAAGAGTACGGAAAGGCGACGAGTGGAAGACTGCTTTTCGCACTAAATTTGGTTTATTTGAGTATCAAGTTATGCCTTTCGGACTCTGTAATGCTCCAGCAGCATTCCAATTTTTTATAAATGAGGTTCTACATGAGTTCTTTGATGTTTGTTGTGTAGTTTACATTGATGATATTTTAATCTATTCTTTTCCAATTCCAAAGAAGAACATGTACAGCAAGTCCGTGCCATTCTGAAAAAACTGCTTTTGAATTCCTTGTTTGTAAAATTGGAGAAAAGTCTGTTTCACGTTTCAAGAGTGGAATTCCTTGGTTATATCATCAGTCCCAAGGGGATTGAGATGGACCCAAAAAAGGTTGAAGCTGTCGAATCTTGGCCCAGTCCCACATCCGTGAAACAGGTTCAAAGTTTTTTAGGATTTGCGAATTTTTATCGTCGCTTTATTCAAAACTTTTCTCAGATCATAACTCCAATAACCAAATTGTTGCGAAAAGGGGTAAAGTTTGATTGGTCCAATTTAGCTGAAGAAGCATTTCAAGACCTAAAGAAAAAATTTATTTCAGCTCCCATTTTAGGTCATCCTGACCCCAATCTGCCTTTCATAGTTGAAGCTGATGCTTCTCAGTATGCTTTGGGAGGAATCCTTTCTCAAAGAAATTTCAACACAGGACAGATGCATCCTATCGCTTTTTATTCAAGGAAATTGTCTGAAGCTGAGCAAAATTATGCTATTGCAGACAAGGAACTCTTGGCCATAAAAGCAGTTTTTGAGGAATGGCGCCACTACTTGCTTGGTGCGCGTCATCCAGTAACCATTTATACAGACCACAGAAATTTACAGGCTTTGAGATCAGTAAAAGCTTTGTCTCCTAGACAACTAAGATGGTCAATGTTTTTTAGTGATTATGATTTTGTAATCACATACAGACCTGGAAAAGAAAATCTAAAGGCAGATGCCTTGTCTAGGATGGGAGAATGTAGAACTGATCATTCACAGGAAATTGGTCCTGTCCTTCCTCAAGTATGCTTTCAGGCTAGTGTAACCATTGGGGATGTGATTTCTGAAATAAAAGAAGAGATACAAGCTAAAGGCATAAATGTATGGAAAAAAGAACAGTCTTATCTGCAGGAAAGAGAGGGGTTGGTTTATGTACACAATCTAATTTTTGTACCCACTGATCACTTACGACAAAGAATCCTTCACTTACATCATGACACAACTTTAACTGCACATCCAAGTATAATCAAAACTTACGAAATGATTAAAAGAACCTTCTGGTGGCCTTCTATGTTCAAAGATGTAAAGTCATTTGTTGAAACATGTAGTATATGTATCCAAAATAAACCCTCTCATCAATCTCCAAGTGGTTTACTAACTCCTCTTCCCATTCCACCTCATCCATGGCACACCATATCTTTGGACTTCATCGTGGAATTACCAACCACCAAAAAAGGTTTTACAACCATCTTAACAATAGTCGACCAATTCTCTCGAATGGCGCACTTCGTCCCTTTAAAGAAATTGTGCCTTGAAATTGGCACACCTTTTGATTACCAATGTGATTAGATTGCATGGAATTCCGTCAGTAGTAATTTCAGACAGGGGTTCTCAATTTGTATCCCATGTCTGGCAGAAATTAAGTTCATTGTTAAATATGTAAGTTAAACTTTCATCTAGCTATCACCCTCAAACAGAAGGTTTGACAGAACGTACCAACCAGACTATTGAGCAATTTATTCGATGTATGTTACAAAATTCAGATGAAGAATGGTCTGATTTACTGAGCCAACTGGAATTTGCCTATAACAATGTTGATCATTCCTCCATAGGAATGTCTCCTTTCTTCTGTAACCTAGGTTTCCATCCCAAAAGTTTCCCTAATGATTTAAAAGGAAAGAATGATGTTCCGGCAATTTCAGATTACATATCAAATTTATCTTCCATTCAAGATTTAGCAAAATACCATTTGGCCCAGGCTAAGTAAAGTCAAAAGAGGTTTGCTGACAAACACAGATCTAAACAACCTGATTATCTACCTGGAGATAAGGTCTGGTTGAGTACTAAGAATTTGAAGATAAAAGGGAACAGGAAATTCAATCCAAAATTCATAGGCCCTTTTTCAATTGAATAGGTAATAAACCCAGTTTGTGTAAAATTGATTCTTCCTTCAAAATACCAATTTCACCCGGTATTTCATGTATCTCTTTTAAAACCTTTCCATCCTCAGACTCGCTTTGTCCAGCCTCCGCCCTCTATTAGTATAGAAGGTCATCCCGAATTTGAAGTAGAAACAATCTTAGATTCAAAAAGAGTTCGGGGAAGACTTTTTTATTTAGTGGATTGGAAGGGCTATGGACCTGAAGAAAGATCTTGGGAACCTTTAGAACACTTAAAGAATGCACCTAAAATCGTAAGGATCTTTCATTTAAAATTCCCTGAGAAGCCTAAACCGATCTCACCAGTCTTGGGGGGGATTTTGAGAGGGGAGTACTGTCATGAATCCTCTATCCGGGTTAGATAGAGAAACCAGCTTCCCATTAAAAAACCCACCCCAATCCCGTGCACCTGCACTACCGTTATGTATGTGATGTGTGATGCTTTTTATTTCACTTATATTCTGCCATTGTAATGTGATACTTGCATGCTGCCACGGGTTTTAAGTATTGCTATGTTTCTGGGAATGATCTTAACTGTTTTATTAGAGCAGCTAGCACACACATCCATTTGGTGCTCTAGGAGCCGGTTTGAAGGTTTGGCACGCATCTATTTGGTGCGCGATTTGCCCCTTGAAGGATTTCACACGCACGTGTTCTGCGCGCATGGATTGCTTCATCTGCAACCCTCGGCAACTTGCGTGCGCTACTTTCCTGGGTGCGGTCTCTATTTAAACCGCACCCAGGCTTCTAGAATCCGCTTTGCCTCGCGGATTTCCAGGAAGAGACATCGCGTCTGAAGACTCCTTCATCCTGCCTCACCTGGAAGCCTCGTTTTACATTCCGGTTTGTTTTCCAAGGGGATGACAAACATTTCCTGCACTTTCCTGTCACCTGTTCTGGAGAAGACTTTCTGAAAACAAGATAAGTACTTTGTTTCTTTAAATATATGGCGCCCATCGCAAGAAAGTAACCAAGCAAATCCAAAAGACTTTGAAGCTGAATTACAAACTGGGACAAATTATTCTTAAAGAGTGGAAAGGACAAGGGGAAACCAATTCCCTATTTTCTGAAGTATTGTGTGCAAATCAGTAATTTAGTGTTTCTCATGTCATTTGATTGTTTCAAGAGCTATTTGTACTGGGTTCTGATTTAAAAAAGGTTTGAACACTTCAAGAAGGTATTGTAAGTGTTCAGGTTTCAATAACAATTCAAATATTCTAAAGAAAGGTATTTCGCTGAATCCCCTTGTGATATCTATACAGGGAAGGGTGTCTTTTTTTCTTCTTGTGTAGTCCACAGGTTGGTGCACAAGTGAATTAAGGAACATTATCGGGTCGACAAGAAGATAATTACAAGTACGTTCAGATAGCGGAAGGGTTTCTTATCTTTCTATTGATAAAAAAGGAACCTTGCTAAGTGATACATTTGTTTGTTTTCAGGCCTACTAAATCCGCCCCCTCAAGACAGAACTTCTTCTATCTCTTCGACGACACCTGTCCAAAAGAAATACTGGACCAAGCCAGAACCTTGCTGATTGCAGGTAGGAGACTTGTAGAAAAGGTTAAGTGAAACTCTCTAGGGACGGGTCAGGGGAGGTAGAGAAGAAATTTAAGGAAAGAACCTAGAGTACCATTAACGTCTATCCTACTTGTAGTTTCGTAGGTCGACAGCAAGTCAATGTCCTCTTCACGACGTCCAGTACCGGCCTCCTTCCTTTGAGTCTAAGTCTAATCTAACTGTTATTTGAGATCAGTGAGTTTATAAGTAGACTTTTCGGAAGGTTGGTCCCTTGCGTCTCTGTGAAATCTTCTACGTCGTCCAAGGGATTCCTGGTCCAGCCCAAGGTAAGGGACGACGTAGCTTGACCTTGACAGTAGTATAACTTCTTTATTCAAGATTCTTCTTTTTTAAAATGACACAAAGTAGCCAACGCGTTTCGTCCTTACGGACTTCTTCAGAGCTACAAACAAATATATATAAACAAGATTTTAGACATTATATACAAAATTCATCATATATACATATTTATGCAAATTCACAAAAACATACATTTAAACACAATTTTGTGAGAACACCTTCAGAACAATAGACTTTGTTAAATCCCACAGAGAATATTAATTGAATTGTTTGTTTATACACAAATGTCTTGAGTTAATGAACAAAGGTGGACAATTAAATAAGCCACAGGAAACCAAGTGAGTTCCCACCAACATCTATATAATAAAAAGTTTTGACCTGCTAATTCAAGGAGAGTCTGAATTACATCTTTGATTTAAGATAAATAAAAAAGAGGAAGGAAGAGAGGGTCAAAGAACCAAATTCAATAATTTCTATTAAATTCATGTCAAATACGGGTAATATTCCAAACAAGTAATTTACAATTGTCAAAGTTTTGAATCCGACGATTGACATTTGCGAAAAGGACAGATTCATATATGTATACACGTACCTTGGTAGAAAAGATGCAATAACAAATGTTGTACACTACGTGGTGGCCTCAAAAGTAGCATCCATTAATGTTAACTGTGTCGTATTTGTACATTTCAAAACCTATAGAAATAGACACCATGAAAATTACTCTACATGGTCTGATATATGAATCTAAAATTGTACTTATACTGCGAAACAATTATCCAATGTTATATAAGGATGACTGGTTGGTCAGACCGCCCATGTTCATAATCAAAGTTTTAAGCAGAAAAAAGCTCTCAAGAAATAATGGACGCCATCTTGTGATAAAAAAGTACATCACAGAACTGGTTGCATGAAGTACTGTGCAAATATTCGACTTCGAACGGCTTAAAGGTATGAACGGATCACGAAACCCCATGTGTAAGTTAAAAGATAACAGGGGGAAAGCCGATTGCATTCAATTCAATGCCATTGACCAAAGCGTTCCGCATGAGCTACTATATCTTGAAAAAAGACCATTGTTATAGCTCTATAACATATAGCTATTGAATCATTAACTTGAGCCTACTTAAGTGTAAGGGCGCGAGATCCCGTTTAAAGTTAAAAATGAAGAGGGAAAGCCGAATACCTGCAAATTTATAAAGTTAAACCAGTGAACCACCCTCATACCTCTATAACATGTCATTATTAGAACAAGGACCTAAGCTAAATATAGCCCATGTCCCCAAACGTACTTATAAATCAACACTGTTTCGGTCCTCTGCTGTCAGCGTTTTGGCTGTATTTCGCTTGCTGACGGTATGTACAAAAAACAGAGTTTAAATAGGCCGCCCGCACTCACACCTGAAGTTAATTTCACCAGGCGCACACCTATCTTACCTATGTATTGTCCACCATCTTATAATGGTGTTGGGCAATTAAAAACAAACCTAAAGGAACCCAAGTCATTACATAATTTATAGACCGTAGTGTGCATAAGCGTTCAATTTCATTGTATCGGCTGTTTCAAGTAACTCAATTTTATGTAAGCATCCTAACTTCAATTTTATCGACTTTGCACAATATTGTTTATTAACGTCATAGAAACAACCAAGGATGTGATGAAATAGTCGCGGCCATTTTGGATTGGGCTAAACATTATGTCCACCCAATGTAAAGCAGTATAAAGCATTACATTTACATTATGTTGGCTATTTCAAATAACTTAATATATATAAACATCCTAACTTCAATTTTATCGACTTTGCACAATATCTTATGTTAGCCGGGAAAGTGTTGAAATAGTCGCGGCCATTTTCGATTGGGCCAGAAATTATATCCGCCCAATGTAAAGCAGTATAAAGCATTAGAGAGTCACTGGAACTGACTTGAATTGTAAAAAATATATTGTCAACAGTGCCCATCAGATTATGCATTTCAAAAAATAATAATGAATATTTGAGGTTCCGTAAAGTATCCTTGTCTACACATCATAGTCCCAAAATGCACTGTGTTTGTTTGGGACATACGTAAATACCCTTAATTGTGTGATCAATCATCTAAAAGAAAAATTCTCTATTATGTCAGGGGCTTAAAAATTCTCACACAGTATATCAACAGCGATGTCCAAGGAGAGACATGCATGTAGAGATTCTCCCAGGGTAAGTCATAATGGCAGTACATTTGGATAGAAACACTGGTGAAAACATCACATGTATGAAAGAATATTCACTTCGCAAACAAGATGGACGAACATTGCAGATACCACTACCTCGTGATAGTTATGACAGTTTACACAGAACTCATATATGTAAGACATAGACCAACCATGACAATCTTTTTATCACAGAAATTGATACATTTTATTACTGATATTCAGACCAAAAGTGATAGCTCTAAGGCGACAGATCCAGCTAGCTTCAGTTTGCCGCAACATTCTCACTCTGTCTCCAGCCCTCTCTGGAGCCTTTATATGGTTGATCGCGTGGAACCATATTTTTTGCTTATCGAGATGTATTTCATGAATATGAATAGAGACTGGATATCTATTATCTCTATTTTTTATCGCCCTTACATGCTCTTGAATGCGTGTTTTGAGGTTGCGAATGCTACTGCCTACATAAACTTTATTACATTCGCATCCAATGACATATAGGGTAAATGTAGTATTGCAGTTCATAAAGGTGTTAATTTTGAACAGCCTTTCCGTATTATATTGGAATTCAGATATTTTTTGCTTGCCAAATTGACAGATATTCCATGACCCGCACCCAAAAAACCCCATGGGTTTCTTGGGTAGCCATGTGATTACATCTTGTTTTTCATTTTTCACATAGCCAGGACAAAGCATATTTTTTTGTGTTTTGCCCCTCTTGTATACCACTTTAGGTTTATCAGAAATGGTACCTGCTGGCAACTGAGCAGATGTTGAAAGGTGCCAGTTTCTTCGTAAGATGTTATAGATGTGGTGGCTATGGACATTGTATTGGGTTATAAACACAACGTTCTCATTTTCATTCTTCCCTTCAACTTTAGATTTTTGGATGAGCGTGCTTTGTCTGTTTGTATTCATAATCCTATTCTCAGCCTTTTGAAGGCAGTTATCTGAATAACCTCGATGTTTGTAGTAAGTATGGGCGAAATTTGCGAATTCGCGTTCTGCGAAAGCGAATTCGCGGTCCGAATTTGTGCGAACTTGCGGATTTATTTATTTTGGCGTGTTCGCGGGGTTTTTTTTCAGCGCGGCTACCGCGAGCTTACCCATGCGGTCGTTTTTGGGTGCGACCATCTTGTTCGCGGGAGGAACACAACTCGGCAAACTCAGAATCAAGGTAAGTCAATAAAGCGCGCGCAAGATTGTATTTTTGAAGCGCGAACAAGCATAAAAAATTCGCGAACTTGCGGATTGTTTGGCAATTTCACGCAATTCGCGGAACGCGAAATTGCCAAAAATCCGCAAATTTCGCAAGCAGAACGAATTTGCAGCCCTGCTTAGTTTGAAGTTCCTTTTTGTTTTCTCAATGTTGGCCTGAAAGCTGTTATCCTGGCTACAATTTTGTCTGGCACGAACCATCTTGCCATATGGAATGGCATTTATGGTTGCGCTAGGATGTACACTTTCAGCGTGTAGCACGCTATTGCACAAGGTTTGTTTTTTAAACATGTCACTTTGAATCTTGTTGTCCTGGACAAACAATTTGAGATAAAAAAACTCAATATGGTCTCTTGAGTATTTGGAAGTCAATCTCACATTAAAGGTGTTTCTTTTGAGATAGGATAAATATGACAGTAGCTCTTCCTCTTCACCATTCCAAATAAGTAAGACATCATCGATATATCTTGTGTAAAAGATGATGTTGTCACTCCATTGCCTTGAGCCTGGTCCCCAGGCATGCTCCATCTCATACAAACCCATGAAGAGGTTTGCATAAAATGGAGCAAACCTGAATCCCATGGCCGTTCCCTGTTTTTGTAGGAACCAAGGGACAGATGTAGGTAGGGAAAATTTACCGATTCTTATTTACCGAATTTTACCGATTCGGTAAATAAGAATCGGTAAATAAGAAGGGGGGAGATGTAGGAACATCCAGATGTTCCTTTTACCGAATCGGTAAAAATCGGTATTTACCGATTCGGTAAATACCGACCGGTAATGCCCATTCATTCCTATGGGCTTTGCAGCCCATAGGAATGAATGGGCATTACCGGTCGGTATTTACCGAATCGGTAAATACCGACCGGTAATGCCCATTCATTCCTATGGGCTTTGCAGCCCATAGGAATGAATGGGCATTACCGGTCGGTATTTACCGAATCGGTAAATACCGATTTTGACAAGGGTGCAGGGGGTGTCACTTTGACACCCTCTAGCACCCCCAAAAAAGGTTCGGGGGCCATGTGGCAGGCATACCTGCCCTAAGGGCAGGTCTGCCTGTCATATGGCACAGGTGTGCATGCACACATGTGCATGCACACCTGAATCGGTATTTTACCATCAAATTGAATTTGATGGTAAAATACGAATTTGTAGGGCTTGTGGGACTCAGAAGAGTCCCACCTACATCTCAATTTTACCGATTCTGTCAAAATACCGGTCGGTAAATTTACCGACCGGTATATTTACCGAATCGGTAAAATTACCGAATTGGCCTGTTTCCTTCCCCCTACATGTCAAAAGCCAAATACCGGTCGGTAACGGCCGAATTCGGCCGTTACCGACCGGTATTTGGCTACCTACATCTGGCCCGAAGTTCCTTCATGTAGAAAAACATTCATGTCAAGTATCATGCGTGACATCTCAAGAAGCATCATGATGTGCTCAAGATGTTTTACATCTCTTTTATAAAGAAAACGTTTGAGAGCATCTAAACTACGGTCTGTGGGAATGCATATATATAAACTTTCTACGTCCATTGTCACAAACATAAGGTCTCTGCTTGTAGAAAATAGAAACCTTCTCAGGGGTCTTTATTAACCTCAAATGAGGGAGACTACGTCACACAGAAGCCTTAGCAAATGAATGAGGCAGTCTGAGGAGTACAGAAAACAGGGGCCTTATATATGCTTAGGGTTACATAGTCAGCATAAGACCAAGGGGTAGTCCTGGCACATGTAAGCATGTAAAAATGACTAAGATGGGCTTGCAAGATCTGCTTGCTCAACAAAGTGGGAGGAGCTAACAGTTGCTAATTCTGGTGAACACATCCTGACATTTACAGACTAGAAACAGTTGCAAGGATAGCTGCAAGCTCAACTGAGCATGAGCGAAGGTGGAAGATGCTAAATATAGTTCGTTTCTAGGCAGATTACAAGAGCAGTCAACACTGAGGGAGAACAAAGCACTTGGCGAGCACGTGGCAGCACATGGCAAACAAGATGGTTGCCAGAAATACAAAATGGCTTTCAGCTCATGCTAACAAATCCCTCCAATATTTAACATGCTATCCCAGACAAAATCCTCAAGATTACAGAGGACATATCTGCTATCTTTAAGATATGCAGGCAAGTTTCTAACTAGTGGTTGTAAAAACCCATCAACATACTCTGAGAGATGTTCAGTTGGACTACCATTCCCCGAACCAATTACTGTACCCCATTTAAGGGATAGGTGCAGTCGCTTTTGCCCCATACCCTGTGCGCGTTGCTATTATCTCTATCACTTGGCTGACGGCATCTCTAAGTTCTGGTCTTAGTTCTAGGATGATTGGAGGTGATTAATATTTTATTTCTCCTGCTTCTCTTTACCAGGATAACGTATCAGCTTTACTGTGTTTATTCTCAGGTAGGTAAATGTTGTGATACGAGAATTGGAAACAAAACAAAGAGCATATTGCATGTGTACCATTTGCACACTTCAATGACTTTAAGAATGTACAATTCTGGTCAGTCCATACTGTGGCTGTGAATTCAGAACCTTAAAGTTAGTGTTTCCAGTGACTGAATCCTTTTTTTATCAGCAGTATTTCCTGATGATATATTGTGTAGTTCGATTGTGTTGCATGAAGGAATGGGGAGAATGGTGCTTGATTTATTTAATCTGTGAATGGGTGGTGTTGGTCACTATCACTTGTTGGGCAAATGCTAAGACTCTAATCACAGTGAAAGCCCTAGCAGAATATGGATACATTAAGAATGCAACTGTAATAAAAATTGCCTTTAAAGGTTCAAATGCGTTTTCTTGATCAGAACCCATTTAGAAGTTGCTCCCTTCTTTGTTAGAGCCATAATGGATAAGTCTTGGACAAAATGTCTGAAAGAAATGAACAAATCCAAGAAACTACTGTATTTATTTAACACTTAAAGTTTGAGGGCATTGCTGTAATGCGTTATCCTTTTCTGGAGCAATCTGTACACACAAAAGACTAATATGTCAGTGAGATAGATGACAATGTCAGTATCTGATGTGTCTCTGAAAATATTACTAATACATTGATGATAAGCAGCAAGGGCATTGTAATAACCAAAAGGTAATTCAAAGACAAGGGGCCCGATGTAGGTAAATCTTTTTTACCACTTCTTAAATACCGATTCATACCGAATCGGTATTTAAGAAGTGGTAAAAAAGAGGAGGGGAGATGTAGGTATTTCTGAATCGGTAAATACCGAATCGTTAAGATTCGGTATTTACCGAATCTGTAAATACCGAATCGGTAATGCCCATTGATTCCTATGGGCATTGAAGCCCATAGGAATCAATGGGCATTACCGAATCGGTATTTACCGATTTGGTAAATACCGATTTTAGCAAGGGTGCAGGGGGTGTCACTTTGACACCCTCTAGCACCCCAAATACAGGCATGTGTGCCATGTGGCACACAGACATGCCCTAAGGGCATGTCTGTCTGTCACATGGCACAGGTGTGCATGCACAGATGTGCATGCACACCTGGATTCGGTATTTCACCACCCAATTGGATTGGGTGGTAAAATACCGAATCTAAAAGGCCTGTAGCACTGGAAACAGTGCTACCTACATCAGGAATTTTCCGATTCGGAAAAATTACCGATTCGGTATTTTACAGAATCGGTAAATTTACCGAATCGGTAAATTTACCGATTCTGTAAAATATAGCCCCCTACATCTCAATGACCCATTTACAGGTCGGTAACGCCCGAATTCGGCTGTTACCGACCGGTAATGGCCACCTACATCGGGCCCAAGGTATTCAAAGTGACAATAAGTGATCTTTGCATTTTTAATATGGTGTAATAAAACTGATATAAGTGGAAGTGGATGTTTGTTCCTAATTATGATGAGATCACTGAGCCCTCTATAGTCTGTGCAAAGGCAATTGTCCCCTTTCGGTGTCAGGATGAAACATATCTGCATCTCGTGCAGGTGACAAAAAATAATGTATGACTTACTTCAAGTTACCATCTAAATATACCTTTAAAACGGCATCTTCTTTTTGAGCCAATAGATAGATTCTGCTGTGTGGAGTCTTTACTTGAGGGTTTATGGACACCAGGCACGAGGTAATCCTACTGATTAGAAACATAAAAATGTGAACATACTAAGGGGAGCGATAACCCTACATACAGGAAGTTCTAGTACACAGACTAATTCACACTGCCACTACCTAAAGTCACCTAGAATTATCCGTCCTAACCGGTAACCTAGGAAGGGATCCCGGTTCCTTCTTTGAGGCATGCATGCTGAGGGGTACTTGTGTGTGGCCATCTTGAAATGGGTTGAAGCAAAAAAGTTTTACAAAAATTGAAAATTAGAACGAGAGAAGGGGGAGGAGCACAGGAGAAGCAGGGCTGGGCAAGTGGTATATGTAAATAAAAACAAGGTGAATAGGGAGTAGCGGGGGAAGCACTATAGAAGCTGGGGTAAAGAAGGAACACAGGGAGCTTGGGAACAGCAAAGTGAATGGGAAGGAACCACAGAGGTAGATCAATAGAAAACCTATGCATTAATGTAGAGTGCTTAAAGAGAAGGGAAAAAGTTGTTCCTTTTGCTTGAATGCAAGCACTGTCAGAACAAACACTGTGAGACCGAAATGCTTCTGACAGGACACACACATGAATAGGGAGGAACCATCTAATCAAGATCAAACAACTGAGATGGACAACAAAGTCATTCAATTACGAGCAAGGTGCTAACCTAAAGCCCATACTATATACTCTTGAAATAGTAGATCTAGCCAATGGATATCTTAAGCTGTTTATAGCCAAATCTAAACACAAACAAACATTGCGAAGAGCTTATGTTACTTTCCTATTGACGTCGGCATGCTTACCCTATTGCAAATATTCGGTTGGTATTTTTCCTTTGCTATCCAACAATTACTTACTGATTTGATGACCATCTATCTTATGAAGGGTTTGTGAAAAAAGAAAAGTGTAGGAGAAAGGATTATGTGTGTACCTACTGCCAAGTGAATATAATCCTTTGGAAATAGGTAGCAGTGACGTCTGACAAGTGAAATGATTCAGAAAAAAAGGTGTAATGTTGTGAACTGTGTCAAATAACGACTCTTGGAAATGCTGTTGCATAGGAGCCAAGCACAAAGAAAGAAAAGGACACGGAGTCACTCAGCCATTCATTGTGAAATATTTCAAAACTCAGCAGTGGGTCATCTTGCCAGGTCAACGAGATGCAGCAAATTCCGGTTTTGAGTAATGCACTGAGGATAATGTAACTGGCAGAGGAATTTGTCACACTGAGCCTTCGTTATATGAAATCATTTTCTTTTTTTCCATTAGCACTGTGAGATTTCACTTTCGAAGGCCGCCCAGGGCAGCCTGGCTCTCTTTCAGATTCGGAGAGAAGTTGGAATCTTTGCTTCCAGCAGATGAGCAGTCAGGTGACATTTCCCCTTAATATCGATTTCGCCCACCAGAAGAGAGCTTCTGGCGCTGCCAGCCCTGCGCTGACCCCTCCCCTCTTTCTTTAATGAGCCCTCCTCAAAAGGTTACGAGCGGTGTCTGTTTTACCACCTGATCCCCTTTGGCGCCCTCGTTCCTATACTACATGATGATCGAAAAAGCGTTTTTTTTATCTCTTTAGTGTTCATAGCCTTGGACGATAACTGCAGAGACCTGACATATTGATGCGTTATTGTAAAAGAAATCTCACTCAAAGCAGCCTTGCCTCCTGAAGTGACTGGCGTGTAAAATAAAGTTTAGCTTGTGGAAAGAAATCAGCCTTTTTGGAAAATAATTTTACGAAGTTTCAAACTTTTGTAGCATGAGAACATTTTGTACCACCTTGATATTCAAGGAGCTCAATTTCTGACCTTCACCTGTGGCTGTGAACAAAAAGCACATTCATTGTGTGTGTAATTATCTGAGTGACTATTTAAACAGAGCCCTGTCCATGGAACCCCTTTGCATGGTCAGCGACTAGCTGCCGCCCCCCCCCCTAACCGGCACCCAACACCCAGAAACGTGGACACGAGACTTCTTTACTTTTTGGAAGGCGGGCGCTAGTCGCCCGGCCGTATTTATTAAGATATGAAATTAAAAAAGGTTTTAATTGCATGATCAACAATTTATACAAAAATCAGCAGGACATTAGATACAAATTTTTTGCAACAAGTTTGAGAGCCTGACCTTAACAAAAACTCTAATACATGTTGTTTCCTAACCGAGTCTAACATCCTCATCTTGATTTTTGTAAATTTCTGGCCATATGGCAAGGTCACTACCGGTGTCAGGTCCTACAAGCTGCGCCTCCCCTAGAGACGTGCGCATGCGCAGTGTTACCCCGGGAATTGCCCGGTCTACGCCCTGAACTCCATTTACCCACTAAAGGAGGGCCCTTACTCTGCGCCATCCGGTGACGTCATGAGTCCACGCGCGCGGGGTGGCTACCAGCCTAAGGAAAGCGTGAACTACTCCTACCCGCGCTCCTTTGCAGCATCAATTACCTTGCCCCTGGAGTTCTAGGAGTGGCCCGCAGGCCCCTCCCCCTGGGCGGGAACCTCCATAGGATGATGCCCGCCCCCTCAGACCTCAAATATGTGCTCACCGATAATGACCTTACCGCCACAGGCCAGCATTGTTAACCGACGATCTGGCCTCCCCCTGCCTTGACCTACCCTAGAAAGTTCTCACTATAGCAAAAACCCTCCAACCAGGCCCTGACATTATCAGACACCCAGGACCTTCCCTTCCTCCGTCTAATGGACTCCCCTCACCAGGTAGAATTATGCACCCCAAATACACCCATGTTGGATCGTCTGCAACCGGTGGGGCTTGAAATAATTTGTCCCACTGTGTGTTGATCCTCTTTACCGAGTGATTCAACGCCCTGCCCGAGTCCGCCCCTCGCCCCTGCCACCGCGGGATAAGTTGAGACCCTACTACTGTGCCACCCGGGCAAGTCCTAGCGACCCACCCGCAGCGGAGATGAACTCATCAATGAGTATTCGCCTCCCAAGTTTTGGCCCAGTCATTCCCCCCTAGGTGAAGTATCACCACTGACGGGGGGTCGGGCTGCTGAGCTAAGAGTCCCTGAAAGAAGTTCCTGAACTGACCAAGGCACAGACCCCCAAACGAAATCTTCCCTGTCCCGCATCCAGCCCGTTGCTTGTGCTGGGACGTTGTAGCTCCTCCACTTCTAGTGGTGAGTTCCTCCCCTGCGTCACAGGTTTGAGAAACTCCAAGAACCAGGAAAAGACCAAGAAAACCTGGGTGACAATCCCACTTCCACCTTAGGGAATGGGTAGCACTTACACCTGCCAGCACTACTTGGGCCCTTGGGTGTCCTCTTTCTCGACGTATGCTTCCTTTTTGACGTCCACCCGCTGCTGATGTTGCGGTGTGGAGCACCCCTCAGATATCCGCCATGGACCCAGCCGTGACTGACGTAAGCATCCCGTGGGCCGCCCACCTGTTGCAGCTGTTGTGATGTGAAGCACTGGAGCACTCAGGCATCCACCATGGACCCGGTCATACATAAATGGAAAAGATCAACACAAAGCATTAGTGTTTCTGGCGATAACTGCTGTACACGTGCCAGTCTTACATTACCATCACTTGCTAAGTTTTAGATAACATTAGCGCCAGATGACTACTCATTTGTGTGCAGTACAGCAACTTGCGGACAATCACGTTAGGGCTACCTAAGGGTGCCTGGTAGTAAGCCCTTCATGAAAGCTTAGACCTGTGGTCCATAGTGAATGCAATAGCCCATCCATTGTTACTCCAGGACCATACAGTGTGAAATGCCGTGGAATCGTACTGTATATTTAGGTAATGTTCCTGACTTCATACCCCAAGTCGATCCACACATGCCTGCATTCCACGTACTCAGATGCTAGGCTTTATGCCACTTGCTGACATTTACATTAGGGCTACCTAAGGGTGCCTGGTAGTATGACCTTCATGACAGCTTAGACCTGTAGTCCACCCTGAATGCAATATCCCCTCCATTGTTACTTCAGAACAATACCCCTTGTGAAATGCAGTGCAATAATATTGTATATTCAGGTAATGTTTCTGGCTTCTTAACGAAAGCTGCCCCACCCATCTGCATTCAATGCCCTCCGATGCTAGGCTTTAGCTGAGATGAACACCGGGTGCACTCACCACCTTACTCGCCGTTGCGAGTGGTCCGCAGCATCAGCTTGTGACACCCGTAGCGCATTTAACTCCATGCTACCGTGTGGTGCCTATTAATATAACCCTGGCTAAGAATAAGCCTGTAGGCTCCAGTGGATGCCATAGCCCCCCCCCCCTATGGGTACCATCAGTTCTGCCCTGTAATTGGATGGGATACATATAAGCATTCCTCAGAGGCCTATTCACACTTGACCACCCCTAACCTTATTTACCATTTCTGTTTTCACTATCAAAGCCTTTAAGCCTATTATTCAGATCGAGAGGAGGGGGGGGGGCACCGTCTTTACCAGTTCCACAGCAAAGTCATAAAGCATAGGATTAGCACCTTGCTATCCGTGCTGAGCTGTAAAATTGGCCCTAAGCCCCTTACCAGTCCAGTTATAGCTTTGGCTTTTGGTAAACCACTATCCAAACCAAGCTGGCATGAGGAAAAACAACCCCTGACATGTGTTCCCCTCTTATTAAAGCCCTCAGAGAAGTATAGCTCTCCGTTACCCAAGGGAGCACCCAGTTCAACCCTAATCTAAACTCCTTCAGACAGCAAGTGCATGAATTACTCAATAAAGAAGCAGGGAACCCTGGGTAGTTCTCAAATTTAGGTAACAAACAGCTCCCGTATAGAGCACTGTGTGCCGCGCAACCTAGGAAACTGGCTTTCACACTATTGGTGTGCCGCGCAACCTAGGAAACTGGCTTTCACACTATTGTCAAGCCCTACACTTAAACACACGATACTCGCAAGGAGGAACCCAAGGAAGAGGGCATCAGCATGGAGAACTTACGTGGGCCCGCCACCCTCTGAACAGACCCACTCATTGAATAGTCTATACAATAAAGAGGTAGTTAGCTACGTCTGGTATTCCACTAATACCACACAGTGGAAACATAAAATGCGGTAACTCACAAGCCCACTAAAGGAAACCCCTCACTGTAGTTTTTGGAAGCAGCATCATTGAACATTCAGTTTTACCAAATCAGTGCTGCTCGTAATTCCCTGCAATGATTGCGAAGCCAGGCTTCTGGGAGCATCAATAGTTGATGCCACCAGTATATCCAGGATAAGGACAACGCTGACCTATTCTTACTGTTACAGGTGAAAAGACTGGCCCATTTCATCTAGCCCAACATTGTTTTCATTTTGCTGAAAATATCAATGTAAATGTAAATGTGGGTACAAGACACAATTGATAGCTAGAGGAAGTTGGAGCACTACTACCTCCCCTATTTGTCCCCTAGGCGACATCTGGCGCTGCAATACATCTGGCTACATAGTACTGGCCCTTTTCCCAAGATCGTAACCAGCAGACAAGAGAGGCGACCAATGGCCCCTTGTAGCAATATCAACTATGACAAAATAAACAATGCTACACAACACTTTCCCCATTAAGTAGCACCATTTGCTACTATGTCAGTGAATCAGGACAGACTATATTTGTCACCCAGACCCAATAGTTAAAAATGAAACGAACAGCCGAATGTGATTCCAGTATTTCCCTGCTGCGACCTTGTGGTTGAATCACCAATTGCGGGGATTAAAAGCATACACCGTTACTTGTGGTTGCAACGTTAAATACGCTGACTTATCCTTTCCCCCGCACTTCTTCGGCCAGTATTCACATTACAAATTCAGGCACCGAGAGATTAAGTGAATTGCCCTAGAATCACAGGATGTATACGCGACCCCGAGTACCCTGGCCTCCAGCACCAGCGTCGGGCTTCTATGCCGACGGACCACATCCCTTCCCTCTGCATTAATGCATGCATTCGATAATTCACTTTTAAAACTTTGGCAGCTATGAGGACACCTTTTGAACAAGAGAGCAACCGGCGCCTCTTGGTTGGTTATTTTGGTATGGCAGCACCACGGTCCCACTCGGTCACCCACACCTCAGAGATGATATTTTATTTATTTTCTAATTTAATTTATTTACTTATTTTTGGCATCATTATATCGCGCGGAATCAACCAGAAGGTGTTGGAGCGCTTCACACGGGCACCATATTAACATTACACCGTCAGGCAAACCTGCACTATTCGTACTTTCAATTCCTGTAAATTGATAAAAGTTTAAAATTATGGTGCAAGCTCTGCATATCTTTATACATACAGACAACAAGCAAAGTTATTTTCCCAACCAGAGAAGGGAAATATATTAAGGATTGCTGCAGACAGCACTCAAGGCACTGCCACCTAAGTTAGAACAGAGATAATGCCTCGGTTACTGAGCCTGAGGCAATACATGCCTGGTTTGTCGGTCTTTGTCAAAGAGCCACTTCCCGACTGTTTACTTGCTACCCCGGCGTGCCCCAATATGGTGGCCAAACGTAGATTTCCGCCCTGTCCCTTCCCAAGAACGAATACCATGGCGGAATGACTCTAAAAAATTTAAAAGTGTCTCCAACAAGGTCTCGACAGATCAAATACTCGACCCAATTTATTTAGAGTTACAATAGTGGGCCATGCCTTAATTAAGGGCATGGTATAAGATTAACTAAAGCTTGACATCTGTGCTTAGCCTAGCGTGCTGCCCTATTTGTGCTTCGCTGTTTCTGTTATTGCATCCAGATATATGATACAACAACACATAACATCATACCTACAAGATTTTCAATGGTTGTTTAGTTATAGAAGATAAATAAGCAGCAACTATGGCTCGTACTCCACTAGTGAGCAGTGAGAGCACAGGTACCTCGAAGTGCCTGCTGTCCCTGCAGTCCGGAAACAGGGCCCCCGTGCCAGGGCTCAACACAGAGCCCTAATGCGATATTTGCCACTTTACACCTAGCCTGGTTATACATGGCATTCACCCCACCAACCGCTTAGAGTAACCTTTAGCGCATATTGTCGTACCCATGTAAAGAAAACCCCCTCGTAGTCATGCTAGATATCCTTCTATCTGAAACACTAAATTACGCACACACACATATTGAAGCTCATGAGTAGGGCCATAGTATAGTGCAGCATCATTGATTGCACAGCAAATTGAAAAACAGTCTACTGTAACTCCCCTGTCGAATAAAACCTTCCTTAAATTCAAAGCACTTTCAATACGCCAACCCTTCAAGTTCCTTGCTCTCCCTGACGGATAGCTGCTTTATTTAACAAGATGAAATAACACGTTAGTATTTCTTAGTTTATGCTGCTTAATATACAATATTGAAGAAGAAGGCCTGGCTAGGATTCAAACTCGTGACCTTCCAATCCGTGTTCTTTTTAAGGTACGAGCATTAAAATCGCTGAGCTACATTACCCGATTGACTTATCTTAACTTTGAATGATGTCACCAATTAGTGCATAAGGTACGGCTTGGTTTTCAAAACCACGTTAACAGAAAGGGCACTGGCCAGCATAACTCACTTGGCGTCACCCCCTATTCCAACCAGCACTAGCATTATTTGCAGGAAGGGCACGAGAGAGGTTTGCTTCGTTTTTATCGATATCCCAAAAACAGAGACCGCTGCACGGGGCCTTAGTCACTGAGCTAATGCCGGACCCTTTTTTAAACACAAAAGACTGTCCTTCCTTCGTGCCGGCCCCCCGCCCACAATGAAGTCAGTGTTGCCCAGATACACAGCAGATACTCAGCAGTCCCCCATGCGCGCTACTCCCAATATCGTTAGCAGGGGAACATGGTTTTACCGGCACACCGGGTCTTTACGGGTATATACATATTACCGCCGGGATTTGAACCTGCGCCAGAACAGAGACCACTGCACGGGGCCTTAGTCACTGAGCTAATGCCGGACCCTTTCAAACAACAAAAGACAATCCTTCCTTCGTGCCGGCCCCCCACCCACAATAGAGTCAGCGCTGCCCAGACTCCCGCTGCACCATCATCGGCCAGCCATTCACAGTCTTGCCCCATAATGTCCCTTGAAGCAGTGAAACTCACCATTCTTGTGCTGAGCACGAGAACCTCAGCTTCCTTCACAACATTCGACTGCTGCTCAAAAAAGTTGATGCCCCGGATGGCTGTAGACAGTCGACCGACCCTCCGGAACCAGTACGTGGTGCCCTCGCAAAACAGGACTTTGTTCCCCTTCTTTGACTCGGGCCATGACATCCAGGGTGGGCGCCGCCGATGGTATCTCTCCTCCCTTCCTTTTTCGGCTCCCAAGACCTGCAGAAAATAAAGAATACTGCGATAAATAATGCCCCCCCTCCCCACGCGGCCATCGTGACCCGCCCTGTCCCGAGCAGGAATCCAGCAGACCTGCAAGGGGAAACAAAACAAAAATTAATTACAGCCTCCTAGAGGCTGAAAACAAAGAAGCCCCGAGCGCGGGGCACACGGTGCTGTGAGGGAGCGTCCAGGGACAAGGGGGTCTCCTGGGCGCTCCCCACATCTTTATTCTCAAGGGGCCAGGCGGGGGGGCACGCCCCCCCCGGCCCGCCCCTCCTGTACCCGCCCCCCTGACCCGGACCTTCTTCCTGGTATCCGGGTCAGGGAGGCCGCCGGCCAATCGGTGGTGGGTCGCGCCCACCAGGGCCCGCCCCCACCACCGAGACAACAAAGGGGAAAGGGGGGAGACGGTCGCCGCGCCGCCATGCGTGCGGGGGGGCCGAGGGCCCCCCCTTTTCAGGTGAGGTATATTTTTAAAATAAATATTATTAAACTTAATTCATCTAAAGGCATTGGCTATCATAACAACACTTGATCTGAAGATCGGACTTCTCCATTTGTACCTTCAAAAGCAAGCACATGGCTCAGGCTCGTGGTGGCTAGCATGCCAGCAGAAGCATCAATACATTCAAGCGGTGCTGGGCAGCAAGCAATGTAAAACCCTACATGTAGCTCTTTAAGCCACTGTGCCATAACATTTGTGACATAATCAACATAGGCATTTGACCCCGGGGGCCACCTCTGCCAAAGCATCCAAGCATCAGTGCTCATCATATTCAAAGGCAAGAGCGCCTCCTTATTTAGCACATAACAAGTTGGTCTCCAGGCAGTAAAGTGCAACAGGGTGCACTACTCTGCGAACCCTCTAGGGTTGCATGCTGAAACTCGAGCAATCATTGAAAATCCCAGAGAACCTCCTGGCCCCATGCTGCTGTACAGAAACACCAGAGTGGCGTCTACCTGCCATGAAAGGGGAGGCAAAAATGCAGAAGAGTACATTAGCATGCAAGACTAACAACATATGCATGTGCTTAGGGAGGACGGTTTTAGCATGAGACAAAAAAAACCTGCCCTAAACCCTCAAGAGTGCAAATCGTTGAAAAAGTTTTGTTTCGAAGCATCTGACCAGAGAGTTGCAAGTTAGGCCCATATATGATGCTAGTTTGTGTTAGACCTGGCATCTTTGGCGTGGTTTCCCCCTATCTTTTTGTCTCTACCTCCTGTATTATTATTTTTTTAAACATTTTATTGGCTTTTCAACATGTTACATAAAATATTTGTCATTTAGGTTCCAATTCATGGATACATACAATTAGTCCATTGTGATACACATTATCTCAAATCATATATCAAGCAATGCCCGCCATATCTTTTACAGTACAATTTGTTTTCCGTCGTAGCGAGCAGGAGGTGCTCCTAAAGTTCTATCCCAATAAGTATGGTCTCAACTTCCTACAGATTAGCACTCAGTCCCCCCATAGCCACGATATCAAGAATAGCAAAGAGGCTGCCTCCTCTTCCCTCCATCCAATACGTTATACAGTCATAGTAACATCAGTGTTCCACGTTCCCCCTTTTATGGACTATTTTCAGGGTCAGATAGTTCTTGTGGAGGGTCACACAAGTGTCCTCGGTATTCGTTCCATTTCCCCCATATCCTGCACCATTTTTTGGGGCAGCCCCTATGTACATACACCGCCTTTTCTGCCACCATAGCGGTATCCATGTCTGTCCCCCATTGTGTGCATGAGGGCACTATTCCGGAACCCCATTTCCTGGCAATGTTCCGTTTTGCAAGGGCTAGACCCAGCGTTGTCCATGTCTGTAATACTCGATTCATATCTGTAGGCGACCAAATATTTAACAAACAACATCTAGGTTCTCTCTGCAGTTCAACCCCGCTTGCCTCTGAGATTTCGGACAGAACTTGGGCCCAGTATGACTGTATCCTGGGACATTCCCATATTGTGTGAAAGAATGTACCTGGGGATCCACACCCTTGCAGGCAAGTAGGCTCCGGGATGCGGCCTAGTCTGTGTAGGAGCGTGCGAGAATAGTATATTCTGGGCAATATTTTTAATTGTACTAGTTTAAGTCGTGATGGTATGGAGGCCTCTCTAGCCGATGCTAGTGCATATAACCAGTCTTCATCCTCTATGTCTCCTACATCCACCTCCCACTTGCTTCGGAGAACAACCGTGGGGTCTGGAAGATTGTTGATAAGTTTACGGTACGTGAGTGAGATCGCTTTCTTATCTAGACATTCAGTGAGGAGTCTATCCTCCAGGGGGGGAGGATTCTGCTAAAGTTGTTCCTGTTGGGATGGCCCCCTGCAAAGCATGTTTGATTTGTGTGTAGCGATACTGCTCAGTGTCTGCCATACCATATTTTTCTTGTAGGGCTGGGAATGTGATGACTTCCCCCCTAATCCATAGGTCACCTATTTTGGAGATACCAATAAGGTCCCATTGCCTGAAACCCTTAGTATTCGCTAGGGTACCCAGACATCTTGTGTCCCAGAGTGGTGTGGCTAGTGTGAGCACTCCCTCCCATCCCAGGGCTCTCTGTGCCACGTGCCAGATCTTAATCGTGTGAGCTGTTGGGCCTGTGAGTGTATGAGGTCGTTTGTTGGTATATAACGCCCTCATAATCTGGTCTGGGGGTATGACAGTCCTGTCAAGGCGGAAGGCTGGATCTTGTTGTGGAGCATGTAACCATTGATTGACTACCATTAGTTGTGCTGCCCAGTAGTACAGTTTAACACTGGGCAAGGCGATTTCCCCGTCATACCAGGAGCGGATTAATTTGGAGTGCGCTATGCGGGCCGGTTTTCCGTCCCATAAGAGTGCGGAGATTTCTGTGTCTATTGATTTAAAATATGTGAAAGGGACCGGAAAGGGTGTATTTTGCAATGCATAGAGGAATCGCGGGAGTGATAGCATCTTAAATAGTGCAGCCCTCCCCAGCAGTGTAAGCGGTAAAGAGCGCCAATGTGTTACATCTGATTTTAGCCTCTGTAGAGGTTTCATCAAGTTCTCTTCCACAAATACCGTTTCCTGTGGTGTGACGTATATTCCCAGGTATTTTAAACCTCTGGTGACCGTTTGTAGTGTGCAATTCGGGGGCAGCGTGGGCGTTAAACCTCGGAGGACATACAGAAGTGATTTAGTCCAGTTAATGGTATATCCCGACACCTCCCCGTAGATCTTGAGTATGTCCATCAAAGCAGTCAGGGACGAGGTAGGAGACATTAGATAGATCAATACGTCATCTGCGTATAGAGAAATGGGATCCTCCCATCCCGTCCCCCATGTGATCCCCCGGATTAGAGGATCTAAGCGTATTTTCACCGCTAGTGGCTCCAGTATGAGTGCGAATAGAAGTGGAGATAAGGGGCATCCCTGCCTCGTTCCGCGCCCCAGTGTGATTGTACGCGATGTATGGCCATTGGCAACCACTTGTGCCAGGGGTGCAGTGTAAAGGAGCTTGATCCAACTACAGAATTTAAGGCCAAAACCCATCTTTCTGAGTACTACGAACAGAAATGGCCACTCAACAAGGTCAAAGGCCATTGTTGCATCTAGAGAAAGACTGGCCGCATCTTCCTGTAGCATGGGAATGCGGTGTAGGACTCCATTAATGCGCCGTAGGTTAAGTGATGTGTTTCTCCCGGGCATAAAGCCCGATTGGTCTGGGTGTATCAATGCTGTGAGGTGGGGTTGTAGTCGTATTGCCAGGAGTTTCGCTAGGACTTTCGCATCTACGTTCATTAGGGAGATTGGCCTATATGAGGACGTTTGGTCAGGTGGTTTGCCAGGTTTGTGAACTGCCTCCTGTATTTTTGATGCTGTGCTGGATTTCGTTTTTGCTGGTTTAGATGCTTTGGACACTCTGCCACTGCTGATCAGTGCCAGAGTGTAAGTGCTCCCTATGTAAATTGTTATTCTGATTGGATATACATGTTTGGCATATTTGTATCACCATGAGTCCCTAGTAAAGTGCACTGGGTGTGCCAGGGCTGGTGATGACAAATGCTACTAGTGGGCCTGCAGCACTGATTGTGCCACTCACATGAGTAGCCCTAAAATGATGTCTCGGGCCTGCCACTGCAGCGCCGGTGTGCAGTTTAGAAACTGCCATGTCCTCCTGTTCAGTGTCCCCACTGACCAGGCCTAACCCTTCCCTTTTTGTGCACATCAGTCACCCCTATGGAAGGCCCAAGGTACCCCCCTGGGCAGGGTCCAGTGTATGTAAAAGGTAGAGCATGTACTAGTGCAGGTGACATGCTCTGATAGTGAATGGCAGCCATTTTCGTTTTTCACTATTGTAAGGCTATCTTGCTCCATAGATTAACATGGGGGATGCTGGCTACAGTGGCTTCCAGCATTTCTTCTCTTAGGAACAAGATGGGACATAAGTATCTAGTATCCCTGAACTCAGAATTTAATAACACATCTTTTAGGAAAGGTTGTTTTTAAATCCTGTGTTTGAGAACAGCACTTTTACAAAGTTGCTGTTCTCTTGTTTGACCTTTCTGTGTGCCTTGGCCTGTTTGTGGATTGACTGTCTGGTTTGAAAGTGAGAGGGGCTGGGGATTCCCCAGGAGGCTGGCTGAGTCCGCCATAGGCTGAATGACTGCATTTGCAACTGGAGTGGTGGGAGGAGTTAGCACCTGGGCCTTAATAGGGCTGTGCCTGCCTTCCACAATACTGGCTCCACCTCCCGCTAGGCGGCTGACAACCCTGCCCCTCACTCTGAAAGGAAAGGAGAAGCCAGGTAAACAAAGTGCTCAAGCAAAACCCAGAACTGGTTCAGACCGGGCTCAGGGCCCAATTGCACAAAGAGAACAAAGACTTTTAGCGGTATAAGTACAGGACCCCTGACAACAGAAAATTAGATCGTCCTGGAATCAAGAAGGAACCTCTGCCAAGGAGAAAGCTGGAACTGAAGAAGGAAGACTGCCCTGCTGTTGCTCTGCTGGACTGACCTGTTGCTTTGCTGCCAAGGAGAGGGGAAGGACTTTGCTATTGTGCTGTGTCCCCTGTCTTGAAGGACTCTCCAAGGGCCTGAGAAGAGCTGGCTCCCTATTCTGAAGTCCCAGGAACAAAAGGACTTCACCCCCAGCTTTCCTGAACTCTGCTGAGAGAGTTCTGTCCTTCCTAGAGTGCTTGATCCAGTTGTGGGGCCTCCGGAAGTTGTACTTGTGCTGGGAAGCTTGAAACTAAGCTTGAGAGACTTTTGCAATTGAAAAGTTATCGCATCGCTCGCTTGCGGAGCGCATCCCCGACAGTGCGAGAAGACTCCCGCCGCTACGAAGGCCGAGATCGTCCCCTCGCAGCCTTCGTTTGCCGGACGCACCAGACCGGTGCGGGAAAGTCGAACATCGCTGCGAGTATCGTCGCAGAGCCTGTCGTCGCTGGGTGAGATCGCCGCACCGCTTGCTTGCGGACCGCATCACGCCGCTGCGAGCATCGTCACAGAGCCATCGCATCGAGGAGCTGCGAGAGAGAGCATCACCGCTGGATCATGCCCCGGAGATCGTCGCAGCCCGTATGAGATCGTCGCATCGTGCCTTTGCGAGAACAAACTTCCTACGGAACCTACGCACCGGAATCCATACAAGTGGCCTTCCTCCCCATACAGACCGGATTCGTCGCAACACGCCCGCTGCTGCAGCGGGGTTGTCGCATCGCCTCCCCAGGGTCTCAGGAGCAACGCATCGCTTGTTTTCCACCGCACCAGCTTCCTTTTTTGGGAACTTTGTTGCAACTAAAAGGTACTGTGAGTAAACGTGACGCAACTGTGAACTTTTCACGCATCTGTAGAATTCTATCGAAACCTAGAGAATTCTGTCGCAAACCTTAAGAACTTTTTTGAAACCATATTCTTTAACTGTGTATGTTGGATTTTTGTCGTTTTGGTCTTGTGTAGTTTAAATTAAAATACCTTTATTTTTCTAAACTGTTGTGGAGTCAGTTTGTGGTGTTTTCACTGTGTTACTGTGAGTGTTGGTACAAATACTTTACACATTGCCTCTGGTTAGCCTAGACTGCTTGTGCCAAGCTACCTAGAGGGTGAGCAGGGGTTATCTCAGAGGGTTTCCTCCTTACCCTGACTAGAAGCAAGGGTCCCTATTTGGACAGTGGTACCTACCCCTGCAACTAAAGACCCCCAGTTCTAAAATTGTTGGTCAGCGGTGCGGATTGAACTTGTATTTGTACTAGACCCACAGTAATCGGTGTACATCACTAGTGAGTGCAGACCACTACACCACCACATACTACTGGTTTTTGATTTTTTCTATTTTTGAGTAACTCTTCAAAGCATCATGTCTATGAATGGAAAGCCACCCAGTAAGGAAGCAGAATTAGTTTGTCATTGGAGATTTGTATTCATACAAAGTTGAGCAACTTAGGAAATTCTGCCTTGAGTTTGAGAGCCCCATAAAGAGCGCCTACAGAAAGGAGGAGCTGCAGACAATCTTGAAGGCCCATTGGGAGGCACAAGAGGGAAATGATGATGTGAATGGAGAGAATGTCTTTCAAGTCGCAGATCTGCCAGTGGTCAGAGTAGGCTCAGGAGCTGGCAGTAACCATTCCAGCAGGGGCCTCACCCCAGAAGAGTTACAAGAAAATCAGAGAGTAAGAGAATATGACTTGGAAGTCTTGAAAATGAAAATGAAGCAATTAGAAATGGAAAAAGAAAGGGCAGCGGAAGACAAGAAAAATGCCCGACCCCTCTAGGAAAATAAATTGCTTTTGGCTCATAAGTTGAGCATGAGAGAACTGGATCTTAAAGCCAAGGAGGTGGATGCCAGTTCAAATGGTGGCAGCGTAGCCAGTGCATACTACCATACCATACCATTACCATAGGAGTGAGGATATTTATGCCTGGTTCACTTCGTCTGAAATTGCATTGAAGATGAATGGTGTGCCTGATCAGTATTGGGGGGCGGGTCTGTGGAAACATTTTGAGGCTTCTGGGAGGAGTTCTCTAGAGCCCTTAGGGATGGCAGGTGCCATGACCTACCCCAATATGAAGGAGGCCTTATGCCTCAGGTATGACTTTACTCCAGAGCAGTATAGGCTGCAGTTTAGAAACTCCAAGAAGAGAGAGTCTGAGACTTGGATGGAATGTGTGAATCAGTACTCACGTGCACTGGAAGGTTGGATGAAGAGCAGTAAAGTAACTGATTTTAGAAGCCAGCATTCATGACAATATCGCCTACAACCCGATGGGCCGGCTTGAGATCGTGGTACCGTGCAGGTGATTCAATGATAACAGTAATGCAGTCTGTATTTGACACAGCAAGCCGCCTACAACCCCGAAGGGCCGGCCGCGTCTCAAATCGGGGGGACGAGGTGAGGGGGAAGAGGATATCGTGGTTTACAGCCTCAGAGATCCCCGAGTAAATAGCCACCCCGGAAAGTCTCCCGCCAGGCCCCACTGAACGGGTGCTGCTGCTGTATAGGCTATAATTGTCAAAATGTTGGGAAACAAACAACACAAAAATAAAAAACCTGAAAAGAACCACCGTACCCCGATCCTCCCCTTGACCCAACTACCCCACCATCCCCCCCTCCCCAGGTCCAGGTCCGGCAATCCCCACAAGTAAGGACAAGGCCCCTCAGACTCCATCAGGTTCGGTCTGGGTCAGGCGCAGCAGGCGCAGATACCTAGGACACGTGACCTCTCTAAATTCCGTAGCCAGTAGGGAAAGAAATGGTTGCCACAATTCCGCGTATCTGTCCCCCTCCCCTGCCCCAATAAGGGAGAGCTTTTCCATACCTAGAACCGCCCACAGACGATAAAGCCACCCCTGAAAAGTGGGAGTGTGTGTTGTGCGCCAGAGAGACACAATGTTCTGCAATGCTGAACCCAATGCAATGGCAATCAACCTGCCCCTACGGGATCACAAGGGATATGTGACAGGATTGGACAAACCCAGTAGTATGTAAGAGGGAAAGCGAGGGAGTTCGGTATCAAAGTGGACGTCTACCTCATCCAACACCAATTTCCAATACTCCTTCAGATGGACACATTCCCATAATAGATGGGTCAAGGACCCCCTCATCCCACAACCTCTCCAGCATGTCACCTCCCTTTTATGGTCCATTTCGTGCAGTCTCTCAGGGGTATAGTACCAGTATGTTGCTATTTTGGTGAGCGTGTCGGTCAGTCCCATGTGATGAGCAGAGTGTCGCGCGCGGTAATAAATACTGTCCCATTCTGTGGTGCTAAGGGTGCGCCCCAACTCCCTCTCCCAGCGCGCCCTGCCCGAGTTGTACACCCGAGAGTACCGGTCTAGGAGTGTGTGGTATAGATCAGAAATGAGATGTTTATCCGAGGTTCTCGTGATCAGCCAATATTCATATGGCCGCAGCTGTCGATCAGCCCCCTCCTGCACCTGACTATGCATCGCCCAATGCCGAGCTTGGAGATACCTGAGGCGCTCTGATTCCGGCAGGTGGTATTCTTGTTTGAAAGTCTCGAATGGGATAATCCCTTCCTTGGTATACAAATGGAACAGGGATGTACAGCCCGCCGGGTGCCATCTCGCAAATGCCACCACATCCAGCCGGGAGTGAAGTCTGGGTTCTAGAGTAGGGGAGTAAGCGGAGACGGAAAGGTGGTCAGCTCAGATTGGAGTTTGGTGCAATCCCAGACCTCTAGCCCTACTCTCGTGATGTAGGAGGCGTAAAGATTGGGGGGTCGATGTTGACGGCGGAGAAAGGGCACTTTCTGGAGCGGGTGGCCCGCGACCGCCTGGTCCTGAAAGAGCCAGTGTTTATCTGACTCCCACCTGCTCCATTCCACCAATGTTCTCAATTGCACCGCCTGGTAGTAAAGCAGGAGATCTGGATGACCCAGACCCCCCTTTTCAGGAGGTAGCGTCACAAGACGTAGCTTCATTCGAGGTTTCCTGCCTTTCCATATAAATTGGGCCAGTTCTGATTGCATCTGGCGAAGCCAGCCATCTGGTGGCCGAGGGGGGATGGCGCGGAATACGTATAGGATCTGTGGTAAGACCGTCATTTTGACGGCCGCTACCCTACCCAGCCATGACATAGGGAAGTGCTACCACCTGTTCAACTCAGTACGAATGAGCCGACGTAGCCGTGCATAGTTGATCCCGACCGTGTCCGACAACGTTGCCACCAGATGAATTCCCAAATAGGGAACTGACTTCTGCGCCCAGCGGAACGGAAAGCGCCTCTGCAGGTGGGCTCGCGTATGCGGGACCAGAGAAAGGTCCAAGGATTCCGACTTGGTCATGTTCACCTTAAACCCCGACACTCTGGAGAACGCATTCAGGACCTCCACACAGGCTGGGAGGGACGTGTCCGGGGAAGACAAGGAGAGGAGGACAGGCGGGCCCGTCTGGTGTGCCCTATCAAGGCGGAGTGCGGAGCCCGCTGGCTTACCTAGAATGTGGTTAAATAGGCCTTGCGTAAAGTGGAAAAGATCTTCCATGTCGGGAGTCTGTTTCACCCCCCGGATCCTGATGTTATGCCGCCGGGAGCGGTTCTCTAAATCCTCAACGTGGGATTGAAGGTTCACCTGCTGATCATGTATACGGATGATTTCCTGCTGCAGAGCCTCTATTTCAACGTCGCGCCCCACGTCTTTGGTCTCCAAGTCAGCCACCCTTTCTCCTATGGCGTCTGTGTCGCGGCGGACCTCTCTAATCTCCTCCTGTAATTCCTTCTTCAGAGCGTGAATGTCCTCTCGCAGACCACTGAAGAGGGATTCTAGAAAAGCCTTGGTGATGGGCTCCTCGGTATTCGCCGGTACAGAGGTAGGTGAGCCAGCGGCCATCTTGTCAGCACCAGCCCGCTGACCTGTTGTGGTGGGTCTGCCCGCTTCCCCGTCGTGTTAGGGGTGAACAGGTCCTTAATGGTCCTATCTTTCCGACCTCTTACAGAGGACATATCCCACGGGGCCCGCAACCGGGCCGCCGCTGGTGTTACGCGGCGGTGTGGGCCTGGGTTTCAAGCACGTGGGAGGGACCGGTTCCCAACCTGAAAGCGTGGGGCCGCTGAATCCACAAAGAACCCCTCTGTGAGGCCCACTGGTGTTCCTCCAGTCACCACGCTGGTGGCAGGCAGGCGTCCATCCCACCTCCACTCATGCAGCAGAGCCATCACCGCTTCTTCGGGAAACGCACCGCTGCCCCCCGATCGTCGCTCCAGCCACCAGTCCCGATGTAGGCCGCACCTTCCTGGGGAACGCACCACTGCCGGCCTCTGCTCGCTATCCCGGGGACCAAACACGTTCCCTTAAGGTGCCTCATGGAGGACGACCTTTTGCTCTGTTATGCCCCGGACGTGCTGTCCAAAATGGCGGCCGCCAACGCACAGTAACTGTGGCTGCCCCGGACCCACCAATCAGGCCCTGGCACCCGTAACAGACCCCCCCACCTCCAGGTGGGTGTCCCATCCATGACCTCCAATGTCCAGCGGAGAGGGGCAGCAGCGCGCCGCAGTGCCTCGCTGGCTCACCAAGTCTCGTAGCCGCTCAAACACTCACCGGGTGATCCCCTCGTCTGCAGTCCGCTCCTCACCTCAGGTCGGGGTCCCCTGTAGCCGATGTCTGGACAGCGGGCAGTTGGCGCCCTGCTGGCGGGCCCCCCGCACAAGGCGCACCACCTCCGTCACGTGCCCGCCCCAGCAGTGGCCACCTCCGCTGCGGCCGATCCCAAGTGGCGGCGGCAGGTCCGCAGTAGCCCCCGGGCGACACCACCCCGGGGGCCTCATGCAAAGACCGCATGGGCCGGACCCACCACCTACTCACCGGCTCTTGCATAGCAAGGCCCCACCCGAGGTGCTCTCAGGCCGGGGCGCGCTCTGCCGTCAACCTCGGCCACGCCTCCTAGTCTTCTTTCTCCGCTAGGCCAAACCAGGCCGCTCCCGGTCCGAACCTCTCTGAGGCGGCTCCAGGAGCCGCGGACGGTCCGCAAAGCTCCTCACCGGGACCAAGCCTGTCAGGGCTTCAAGTGCTCTCCGGGGGGACCCAAATACGGGGGATGAGGTGCTATAGAAAGCGATGTGCTAGCGCCTGGCGGCAGGAGCTCCGAGAAGCACGTCCACTCACACCGCCATCTTGGCCACGCCCCCCAAGTAACTGATTTGAAGGGGTCATTGCATTTAATCAGTTGGGAGCACTTGAGTAGTCTTTGTGTTCCAGAGCTGCGCCAGCATCTTTTAGACAGCAAGCTGACAGACCCCATTGAGCTTGCTAAGGAGGCGGACCGCTGGACCAGTACCAGGGTCCACAGAGGAATTGTGGGTACCACAGCCAAAAGTGGGCAGGGTCCCCAGCAGAAGAGTGGGGGGGACAAGGGTAACCAAAAGGAGTTCTCACAAGGGCCCCAAAATAGTTCCCAGGGAAAGGAATCCCAACCCCCCAAACCTAGACAGCCATGGCCCTCTAAGGACAGGCGGGACAATAGAGACAGAAGAGATAACCAAGGTCCCTCTACCTGCTATCACTGCAATGAGGTGGGCCACATTGCTCCAAAATGTCCCAAGAAGAAGCAAGCACCCACTGGTGCTCCCGCCCCAGCGTTAGCAAGTGTAGCTTTGGGAGAGGATTTGGTTTCTAGTGAATGGGGGGAGCTAGCAGTTATGACCCTTGTCTCTCTAGGAGACCAAGAGATGGTCCAGGAAACCTTACTGCCCTCTAACACTAAGAAGTATGGGCAGAAGCTGACCATCAATGGGAAGGAGGTAGAGGTTCTGAGAGACACAGGAGCCAGCGTGACATCCATGAGGTGTCAGTGGGTGTCTGACGATCAAATCATCCCTGATGTACTCCGCCCTGTAGTGGCAGCTGACAGCTCAGTGCGCCTCTGCAAGCTGGCGCGTGTTCCCTTCGAATGGGGGGGAGTCTCTGGTCTTTTGGAAGTAGTTGTCAGTGATGCCTTGCCTGTAGACTGTCTGTTAGGTAACGACCTGGAGAGTTCTCCATGGAAGGATGTAGAACACAGAACTCATTTGGAGATGTTGGGTTTGCCTGCGTGGATCTGTGTGACCACGCGTGCTATGGCAGCCAGTAGGAGTGACTCAGCAGAACTGGAGCCTGAAACAGTGGCCCAGACGCCTGCCAGGAGAGGAAGAGGCAAGGGGCGCGGGAAACCTGCTTCAGCAGTTCCCACGGTCCAGGAAGGAGCAGAACCTGAGGGGGATGCCCTGGAACCTACAGGGGAACAGGTGGCCGAACTGGGCGACGTGCCTGAGCTGACCCATTGGCAGCAGGAAGGTGGTCCCTCCAGGGAGGAATTCTGCCAGGCGCAGAAAGAATGCCCTACCCTCATTGGTCTGCCTCAACAGGCTGTACATCAGGCGGCAGGTGGAGCGTCCAGAGATCACTTTCTCTACTGGGAAGATGACTTATTATATAGTGAGCCTAAGTTTGCTGAGCCAGGTGCAGCCCATGTGCTGGTGGTACCCGAGCGCTTCAGAAACTTCCTAATGGGTCTGGCTCATGACGTGCCTCTTGCAGGACATCTGGGGCAAGACAAGACCCTAAACAGGCTTGTCACCCACTTCCACTGGCCCCAGATGAGGAAGCACGTCGGTTCCTTTTGTAGGTCTTGCCAAACCTGTCAAGCCAGTGGCAAGACTGGAATGAAGTTGAAGGCACACCTCCAACCCTTTCCAGTGGTGAGCACCCCTTTCGAGCTGGGTGGGCATAGACATAGTAGGGCCCCTGGACCCCAAGACAGCCTTAGGCAACAGGTTCATCCTGGTCTTGGTGGACCATGCCACCCGGTACCCGGAAGCAGTCCCTCTCAGGACAATCACAGCACCCGTGGTGGGCCGTGCATTGATGGGGATCTTTTCCCGTGTGGGGTTCCCCAGAGAGGTGCTCTCCGACCGGAGTACCAACTTCATCTCTAAGAACATGAAGTCTCTGTGGGAGGAGTGTGGGGTAACGTATAAGTTCACCACTCCTTACCACCCTCAAGGAAATGGGTTGGTTGAAAGGTTCAGTCAGACCCTAAAAGGTATGATGATGGGCCTAGCGGGGCCCATGAGACGGAAGTGGGACGTCTTGTTACCATGCCTGTTGTTTGCCTACAGGGAGGTGCCTCAGAAGTCCTTAGGGTTCAGTCCCTTTGAACTCCTGTATGGCCACCCTGTTAGAGGACCTCTCTCCCTGGTGAAGGAGGGTTGGGAAAAGTCCCGTGGAAAAAAAAACCAGGATGTGTTCAGCTATGTGCTGGCCATCCGCAACCAGACACAACGCTTCAGGAAGCTCGCTCAGGCGAACCTGGAAGCAAGCCAGGAAGAAATGAAAAGATGGTACGACCAGAATACCACTACGGTCGAATTTCAACCTGGGCAGAAAGTGTGGGTGATGGCGCCAGTGGGGCCTTGTGCGCTCCAAGACAAGTGGACTGGACCATATGAGGTAGTGGAAAAGAAAAGTGAGGTAACCTACCTGGTTAACCTGAGGACTCCCAGGCAGCCCCTGAGAGTCTTGCACGTGAACCGCCTCAAACCACACTTTGAAAGGTCTGAAGTGACAATGCTCATGGCTACAGATGCAGGAAGGGAAGAGGATAGTGATCCTCTCCCTGACCTCCTGGCAGTTAAGGAGCAAGATGGGTCAGTGGATGGTGTGGTCCTCTCGCCCACCCTGACCCCAGACAAGCAGAGGGACTGTCGCCAAGTGCTGGGTCAGTTCTCCTCCCTGTTCTTCCTAACCCCAGGTGTCACCAACTGGTGCGTCCATGATGTGGACACTGGAGACAGTCTGCCTGTGAAACACAAATTTTACAGGGTAGCTGACAAGGTCAGGGCCAGCATCAAGGAAGAGGTTTCCAAGATGTTGGCGCTAGGGGTGATTGAGCCCAGTGGGCTAGCCCAGTGGTCTTGGTACCAAAAGCTGCTGCGCCCGGCGCCACTCCAGAACTCAGGTTTTGGTGGACTACTGTGGGCTCAATGCGGTCACCAAGACTGACGCACACCCCATCCCCAGAGCTGATGAGCTCGTGGATCGGTTGGGAGCTGCCCAGTACTTCAGTACATTTGATTTGACTTCTGGGTACTGGCAGATTGCCTTAACTGATGAGGCCAAAGAGAGGTCAGCATTTTCAACGCCAGAGGGGCACTTCCAGTTCAGAGTCATGCCCTTTGGGTTGAAGAATGCCCCTGCCACGTTCCAGAGACTGGTTAACCAGGTACTGTCCGGGCTGGAGGAATTCAGCGCCGCATACCTGAATGACATTGCTGTGTTCAGCTCCACGTGGGAGGAACACTTGCAACACCTCTGTGAAGTGTTGAAGGCTCTGCAAAGGGCAGGCCTCACTATCAAGGCCAGCAAGTGCCAGATAGGGCAGGGATCTGTGGTGTATTTGGGACACCAGGTGGGGAGCGGCCAGGGGGCGCCCCTACAGGCAAAGATTGATACCATTCTGGCTTGGGAGCCCCCCAAGACCCAGACAGAGGTGAGAGCCTTCTTAGGACTCACCGGGTATTACAGACGGTTTGTCAAGGGATAAGGCATCATTGTCGCCCCATTGACAGAACTCACTTCTAGGAAGTTGCCCAATAGAGTGGACTGGACTGAAGCCCGCCAGACTGCTTTTGAAACCCTGAAAAATGCCATGTGCACAGCACCGGTGCTCAAGGCACCTGACTTTTCCGGTGAGTTCATAGTACAGACAGACGCTTCAGAGAATGGTGTGGGAGCAGTACTCTCACAAGTCACTGAGGAGAATGGAGACTAGCCCTTGGCTTTCATTAGTAAGAGCCTACTCCCCAGGGAACGGCGGTGGAGTGCGATTGAAAGGGAAGCTTTTGCTGTGGTCTGGGATCTGAAGAAGCTGAGGCCCTACCTGTTTGGGACTCACTTCCGAGTTCAGACCGACCACAGGCCCCTCAGATGGATAATGCAAATGAGGGGTGAGAACCCAAAACTATTGAGGTGGTCCATCTCCCTACAGGGAATGGACTTTACGGTATAACACCCGCCCTGGTACAGAGCACGCCAATGCTGATGGTCTGTCCAGATTTTTCCGCCTTAGTGAAGAGGGTGGGTAGTTCTACCCACTTTCAGCTGGAGGGGACACGTGTTAGACCTGGTATCTTTGGCGTGGTTTCCCCCTATCTTTTTGCCTCTACCTCCTGTATTTTTGATGCTGTGCTGGATTTCGTTTTCATGGTTTAGATGCTTTGTACACTCTGCCACTGCTGATCAGTGCCAGAGTGTAAGTGCTCCCTATGTAAATTTTTATTCTGATTGGATATACATGTTTGGCATATTTGTATCACCATGAGTCCCTAGTAAAGTACACTGGGTGTGCCAGGGCTGGTGATGACAAATGCTACTAGTGGGCCTGCAGCACTGATTGTGCCACCCACATGAGTAGCCCTAAAATGATGTCTCGGGCCTGCCACTGCAGCGCCGGTGTGCAGTTTAGAAACTGCCATGTCCTCCTGGTCAGTGTCCCCACTGACCAGGCCTAACCCTTCCCTTTTTGTGCACATCAATCACACCTATGGAAGGCCCAAGGTATCCCCCTGGGCAGGGTGCAGTGTATGTAAAAGGTAGAGCATGTACTAGTGCAGGTGACATGCTCTGATAGTGAATGGCAGCCATTTTCGTTTTTCACTATTGTAAGGCTATCTTGCTCCATAGATTAACATGGGAGATGCTGGCTACAGTGGCTTCCAGCATTTCTTCTCATAGGAACAAGATGGGACATAAGTATCTAGTATCCCTGAACTTAGAATTTAATAACACATCTTTTAGGAAAGGTTGTTTTTAAATCCTGTGTTTGAGAACAGCACTTTTGCAAAGTTGCTGTTCTCTTGTCTGACCTTTCTGTGTGCCTTGGCCTGTTTGTGGATTGACTGTCTGGTTTGAAAGTGACAGGGGCTGGGGATTCCCCAGGAGGCTGGCTGAGTCAGCCCTAGGCTGAATGACTGCATTTGCAACTGGAGTGATAGGAGGAGTTAGCACCTGGGCCTGAATAGGGCTGTGCCTGCCTTCCACAATGCTGGCTCCACCTCCCGCTGGGCGGCTGACAACCCTGCCCCTCACTCTGAAAGGAAAGGAGAAGCCAGGTAAACAAAGTGCTCAAGCAAAACCCAGAACTGGTTCAGACCGGGCTCAGGGCCCAATTGCACAAAGAGAACAAAGACTTTTAGCGGTATAAGTACAGGACCCCTGACAACAGAAAATTAGATCGTCCTGGAATCAAGAAGGAACCTCTGCCAAGGAGAAAGCTGGAACTGAAGAAGGAAGACTGTCCTGCTGTTGCTATGCTGGACTGACCTGTTGCTTTGCTGCCAAGGAGAGGGGAAGGACTTTGCTATTGTGCTGTGTCCCCTGTCTTGAAGGAATCTCCAAGGGCCTGAGAAGAGCTGGCTCCATGTTCTGAAGTCCCAGGAACAAAAGGACTTCACACCCAGCTTCCCTGAACTCTGCTGAGAGAGTTCTGTCCTTCCTAGAGTGCGTGATCCAGTTGTGGGGCCTCTGGAAGTTGTACCTGTGCTAGGAAGCTTAAAACTAAGCTTGAGAGACTTTTGCAATTGAAAAGTTATCGCATCTCTTGCTTGCAGAGCGCATCCCCGACAGTGCGAGAAGACTCCCGCCGCTACGATGGCCGAGATCGTCGCAGCGCCTGACGCTGCTGCCAGAGCTGTCGCATCCTTCGTTTGCGGGACGCACCAGACCGGTGCGGGAAAGTCGAACATCACTGCGAGTGTCGTCGCAGAGCCTGTCGTCGCTGGGTGAGATCGCCACATGCTTGCTTGCGGACAGCATCACGTCGCTGCGAGCATCGTCGCAGAGCCATCGCATCGAGGAGCTGTGAGAGAGAGGATCACCGCTGGATCGCGCATCGTCGCCCCGGAGATCGTCGCAGCCCCTACGAGATCGTCGCATCGTGCCTTTGCGAGAACAAACTTCCTACGGAACCTACGCACCGGAATCCATACAAGTGGCCTTCCTCCCCGTACAGACCGGATTCGTCGCAACACGCCCGCTGCTGCAGCGGGGTTGTCGCATTGCCTCCCCAGGGTCTCAGGAGCAACGCATCGCTTGTTTTCCACCGCACCAGCTTCTGCTTTTGGGAACTTTGTTGCAACTAAAAGGTACTGTGAGTAAACGTGACGCAACTGTGAACTTTTCACGCATCTGTAGAATTCTATCGCAACCTAGAAAATTCTTTCGCAAACCTTAAGAACTCTTTTGAAACCATATTCTTGAACTGTGTATGTTGGATTCTTGTTGTTTTGGTCTTGTGTAGTTTAGATTAAAATACCTTTATTTTTCTAAACTGTTGTGGAGTCAGTTTGTGGTGTTTTCACTGTGTTACTGTGAGTGTTGGTACAAATACTTTACACATTGCCTCTGGTTAGCCTAGACTGCTCGTGCCAAGCCACCTAAAGGGTGAGCAGGGGTTATCTCAGAGTGTTTCCTCCTTACCCTGACTAGAAGCAAGGGTCCCTATTTGGACAGTGGTACCTACCCCTGCCAACTAGAGACCCCCATTTCTAACAGTTTGTTTCTAAAGAACGGAAGCATGGGGTGCAGCTTTCTATACGCACTTGGATGTTGGCAGAGCGCTCAAGATTTCCAGGTCCATCTGTGAGTAGCTCAGCCAGTCTAGTTTTTTTCCTTTAAATTCCAGGATTTGTAGTCTATCTGGTCTCATTGTAAAATCAGAACCAAAACCCCTAGAATACATATAAAAATACCTGGACTTGATGAGCTACTCACACGTGCACATGGGAAACTTGAGAGCTCTGTGTGGGGAATGCTGGAACATGAGCTAAATTGTCTCTTCTTGGCAAGACATAACAATTGTCTCGTGCTTGAACAGATATGCCCTCAGCCTTGATAGAGGGGTGGTGTGGTCTGAATTCTATATATGGGATGAACCTTTTTATACCACAACTGTATTTTGATTGCTAGAATTCACTCTAAAAACAACCATTGTCTTGTTCCTTGATTTGGTGTCCTGATAAAAGCTTGATTGAACGATGGCGTTCACCTTTTTCCACTTATGCAGACTCTTTGAGGGAGATTTACTAAGATTTTGTGCTGTGTTTGTGTCACAAAAGTGCCGCAAAATGGCGCAAAATCTTTTTTTTAAATTTACTTTCCAGCTGGAAATACCATGAAAGTAATGCGAAGCAGCGCATAGCGCTGCTTTGCATTAATTTGAACCATTGGGGAGTACCAAGGGCGGTGCATGGGCATACCCAGGGCTTTAAGTGGGAGGAAAAACCTGGGGAGGTCTCTCAAAGGGGCGTGGCTGATGTAATTAAGGGTGTAGTTTGGAAACGCTCAAGCTAAAAATCTGTGCTTAGCATAGTGTGCCATCCGACTTGTATGGTATGTTGCTGTTTCTGTCATTGCATCCAGATATATGATACAACAAGTAACATCATACCTACAAGTCAGGACTAATGGCTTTGTCAATGGTTGTTAGTTGCATAAGATAAATAAGCAGCACTATGGCTTGATATAATATTGAAAAAGCTTCCACTTAAAACCCTGGTTACACCACAACAATGTTGCTACTTCTGGGTTTCAAAAAAAGAAGGGAAATCCAGAAGGAAAATTACTCTCCTTAAAGGATTTTCCTTCCCCTTCAACGCTCACCTGGCATGACGTCATGCTGTAACTTCTCCACTAGTGAGAAGTGAGCAGTGTGAGCTGGCACATCGATGTGCCTGCTGTCATTGCAGTCGGTAAAAACACAGACTGCCTGTGCCAGGGCACAGAACAGATCCCAATATAGACCCTTTTCGAGGCCCCGTTTAAAAAATACTGCTGGTGCTCACCACCGGTGAGACCCGGCCCACTTAAAGTCCTAGGCGTACCCATGCACTCACCCAAGGTTTCTCACGCTAAACCTAATTTACTAAACACAGTAGATTGGGTTTAGCGTGAGAAAACGGCGCCCTTTTAAACAAGGCGCAAGGAAGGATAAATGTTTTCATTTCTGCTTCCTTTTCAGACTTTGCATGCGTGCTGCACTGTGCAGCACGCATACAACGTGGGAAAAGCTTTCCCTCGTGTCTAGGCATAGAATTGTGTACAGGAAGGGAATCCTTCCTGTACAAACCCTATGCTGGACTCACACACACCCACTAGCTTTATGGCGCCAAGGTGTGTGGGTGGTGCACAGCAGCTGTAATCAGCACCAGTGCAAGGGAAAGGGGTTGAGAGAGCCATATCTTTGAAAATATGCCGCTTTCCTGCTCCAGCCCTGTCCTCGAATAAGTTAAGCATTACCTGACCATGGTAAAGAGTGCACAACCATGCTGACTTGATGATATAGTGCCTCAGGTGAAGCATGACCAAGCTGACTGCCACGAAGTCGGACATTTAGGTGAAAGAGTTGGAAGAGACGGGAGACTACTTGCAGAACCCTAAGTGGAGGAAACTGTGCACCCCCTTAATAGTTTATGGCAAAAGTTAATTATATTTCCTTGTGGTAAGGTAAGTGGGAGAATGATTCACAATCATTTTTTTTGCTGACAACCAGCAAGATGAATGGAAGACAATGATACTGTTAGACCTGGCATCATTGGCGCAGGTCTCCCTTCCTCTTTTCGCTTCCTATCTTTTATGTTTGCTGGATTTAGATGCTCTGGGTGCTATTCCACTGCTAATCAGTGCCACAGCGCGAATGCTCCCTGTGTAAAGATGACAGTATGATTTGGGATAACCATAATTGGCTTGTTTGGTTTACCTGTCAGCCCTAGTATAGGTGCACTGTGTGTGCCCAGGGCAGGTAGACCAAATACTGCTAGTGGGCCTGCAGCGCTGATTTGCGCTACCCATTGAAGCAGCTTTTAAAGGTAAAGGTATGCGTTGTAAAAGTGTGTGTTGTAACGTCATACATCCCTTTTAAAGTATGTCTGTGTAGCATGATCTAACAGCAAGTTACCCTCCATTTCACTGTTTACTATTGTGAGGCTATCAGTTCTCATTGGCCAGAAAGGGCGGGCTGAGTATTACATTCCATAATCCTAACTGCCCCTAGGAACCTGATAGGAAATTTGAATTTGATATGTTTAAGCTCAGGACATTAAGATACATCTTTTTAGTGAGGATCATTTGCATATGCCGTGTTCGAAAATTCCTCTTCTAAAAACGAGGTATTTTCTTTCCTAAGCTTTCCTGTAGGCTTTGCTAGTATGTGTATTGGACGTGTGGTTTTGGAGCAGCAGGGCCAGCTGGGTCAGACCTGGCTGGTAAGAGAGATCGGCATTCAGAGTATGGGGAGGGGTGACTCTTTGATCTGAGCAGGGCCGTGCCTGGCAAGGTGAATGATGGCTCCACCTCCCACTGGGCGTCTGTTAGCAGATCCCCAGATTCTCAAAGGGCAGGACGTTGCCTCGTAAACCAAGTGCTCCCTGAATCCACTGAACTGGTACTGGCTGGATTAAATGATTTGTGACTTTAGAGAACAAAGACTTTTTAGGTATAAAACGCTGTGCTGAAACCTTTTTCAAGTGTGCTCATTCTGGATGTCAAGACAAAACTCTGTCTGAGTGAACAGAGGAAAGGACTTTGAAACTTTCACCAAGCTTGCTGAAGAAATTACCCGAGGGCCTGAATTGAGAGCGCCTCCTGCTGAAGCGTCAGGTTCATTAGATTTCACCCCGTCAGCTGCCTGAATACATGTGCGAGGGATTCTACTTGCAGGTAAGGCCTCCGTCGAGTAATCCGGAGCCTCTAGTCTACTGTGAGGAATGCAGACTGGTAACCCTTGTTAACTCTGTGTAGGATTCCGCAGCTAAGAGAGAGCTGCCGCCGCTGAGAGCCTGCCTTAATTTGAACCTTCGCTGTATCTGTGTGGGCCACTGTAGTTAAGAGAGAGTTGTAGCCGCTGAGTGCCCGCCGTTTTGCCAGCCTGGTCGAGATCACCATTTGTCACTGCAGCTAAGAGAGAGAGCTGCTGCCACTGAGTGCCCGCACCTTTGCCAACTTCGCATCATTGTGATTTGTCCTGGTGGCCACCGCAGCTAAGAGAGAGCTGCTGCCGCTGAGTGCCTGCATCTTTGCCAACTTTGCATCATCATGATTTGTCCTGTGGGCTGCCGCAGCTAAGAGAGAGCTGATGCCGCTGAGTGCCTGCACATTTGCCAACGTTGTATCATCCTGAGTCGTCCTGTGGGCCGCCGCAGCTAAGAGAAAGCTGCTGCCGCTATGAGCCCACCACGGAGCAGCACGACGAGAGTCATCGCCACCGCCAGCCCAGGCCGCCGCAGCTGCGTGCTGCTGCCGCTGAGAGCCTGCCTGTCCCCGAGTGCCCGAATCATTGTGGGTGCACGTTGCGGACCACTGCGGTCAAGACTTGTGGTCGCTGGGAGTCCGCCTGTCACTGTCTCCACTTCTTCGAGAAGCTGTTTGCTGTGTCCCCATACAACAGCAGGTATCTGGTGCACAACGGGTCGCGTAGACCCATGCCTTGAACTCAGTCAGTGCCACTTTCTGGTGAATACATTATTGCCTTTTTAAGTCCATTCTGATTTATGTGCATTGTGGCTTGTTAAAATGCTTTGAGAGTCTTGTGTTAAACCTTAAAAAAAGATACTATTTTTCTACACCTACTTGAGTTGTGTCCTAGTGTGGTGTATTTACTGCCTTATTGTGCATGGTCATAAATGCTTCACACACTGCCTCTGAGATAGGCCTAACTGCTCATGATACGTTACCACAGGGTTGAGCAGGGGTTATCAAAGGGGGTAGCCGGCTTGCCCTGACTTAGGAAGAAGGTACCCTATTTGGACACTGGAGCCAGCCATTGCCAACTAGAGACCCCCATTTCTAACTTCCCCATTTCTAACAGATACCTTCTAGGCTGCATACGATTATTGCTTTCCACCTGCGCCTCCATATTCTCAAGGCTATATCTTCAGAATAATAAATTCTTGAATTTTTTGTCACGTCTCCTCTTTCATAAATGAACACTCTGGCGAAAGGCGATGATATTTATTATTTATTTAGGAATTCCTAGCAATTTATGGACATATAAATTGCCTAAAGCAACCTTATCGATTGAGCTCTGTTGTGGTTCTTTGACAAATTGGCTCAGAAAGTAGCACTGGCCACCAATCCTCAGGAGAAGGCACTCAGATCAGATTGAAGGGGATAAAACAAATCTTTCTGAAGCGAATGAGCAACACATTAGTACACTGATGATGCATCATGACAGAGAGAAGAACCAGCCTGAAAATACCATGGAAATCACAAGCATAGATGGCCAATTTACGAAAAAGGTAAAAGACAATGTTCCAACGGATAATGTCAATACTCGGCTTAAAGGATAAGATGTAGGCTATATATATAAAGAGACAGAGGCCACATAATTTGGAACTAAATTAAAATAAAATTACCTCTTCTAGATAATCACCAATAGCAGGCACCTAAGGAATTAACAGAAACATTACAAACAGACGATGAGACAGAAAGAGCCTCTGGGTTCAAAATCTTTAGAAAAGCGTAAGTTTTACAGTAACCCTACCTCACACCTCAACATCATTTAGGGGTATTACATTTACTTCAGTAGATTCAGTTATTAACCGGTCATTAATGTAATCACAACTGTAAGATTTTGTCACGTCCACTGAATTTCCAAAACTTAAAAGCAGGTGTTCAATGTCACCTTTGATACCATTGGCATTTCCCTTACACTAAATTGATTGCCTAAATTATCAATAACTTTCTGGGTGTCACTGGAAGAAACTAAGAACAACATATGATGAGCAGTTGTGTGATGTGTCCCTAAAATAATGTAACAGTAATTACTTTGTTGTACAAAGTCAGGGTGTGACACATTGTTTGCATGTATTACTTTTTTCGGATGTTCTTCAGGAAATAAAATATCTGAGATGTTTTCTATGGCAAACATTGATTAATTCCCTTGGCACATGTTACAATATGCTAATGGCATTGACTGACCTTGGTGACCATGTAAAAGTATACCGGTGGGCCAATGTTGCATATTGCATCAGAACCTATTTTGCAATCTTCACATATGAAATGTATGTTAAAGTATATGTTGAAAGGTGGATGGATGATATTTTGTCTGACTAACACATGACCTGTGCGCATTTTTGCAGATACATGACAGCATGTTTGCCACCTTAGGGATTGACTATGGTGCACATGCTCAATGTTCCAACAGTGAGCATTCTCAGTCGCAAGTGCTCCCACTTTGTCTTATTGTCCAACACTTGTTAAGTCAGCAGATAGACAGCTAGATTAAACAAGCACCAGCTAGCAGGGAAACCCAGTCAGACATCAGGTAAGCTCGGTGTAGCGGCGGGACTAGGAAAAGGCAGGAGTCGTGTTTTTGTTATGCCAGTATTTATTCGCTCATACGAGGAATCGGTACAAGTCTTTCGGGCCGCTCTTCTGCGGGGAGACCTGCTCCGCTCTCCTCGGGTCTTCCGGAGTACTCCCTCCTCCTTCCTGCGGACGGGGCTCCTCCTTCTGCGGGGCTCCGGAGGCTCCGTGCTGTCCACCCTCGCCGGCACCGAAAAGGGGAAACAGAAGAGAGGCGGGTATCAGAAAGACAGGAATGACTATTCAATGTTTCACAGGGGAGGGACCGTGGGGAAACACCCAGTGCTGTTACACCCGTCGGGGACACAACCTTAAGGCAATATGGAGGGGATGTGCTTGTGTAGGTAACCCGGGTTCGTACCAGCGGACTTATCACTAACTAAGTAAGGCGCCGTGCTCTCTTTTTAAACCAACCCAGGAAGCGGTCACGCACCTCTGCTAGCCGTACCCCTCCTGGCGTACGGCTGGGCGGATCGTGGTGTTGGCCTCCGGGCGTGTCCTTCTCGTCCTCTGCTCTCCCGTCTGGTTCTCCCGTCGTCTCTTGGCTGTCCGAGGGTAACCCAGCGTTCAGATATCCTCTCTGGTCCGGGGTCGGTGTTTCCTCCTCCTCCGCTAGGCTGACTTCGCTGATCCACCGTACGCTGTCGCTCCACTCCTTCCTCCCGTCTCCTCGTCCTCCACTTCTCCGCTCGTCCTCGCTGCTTCCCGCCACTCCGCTCTCCTTCTCACTGACCACTCCTCCGGTGTAGTAACACACCTGGTGCTTCTCGGATTCGCCTTTTATCCGAAGTTCTGGCTCCTCCTCCATCAAACCTTCGGTCCAGTTAAAGGGCCCGTCTTCTTCTTCGTCACAACTGAATCTTTCGTGTCCAGTCCATGTTGCGGAATGCGGGGGCTGTGGAGAGAAGAGGGGAGGGTCACACAAGGTCAGTTCGCACCCTAGTGCGGGGCGCGCATGGGGGTCCCGGTTACACTCGGGAAGCTATTTATCTATTTATCTAGCTATTGAGCAGGCAACTACCACCACATACGCTAAGCAGGTGGGCAGACCAGCCTGTGCCAACTTGGATGGCACCCAGAAACAACACAATATGCCTCCCAGACTAAAGGCCAGATGTGCGACTATTTTTGCATGCGCAAAAAGGTTTGCGAACCCTTTGCACATGCAAAAACAGCATGGGGAATGTACAAACCCTATTTTGCGACTCACAATCTTTTGCACTACGCAAAATAGGGCTTTGCGACTTGCTATTAGGAAGGGGCGTTGTCTTCCTAATAGCGAGCGCAACCGTATGTAAGAATGTTTTGCGTCTTTAATTGCGGGCTCAAACATTCGCAAATTACCGAGGGTCGTAATGGGTCGGAAAAGGGAAGGGGTCCCCAGGGGACCCCTTCCCCTTTGCAAACGTCATACCCTTAAAAAATTAAACAAAAACGTTTCATTTTTTTTAAATGCATCCCGTTTTCCTTTAGGGAAAACAGGCTGCATTAAAAAAAACTGCTTTATTTAAAAGCAGTCCCAGACATGGTGGTCTGCTGAGCCCAGCAGGCCACCACACCTGCCATTCCCAATGGGGTCGCAAATTGCGAGAGGCTCATTAATAGTCATGAGCCTCTCCATTTGCGACCCCATTGGGAATCGCTAACAGTGTGCCCAACCTGCAGAACTGAAGAGGTAGAAAAATAATAACCTATTAATTTATAGAATACTAGGCATGCAACATAAGATGGTATTTAAAAAGGTAACTCGGTGATGTGTGCACTCTGCTTGGTACATTGAGTGATATGAGTGACAGGAATCAATCAAGAATCCTATAGTAGCAAGGGATCTTCCTTCGCAACAACACTATCGGCCAGAAAAAAATTCTTGAGTCATAAACCTGCTTGTGTCCATATTTCTCCAGTGAGAGCAGGAACATGTATTCAATCGGGCTCTATGAATGGAATGTAGAATGGAAGAATTCATGTCCAGGCATGCTGGGAAAAGTATAATTGTCCCAGAAATGAACTCCACAGGGTGAACTTCACTCTGCTGCACATTCTTACTGTTCTACATACACTGTTGGTAGTGTAATTCTGCAAAAGGCACATTTTAAGATGTCCTGCTGTAAAAGCTACACCACCACTATGTAGCTCACTGACATAGAGTGTTTCTGGAAATGGCATTGGTTATGAAACCTTGAATTGTGTGGTTACCCTGGCACCATAATTAAAACACTCCAAGCCCACTGATTGACTTCTTTCACTAACAGAGACTGCAGCACCAGTTCCATCAGCAGACATAACTCCATCACTGTTAGAAGGTAGTTCTGACACTATGGGTCGCCCGGATTTTACGCTTTTTTCTCACCTAATTGTTGAGCTTTTACTGTGGGGGAGCCTCATAAATTGGGACTCACCCACAGTGAATGCATAATGAAAGAGACTGCATTGGGATCTTACTGGTGTCCCCCTGGCTTGACCAGGCCGCTGCGAGCAGCTGGAGTAAATGACACTGGGCTGGGGACATGCAGACACATGTACATGTGTGTGCACACGTGTACAGGCTTCGCAGGGGAGATTCCTGACGTGCGCAGTCCAGGAGCAGCTACAAAGTGAATGGTGTGGCAGGACGTATGCAGAATTGGGTGGTGACATGGAATGGGCTTTATACAGGGAGAAGAAAGATGCCAGGGAAAGTCAGTGTGCTTTACAGTGTGTATTCCACTATTCTCGTATGGGGATAGGGAGCACATTGGATAGCTTTACTTTCCTAAGGCCTATAAATTCCAGACACGCACTAAAGTCCACTGTAACAGGTGTGAGAAGACGTATTCTGCAGAGTCAAAAGTCATATTTGTACTGCTTTTGGGTCATCCAGAAATGTTATATTTCTTTTGAGTTAGCTCATAACCAGGGCCTAGCTGGGGCCTAACTCTGCCAGGCTGATTAATGACCTTCCTCTCCATGCCGTGGCCTCAGAGGCCCAGCCCAGCACAACAAGCCCAGGAGGAGAGCCAGGCCAAAGGCTGGCACAGGGAGCCAGTGAAGACAGCTCCCTGCTGAACCCTACCTCTTGGAGACAAAGAGGGCAAAGGAGAGTGCTCCCAGTCAATGGGGTTACTGCAAAAACAACAATGATGGACAGAATGTGGATCAATGTCACACATTCACCCCAGTCAAAAGATCTGGGCCCAAATCCATCGTTTTTCCACTCCACACCACCCTGGGTTAGACAATGGCGATATGCAAATCAGCGCTGACCCTGTGCCCCATGGGAACAGTCCAGTCCGAACTACAAAAGCCATGTCCTTCCCAGAACGGAAACAAGCATCCGAGGACCGGCCCGGTTTCGAGGTAACACCTCTCATCAGCCCGGCTAGCTTGCTTCCAGTGGTGTGGAGTGCCTGGGACTCACGTCTGAGCATCCCCAGTACACTTAGAGCGGTTACTGCAAAAACAACAATGATGGACAGAATGTGGATCAATGTCACACATTTACCCCAGTCAAAAGATCTGGGCCCAAATCCATCGTTTTTCCACTCCACACCACCCTGGGTTAGACAATGGCGATATGAAAATCAGCGCTGACCCTGTGCCCCATGGGAACAGTCCAGTCCGAACTACAAAAGCCATGTCCTTCCCAGAACGGAAACAAGCATCCGAGGACCGGCCCGGTTTCGAGGTAACACCTCTCATCAGCCCGGCTAGCTTGCTTCCAGTGGTGTGGAGTGCCTGGGACTCACGTCTGAGCATCCCCGGTACACTTAGAGCGGTTACTGCAAAAACAACAATGATGGACAGAATGTGGATCAATGTCACACATTCACCCCAGTCAAAAGATCTGGGCCCAAATCCATCGTTTTTCCACTCCACACCACCCTGGGTTAGACAATGGCGATATGCAAATCAGCGCTGACCCTGTGCCCCATGGGAACAGTCCAGTCCGAACTACAAAAGCCATGTCCTTCCCAGAACGGAAACAAGCATCCGAGGACCGGCCCGGTTTCGAGGTAACACCTCTCATCAGCCCGGCTAGCTTGCTTCCAGTGGTGTGGAGTGCCTGGGACTCACGTCTAAGCATCCCCAGTACACTTAGAGCGGTTACTGCAAAAACAACAATGATGGACAGAAACCGGTCCAGGGAAGACATGGCTTGGCAGTTCGGGCTGGACTGTTCCCATGAGGCACAGGGTCAAGACTGATTTGCATATGGCCATGTCTGAACTGGGGTGGCTTGGTGAGCAAAATAACGATGGATTAAACCCAGATCTGTGACTGGGGGTGAATGTCTTGCCATTGTGCAACATTCCATCCATCATCTTGTGTGTTTTGCTGTTCACCCTATGTGGGAAGGGTATGCCCAGACGTGGGTCCCGTGTTCACTAAGCCACTGGAGTCAAGCTATCCTGGCTGAAGACGGCTGATAGCCAGAAACCGGTCCTAGGATGCTTGATTCCGGTCCAGTGAAGACATGGCTTGGCAGTTCGGGCTGGACTGTTCCCATGAGGCACAGGGTCAAGACTGATTTGCATATGGCCATGTCTGAACTGGGGTGGCTTGGTGAGCAAAATAACGATGGATTAAACCCAGATCTGTGACTGGGGGTGAATGTCTTGCCATTGTGCAACATTCCATCCATCATCTTGTGTGTTTTGCTGTTCACCCTATGTGGGAAGGGTATGCCCAGACGTGGGTCCCGTGCTCACTAAGCCACTGGAGTCAAGCTATCCTGGCTGAAGACGGCTGATAGCCAGAAACCGGTCCTAGGATGCTTGATTCCGGTCCAGGGAAGACATGGCTTGGCAGTTCGGGCTGGACTGTTCCCATGAGGCACAGGGTCAAGACTGATTTGCATATGGCCATGTCTGAACTGGGGTGGCTTGGTGAGCAAAATAACGATGGATTAAACCCAGATCTGTGACTGGGGGTGAATGTCTTGCCATTGTGCAACATTCCATCCATCATCTTGTGTGTTTTGCTGTTCACCCTATGTGGGAAGGGTATGCCCAGACGTGGGTCCCGTGCTCACTAAGCCACTGGAGTCAAGCTATCCTGGCTGAAGACGGCTGATAGCCAGAAACCAGTCCTAGGATGCTTGATTCCGGTCCAGGGAAGACATGGCTTGGCAGTTCGGGCTGGACTGTTCCCATGAGGCACAGGGTCAAGACTGATTTGCATATGGCCATGTCTGAACTGGGGTGGCTTGGTGAGCAAAATAACGATGGATTAAACCCAGATCTGTGACTGGGGGTGAATGTCTTGCCATTGTGCAACATTCCATCCATCATCTTGTGTGTTTTGCTGTTCACCCTATGTGGGAAGGGTATGCCCAGACGTGGGTCCCGTGCTCACTAAGCCACTGGAGTCAAGCTATCCTGGCTGAAGACGGCTGATAGCCAGAAACCGGTCCTAGGATGCTTGATTCCGGTCCAGGGAAGACATGGCTTGGCAGTTCGGGCTGGACTGTTCCCATGAGGCACAGGGTCAAGACTGATTTGCATATGGCCATGTCTGAACTGGGGTGGCTTGGTGAGCAAAATAACGATGGATTAAACCCAGATCTGTGACTGGGGGTGAATGTCTTGCCATTGTGCAACATTCCATCCATCATCTTGTGTGTTTTGCTGTTCACCCTATGTGGGAAGGGTATGCCCAGACGTGGGTCCCGTGCTCACTAAGCCACTGGAGTCAAGCTATCCTGGCTGAAGACGGCTGATAGCCAGAAACCGGTCCTAGGATGCTTGATTCCGTTCCAGGGAAGACATGGCTTGGCAGTTCGGGCTGGACTGTTCCCATGAGGCACAGGGTCAAGACTGATTTGCATATGGCCATGTCTGAACTGGGGTGGCTTGGTGAGCAAAATAACGATGGATTAAACCCAGATCTGTGACTGGGGGTGAATGTCTTGCCATTGTGCAACATTCCATCCATCATCTTGTGTGTTTTGCTGTTCACCCTATGTGGGAAGGGTATGCCCAGACGTGGGTCCCGTGCTCACTAAGCCACTGGAGTCAAGCTATCCTGGCTGAAGACGGCTGATAGCCAGAAACCAGTCCTAGGATGCTTGATTCCGGTCCAGGGAAGACATGGCTTGGCAGTTCGGGCTGGACTGTTCCCATGAGGCACAGGGTCAAGACTGATTTGCATATGGCCATGTCTGAACTGGGGTGGCTTGGTGAGCAAAATAACGATGGATTAAACCCAGATCTGTGACTGGGGGTGAATGTCTTGCCATTGTGCAACATTCCATCCATCATCTTGTGTGTTTTGCTGTTCACCCTATGTGGGAAGGGTATGCCCAGACGTGGGTCCCGTGCTCACTAAGCCACTGGAGTCAAGCTATCCTGGCTGAAGACGGCTGATAGCCAGAAACCGGTCCTAGGATGCTTGATTCCGGTCCAGGGAAGACATGGCTTGGCAGTTCGGGCTGGACTGTTCCCATGAGGCACAGGGTCAAGACTGATTTGCATATGGCCATGTCTGAACTGGGGTGGCTTGGTGAGCAAAATAACGATGGATTAAACCCAGATCTGTGACTGGGGGTGAATGTCTTGCCATTGTGCAACATTCCATCCATCATCTTGTGTGTTTTGCGGTTCACCCTATGTGGGAAGGGTATGCCCAGACGTGGGTCCCGTGCTCACTAAGCCACTGGAGTCAAGCTATCCTGGCTGAAGAAGGCTAATAGCCAGAAACCGGTCCTAGGATGCTTGATTCCGGTCCAGGGAAGACATGGCTTGGCAGTTCGGGCTGGACTGTTCCCATGAGGCACAGGGTCAAGACTGATTTGCATATGGCCATGTCTGAACTGGGGTGGCTTGGTGAGCAAAATAACGATGGATTAAACCCAGATCTGTGACTGGGGGTGAATGTCTTGCCATTGTGCAACATTCCATCCATCATCTTGTGTGTTTTTCCCAGTCAATGGGGAGCGCCACCAGGAGCAAGACGAGGCCAAACTCAACAAGATTGGTCCCCTGGGGCCTGAGATAGGGCCCCCAGAAGGTAGGTGAACTTTGACCTTCAGCTGACCGTCGACAAAGCGTGTGGGGCTCCGCCACCAGTCCAGACGATGCCCTCGGGGAGGGTCAGGTCCAGGGGGCTTCCCCCAACACTAAGTAAAGTCGGGGAGCATCGTAGTGCTCCAAGGTAAAGTGTCCCCCAGAATGGGCATCCAGGAGCCCACCCTGGCCCCCAGCAGCAGTGAAGGGTAGGAGGAGCCATCACGCCCCCCGCAAAGAGTTCTCTGGGGGGCCCAGGACTCCATCCCCAGGCCTAAAGCAAAGCCCGGGAGCGCCGTCGCACTCCCTTGAAGTCCCAAGGGGGAGCCAGGAGCCCACCCTGACCCCCAGCGAAGAAGCGTCTATCGGGGAGCGCCGGTGTGCTCCCCGTGAAGAGACAGGGGGAAGGGCCTTGGACCCCATCACCGGGCCCCGAAGAAGCGTCAGTTGGTGTGCACCGGCGCGCTCCTCGTGAAGACAGGCCAGTTGTGGCCCCAGACCCCATCCCTGGGCCTTGAAGTGCAGGCGAGGGGGTGGGAGTGCCGTCACACTCCCCTGCGGCTGAGGGAAGGCGGGGGGAGTGCCATCGCACTCTCCCTGAGACCTGCAGTGCTGGAGGCTGCCTCGCGTTTGCCCGCACTGGCAGGCTGACCGGAATGAAGGTGCTGGCTCCCCGGCAGCAAGGGTGCTGGCCAGAGGGGGAGCCTGCAGGGGCAGCCGGGGGTGGGCTCCCCGGGCTGCCCTCCAATGATGCCGTGATGCCGGGTACCCGCGTGGGACCGGACCCCTGCGAGGAAACAAGAGGCCAGGGGGTGGGCCCCCCGAGCAGTGTAGACCCACTCACCTGGGGGTCCAGGTGGGGCCGGGCCACCCCCGAGGTGAGAATGTGGCAGAAGACCGCCTGCACCCCCAGCGTGGCTCTCCCCAGCACAGCGGCAGAGCCGCTCAGCTAATATTCGCGGAGCTGGAGAAGCGCCCCTTAATGAACTGCAGGCCTGGACTGGCCTGCAGGGGAAGGTTGTCTTTTTCGTGGCTGGGGTGGCCCCAGGAGTACGGGGACACGGCAAGATGAGGGCCAAGGTGCCCAGGGGAGCTACAGGCGCTACGCAGTCTCCCCCAGCATGAAGAAGACAAGTCCCGCTCTAAGTCTTATGGGGACTTAAAAAGGATAACCCCTCAAGGGCTCAGCCAGCATTTTAACTCCTCTTGGGCAGGAACTTTTGTTCTACAGCTATAGCAGGATTGAGAAGTGCGCCAAGGGATGAAGGGCTGAATTGGGGATGTCTAGAGAAGGGCATCCCCCGGAGGTGAAGAGGTGTAATTGCACCAGAAATGCATTTACTAACATTATTTCTTTTAAAGGGACTGAAGGTCACATGTGTAATGTGAAGTACCTGTGGAAGGTGATGTCATAAGCAAAGTGGGGTTATGTTGCCAGACATTTCTGCTAGGGTGTCTGGCTGTATACGCGTAATCCTGTGATTTCATCTGTGATGCTTTTAGTGGCTGTAATTGCAATGCATTCTAATGATCCACAAATGTGATGAGTAAAGTCATTCTAAAGTGATGCTTTAACATGTATTCTTGCTGTTTCGCTTAGGTGAAGAACCCAGACTGCCAGCCCTTGAGATATAGAGGTGCATACGTTATGGTCAGTAGGAAATGCTCAGTCAGGGTTATGTGTCACCAAGGCAGGGTTACCATTTTTAAATGCTTGTTGTGATAATGGGGTGGGTCGCCACTGGGATGGTGCCAGTGCTCAGGGTCCTCGCTCCAGGTTATGTTCAACTAACTGCATTGGGGGCAAGATGATGTGTATACATGGGAGTAGTGGTACTAGACCCCACCCCCCCTTGCGGGAGAGGTGGAGATGTTATGCAATGTCAGAAAGTAATTCCAACAGATTATGTATATTTGTAAATTGGAGCACAGTATTGAATTGTGTGTGTGTTTCATAAATGTACTCTTACTTTTTTAAAGCAAAGTACAGGCTGGACAATCAGTTATTGAGTGTTATTTCTGCGCACCTGCAAATGTCGATTACTAGACCACACACCTCTCTTGAGTAAGCCTCAGACTGCTCTGCGACGCTACCCTCAGAGAGTCAGGCGCTACAAATGGATGTTTGGTTCCCAGTGAAGGACAAATTTAGTCATGGTTTTTTTCCAGGCCTCACAGATGCTGCCTCGTTTTCCAACAATCACCATCAATAAAAATGAGTTGAGGGGCTCAGAAATGGCTGCATGAAATATTGATATTTTTTATTTTCTACCCAGTTAACTGGTTACCTGTCAGGGCCCTTGTGAAGTGTGACATTAATATGACTAACAGAGTGTTGACGTGTGCAGCCAGTCTCAATTTGAATATCTTGTAAAAATCCAGTTGCTTGATGTTTTGTTATGGGTGACAAAACAGCGGGGCTTTGCAGAGAAACAGTGGCAGTATATGGTGTAGAGACAATCTAAGCATTATACCAATGAGCCTAAACTATGAATACCAGGATAAGGAGTTGGGGAGTGACAAAGATTGCTGTGAGCAGTTGAAGCTCTGGCGGGGCAAAAGTGTCACAATGCCTGTATCACAGAAACACACCAATGAACAACTATATCATGGACAGAACGGTAGGCGAAGCACTGGTAGAGACACAGAGGTGATTGATATAGGATAAGCTGTGGAGGTGATGGAATCAGAGAGCCTGGAAAGCCCGCTTCCCACAATGCTGCTTATAGATTTGCATGGCCAATCTATGTTCTGATTTGGTTTGAGTGTTGTTGGTTAGCCTCCATTTCCTTTCCAGTTTCTACAGGTCTGTTTTTGTGCTTTCCGGGACTCATTGAACCAGGGTTCAGAGCGTCTGGTGGGGCGCCGAGTAGTTGGGGGGGCTAGTTGCTGTCCTGCATGGTAGATTCAGGAGTGATTGCTTATCACTGCCTCATTGAAGTTTACAGGAATAGCTTTGCGCGAGGCTAGTAGTGTCTCGCTTAATTCATGCCAAAGCCGGGAGCTAAGTGCTTTCTTAGATACCGAGGTGGGCTTTATAGCTGGTAAGCAAATGTTAAACAGCACTGCTTCCATGGTCTGACCAGATCAGTCGTAATGCCTTCTTCCAGGGGTGGTCTGAGAAGATTCCATCATGGCAATGGCACACAGAGTGAGTTGTTTCTTTAACCAGTTGATTGAGTCCTACACTGGCCATATGATCTAAGAGGGCCTCAGTATCAGTGTCTAAGGTTCTCGAGATGGAAAGTAAAATCGCCGAGGATAGTAAAGTTGGGTAATATTGCTTTGGGCTCAAGGAGCTGGGCCCAAGGAGCTGGCCTATGCAGTGTAAAAAAGCCCCTGCATGGTGGTGAGTGGCATTGTGCAACTCTGCATTGACCCACATCTATCCTGAAAGCGATGACTGGAGCTGCACATAGGCACCACCCATGCACACCTACGTCAGTTTCCTTCTGGACACTGCCCGCTCCCTCTGACACAGAGCTCAAAAACAAGTATTCATGCCAGTGTACAGGTTCTCTAGTTTGGGTCCATTTCTGATTAAAAAGAGTCCTTTGCTAAAAACTCAGAGGCAGGGAAGATTTTGTGGTTAGATATAGTATTTACCAGAAAGAGCATTACAGAAGGTAAGCAACTTGTTGTTCTGAAAGATACTTCTAACCGCAGATTCCTCACCTTTATAATAGATACCAAGCAGTACCTCCCCGGTGTTCAGCCCGTGGAAGAACGAAGACAAAAAAGCTTTACAGGACCGAACGCCAAATGCCCGTTCTGGCAGATCCAGTTGTCAAAGCACTAATGCTTTGTGAATGAGTAAACTGATTCCCACCCTGTGGACTGACAAATCTTCACGACAGGCACTCCACCTGCCGAAATGGTGGTAGTAGCCTTGGCCCTGGTGGAATGGGCCCTCAACCATTCTGGAGAGTTCTTCTTAGCCAATGTGTAGCAGATCTCAATGCAGAGGACTGTCCAGCTGGACAAATCCCTTTTCTGCATTGCCTTGCCTTTCTTTGCCCAGAAAAATCCCAATAAGTGCTCAACCTCTATTCAATGGTCTTTGGTACAATGGATATAAAAGTTAGGTCTGGGCTCCCTAGTTGGTGTAATTTTGGTAATTTCGCATAACAATATGTATCTGAAATTACAGAGATTATTTCATTTTGCACATCATGTAATTTCAGGGAGAGATTTTCATGCAAGATGTACTGTTCTGGTGATTTTGTAACTGAAGCAGCACTTCAGGTAGATTTTGTACTTGAGTGGACCATTTATGTCATTATGTTAGCATGGAACTACAAATCTGAACAGGAGTCGCAGTGTTTCCTTTAACATGGGCAGTCAACAGATATTTCAGGTAGACTTTTACCCAAGTATACCATTCATGTAATTTTTTAGCACAAAACTACATATCTGGGTATAAGCTGCAGTGTCTTGAATGCAAACAACCAGAAATCCACTTGAAACTATATTTTAGAATTTAGTTTTTACCCAAACAGAATGTTTGGTTAGTTTTTGGTGTACTGTTTCTCAATCCCCACACAGGGAAGTGTAGATTGCTCAGGACCAGGTGCTGTTGCTGCAACAGAAGATCTTCCCAAAGTGGCAGACTGATCATAGGAATGATGCTCATGCCCTGAAGGCTCTGATGCCACACTTTCATCGCCCAATACAGGGCCCGAGGATGACTTGGGCTTGGTTGTTCCTGGACTTCTTCAGAAATCGGGCCAGGAGAGGTAGTGGTGGGAAGGCATACAAGAGTCCAGTGCTCCACTCTAGGTGCAATGCATCTTAGAAAGCGAGCCTTCTTGGGAACTCCAGCACTCTAAAGTATTGACTTTGTGCATTCTTGGTGGTTGCCCAGAGATGAAGCGAGTGTTCTCCCCCACTTCTGAAAGACACCTTGAGCCATCTCTGAATGTAACTGCCATTCATGATCCACTAGGTGTTGCTGGTTACATTTGTTTTCCCTGGCATATAAAGATTGAACCAGGTGGTGCACGATCAGAGAAATGCCTTGCTAATTGAGCCAGTGTCAGAGGCACAGGGCCTCCAGGCATAGGACCCATGGCCCCATTCTACCCTGTTTGTTGCAATATCACATGTAAGTGGTGTTTTCAATGAGGACATAAACCTTCCTCCTGTTGATAGATGGAAGGAGTCCTTAAGTGCCAAGTGAATGGACAGCAACTCCAGAAAGGTGTTTTTTTGAGACGTGTCACCAATGGAGACCACAGTCCTCTGATCTCCACCTCTTCCAGTAAACCTTCCCAACCTAGCAGCAATGCATCTATCACCACCATGAGGGAGAGGGATATTTTGCTAACCCAGTGTTATCAAGCAGTTACCACTGCAGGTCATGTGCAAATGTACTCCTAAACCTGGATGATATTTGACATGTTCTCTTGATGCTGGGTAAGTAATGGCTCCAGATCCCTCTGCAGAGTATGCATATGCCATCTGGCATGGTCGATGAGCAGGATGCCGAAGGCCAAACAGCCAAATATCAGAATCATAGTCTGAATGTTCACAACTTGTTGGCCCGAAAACTCACCATATCCATATCTAAGATGGCTCTGATGAAAGTGACCCACTGCAAAGAAGTTAGGTCAGACTTTAGTACATTGATCGTGAACAATGCAAAAAAGTTTGACATCATCTGGAAGTGGTCCACGACTGACTGGGGCAAGTCTGCCTTCAACAGCCAGTCTCTGAGGTAAGGAACAACTGGCATCCCCAACCTCAGAAGGTATGCTGTCACCACCGTCATCACATCAGTGAACAACCGAATGGCACTGGTGATGCTGAAAAGGAGCACAGGAAACTAAAAATGCTTGTGGGCAACCTTAAGCTGCAGGTAGCACCTGTAGGCCTGCTGGAATGGATCAGTGAAATATGGCTGCCTGCAGGTCTTACGGTACCATCCAGTCTCCTGAATCCAGGGCAGATATAATCTGAGCCAGTAGGAGCACCTTGTATTTGTTCTTCTACTGGAAGAAATTGAGTGGTCAGAGGTCTATAATGGTATGAAAATCTCCGCCTTTTTTTGCAATAGGAAACAAAAGCAGTAACACCAAGTTATAATCTCTGAAGCTGGGACTAAATCGATCGCTGGTTTCACCAAAAGAGCCTGAACTTTCTGCAGTAATATGGACCCATGCTCCTCTGAAAGCTGCTCTGATATAGATGGAATAGGAAGTGAAATGGAAATGAATTGCAGGGTTTAGGTCTGTTAGATCCACCTGTCAGACGTCATGGCCTGCAACACATGGAGAAAATAACTGATTCTGCCTTCTGACCTGTGACCTACTGGTTCTAATGGGTTGCTAGGTACACTGAGCTAAGAGTTTATTGGGGGAAGGGTGTTAAAGAGACAGATTTTTTTTTAAGTTGAGGAGTGATAACACAATTTAAGTAATGGCACGCTTTACACTCCTTGTGTAAGCTTTAATTCCCAACTTAGGACTATGTAATAAACTGTTGTGTAGTATTACATTTTTGTTTTTTAAATGAAGCTAGATCTAGGATTGAACACACGTTTTTTGTGATTAGTCCGCGATGATTGGTAAAACATCGCAAAAACGCACTGACAGGAACATCGTTTTGAAAGAGAAGGAAAGGGTTAACAGATGCTTACTGTTCACAAGTGGAGCGAGAGTAGTCTAAAATGAAAGATATGATTTAATTTGTTGCCTTTCTCATGATCATAGTGTGGAAAGTTAAAGTGGTTGACATTTTAAAGTTTCTTTCTATGAGAGGGGTGTACCATTCTTGTGCTTACTTTTGACAAATCTTAACAGTGTCAAACCTATCCATAAAGAGCTAAAAGAACAATATAATATACAAGCTCAATTCACTGGTATGTATATAATTTTTTAATTATACAAAAAGTGTACATTACAAATGAAGATGTATATGGGTGTTTGATTCAGTTCAGTTCAGTTCAAAACGCTTTATTCGGTTTGCAAAGCACAAGCATATAAGCAATCACAAATTAACATATTGAAATCATCATAAATACATGACAAATAACTCTTTCAGCCTAAACTATATATTGTAGCTAAACAAATCTCTATCAACTGTTGTTATATCAGGCAAGTTGCAGTAGATAACAAACGCTCATGGCAGGGAACATCATGTGCAAATAACGCAATAAAGTGCATATATATACTCTAGGATTCTCACTGTGCAAATAACGCAGGTATGTGCCTTCTAAAATCATTTAAAATATCAAACTACAAAAAGGAGTAATGTGCAAATATAAGTGATGATGTGCAAAATACGCAAGTTACAGAGTAAAGTCTCCTAGATGTTCTAAAATCCGCAGTATACATATTACCCTGTATACTGTCTTGCACGATCATTTGAAATGTATAATCAATCTCCCAACATAGCAAATAATCTGAGCAATATGCACAATTATAGCATTAAAACATAATCCAATAAGTTCAAATATTTTTGTAAGGGGAAAAAGTGACAAGTGCATTCCCGGCATAATGAATTCAATCACAAAGGCTTTTAAAGAGCTATCATGCTCTAATCTAGATCGATACAACAATGTTTAAATTCATATTGTTATATATTTTCTAGCAGCTATACATTTTAGAATATAAATTGCTACGTAAAAACAAATAGTTTCATGGCCTCTGCAGTGGATCGTATGTTATATTTTAAAAGGATAGGCTCAAATAAAATGTTCTTAAATAAAGATAACATTTACAAAAAAGGAGGAAGTGACAACAACTTTGCTTAGAGGTGTTGTCACATGGACATTCGGATTTAGAACTTTTTTTCATAATTGGAAAGGCCACAAGGTGGTGGACGATCCCAAGCCTAAGACGTGTTAAAACAAAGCGATGAGAGCGTCTTGTCACACCTGTCAAATAGGCCTGAAAAACAGTTCTTAAATCCAATTTCTGATAAAATATAAGAGTAGATTGATCTCCAGTCAGTATACTACGAGTCTCCTTTTTGTGTGCCAGAAAGGTACCTTTTATCTCCCTTTTTGGTATCTGTGCTGCATAGTCTGGTTCCGTATAAATATCACAGTTACATAGAAGACTAAACCAATGAGCTATGTAGCTTATCCAGGGGATACGGAGACAATGGTCCAATTTCATGCAGTCATTAATTATGGACTGTGTAAATACAGTTTCGCTTTTGGACCAAATAGAACACCATAACAATAGGGGGCGAAGGGCAGCTAGATCTGATATATAATTGATGCCAACTTCCCTGTGTATTAATTCATTATCTGGATAATACAAAGGTGCAAATCGTAAAGTCATTCTGTTATCTAGCCTATAAGTGAGGCGGAGGTCATGGATAAGTGTTTGATTGCGGGGTTTAGTACCTAAGGCATATTTCAAGTTGTATAGAGCCTTGGAGCATTTTTTATCAAACCAACCTGTATTAATCTTTTTATTACTTTTGATCCTCCTGGTAAAAATATTATTAATTATATTAGTTATCTTGGGGAAAATAATAAGTAATGTATGTGGGTGAACCTCATCGCTGAAACAACAGTCAATTTCTTCCCGGCATTTCATTATCACCTCCCTTTGGGTCTTAGCAGGATCTACTCCGTGTTTGATTAAAAAGCGTATCACAGTGATGTGAAAAATAATATATCAGATGAACGGTATCTGGCAGAAGGTATGTGTTTAAAACGTTAGTACTGTTGAAAATTATCATGAGCAATGCCTTTCACAATCAGAATGTTTTAAATGTCTAAGCATTATGTGCAGATTAGATACATCTATAATATTTGCAATCTGGGCATTGTGGTAGTTTTAGTCACCTTATTAAAGAGGAGCACTGTAGTAATGAATAAAACATAAAAAAATGTGCTGTGCCTGTATATAAATTATAAAGTAATAATACTTGTTAGGTATGTATTAGGAAGTGTTTGTCAATGTGGTTTTTAACTTATATGATCAGTTTGCATATGTTTATATATGTTTATTTTGGTTGCAGATAGCTATATGAATGATGAGACTGTTGAGTTTACTTAAAGAGGCAGAGAACTATATATTTTTGGAAAGATGGTCTGAAGGTGTATCTCTTTTATGAAATCACACCTATGTTTACCTGGTGATCCATGTTCTTCAAGGCTGTTGAAAATTGCATGCATATAGTGAGGGTGGTGCATTTCTTTCAACACGCTCTGTTTTAAATTTGGGAGGGGTAATAGTTAAGAATGTCTTTTGAGACTTTGGATGATAGCCTCAATGGGCATGTATTGTTTCTTTGAGAATTTCGGAATATATGTTTAAAAGACACAAGAAATATTTGCAAAATGATGTAGGTGTGCCATTAGGAAAACATTTGTGCGTTCAAATGGTGAAAATTGTTGTTTTCAGTTTTAGAAACGTATTGATGCAAGCGGACGCTGAGTAATAGAGCAATGTATAATCTTAGAGAGCCATGAATGCAAGTGTGATATCAACACTTATTCAGTCACCAAGGTACTACATAGGCACTCTTTCAATCACACAGGCTCTAAATATGTACTCATTGAACTATGCAGGCAACTCCCATGCGTTCATCCAATCACCCACATAGTAGCAATATAGTTATGTGAATACACAGGCACTAACTATGCAGATATTGAACCAGTGATGTAGTTCATTATACTTTGGGAATCATGCAGGCAGTACCTGTAGTCTGAGGGAATTACATAGACACTATCTAATCACTCAGTATTGTTGTACTTAACCAGAAACATATGTATTTGCAAGTTTTAGTGAGGTATATGTACTCTTTTAGAACCACCTGGTGAATTATATATGTAACCTGTCACACACTGTTTGCATGTATTTAGAATAATTAGTGAACTATATGCTGTGATTCACATTAATGTGCAGTTTTTTATACAGAGTGTTTTCCAAAATTTAGATCTGACACATCTAAGTAGAAACGTATTGAAACACTATGGGCCTGATTCTGATGCGGGTTGGAAAGCTTGCCGACCAAATCGGTTTGGAAATGGTTTCCGACCAATTCGGATCAGGAGAGTCCGACCGATGGAGTACGATGCATCCGGATGCTTTCAGATACGATTTTGTTGGACTCCAATTGACTTCAATGGGAGCATATGCTCCTAACCGCATCATAATTGGGCCATGGGTCGGAAAGACACGTTCCCGATCCGATTTGGAAGGAGCAAATGCCATTAGGAGGCCTTCCTAACCACATCAGAATCAGGCCCTAGGTAGGAATGCTTTCCTAACCGCATCAGAATCAGGCCCTAAATGTACCGGTGTCACATTTGTAGAGAGACACAGGAATAGGTCTGTTGTGTTTTTGGATTTACAGTAATGAGACACTGTATATACTTTTACACTTTGGTTGATGTTTAATTTAAAATTGAGTACATAAGGGATAAAGTAGTATTTTAGTGTGTATAATTGAGAACTGAGATATGGTGCAGCTCTGTTGTAGGAGAGGGTGCAAAAATATGGTAAGTAATAAAATGGTAAGCAATAAAATGGTAAGTAATAAATTAAGTTTTGTGTTTTGGTTTAAGATTGGTACTTTGATGTAAGTGTTTGTAGTTGTGTAGGTAGGTTGATTTGTACATTTAAAACTGCAACATAACATAAAAACTATTTTTGTATTATGTGTAAGCCAGTAGTGAAGTAGCTGATACATCGTCTAGAAAACAATTTCAAATATAGTTTTTTTTTTACAGAACAGCATCTGCATATTTACAGAGAAATTGCATACAAAAGCTTGGAGGGAAAAGGAACAGAAGCAAGTACAGTATCTATGTAGAATTGAGACTCAAAAGTGGCCAAATGAAGAAAAAGTGGTGAACAAAAAGGCAGCATTGGCGAGAGGACAAACTCATTTCTTAAAAATATATGTGGACATTCCCAAAAATTATGAAATAATGCAAATAAAATTCAAACTATGAGAAAGAATAACAATGGACACAATCTATATAGTAAGAACATGAAAGAATGTAACAAAGATGTATATACATTAACCAGGAGACAGAAGCAGTTTAAGGAATTCAGAGCTAGGATGTTTCATAGTAGAGTAGTTATAAATCTACTGAGAAATATTAATAAGTATAGAAGAAGGAGACATGCAAAACGAGTTGAGAGAGTAGTTGATATGGCCTTTGCTTTGAAGGTGAAGAGTTTTATTTTGATTATAAATAGAATGAAGACCTTTGACAAAATGGTGTTGTATTTGGGGAGACAAAACCAGAAAAAAAGATTAGTGAATAGAAGTAACTTTTGTACAGTTTTTAGTGGAGAATCCATACATACTTTTAGTACAGAATCTTTCTTTAATGAAGAGAGCTATCTCCAGTATAATAGATCAGTTCATGCTATTGATTACAGAGGATGATTGTATGAAATGAAGAATGGCATTCCTATAGCGAAACATTTGATGGTGCTTACAAATGTAGAACAAGCTACTGGAGAACAGGTATAAGGAAGGCAGAGTCAGGCGCCTGTAAAGAAATGAAATTGTACTGGTGTTTGTTGTATTCAACAGTAATTCATTGATATATTAAGGACATTTCCACATATTTTCCAAGGTGATGTCCAAAACAGAAAATAAGAACTTTACAAGGATTGGATCCTTGCAAGGTTAGAAAGCATACAAATTTGCGCAGACACTCGCTAGCTTAGAGGCCTATTACGATGGTGGGCCAAAGTTGCGGTCGTCCCGCTAGGCAAATTACGATGCTCCCGCCACAGTGGCGGGTGCATTCTCGACCTCAACATTGTGGCGGGCGGTGCTTTAGACAGCACCCGCCACAATGTCAAAGCGCATATAGTGCATTGCCATCCACAACGTGACAGGCACCGCACGGTGCCTGCCACCTTGTGCATAGCAATGATGGGGGGTACCATGGGTACTCCCCAGTGCTGCCTCCCACCCCCCTCGGGGGCCCGCAATGGGCCCCAACGGTGATTTCCCGCATGCCTTTCCATGGCAGTCTCCGCCATGGAAAGGCATGCATCCTAATATGGATGGCGGTGCCTTGCAGGCAACGCCACCATATTGAGCCCTTTTCTGACCTGCGGAAAAGCGGCAGATGGGTTTCTCATCCGCCGCAGTGCCCCCGCCATACTAATATGGCGGGGGTGAACCAGGGACATTTGGCGTGCGGATTACCACCTCCGGGGCAGCGGTGGCATTCCGCCAAATATCATAATGGCCCCCTAAGTGTGCCAAAGCACTTTTCATAATTTCAAGATGTTAGTTAAACACCACTTAACAAGGCAAACTTTAGTTAGTAGGCTGTACTATGTGAAAACTCCTGCTTTATGTTTAAGAGAAAGGAATAGAGCACTTTTGTATGGTACTGTGGCAGATGTAGGAAAGGTTTGTGATGCTGTGCAGTTTCGTTTCTATGGTTGTAGTATTCACTAAGGGGTAACTGTTCCTAAAGACAAAGAATAAAGCTACCTATTATGGTTGAAAAAGGGTGTCAGAGTGGTCTCTGTCAATATAGTTGGGCTATCAAAAAACGGTAAAGGAATTGCTCCTTTTGAATATAGTGCCCTCACACACCCTTGCGAGTGTCATGCTTCATCATCAGGCCTTGCCCCTCGTGGGGGTGGCGCTGCTGTCCTCCATGGGCCCCGCTAGAGGGCTCTTTATCTGAGATCTTTTAAGGAGACGCCGCAGTTGTGCATGTGGGTGTGTTGTCCATGGACAGTGAAAGAGTGAGTGAGTTAAAATTACCTTTTGAGTTTAGTTGGCTTAAGAGTCGGAATAGTAATTTAATATGGTTTATTATCAAGCATTTCCCTGACTTTAGTTGGTTTTGGAGCTGGAATTGTAATTTTTTTGGGTTTATTATCCAGCAGTTTCCCTGAGTTTAGTTGATTTTGGAGTTAGAAAAAGTAATTTTTTATTGTTTCCTATGTTTATTTTGGGGAGTTTATATGTACATTGAAATAAGAAAGGAGACGTATGTTCCCACTACCAGCCCCCAAAGTCTGATTCCGATAGCCGATTGGAGTCGGATGACACGATTCTGAAAGGCTGTCCGAATCCAGCATCATGCTTGGTCGTTTGGAAATGCGGCCCGTAGAGATGTACAATTCTGCTCCATACAGCTTGGTCATTCCAAATGGCATCGAGTTTGGATTGGGATATTCCTAATGCCTAACTCGCATCATACTCGGTCGGTTGGAAACATTTCCGAGCCGGTAGGAAAGACACATTCCACATCCGATTTGGACGGAGCAAAGACCGTTGGGAGGCCTTCCTAACCGTATCGGAATCAGGCCCTTAATGTATATTTGACACATTTTTGTACATTTTTTGAACATTTTTATACAATTGTAACAACAAATAAAAATATTCATTTATTTCTCCATTCTTGTCTATGGGTGTTAGTCTTTTTTTCATTTTCATTATGCAGCTGTTTTATTTTCCATTTCCTCACTTTTCTGTCTTTCTGTTTCATTTTTAGTTCATTATGGAAGATGGAACCTCGCAGTTAGGAGCTGTGTTTCGTCGGTTAAAGTAAGTTTAATTTAATTTTAAGGTAGCTTTAGGGTAGGGGCGAGGTAGTAGTAGTGTAATTACATTTGTTAGGAAGTTATTTGTTCATTTTTGGTGTAGTTAGGTGTTGTTTTGGTAGTTTAGTTGTATGCAGTGTTAGTTATGTGTTGTTTAATTGTGTCAATTTGTATTTACCATTGGTATTAATGTGTGTCGGTTTGTACATGTTATTGTGGGAGGGTGTATTTCTTTTCTATACAGGTTTTCCATTTTGTGAACGGATGGTGCTAACAACGCATTTATTATTTTTTTTAAAGGAAAATGTATTTTGTTTTTTTAAAACAAGTTACTTTGAATTTCCTTTTATTTTTCGCGTTTGTTGGAGCGTTTTCTTTTAGCAACTTTTTGGATTTTTGAGGGTTTTGTTATTGAGAGGATTGCGTTGTTGAAGCCTTTTTTCTACAGTTTTATTTTTGCCTTTTTTGGTAGGCTTTATTTTCAAATGGATTTGTCTTTCGATTTATCTTCTACGGATTTTTTCGTTTTTGAGGATCGTCTACTGCAACATTACTGTAAGTTAGTTTTTATTATTATGGGTGGAAAATGTTTTTGATTAAATTGGTTTGTTTATTTCTTTTTTATTTTAATAATTATATTATGTCATATTTTTGTGTTTTTTTTTTAATTTTAAATGACATAAACATAATTATTAATTTAAAAAAAGAGTAGAATTATGTTGTTTAAATGTTTTGTGATTTTAAAATGCTTATGATGTTTACTATTATTATTTGTTTAAAGTATAGATTTAGAACTCATGTCTTGGTGTTTTAGCCCTTTGGTGTTTGGAAATAGTTAAGTTTTGTGTTGTAGGTATTCATACATTGTTTTTGTTTGTTAATGTTTTTAGGGCCTATCTTAGGGATTGTTCTTGCCTTAGCTCTTGATAGCTCTGTTCCTTTTTGAGATCTTCTATTAGTTTTTGTAGGGTTGTTTGTCCTCTCCCTTTTGTGGCTTGGAAGACATTATGCCATCCTTCACCGCGTTGTTATTTTTATCTTTTTAAGCCTGAGTGCTATTGTAGATGTTCCACCAGGGTAATTGGAACTTTGCTTGTCTACGGTTCCGTGACCTATGCAGCCTTCCCACCCAAGTGTCTCCAAAGTAGTCTCGGAAGGGAGTTAGTTTAGTGTTGTTTACTTGATAGAAAGGGTTTTCAAGAAGTATGTTATAATGGTTTGCTACTTCAGTTGTTGGTACATAGGCCGGGGCTATCCATTTTTTCAATTGGTAGGCAAAGTTGCTATTGGTTGTGTAATCTATTCTCAGAGTAGAATTTTTGTAGGTGTCTCCAGATAATTTGGTTGAAGTGGTAACAGCAACCATGTATTGCAGTGTGGGTATATGTTTTGATTCAATCGTTGCTTGTTCAAAGTCAATGTTAGTTTTTGTGGAGAGTAGTTGTTGGTGTATTGTTTTAGTATTGTAAGGAGCTCTATGCAGGTGGTGGTTTGCTTATTATGGAGTAGTGCATATATATGAAGGGGATGTTAGTGTCTTCATATTTGCCATGGATGGTATATAGTTGGTAAAAAGACTTCTACGTTTCACAGTTTTTAAGTTTTTGTAAGTTGTTGTTGGTTGCAAAGATGATAATTCATTTTTATGACTGTTATTGTCATGAAGAATGAATTTTTCATCTTTGTGGGTGATGGTGTATTCCGGTAACATTTCTATTTCTGCAAAGGTTTGGGGGGTGGGGAGTGTTTGAGCTGTAGCTCTTTTAGCTCGGACAATTCATCTTTTTAAAGTGGGGCTGGATGGCAGTTGTCCTGTGACATATTCAGGGACCCTAGTTACCATGTTTTTTAGTATTTGGGTACTGGTCTGTTGGGAGCTGGTACTTGCTTCTCTGATTATTTCAAGAGCATCTCTGACCTCAATTTCACTCACAGTGGGGGGATGGTTGTGTTCTCTGACATTGACTACATTTGTTTCTACTGTAATGGCTCTCCCATGGAAAGAATTGAAGTAATATTTACTACATTTCCAATGGGTTTTGTTTCTTGTTACTTTTTCCTGCGTATAAGTGTATCCCAAGTAGCACAGAAGTAGTGTTCCTTTTTTGTGAAGTTATGAATTTTTCTCCTTCTAAAATGTTTTGGTGTATTTGTGAATATATGTATATATATATATCGTAAAATGGATGGCGTCGGCCGTGGTATCCCCAACCATGGTAATATGGTGGGGGTAATTGTAGTTGTGATGGCAGGTGGATCGCCACCGCCGGCCGGGCAGTGGCGATCTACCCGCCATCATATTAGGCCCCTAACTGTTGACTTGTATTTAAAAAGTGAAAAAGTAAAGAATGATAACTGGCAAAAGTTAGCTGTATATTTATTTGTAGATTGATGCTTAACTTGTCCATTCGGCAAGCCATATGTTTGTTTTTATTGTGAACATATTTATTTGCAAACACGTGTTTTTTTAGTGGTGTCTCAATTTATATTTAAATTGTAATATTTTATATTTTTTGTGATAATGTTTTTAAAAAAATTGGTTTTTGGTTTAAAATTCTTTTTTCAGTTTTCTATATATGTAAACACATGTTATAGTTAGCGTGACATTTCACTCATACAAAACCTTTGAAATTCCCCCGTTATAGTTAGTTCAGCTAACTATAACTTGCGCGCCCGCAATGCACTGCTGATGACGTCACATATTACATCACTAATGACATGGTCAGTGACATCACTCATGACATCACTGATGACATCTCAAATGACAAACTTCCAAAACTCCACACTTAGAAAAATTTCCATGTGAAACCAGTCAATGTTTGCCTATGGAAGGAATTCGTACTTCGGCTGATTTTAGAGGAATATTTCGCTCAATAGTGAAGGAAAGGGTGGGGCCTGAGGAGACATGTGTGTAAACATGCCCTGTGACACGTTTTAGGTTGGGGAATATATTCCTCTTCAATCCTGAGGTCACCTGTGAGCCAACTAGCCCATCAGGTACCTCCAGTTTGCGCCAGGGAGTTGCGTTGCAGAGAGGAGTTCAGAGGGCACGACCCCTTTTTACAACACTCTGCAACGCAGCTCCGTGGCACTTACTAGAGGTACCCGTTGGACTAATTGGCCCCTAGCGGACCTCTGGATTGAAGGAGAATATATTCACCAACCTAAAACACACCACAGGGCGTGTTTGCACACATGTCACCTCAAGCACCCACCCCTACCTTCACCACTGTGCAAACATGCCCCATAACGCGTTCTAAGTTGGGGGATTAAGTCCCCTTACATACTGGGAGTCCCTGGGTGCCAACTAGCACACCAGGAACCTCCAGTATGCGCCAGGGGGCTGCGTTGCAGAGAGGTGTAAAAAGGGGCGTGGATTGATTACAGCTCTCTGAAACGTAGCCCCCTGGCGCGTTTGCAGAGGGGGAACTAATTCCCCTTGCATACTGGGGGTCCCTGGGGGCCAACTAGCCCACCAGGAACCTCCAGTGTGTGCCAGGGGGCTGCGTTGCAGAGAGGTGTAAAGAGGCCACGCCCCAGGGCCTGCCCCAATTCTTATTTTTTTTTTCTTATTTTTTACGGGGAAGGGGGCCACGTGGCCCCCCTGCCCTGGCCAATTTCGGGCCCCGGGGAACCCATCCCCTGGGGCATGGCCAACGTTTCTTTTTCTTATGCCCCCCTAAGGACCCGGGGACCCCATCCCCCGGGGCCTTTCTTTTTTTTGTTTATTAAATTTCTGGGGGGCGTGGGGCCATGTGGCCCCCTCCCTGGCCACTTCTCGCCCCAGGGACCCCATCCCCCAGGGCCTGGCCTTCCTCGTTTGGGGCTGTGGGGGGTCCCAAAGCCCCCCACGGTCCCTGCGGGCTCCCCGCATCCTGCGGGAGCCGGCATTGCTTTTCTGCATGGGGAGCAGCTAACATGCTGCTCCCCTTGCAGAAAAGGAATTGGCTTTGATTTTTGAAAGAGAGAGCAGGTTACCTTCTCTCTTTCAAAAATCAAAGCAGTTTGCTATGGTAGGGCAGGAGCTGTGAGGCTCCCACCCTACCATAGCAAACAGCAGTGTCCCGTGGGTGGGCACCCCGGACACTGCAGGAGCCGGCCCTGGGGTGGTGACGGTCCCCAGGGTCATCGAGGGCTCCAGGAGGGGGGCCGCGTGGCCCCCCTCCCAACATCTACAAAGCCCCAGGGGTGGTGGTCCCCGGGGCTGGGTGGTCCATCACGGTCCTCCCTATTTTACATATTAGAGCCCCGGGGAGGTGGCGGTCCCCGGGGCATGTGGGGGGGGCTTGAGCCCCCCACACAGGTTTTCTTTTCTTTAGATTTAAAAAACGAAGCCCTGGGGGGTGGCGGTTCCCGGGGCTGCGGGCCCGCATATTTAGTAACATAGCCCCGGGGGGTAGCTCGGAGGGCCTTAGAGGCCCCCAAAATTAAAAGCAGGCCGTTTTTATTTCACGGGGTACGCATAAGTACGTATAACGCGCGATATTTAAAAAAAATATATACTTTTTTTGGTGCCTTGGGGGTCGTTGTAGGACCCCCTGAGCAGGCCTAGGGGATCAGGGTGTGTCTACCCTGCCCCCTTTGCGTGTTTTGCGCGTTTGTTTTCTGCTTTCTTTTGCCTCGGTTCTACCGAGGCACAAGATGACTGCCAACACTTCCTGGTTTGGAGTGTTGACAGACAGTTGACATCCAATCAGCATGCAGCTCGTGCTTGGGAAGGTATGCGTACTGTACAGAGTATGATTTTACTTATGATTTTCTCAGATCTACTGAACGGATTTACACCATTCACCCCCCAAACGAACAGAACTCTACCTTTTTGTCAAATTTGGTGTAATTCCATTCAGCCGTTCGGGCTGTAGCACTGGCTAAAGGTCCTATGGAAAATTGCATGGGGAAAACATGTTTTGGGGCCCCCCTTTTTTCTCAGCCTCCGCTGCACGAATCACCCCCAAACTATCAGGGAAGGAGCGGAGCGGAGCAGGCCATTTTCTTGGAGAAATTCGCAAAGATTCGTACACCGGTGCCAAAGTTATTCCAAATAGAATGTTGTGGATTTCCTATGGAAACTAGGTCCTAACTATACCTACCTACTGGCAACTGCCAGTAGGTAATATATATATATATATATATATATATATATATATATATATATATATATATATATATATATATATATTGATCAAGGGCTCTCGGGCCCGAAACGCTTAATTGCTGTTTACCTGTACCATTAAAGAAATCGTCTGGCCAGATCCTGTGGTCCGTCTCCTGCTTCGTCGGTCCACGTGGATTGGAAGTGGCCTTTGAAGTGTTTCTGCATATATCTCTCTCTATATATATATATATATATATATATATAAATATATATATATATATATATATATATATATATATATATATATCACTCCAACCGGTTGCGGTGCAACGAAACCTCCAAAGCACTTTCTCCAGTGCACAGACACGAAATAACGTTCCAAGGCCAGTCTTTAGGTGATCGTTGTTTTATTCAATCATAAAGTGCAGGGGTGCATAACAGAGAACGTCGAACAGATGCGTTTCGGGCGTGGCCGCCCTTGCTCACTGTTGGCGGTAAGGTGGACAAACTTGCGTTTAAATAATGCAAAGTGAATTGGAAAAAAGCGCGCCCAAATACAAATCGTGCGCCCAAAAGAAATTTAGGAAACATAGTGTAAGGACTATATCCAAATCAAATGTTCGGGAATGAAAACAAGAATGTGTCAGCCTTCTTAGCTTAGTCAAACCTTCATGCATATTCATAGATCTATTTAAATGAATATTCATGCAGGCAATCTTTACCATTTAAATGATATCCTGAAAGTTAATTAAGCATACAAAATTGATATTGTTTAAGCATTTGTCCTTCAAAATACATTGATCCTTTTCTGTACTAATACATAAAAATAAAGAACATATTATGTCTATATTGTCTATGTAGTTCATTCTTGATCATGACTAAACACAGGCTCTCAACAATAAATTTGTCCATTCGATACATTTCTAAATGAGCACAAATGCTGGAAATGTCCTTACCACTTTTACTATGATTTTTCCAAGTATTCTAACCAATTAATGTAACAAATGTTTGTCCATTTCATAAACAAATGATGATTTGTAAATAGCGGGGAAGTGACAAAATGTCGGCGATCAGTCTCGTTTGACAAATTGTGGTGTGAGGTTGAATCCAAAATAGGCAAACATGTGACAAAGGTAAAATAACTAGTAACCTAAGAAATTAATCTCTATGGTTAGTTTCATGATATTCTCGGATGTTTAAGTCACATCCTATTTGCTCAATTAGCCACACAAGGGGGTGCAAAATCTGGTCTCATAACTGATTGTCAATTGATTTCTACAGTGGCTCTAATGGCACATATTTTCATAACATGTGGGCATTCAATATCTATTCAGAAAATTGTAGACTGATTTGCGGGAAATTACAGAAAATTACAGAAAATTACTTAAGTCCTCTCCCATGTTCAAACCTGCAGGAATTTTACTGTTGAGTCTTATGATATACATTGACTCAAGTTGCCTCAATTTCTTTTCGTAATCCCCACCCTTCTTAGATGTTTTCACAGCATCTATTACAAAATAGTTAAGCTGAGACAGGTTCCTATTGTGAAATTGATCGAAATGTCGAGCTACTGGGTAGCTCTGGGTAGCTCTGATCACAATTGACAATGGCCCGGAGATGCTGAAGGATACGTTGATACACGGGCAATTTGGTGCTCCCAATGTATCTCAAATTGCATGTGCAGGTTAAGACATACACTGCTAGCTCTGTTCTGCAGGTGTAATGGGCTTTAATTGCAATGGGTTTGGGATCAAAGGGAGTTGAATAAAAACCTAGTGTTAATACCAAAATGACATGCACGACATGAAATGCAGCGGTAGAAACCCTTACGGGGTGACAACCAATCGTCATTCCTAGCTGTTTCTGGTGAACTTGACACCAGTTCGTTACGCATGCTGTAAGCCCTTCTGTATGTAACTGTTGGTTTGTTGGGTAAAATTTCACTGAGTACAGGGTCAGTAAGAATTACAGGCCACTGTTTTCTCACCAAACTCGAAATCTGGCGGGCTTGCCTGCTGTAACTGGTAATTAATCTAATGTCATTGTTATTGTCTGTGAGGTTTGTTTTATCTAAGTCCGTGTTAGTTGCTGCTAGCAACCTGTTCCTATCGAGTTTGTTGGCTTTTGTCCTCGCTTTGTTTAGGGCGTTTCTTTTGTAACCCCTTGCTTCCAAACGTAAACTGGCTTCTTTTTGATGCTGGTCTTGAAGTTCCACCGTACTGCAAGTCCTATGTATTCTAAGGAATTCCCCATAGTGTGTTGTGGGTGGAAACTTTGTGCATGCAGGATGCTATTTCCTGCAGTGCTTTTTCTAAAAAGACTTGTGGTAAGGGTATTGTCCACTATCTCAACCAGAACATCAAGAAAACTGATTTTATTCTTGCTTATTTCAGCAGTGAACTTTAAGTTGGAACTATTCTTGTTAATGCTTGATACAAACAAATTAGCCTCTACCAAACTCCCTCTCCAAACAATAAAGATATCGTCAATGTACCTGATGTACTTCACAATATTGTTATTCCAAAAGGCCGAGTGTTCGACCCTGAGGACATGCTCCTCCCACCAGCCCACGTGAAGCCCCGCGTAGCTGGGGGAGATGCATGCCCCCATGGCCACCCCCCTCAACTGCTTGTAGATCTTATTGTCAAAAAGGAAAACATTATTGTTAAGACAACGTTCTACCATAGCAATCAGCATAACGTTGTGTTTATACAATTCAACAGGCCTTTTGTCCAAATAGAATTTCATGGCTTTTAAGCCATCTGAATGCGAAATACTGGTGTAGAGACTGGCAATGTCCATTGTCATTAACAAATATTCAGCAGACCAATTGCATTGGTTGATATTCCTAAGGAAATCTGTTGAGTCTTTGATGTAGGCAGGAAGGCTAGTCACAAAGTCTTGCAAGTAGTGATCAATGTATTTTGAAGTGTTCTCAAATAAACTGTTTATGGCAGAGACTATTGGCCTCCCTGGAATTGGTAAAACTCCCTTATGAACTTTCCGGATGAAATAGATGTTCGGTAATACTGGATGATCGTTTTGTAAAAACTTTATTTCATCCTTGGATAAGAGACCTTCTCTTTTCCATCCATAGAGTTCTTTATGGTAGGCTTGTTGGATGGCTCTGGCAGTTTTGAAATCCGTTTGGGTGTAGCATTCTGGGTCATTGAGGTGTTTGTATGCCTCTTCCATATATTGTTGCTTGCCCCAAAGCACAAAGTTGCCACCTTTGTCAGATTGTTTGACAATGACTGCTTGGTTGGTTTTAAGTTTCCTCATTAGTTCATTATATGGTCTCATCTTGACATTGGTTAATCCTTCTTGTCCTTTAGTGCGTATGTTTAATGTTTTTAGGCCGTCTATTATGAGTTCTGCATATACATCTATGGCGTCTTTGGGCATTATTGGAATGAAAGTTGATGGCAATTTAAGTGAACTTCCTACTGTTTGACCCAAATCAATATCTTCATCGTTGGCTACTTCCTGTGTACTTTGAGAGGATGTATTGCCATTAGTGCGTAATGTATGCATAGTTTTCATTAATGCGATGTCCTTTACTTGCAATCCACTACTTTTTGTTGTGGTATGGACCATTGTCGTGACTTTTTTCGTTGTCCCCACTCCTTCCTTGATCGCATAATATTTACGCAATTTTATTTTTCTGATGAATTTGAATACATCCACTCTAGTGTTGCCATAATTAAAGTTACTTTCTGGGCAATAGGAAAGTCCCAAAGTTAGGAGTTGTTTTTCCGCCTGATCCAGTTCAACATCCGTGAGGTTAATGATGGTGTTGTCATTAACTACTTGTTGCTTTTCCAATTCCTTTTTTTCTGCGGTCGCCCTCTTCCTCTTTGCGCACTTCCTGCGTTGTCTTCGCCTTGAGTTCCTAAGTTGCTTGTTTGAACATTCCTGGAACGTAATGTGCCCTTCCGTTGCATCCTCATAAACTCCAACTCTTCTCTTAGGGTTAATTGACCCATATCCCCTTCCTTTGCACCTGGGGTTCCGCTGTCAGATTCTTCGCTGGTTGGCACCAAGCTCTCATTGGATGTTGTGGCGATCGAGTCGCCCAAATCGACTGATGCGGATTGTACTTGTGGTTGGACTTGTGCCTGCTTGAACACATTTTTCCCGGATGCCCGTTGTCTGCGTAAATGGTCATATTTCCGTGCAAACGTGTATATTTGCCCTAGTTTGTAATCCTGTTCATCTCGGGCAAATTTATACACTTTTCTAGTTTTGATTGTTGCTTCATGTTTGCTTAAACGTTTCTTGATATCTTTACGCGTTTGTTCAATTAAAGCTTCATCTTTTGCAAATTGTTCTTTTGTAAGTTCTTCATTAATGCGTTTGATTTCTGTGAGATCCTTATCACGATCAATTTTGGCATATTTTATCAAAAGACATAGCAGTCTCATGGAAGCTTCCAAATTACTTTCTGCCCATTCCTTAAGAAGCATAGGATTTGGATTATCAAAACTAGGCACTAGCATAATCCTTAGGCCTCGTGGCACTCTGCCTACTTCATGGTATTTCTCTAATGAGCGGATCTCCCACCACTTGGTTAATTCACTCCTCATGTGTTTTTCCAGTTCCCTTAACAGTTTTTTAATGTCATTCCCGTCGCAGTTTCAGTATGTACATTTCTGCTTGCATCCCCACTTTGTGTGACTTTCGGCAAATTAAGAAACAGCTGATCGAACGCCTCCTCCCGTTCCTGCTCCTCTGACATTCTCCTTTGGCCCCAATTTGTTATGCACAATTGTTATCAATAGTTCAAGGAAATGGCACGTTAGAGTGTGCCGCTCCTTACCGCTGGCTCGTAGAACACCTTTCCAACCTGGAGAGGAAATCACGGCGTCTTTTCCTGACAGCTCCGGGTTCCTTGCACGGGACCTCCGTCCTCCAACGGACACACCCGCAAAAATTCACTCAGACGTCGGAAGCTCCGCTCGTAGTAAACCTCTCATCCAGGGGGCTGACGTAATTTGCTTGCACCAAACAAACACTCCAAGTGGTCCGTTTCTCAAGCCAGCCAACTTCACGGAAAGGGGTCTGCGCTAACAGGAACCAACCTCGTCCTGTATTTATATCACTCCATACCGCCACGTGATGCTGACTCAATAAAATGCTGGTTTGAAGTGAACACGCAAGCTGTGGGCTCTCCGTTTCTTTGGTGTCTTTATTATCAGGATCTCCGTTCCTGTTTCTTGAGAGCCCGCCCTGCAGCGCAGAGGCCCCCGGTAAAGCGGAAACTGTTTTGGAACTTCAAATTGAGGGGGCATGACGCGCTCTCCTGCGATAACAAGCTATAAGGGATTGCCATGCTATTGTGTTAAGCAGAAGAGAAAGGGAGTGAAGGAGGTTTTGCTTCCTTCGTGCAGACTTCGTGGTCTCCCTTCAAGCATTCATTTGCATCATGTGGCAGCGAAGAGCACTATGCTTTTAATGAACTTTCTCACAATGCCATTTGAAATATGCTGGACTTTGACAATATGCAATGCTAATTCAGCGAAAATTCATATTTTGCCAGAGGCTGTGTTTTAATTTACATATGGTGCATTGTGGGTACTGTGGTTCTCATCTCCGACCACATGACCACTTGGATGGAATTATACTCACCTGTGATCAAGGCGCTGGGGCGCTGAAACATGTTAGGTTCAAAAGAGGTGTATACAACTGCCACGTGATGCTGACTCAATAAAATGTCGGTTTGAAGTGAACACGCAAGCTGTGGGCTTTCCGTTTCTTTGGTATCTTTATTATCAGGATGTTCACACTAAAGGGGTATGTAGAGTATACAATAGACATAACCAAGGAAAATGTCTCAGTTTTGAAAAACTGCCCTCACTCACATTCAATTCCTGTTTCTTGAGAGCCCGCCCTGCAGCGTCGGAGCCCCCCGGTAAAGCGGAAACTCTTTAGGTATATATATATATATATATATATATATATATATATATATATATATATATTCACTGAAAAAACCATAGGTTATAGACCATATATAGTTAGGAATTAGCATTTACAAAACCTTGAAAATTCACTGAAAAAACCATAGGTTATACACCATATATAGTTAGGAATTAGCATTTAAAAAACCTTATTTTACTCACACAAAACCATTGAAATTCCATATATAGTTAGTTGTACTAACTATATATCGCGCACCCGCAATCCACTGCTGATCATGTCACATATTACATCATTCATGACATGGTCAGTGACATCACTGATGACATCACTGATGACATCTCAAATGACATCACTGATGTTGGTTTTGTTGATTATTTTTTATTTTCTTTATTTTTTAAGCATTTTTTTTATTGTGATTGTGTTTCATAATTTATTAAACTTTCTAACATTTCATTGTCAGAAATTTCATAATTATCATTGAATATACATTGTAGTCTCTGAGGGTGTAAAATGTCCTCATTTTCAAGGAGGTTATCTACTGCTTGTACACATTGCAGTAGTTCTTTGTCCCAAGTTTCATCGAAAAATTCAATATCATTTTCATCAATGATTTCTTGGCTGCTCTCTTGCAGGACAATTTGAAATTCAACTTTCTGTTCGCCTTCCATTTTGCCTGAAATTTAGATTAAAAAAATATATATTAGTAGAGATAGGGCACTGTTGGGATTAATTTTAGATAGGCAGTTTTTATCAGTGAATTTATCTTTGGGCAGTGTATAGTATCAGAGTGGAACTAGGAATATAAAAAAGTGTATGTGATTTAACGTCAGTAAATTCATAATTATACAAGAGAAGCCTAACTCCATCCATAACTATAACAGAGAAGTCTATCTAAATCTATAACTACTACAGAGGGATAGTATATAACTATCAGAAAAAGTTTACCATATTAACTTATAGTGCACAATATACTTCAGTTTTAAAAATAAAAACTTACCTTTAGAAAGAAGTTGAAGGAATTAGTGAAAATACTATTGAAATGTACACCAAGAAGTAGTAGTCAAAATGGCTGTGTTTTCTTCTCTTCCTTTATATATATTCAGGTATATAACCAATGAAATGTCAGGTAAAAAAAGTAGAAAATGAAAGTAACATATTAATTGGTTGTCAATTCCAACACTTCAGATGTGTTTTGTGAAGTAATTTACCTCAGGGTATTTAGAGAGGTCTACAGGCTAAATGGCTAAATGGAATTCCAATCAAATTTGTGAAAATGGTAGGGATTGGTATGTAGTATGAGCTAATCTATATTTGGTGAAATTGTCTCCAGTTGCTTTTCTGTGAACTACTTACCCACCTTTTTTGATGGTGCGCTTCCCAGGGAGCGACCCGGTACGCGAACCGTTGAGCGCCCCGGTTCGCGAACCTTAAGCGTTACGGGAGTCCACCATTTTGTGTTTCGGTCGAATTAAGATACAAAATGGGAGGGCAAATAATGTTCAGAATGGGTAGAAGGGGGCACGGTAGACTTATCTTGACCCCCTAGGTTTTGTGAGGGTGGCTGAGGAGGCTTATATGTGCGAAAAAAAAACATTTTTTTAAAAAATTTCGCGAGGTTAGCTCCCGGTTCGCGTACCGGGTAGCGTCCCAGGGAGCGTACTTTGTTGAAAATTAGTGAAAAATGTTAGAGTAAAATAATAATTGTGAGTGATCAGATGTAGGGTAGCTCTGAGAAGAGCTTTTGGGTTTATGGTACATTTAGGTACTTATAAGTAGGTACCAATGCACAGTCTTAAATTCAGAGTGAAAATTCTGTTGCCCTCATCTGAGAAGTGAACTCCATCTCCTCTGTAGATATCTTGCATGTAGTAACGCAAGTTATTGTTGTACAGGGAGCCCATTCCATGGTCTCTCATGTAAGCTGAAACAGATTTGTTTACATGCTTCCTCGACTTCTCAATTTGTGGACAAAATTGGTTTGACCACCTCCATTTCTGTCTTTGGCATATATTTGAATATACCAAGGCAGTCTGAGGAAAAAGTGCCAATAATCATTGGTAGGCCTTTACATGTATTATCTCCTCTGTATTCTTCATCAAGCGTAACTTTAATCTGCAATCCTGAGTAGGCCTCACCTTAAACAAACCTCTGGATAGGCCACACCTTATCGTCATCCTGGATTAATCATTTAAAATGCTAGGGACAGATTTATGATAGGTGTATGCCTCTTTTGCGCCACTGTGCGTCACTTTTATGATGCAGCGGCGGTGCAAAAGATTTGCTATGAGGCGAGAAAATTACAAATTGATGCATTTAGGCAGATGTGTCATGTTGTAAAAAAAACGTGCCACATGAAACCGATGCAGCAGTGATGCAAAAGATGCACCATGTTGCAAGACAGGCCAACTTGGGGTCATATGTATCAAGCTAATTACCATTCGCAAAGATCAAAATTCTGCAAATTTCAGCCTTTGCGAATGCTAATTAGACAAATGGTATGTATCAAACAAGTTTGATGCAAAATAAGGAATAGCAAAATTTGCTATTCCTTATTTTGCGATTGCACTGAAGGATTTGCAAATTTTGCGATTCCTTAAATGCAATGTATCAAACTAAAAATATGTAAAAAATGACATTAAGGATTTGGAAACTACCACCAACTTCTAGTTGGTGGTAATTTGCGAATTCTTTTCAAAAAGCATTTTTTTTTAAAAAACAAAAGGTGCCATATGACGCCAATACATGCCCATATGCCCCCAAATTTCTTTTTCAGGGGTGCAGCAGGGTGTTCTTGAGACACCCCGGCACCCTTGGAAAAATTCCTAATTTGCGATGAGCTAATTGCTAATCGCAAATTGTACCTTCATTCCTATGAGCCTCCTAGCCCATGGAAATGAATGGGTAATTTGCAATTAGCAATTTGCTCATTGCAAATTAGGATTGGTAAAGAATTGCTATTTATTCCTTAAAATTCGCTATTTAGGAAATGCAAAATAGTTTGATGGTACATATGGCGGTTCATCTGTAACAAGATAAGAAGCTTAGGGATAGATTTATGATGACTGGCGCATCACCAGGGATGTGCCAGTCATCCTGCGCCGCTGTTCCGCCACCCATGGTGTGCTGCATTTGCGTGACGTATCTGTGCTGTAAAGGTAGTGATTGCTGGAGTTGTATCGCAAGTGCGATGCAGCTCAAGCAAGGCTCAGGGGTGCCCCATCTCCACAATGTTGCGTCAAGACCTATGCCTGCTTAAAGCAGGCGCAGGGTTTTGACGCAGCTTTCTCCTATCTGATTGTAAATACGGCACACCATGGGTGGCAGAGCAGCGGTGCACGTTAACTGGGGCATGCCTGGGGATGTGCCATTTAACATAAATCTGCCCCTTTACATTTAAGTATGTGCAGGGGACACAGAGTTGGTGAGGCTTATCCAAGATTAAGAAGAGATGAGTCCTGTTCACTGAAAAATTAGACATAGGCTTCACCTGCTCAGCATCGCTGGACATGGCTAAATAATAGCTGCAAAATGTTACTCTTGTTAAACAATTTTACTATTATAATCTCTGAGATTTGTCTCTTACTCTGCAACATCTCATTGTTGTTATCTTTCTTTAAAGATAAAGACAACATCAACATGAGCGACAATCTGCAATCAGTTGATTTTGACCTCATCATTGAACTTGTAATTGAAACATCAGTGGATGTTGATCCCTTGGATGATTTAAATCCTGAGGATGAAGAAGAGCGTGATGAGGATGCAGATTTGTCCGAATTATATGACATAGGGTGGGAAGCTGACCTGCTTGAGCCTATGGAACTATAAACATTTATTTTTAAAATTTATAATAAATAAAAAGTAAAAGTGTAAACCGTTTAATTTAAAAATAAAGACACCTTCAAAAACAGGTTATGTGTAGTGTCTTCAATAAAATATTAAAATATGCTCATAAAATTAGATCAGATTCACATATAAAATAGCACAGGTAACATGAATATAAATTCCATTTCTTTTCTGCTATTTCTGTATTGTAAATTTGCCAAGGACTAAAAAATCTTCTGTTTAAAATGTCAAGTAGTGTGTTAAGTTTTTGATCACTGTTATTGATTTACTGTTTGGTAATAGTGGTTAATAACATTTTTTAATATATTTTACCACAGATTCAACTGCAGATCATTTCAACATTTCACCATGCCAACGAAAGAAAGAGAGAGAAAGGCTGCAAAACGTCAAAGACAGCAGGTGAATCAAAAGAAGCAGCAGTCCTCTAACAAAAAGATTTGTCAAGTCACGAAGAAAGCACCGGGTAAGAGTACAAAAACATTCATAAGAAATATGTGTAGTAAAAAAAATATTACTACAGAAAATGTTTCAGTCCAGAAAAAGAGAACCAATTCAAATGGAAAGGAAAGGCCAATCAAAAATGTTACTGCTAGAGCAAGAGATAACTCTGTGCATGATAGTAGAAGGAAACAACAGTTTAGGGACATTCGTAAACGAATGTTCCACAACAGGATAATTGGCAATTTGTTAAAAAATATTAAGAAAGGTCAACAGAAAGTGGTTTTTTATAAGAGAAAAAAAAAAGTTGAGAAAATTATTGATCAGGCATTTGAAATTAAACGTAAGTTATTTATTTTGATAATCAATAGAATTAGGAAGCTAAACAAGGCAATTTATGATTTCAAAAGAAATAGTAGATGGAAGAGAATAGTTAATCGTAGTAATTTTTGTGAAGTTTTTTCTGGAGAATGGATGCATAGTTCAAGCTGTGAGGCATTTTATAATGAGGAGAGTTATTTCCAGGATAATGATTTGGTGCATGCAGTTGACACCAGTGGTCGTGCTTATGAAGTGAAAGATGGTTGTCCAGTTGAAAAAGAAAAACTTGTGACAACAGAGACAGAAGAGGTGTTAGGTAATGAGGTTTTAGGAAGACGTGCTAAGGGTCCTGTCTACACCTGGAAGTGTAGTATTATTTGTAGTGTGCGACAGGATTCCATCAATTTGCTTTGTGATTTTGTACGGTCATTTAATAAGAAAAGTTTGAAGCAGAAAATAAGGTTGTTGCAAGAATTAGATCCTTGCAGAGTGAGAGAAGTGACAGGTTTGCATGGTCATTCACTGGCTTGTCTTTCCAGGAGAGTATGCCAGAGTGTTTTTCATCATTTCAGGATGCTAGCAGTGCATCATAATAAAGTGAGGAAATTAGTTAGAATGTTGTATTATGCTAAGAGTCCAGCAATTATGCTTAAACAATTATGCGCTGCTCTTTTGCATGGTTCTGAAATAGATGTAAAGAATATATGTGAAGAAATTGAGTTTTGTTACTTTGGAAGTAAAGAGGAGAATGTTGAAATTGACCAAGAAGAAGAGGGTAATGTGGAAGATAGTGTACAGGTTTCCAGTACAGATAATTTTCAGAAGGAAATTGCGACGTTTCAGGTGAAATCAAGTGAGAGGCCTAATTTCACTTGTGTGTGTTGTCGACGCACTTATTATAAGAATCAGACTAAGTTAGTGGATTTATATGCAAAAAGTGAAAGGGAAAATAATAGTGAATGGAAGGATTTCGCAACATACTTGATGGTAGAAAATTGTTTTGATTTGGGATTGGATCAACGTGTGTGTACTTATTGTTGTTGCAAATTAAATCAAAACCAGATGCCTGCTAGAGCAGTTCATAATAATCTGGAATTGGTTGAGATTCCTTCTGAATTGAAGGATTTAAATACTTATGAATCTATTTTGATTCAAAGTATCCATCCCTTTCAGGCTATTGTAAGAATGGAGCCAAAGACAGGGAAATTGCCTCCATCAGATTTACAGAGAGGATTAAAGGGAAGAGTTGTTTATTTGCCTCTAGATTTGAAGAAAAACATTAACACAATTGGAGTAGAAAAAGTGGAAGAGGAACCTCTTGTTATCTTAGTTAATGGGGTTCCGACAAAGAATAAGAAAATATGGCAAGATTTAGTAGATGTTAGGAAAGTCAAAAGGGCAACATTGTATTTGAAAAAATATAATAAATACTATAAAAATGTATATGTTGCAGAAGAGGAAGTAAGTGAGGAAGAGGACAGCGATTTGTGTGCTGGTCAAATTGAGAAAGTAGAACCCTGTACTAGTGAAGAAATATATGAACATTATAGTGTTCATCCTTTGCATTCCAAGGAAGTCATGGGGAATGCTATTGAGTTGTTTCAAATGAAACAAGCGAAAGGGAGTCCCATTAGTGTTTGGGAGGAAAGTTTGGAAGCTCGGTGTTTCCCACAGCTTTTTCCAACAGGTCAGGGAGGAAGATATGATGAGCGACCTCATCAAATTCCTGCTTCTGAATACCGGACTTTGCGATTGTATGCAGGAGATGCTAGGTTTCGACAATGCATTCCTTATTTGTTTCATCTCCTGTTTGAAAGCGATCTGTCTGGACTGTCATATGCAGTGAACCACATCTTGAAAAGTGGTATACACATGCAAAACATCTCGGCAAGTGACTTTATGGATAAAGTCAATGTCCAAGACAGTATTTTGGATTCTCACCTGATTAATCTCATGGCGTGTCAGCGTGGTACTAATGAGTACTGGTACCGTCGTCATGGTGATTTAAAATGTATGCTGAGGAACTTAGGTACTCCCACATGGTTCCTCACTCTGAGCTGTGCCGAGTATGGCTGGGAAGACTTACTTGAATTTCTACGAGAGGCAAATGCTAACGTAGGTAACATCGAATTCAAGACACCCGGAGAACTGTGCTCTTTGGATCCAGTAAATGTATGTAGGTACTTCAATCATAGATTTGAAGCTATGATGTCTTTCATCATGAATAAGAAGAATCCACCTCTTGGAGAGGTGTTGGATTTCTTCTGGAGAAAGGAGTACCAAGCAAGAGGTGCTCCTCATATACATATGTTGCTGTGGATCAAGGATGCACCTAAATTTGGAACGGATCCAGAAGACTCAGTGATGAGTTTCATCCAACAGTATTCTACGTGTGCTGTTCCAAACGCAAAGGAGAAGAAAAGCCTAAGAGAAAAAGTTCTGCGTTTCCAAAGCCATCGATGTGGAAAGTACTGCCGTCGTAAATTCCGAAACAAGGACAAGTTCTACACTAAATGTCGTTTCGGCTTTCCACGACCGGTGATTTCTAAAGGAAGAGTAAACAGTTTGATGTCTTCGCTGCGACACAATGTCATGAAGAAATCACCTAAAAACACATACAATTTGAAGAGGAACGAAGAGTCCAAGTACATCAACGACTACAACCCGGTGATTTTGTCCATGTGGAATGCTAACATGGATATACAGTTTGTGGCTGATAACTGTATGGCTGTGGCTCGGTATGTGACGTCTTACATCACCAAAAAAGAGAAGACAGAATTGAAGGATATGTGGGAGGACATTTCCCATGAAAAGAGCCTCAGCAAGAAGTTGTACAGTTTCAGTCTGAAGATGTTGTCGCATCGAGAAATTGGAGCTTACGAATGCTCTGACCGGTTGTCTTCAGCAAGTCTCTATGCCAAGTCCAGGAGTATCGTTTGGGCGAGTCTTGGTCTTGCTGCAACGCGTAATCGAGTTCTCAAACCTGTGCGGGAAATTGAGTATTTGGCGGAAAAGGAGCCAAACAGTACCGACATTTTGAAGACCAACATGTTGGATACATATTATCCAAATAGAAGCAGTCACCTCGACAATGTTTGTCTGTATGAGGTTCTTCAAAATTACATATTCAAGAGGAACATCAAAGAAGATACTGAGAAAGGAGTGTATGCTGTAATAGGAAGTGAGGGATGTCTGGTCAAGCAAAGAAAATGCCACTTGGTAAACCATCGAAAATTGAGTGGCGAATCTCCTGAAAAAAAGGAGTTTTTCTATTTAGCACTTTTGCAACTTTTCAAGCCTTGGCGTGCAGAAGAGAAACTGCTTGGAGATTTCCTGTTACGAAGACTCTTTCAATGCCGCCAAGGAGACCATAGAATGTCCTGCTTTTCCCAAATATGTAGAAATGTTGAATGCGGAAATTGAGCAGGAAGCAACGATTGCAGCCGAGATTGCCAGAGACAGTTCTCAGGACAGTCAGAGTTCTGCTTCATTGAGTCAGGATCCACTAGGAGGACCTGTTATCGAAAATGAAGCTGCCACTGCCATGAATGAAGTGGAAAGAGCCATGGCACATGCTCAGGAGGATGCGGTTAACTTAGAAGAGTTGGAAAGACAACTCAACGTTGAGCAGAGGAAAATATATGACGAAGTTACCATGCAAATTGATCATGGATTAAGTCATGACAAGAAAGAGTGCTCATATACATCGTTGAAGCCTGTCCGACTGTACGTGAGTGGAGAAGCGGGAACTGGAAAAAGTTTCCTCATTAAAGCAATTTCATGCTATTTGCAGGAAAGGACAGAGTCATCGCTGTCTTGTGTTGTCACCGCTCCAACTGGACTGGCAGCACATAACATTAAAGGGATTACTTTACATCGTTTACTGATGCTGCCAGTGGAGCATGACAACAAATTACAATATCACAAGCTATCTGGAGATGCTTGTTTTGAAGTTTCAAGAATCTTGAGGAAAATGAAACTTCTTATCATTGACGAAGTAAGCATGGTTTCCAATGTCATGCTTGCCTTTGTGCATTTGAGAATGCAAGAAGTTCTCAAAACAGAGTATGATGTGTTATTTGGTGGCAAACACATCATTGTTTTCGGAGATCTTTTGCAGCTGACACCAGTGAAAGGGCAACCTGTGTTCAAAATGCTCACGCATGAAGATACCAGGAAGTGCCAAGGGAGCATTGGCAACGTCAATATATGGTTAAACTTCAATTATGCTGAACTGCATGAAAATATGCGTCAGGCGAAGGATGAAGTTTACAAGACTATTCTACAAGATGTTAGAATTGGAAAAGTGACCGAGCATGGGAAAGAAGCTTTACATGCACGATTACTGTCAAATTTATATCCAGAACAAGATGTTGTGCCTGAGAATATTTTTCAGAAAATTACTGAGAAGAAATCTGGAATATGTTTGATGCCAACTCTTGCAGAATGTGCCAAATTCAACAACAAAATGTTGCATTTAGAAAAGCAAGAGATTGTGAAACTGGAAGCTATTGACAGAGTAGAGCATATGGGATCAACAATTATTTTGTCTGAGAATCTGAAAACAAAATTGGATTCATTAGAGAAGAGTATATCTAAAACTGCAGGTTTTGAAAAGACTCTGAATGTGTGCTTGAACTGCCGTATAATTTTAAGAAGGAATTTACATGTTGAAAGAGGTCTGGTAAATGGATCAATGGGTAATGTTGTTGATTTTGTGAAATACAGAAATAGAGATGGAATTGAATTTTTAAAAATTAAATTTGATGGCATTGAGGAAGTACAGCTAATTGGTCGTTGTTCTGCTAGATTTTTGCTTGTAAAAGACTTATATGTTCGCCGTAAGCAGTTTCCTGTTTGCTTGGCATATGCGGTGACAATCCATAAATCGCAAGGTTTAAGTGTAGACAGTGCATTGGTGAATATTGGCAGTTCTGTGTTCAAGGAGGGTATGGCATATGTGGCATTGTCACGAGTTAGAACTTTATCGGGATTGTACTTGATTGAGTGTGATGTCACAAACATTTGTGCGGATCTAGATTGTGTTAAGGAATACAATAGGTTAAGAAGAGAGTATGCGCCACATTTGCCTCAGTATCCTTTGTTTGAGAAACGTGTGGTAGGCCGGAAACGAAGAAATGTGACCAATACTGGGGAGGTTGTAGCAAAAAGACAAAAAGTCAATGAACCTAAAATTACAAGCAGAAACAAAAAGGATTCTGTTGAAGATGTTGTTGGTTTTCAGTTTGAAAACAGTTCTGGTGTCAACTGCTATGCTAATGTAGTGGTTAATGTTTTGTTTTCTCTAGAAAATGTAAAAGAAGAGATTGTGGTCAATTCTGATCAAACATTTTGCAGTTTGTTAAATTCTGTGTTAGAGAAATGTAGCACTGATAGAACAAACATAGAAAGTGTGTCTGAAATTCGAAATCTGTTAGACAGATGTTCAGGCCAAACACAATTCTCTCAAAATATTCAGCAAGATTGTCAGGAGTTTTTAATGTATATGCTTGATGTATTACATGCTGAAGGTGTAGATGTAGATCAGCTGTTTGGGCTTTCTTATCAATGGCAGCATGACTGCGAGAACTGTATGGTATCAAGTACTACTAGTGTAGACTCAGAAAGATTTATATATTTAACTTTGCCAGACAGTAAATCAGTCTCCTTTAATAAGCTAGTAAAAGCAGCTGATCACAACATGGAGTGTAGCCAATGTAAATCTGAAATGATGTCCACATTATTTATACGAACATATGGCCAGTATGTCATTTTAATGTTCCAACGATGTAGGCCTGATGGAACAAAATTGACAACTTTAATTAAAAATTTTGTAGCTTCGCAGTTGTCAATATCAGGAAGGACTTTTGTAACTGCAGCAATTATATATCATGACGGTCCTTCAATAACATCAGGACATTACACAGCTTATTTAAAGTCTAGAAATGGCTGGTCATTCTGCAACGATTCTGTTTTAATTTTCAAAAAAAAATTGCCGTATGACCTTAAAAACTCTTACCTGGTGTTTTTAAAACCAAAATTTTAGGGAAATAATCTCGGGATGTGCTCTGTGGAATTTCAAGAAGTTCTAATGGCTCCTACACAATTTGGCCTTGAGGATAAGTGTAGTTCAGAGACATAACTTCTAACCATAAGACTGGACGTCATGGAGAGCTAACCAGAACGGAATTTGTTCCCTTTTTGCTGGTAATTTACCAATGACTGATTGTATAGTCTGTGGTGTGATTTCGTTTGTGTTCCCCTGGTGAGGGGGCTGTGGAATCCTCACAGTAGGTTGGACTGTTAAGGTCCGCATGACATATTGAACTAATTGTCTATGTATTTTAATTAATTGTTTTAGCTGTATTAACAGTTCTGGACCTGTCATGTTTTCAATGTCAGGATGTGGTGTATAGCTGGCTAGTACCGGCCATGTTGCTCCTGGTCTACCTAGTGGACCGAGCCTGGTTATGTGATTTTCATGTTGTAGGGCGCCTTTAAACCAGAGCTGATGCTCTTGGTAAGTTAACGGAATTTCAACGTCCTCGTAAGGAACGTATTCCGTTGGAGGTTCCTCTACTTTGTAGTAGTAAAACTTGTGTGTTCCTGCATCTGCTGGAGGAAACTGAATCCATGAATGGAATACTTCTGTCTGTCGATATTCATGTTCCTCGATAACAAAGATTAATTTACCACCTCACGATGATACTCCATTGTTTATGAGTTTGTAAGATATATTTTTTCTTACATTTACCGGGATGATTATAACATCCGGGTTATTCTGTAGGAGATTTCTCTCATCTAAAACTGCTTGAGCTGCAGTTGCAGCTGCAGCTAATTCTTCGTCACTATTCATTATTTTGTTGACTGAAGAGTTTGCAGAACAAGTTTCAAGGAAACAAAGATTAGGTGCACAATATTTTGGAACACTGTATCCTTCAACGTTGAATAAACCAAAAACTAATAGATAGGATTTTTTGTCCTACTCAGTTATTGCGGATATTATCCTTTAACCCACTCCAGATGTCTTTTGGAGTTTTTACGGGAAAAAGGGGTCTGTGTGAAAAGCACGACTGAGTTACTCTAGTATCTAGCATTAAATTATCGCCTTACCAAACGTTGGGTGCCATGTAGTGTAGTTCCTATATTCCCAATAGGCTCTGCGCATTGGAATAATATATCCTGTAGTTCAGACGTAGGACTGAGGTCGACTAGGTCTCTACAGAATATATTAAACTTAATTGTGAGTGCCACATAGCTCAGAGGTCACTAGAAACTTTCTCGAATTCACAAGAAGGGATTAGTTTCTGACAACCGCATAAACATGACAACTTTGTTTCCCAAGAATAAGAAATCAATCTCTAGAGTCGCAGAAACAATAGATAGCTATTTAACTCAGTCATTCATGCATGCTTCGTTTCACCAGAGGTGCTGAGAAATAGAGAGACGGGCGTTTTCAATAAAAAGTATTTATTGAACAGTCTTCTTTCTCAAGCATAAGAAATGTACTGCTACAATCGTAATACTGGTTATAAAGTACACTGCATATAATACGAAGAGTATTATAAAATAGTACTGTAAAAGCATGATATGGTTTCTAAGCCATAAAATACATACAGTGATAAATAATGACTAAAAGTACTCAACTGGTGCTTCTAAAATACGCCTACCCGGTGTACCTAACCTAAGTCTAGTACAAGGGATGAAGTAAGTGAGGTGTAGCTTTAAGTTTTAGTATTCTTTGCCAAGAATCTATTCCAAGTATTCTCTAAGGGTCTAATCAGCTCCCTAGCTTGGTTTTAGAATGAAGGAGGTCTTGTATCTCTCTCTCAGGACTCGATTTCCCAGGAACCCGCACGGGTAGCCTGGAAACACTCGGCAGGAGAAAAGATAGCGTCTCTCTGTGTGTCCGCTGGAGGGTCGGCTTCCTTCGGCACTTGCTGCTGCAGGGCGCGTCGGGCAAGTAGATAGTTGCACTGCTCCAAACCACTGTGTGTTTGTCTGGGCAAATGTAGGCATATTTATACCTTGAAGGTGCCGAGTTTGATGTATGATTGAACATAATAACGTCATCAAAGACTCAGTTCTTTGAAAACTCCATGATTTCCTAGATAAATTAGTATTCAGGCAAGGGGAAGTCCCTAACTGCTGAAGGCGGGTTTTTCTAAGAAATCGTTGTTGATTCTCGGAACTTAGTGGAAGTAGCCATGCCGTATTTGAGCTGCATAGGCTCAGTCTAAATATGGTAATGATTTCAATGCCTATATAAGGATCGGGTAATTTATACCTATATATGGACATTAATCGGGAAAATTACACTAGGGTCCTAGATTCCTACACAACAACATCATCAGCAGTGGGTTGCGGGCGCGCGGGTTACAGTTAGTACAACTAACTATAACGGGGGAATTTCAATGGTTTTGTATGAGTGGAATGTCGAATTAACTATAACACCCCTAAAACCTTTGTTTTTTTCTGTGAATTTCTTAGGCTTTTTAAATGCTAATTCCTAACTATAACATGTCTGAAACCTATGGTTTTTTCAGTGAATATATATACATATATATATATATATATATATATATATATATTACCTACTGGCGGTCGCCAGTAGGTATATATAGTTAGGATTTTTTCTCTATGGGATTTTTGAAAATTCTATGTCTAATAACTTTGGCGTTTGTGGACGGAATTGGCTGAAATTTTCTGGAAAATGGAACATTTTGTTTCTGAGCAGCCCCTGAAGATTTGGGGGGGGGTTCGTCAAGGGGGGCCGAGAAAAAAGGGGGGTCCCAAAACGTGTTTTTAACATTGAGTTTTCCATAGGGCGGTTGGCCTCACTTTTAGCCCGAACGGCTGAATGGATTTGCACGAAACTTGGCAAAATTGTAGGGACTGGTAGCCCGATGTGCCTTTTGTAGGTCTCAATATATGTGCTCCAGTGGATTTTGAGAAATTAACGTTTAAAAAAAGATATATATCTGTAACAGCGGACCGGGCAGCGCCCCGGTTCGCGGACCGGGGCGCGTACCGGAACTTCGCGTAGCGAAGCTGATTGGTTCTCCGGTGTCTGTCAACATTCTAAACAGTCCGGAGCGGCCGCCATCTTGTCTCTCGGTAGGATTGAGAGACAAGAGGAGGCCAAAACAAAGGTGAAAATGACCATAAGGGGGCATACTAGATCCTCCCTGACCCCCTAGGTTTAATGTGGAGGTTTTAAAAGGGCCCCGCGGGGCAAAAAAAAACAAAAAAAAATTTTTTTTTTTTTGCGTGGGGAGCGCCCGGTCCGCGAACCGGGAAGCGTTCTGGGCAGCGTACTGCAATGAAAAATGAATGATAGACTTTTCAAATGCTGTATGTTAATTGATTGTTGTTTTTGTTGATTATTTTTTATTTTCTTTATTTTTTAAGCATTTTTTTTAATGTGATTGTGTTTCATAATTTATTAAACTTTCTAACATTTCATTGTCAGAAATTTCATAATTATCATGGAATATACATTGTAGTCTCTGAGGGTGTAAAATGTCCTCATTTGCAAGAAGGTTATCTACTGCTTGTACACATTGCAGTAGTTCATTGTCCCAAGTTTCATCGAAAAATTCAATGTCAATTTGATCAATTGTATCAATCAATTCTTGGCTGCTGTCTTGCAGGTCCATTTCAAAAGAAACTTGGTTTTCGCCTTCCATTTTGCCTGAAATTTGAATTAAAAAAATATATATTAGTAGAGATAGGGCAATGTTGGGAATAATTTTAGATAGGCATTTTTTATCAGTGAATTTATCTTTGGGCAGTGTATAGTATCAGAGTGGAAGTAGGAATATAAAAATGTGTATGTGATTTAACGTAAGTAAATTCATAATTATACAAGAGAAGCCTAACTCCATCCATAACTATAACAGAGAAGTCTCTCTAAATCTATAACTACTACAGAGGGATAGTATATATATATCAGAAAAAGTTTACCATATTAACTTATAGTGCACAATATACTTCAGTTTTAAAAATAAAAACTTACCTTTAGAAAGAAGTTGAAGGAATTAGTGAAAATACTATTGAAATGTACAGCAAGAAGTAGTAGTCAAAATGGCTGTGTTTTCTTCTCTTCCTTTATATATATTCAGGTATATAACCAATGAAATGTCAGGTAAAAAAAATAGAAAATGAAAGTAACATTTTCATTGGTTGTCAATTCCAACACTTCAGATGTGTTTTGTGAAGTAATTTACCTCAGGGTATTTAGAGAGGTCTACAGGCTAAATGACTAAATGGAATTCCAATCAAATTTGTGAAAATGGTAGGGATTGGTATGTAGTATGAGCTAATCTATATTTGGTGAAATTGTCTCCAGTGGCTTTTCTGTGAACTACTTTCCCACCTTTTTTGATGGTGCGCTTCCCAGGGAGCGACCCGGTACGCGAACCGTTGAGCGCCCCGGTTCGCGAACCTTAAGCGTTCCGGGAGTCCACCATTTTGTGTTTCGGTCGAATTAAGATACAAGATGGAGGGCAAATAATGTTCAGAATGGGTAGAAGGGGGCACGGTAGACTTATCTTGACACCCTAGGTTTTGTGAGGGTGGCTGAGGAGGCTTATATGTGCGGAAAAAAAACATTTTTTTTAAAAATTTCGCGAGGTTAGCTCCCGGTTCGCGTACCGGGTAGCGCCCCAGGGAGCGTATTTTGTTGGAAATTAGTGAAAAATGTTAGAGTAAAATAATAATTGTGAGTGATCAGATGTAGGGTAGCTCTGAGAAGAGCTTTTGGGTTTATGGTACATTTAGGTACTTATAAGTAGGTACCAATGCACATTCTTAAATTCAGAGTGAAAACTCTGTTGCCCTCATCTGAGAAGTGAACTCCATCTCCTCTGTAGATATCTTGCATGTAGTAACACAAGTTATTGTTGTACAGGGAGCCCATTCCATGGTCTCTCATGTAAGCTGAAACAGATTTGTTTACATGCTTCCTCGACTTCTCAATTTGTGGACAAAATTGGTTTGACCACCTCCATTTCTGTCTTTGGCATATATTTGAATATACCAAGGCAGTCTGAGGAAAAAGTGCCATTAATTGCTCAAAGGTGTCCTTTAAAAGCATTTCCAGACCTACACCAGTCAAAGTGCCCAAGTCATTACCTCCACAGTGCACAATTAACAGGTCAGGTTTGGGCAAATGCATAAAGGTTTTCACCAATGGTATCAATTGGTGACATTTTAATCCTCTGTGGCCAAACCACTTAATTTCCACATCTTGTAAATTGAGGTTAGGTAATTTCCTGTTTTCAACGTACCTTTGAGCCCAGTGAATATAACTATGTCCAACAATCCAGACAGAAAACATGGTGAGAGAAGGTTCTCCTGCAGTCAGATGAAGTGTGGCAATGAAATGGCAGTTGAAAAAATGAGAGTTTAAAATGAAAAAAACTGTGGAGTTTCTGTGTTCATGAAGCAGTAACAGTGATTGGTGGATTTTGATTGCTGAAAACAGAAAGTTAGGGTGCACGGATGTGTTCTTTGAAAGATGTATTTTGAATGGTCAATAAAAAATCATTAAATGAAAGAATGCACTGGATATGCAGGTGCACTGAGAGTTCAGAGTTCAATTGCAACAAAGTTGTGTGAACTTGCAAACACCAGAAGTCTTCCAAGAGGTGGTTGCCATGCAGAAAAGACAGAAAGGGCAGAGGGGGGAAGGGTTTTCATTTGAAAAAAAGTGAGGGAAGAGTTTTGATTGGGTGACATGAGAAATATGTGTGAAGAATTACAGCATTTCTGTGCTTTTGATAGCTGCAGACTCTGGAGTGCATACCTTTTGCTCTGCTGAAGACAAATTGGTGTGTTTCTGAGACTGTTTTCAAACTCAAAGTATTTGCTAAGGTGAGAAAATATTTCTTTAATTTAGATAGAGAATAGTGTGCTTTAAGGAGAAAATTATGAATTATGTGGCGCAAATTGCTTGTAAATATGCTCCCACCTGTGCATGGAAAATTTAGATTTTGAATGTTTGTGTTACATAGCCATGTTAAAAGTGACCCAACCATGCAGGAAAGGCAATCAAAAAACGCTTTTATGTGTCTTAAGGACATTTTAAGTAATTTTCCCATGTGCAGTGTTTTGAAATTATGAATTGAAAATCGTTTTTGAGGTAAAGGAATTGTTTTTAAATTTATGACAAGGACATAATGGTGTATGCTTCTTTATAAGGCAATTGACTGTCCCTGATGTTATTTTTCCCATTTTAATGTAAGACTTTTCTCTGTGGCGCAAATTGCTTGTAAATATGCTCCCACCTGTGCATGGTAAATTTAAATTTTAAATGTTTGTGTTACATAGCCATGTTAAAAGTGACCCAACCATGCTGGAAAGGCAATCAAAAAACGCTTTCATGTGTCTTAATGACATTTTAAGTCATTTTCCCATGTGCAGTGTTTTGAAATTATGATTTGAAAATCGTTTTTGGGGTAAAGGAATTGTTTTTAAATTCATGACAAGGACATAATGGTGTATGCTTCTTTATAAGGCAATTGACTGTCCCTGATGTTATTTTTCTCATTTTAGTGTAAGACCTTTCTCTGTGGCGCAAATTGCTTGTAAATATGCTCCCACATGTGCATGGAAAATTTAGATTTTGAATGTTTGTGTTACATAGCCATGTTAAAAGTGACCCAACCATGCAGGAAAGGCAATCAAAAAACGCTTTTATGTGTCTTAAGGACATTTTAAGTAATTTTCCCATGTGTAGTGTTTTGAAATTATGATTTGAAAATCGTTTTTGAGGTAAAGGAATGTTGTTAAAATTTATGTGCGCCATATGCCCCCAAATTTCTTTTTCAGGGGTGCAGCAGGGTGTTATTGAGACACCCCTGCAGCTTTGGAAAAATTCCTAATTTGTGATGAGCACATTGTTAATCGCAAATTGCACCTTCATTTATATGAGCCTCCTAGCCCATGGAAATGAATGGGTAATTTGCAATTAGCAATTTTCTCATCGCAAATTTGGAATGGTAAAGAATCGCTATTTATTCCTTAAAATTCGCTTTTTTGGAAATGCAATATAGTTATATGATACATATGGCGGTTGATGTCTAACAAGATAAGAAGCTTAGGCATACATTTATGATGACTGGCGCAATGAAGTAGAAATCACTTACTTCATTGGTAGAGCTTTACATGTATTATCTCCTCTGTATTCTTCATCAAGCGTAACTTTAATCTGCAATCCTGAGTAGGCCTCACTTTAAACAAACCTCTGGATAGGCCACATCTTATTGTTATCTTGATTTAATCATTTAAAATGCTAGGGACAGATTTATGATAGGTGTATGCCTCTTTTGCGCCACTTAGAAAACATTGTGGATAGGCCACATCTTATTGTTATCTTGATTTAATCATTTAAAATGCTAGGGACAGATTTATGATAGGTGTATGCCTCTTTTGCGCCACTTAGAAAACATTGTCCATGGGGAAATGACTTAAAATGTCCTTAAGACACATGAATGTGTTTTTTTAAAACGTTTGCAATTGTTTTGGGTCACTTTTAACATGGCTATGTGACTCAAACAGTCAAAATCTAAATTCGCCATGCACAGGTGGGAGCATATTTACAAGGAATGTGCTCCATGGGGAAAGGTCTTATAATGTAATATGGGAAAAATGACATCAGAGACACTGAAATGCCTTATAGAGAAGCATACACCATTATGTCCTTGTCATAAATTTGCAAACCATAACTTTTCCCCAAAAACGATTTTCAAATCATAATTTGAAAACACTGCACATGTGGAAATGACTTAAAATGTCCTTAATTCAAAATGTGCGATTCCTTAAATGCAATGTATCAAACAAAAAATATGTAAAAAATGATATTAAGGATTTGGAAACTACCACCAACTTCTAGTTTGTGGTAATTTGCGAATTCTTTTCAAAAAGCATTTTTTTCCAAAAAACAAAAGGTCCCATATGACGCCCATACATGCCCTTAGGGCATGTAGGTGTGCCATATGCCCCCAAATTTATTTTTCAGGGGTGCAGCAGGGTGTTCTTGAGATACCCCTGCACGCTTGAAAAAATTCCTATTTTGTGATGAGCTAATTGCTAATCGCAAATTGCAACCTTCATTCCTATGAGCCTCCTAGCCCATGGAAATGAATGGGTAATTTGCAATTAGCAATTTGCTCATTGCAAATTAGGAATAGTAAAGAATTGCTATTTATTCCTTAAAATTTGCTATTTAGGAAATGCAAAATAGTTTGATGGTACATATGGTGGTTCATCTGTAACAAGATAAGAAGCTTAGGGATACATTTATGATGACTGGCGCAATAAAGTGGACATTACTTACTTCATTGGTAGGCCTTTACATGTATTATCTCCTCTGTATTCTTCATCAAGCGTAACTTTAATCTGCAATCCTGAGTAGGCCTCAACTTAAACAAACTTTTGGATAGGCCACACCTTATTGTCATCCTGGATTAATCATTTAAAATGGTAGGGACAGATTTATGATAGGTGTATGCCTCTTTTGTGCCACTGTGCGTCACTTTTATGATGCAACGGCGGTGCTAATTTGCAATTAGCAATTTGCTCATTGCAAATTATGAATGGTAAAGAATTGCTATTTATTCCTTAAAATTTGCTATTTAGGAAATGCAAAATAGTTTGATGGTAGATATGGTGGTTGATCTGTAACAAGATAAGAAGCTTAGGGATACATTTATGATGACTGGCGCAATAAAGTGCACATTACTTACTTCATTGGTAGGCCTTTACATGTATTATCTCCTCTGTATTCTTCATCAAGCGTAACTTTAATCTGCAATCCTGAGTAGGCCTCACCTTAAACAAACCTCTGGATAGGCCACACTTTATCGTCATCCTGGATTAATCATTTAAAATGCTAGGGACAGATTTATGATAGGTGTATGCCTCTTTTGTGCCACTGTGCGTCACTTTTATGATGCAGCGGTGGTGCAAAAGATTTGCTATGAGGCGACAACATTACAAATTGATGCATTTAGGCAGATATGTCATGGTGTAAAAAAAACGTACCACATGAAACCGATGCAGCAGTGATGCAAAAGATGCACCATGTCGTAAGACAGGCCTCACTTGGGGCCATATGTATCAAGCTAATTAGCATTCGCAAAGATCAAAATTCTACGAATTTTGGCCTTTGCGAATGTTAATTAGACAAATGGTATGTATCAAACAAGTTTGATGCAAAATAAGGAGTAGCAAAAATTGCTATTCCTTATTTTGCAATTGCACTGAAGGATTTGCAAATGTTGTGACTACTTAAATGCAATGTATCAAACAAAAAATATGTAAAAAATGACATTAAGGATTTGGAAACTATTGTGGTAAATTGGTGGTAATTTGTGAATTCTTTTCAAAAAGCTTTTTTTAAAAAAAACAAAAGGTCCCATATGACGCCAACACATGCCCTTAGGGCATGTATGTGTGCCATATGCCCCCAAATTTCTTTTTCAGGGGTGCAGCAGGGTGTTCTTGAGACACCCCTGCACCCTTGGAAAAATTCCTAATTTGTGATGAGCAAATTGCTAATCGCAAATTAAACCTTCATTCCTATGAGCCTCCTACCCCATGGAAATGAATGGGTAACTTGCAATTAGCAATTTGCTCATCGCAAATTAGGAATGGTAAAGAATCGCTATTTATTCCTTAAAATTCGCTATTTAGGAAATGCAAAATATTTTGATGATACATATGGCAGTTCATCTCTAACAAGATAAGAAGCTTAGGGATAGATTTATGATGACTGGTGCATCACCAGGGATGTGCCAGTCATCTTGCGCCGCTGTTCCGCCACCCATGGTGTGCTGCATTTACAATGCGGCGCAGCATGGGGCAAAAACGGCACAGATGCTTGATGCATCTGTGCCGTTAAGGTGGCGCATTGCTGGAGTTGTATCGCAAGTGCGATGCAGCTCCAGCAAGGCTCAGGGGTGCACCATCTCCACAATGTTGCGTCAAGACCTATGCCTGCTTCAAGCAGGCGCAGGGTTTTGACACAGGTTTCTCCTATCTGATTGTAAATGCGGCACACCATGGGTGGCAGAGCAGTGGTGCACGTTAACTGGTGCATGCCTGGGGATGTGCCATTTAACATAAATCTGCCCCTTTACATTTAAGTATGTGCAGGGGACACAGAGTCGGTGAGGCTTATCCAAGGTTAAGAACAGATGAGTCCTGTTCAGTGAAAAATTAGACATAGGCTTCACCTGCTCAGCATCGCTGGACATGGCTAAATAATAGCTGCAAAATGTTACTCTTGTTAAACAATTTTACTATTATAATCTGTGAGATTTGTCTCTTACTCTGCAACATCTCATTGTTGTTATCTTTCTTTAAAGATAAAGACAACCTCAACATGAGCGACAATCTGCAATCAGTTGATTTTGACCTCATCATTGAACTTGTAATTGAAACATCAGTGGATGTTGATCCATTGGATGATTTAAATCCTGAGGATGAAGAAGAGCGTGATGAGGATGCAGATTTGTCCGAATTATATGATATAGGATGGGAAGCTGACCTGCTTGAGCCTTTGGAAATATAAACATTTATTTTTAAAATTTATAATTAATAAAAAGTAAAAAGGTAAACCGTTTAATTTAAAAATAAAGACACCTTCAAAAGCAGGTTATGTGTAGTGTCTTCAATAAAATATTAAAATATGCTCATAAAATTAGATCAGATTCACATATAAAATAGCATAGGTAACATAAATATAAATGTCATTTCTTTTCTGGTATTTCTGTATTGTAAATTTGCCAACGACTAAAAAATCTTCTAATTAAAATGTCAAGTAGTGTTTTAAGTTTTTTATCACTGTTACTGATTTACTGTTTGGTAATAATGGTTAATAACATTATTTATTATATTTTTCCACAGATTCAACTGCAGATCATTTCAAGATTTCACCATGCCTACAATAGAAAGACAGAGAAAGGCTGCAAAATGTCAAAGACAGCAGGTGAAAAATAATACGCAGCAGTCCTCTAACAAAAAGATTTGTCAAGTCACGAAGAAAGCACCGGGTAAGAGCACAAAACACTTTATAAGAAATATGTGTAATAAAAAAAATATTACTACAGAAAATGTTTCAGTCCATAAAACGAGAAGGAAATCAAATGGAAAAGAAAGGCCAATGAAAAATGTTACTGCTAGAGCAAGAGATAACTCTGTGCATGATAGTAGAAGGAAACAACAGTTTAGGGAGATTCGTAAACGAATGTTCCGGAACAGGATAATTGGCAATTTGTTAAAAAATATTAAGAAAGGTCAACATAAACTAGTTTTTTATAAGACAAAAAAAAAAGTTGAGAAAGTTATTGATCAGGCATTTGAAATTAAACGTAAGTTATTTATTTTGATAATCAATAGAATTAGGAAGCTAAACAAGGCAATTTTTGATTTCAAAAGAAATAGTAGATGGAAGAGAATAGTTAATCGTAGTAATTTTTGTGAAGTTTTTTCTGGAGAATGGATGCATAGTTCAAGCTGTGAGGCATTTTTTAATGAGGAGAGTTATTTCCAGGATAATGATTTGGTGCATGCAGTTGACACCAGTGGTCGTGCTTATGAAGTGAAAGATGGTTGTCCAGTTGAAAAAGAAAAACTTGTGACAACAGAGGCAGAAGAGGTGTTAGGTAATGAGGTTTTAGGAAGACGTGCTAAGGGTCCTGTGTACACCTGGAAGTGTAGTAGTATTTGCAGTGTGCGACAGGATTCCATCAATTTGCTTTGTGATTTTGTACGGTCATTTAATAAGAAAAGTTTGAAGCAGAAAATGATGTTGTTGCAAGAATTAGATCCTTGCAGAGTAAGAGAAGTGACAGGTTTGCATGGACATTCACTGGCTTGTCTTTCCAGGAGAGTATGCCAGAGTGTTTTTCATCATTTCAGGATGCTAGCAGTGCATCATAACAAAGTGAGGAAATTAGTTAGAATGTTGTATTATGCTAAGAGTCCAGCAATTATGCTTAAACAATTATGCGCTGCTCTTTTGCATGGTTCTGAAATAGATGTGAAGAATATATGTGAAGAAATTGAGTTTTGTTACTTTGGAAGTAAAGAGGAGAATGTTCAAATTGAGCAAGAAGAAGAGGGTCTTGTGGAAGATAGTGTACAGGTTTCCAGTACAGATAATTTCCAGAGGGAAATTGCGACGTTTGAGGTGAAATCAAGTGAGAGGCCGAATTTCACTTGTGTGTGTTGTCGACGCACTTATTATAAGAATCAGACTAAGTTAGTGGATTTATATGCAAAAAGTGAAAGGGAAAATAATAGTGAATGGAAGGATTTTGCAACATACTTGATGGTAGAAAATTGTTTTGATTTGGGATTGGATCAACGTGTGTGTACTTATTGTTCTTGCAAATTAAATCAAAACCAGATGCCTGCTAGAGCAGTTCATAATAATCTGGAATTGGTTGAGATTCCTTCTGAATTGAAGGATTTAAATACTTATGAATCTATTTTGATTCAAAGTATCCATCCCTTTCAGGCTATTGTAAGAATGGAGCCAAAGACAGGGAAATTGCCTCCATCAGATTTACAGAGAGGATTAAAGGGAAGAGTTGTTTATTTGCCTCTAGATTTGAAGAAAAACATTAACACAATTGGAGTAGAAAAAGTGGAAGAGGAACCTCTGGTTATCTTAGTTAATGGGGTTCCGACAAAGAATAAGAAAATATGGCAAGATTTAGTAGATGTTAGGAAAGTTAAAAAGGCAACATTGTATTTGAAAAAAAATAATAAATACTATAAGAATGTATATGTTGCAGAAGAGGAAGTAAGTGAGGAAGAGGATAGCGATTTGTGTGCTGGTCAAATTGAGAAAGTAGAACCCTCTACTAGTGAAGAAATATATGAACATTATAGTGTTCATCCTTTGCATTCCAAGGAAGTCATGGGGAATGCTATTGAGTTGTTTCAAATGAAACAAGCCAAAGGGAGTCCCATTAGTGTTTGGGAGGAAAGTTTGGAAGCTCGGTGTTTCCCACAGCTTTTTCCAACAGGTCAGGGAGGAAGATATGATGAGCGACCTCATCAAATTCCTGCTTCTGAATACCGGACTTTGCGATTGTATGCAGGAGATGCTAGGTTTCGACAATGCATTCCTTATTTGTTTCATCTCCTGTTTGAAAGCGATCTGTCTGGACTGTCATATGCAGTGAACCACATCTTGAAAAGTGGTATACACATGCAAAACATCTCGGCAAGTGACTTTATGGATAAAGTCAATGTCCAAGATAGTATTTTGGATTCTCACCTGATTAATCTCATGGCGTGTCAGCGTGGTACTAATGAGTACTGGTACCGTCGTCATGGTGATTTAAAATGTATGCTGAGGAACTTAGGTACTCCCACATGGTTCCTCACTCTGAGCTGTGCCGAGTATGGCTGGGAAGACTTACTTGAATTTCTACGAGAGGCAAATGCTAACGTAGATAACATCGAATTCAAGACACCCGGAGAACTGTGCTCTTTGGATCCAGTCAATGTATGTAGGTACTTCAATCATAGATTTGAAGCTATGATGTCTTTCATCATGAATAAGAAGAATCCACCTCTTGGAGAGGTGTTGGATTTCTTCTGGAGAAAAGAGTACCAAGCAAGAGGTGCTCCTCATATACATATGTTGCTGTGGATCAAGGATGCACCTAAATTTGGAACGGATCCAGAAGACTCAGTGATGAGTTTCATCCAACAGTATTCTACGTGTGCTGTTCCAAACGCTAAGGAGAAGAAAAACCTAAGAGAAAAAGTTCTGCGTTTCCAAAGCCATCGATGTGGAAAGTACTGCCGTCGTAAATTCCGAAACAAAGACAAGTTCTACACTAAATGTCGTTTCGGCTTTCCACGACCGGTGATTTCTAAAGGAAGAGTAAACAGTTTGATGTCTTCGCTGCGACACAATGTCATGAAGAAATCACCTAAAAACACTTACAATTTGAAGAGGAACGAAGAGTCCAAGTACATCAACGACTACAACCCGGTGATTTTGTCCATGTGGAATGCTAACATGGATATACAGTTTGTGGCTGATAACTGTATGGCTGTGGCTCGGTATGTGACGTCTTACATCACCAAAAAAGAGAAGACAGAATTGAAGGATATGTGGGAGGACATTTCCCATGAAAAGAGCCTCAGCAAGAAGTTGTACAGTTTCAGTCTGAAGATGTTGTCGCATCGAGAAATTGGAGCGTACGAATGTTCTGACCGGTTGTCTTCAGCAAGTCTCTATGCCAAGTCCAGGAGTATCGTTTGGGCGAGTCTTGGTCTTGCAGCAACGCGTAATCGAGTTCTCAAACCTGTGCGGGAAATTGAGTATTTGGCGGAAAAGGAGCCAAACAGTACCAACATTTTGAAGACAAACATGTTGGATACATATTATCCAAATCGAAGCAGTCACCTCGAGAATGTTTGTCTGTATGAGGTTCTGCAAAATTACATATTCAAGAGGAACATCAAAGAAGATACTGAGAAAGGAGTGTATGCTGTAATAGGAAGTGAGGGATGTCTGGTCAAGCAAAGAAAATGCCACTTGGTAAACCATCGAAAATTGAGTGGTGAATCTCCTGAAAAAAAGGAGTTTTTCTATTTAGCACTTTTGCAACTTTTCAAGCCTTGGCGTGCAGAAGAGGAACTGCTTGGAGATTTCCTCTGTTACGAAGACTCTTTCAATGCCGCCAAGGAGACCATAGAATGTCCTGCTTTTCCCAAATATGTAGAAATGTTGAATGCGGAAATTGAGCAGGAAGCAACGATTGCAGCCGAGATTGCCAGAGACAGTTCTCAGGACAGTCAGAGTTCTGCTTCATTGAGTCAGGATCCACTAGGAGGACCTGTTATTGAAAATGAAGCTGCCACTGCTATGAATGAAGTGGAAAGAGCCATGGCACATGCTCAGGAGGATGCGGTTAACTTAGAAGAGTTGGAAAGACAACTCAACGTTGAGCAGAGGAAAATATATGACGAAGTTACCATGCAAATTGATCATGGATTAAGTCATGACAAGAAAGAGTGCTCATGTACGTCGTTGAAGCCTGTCCGACTGTACGTTAGTGGAGAAGCGGGAACTGGAAAAAGTTTCCTCATTAAAGCAATTTCATGCTATTTGCAGGAAAGGACAGAGTCATCGCTGTCTTGTGTTGTCACCGCTCCAACTGGACTGGCAGCACATAACATTAAAGGGATTACTTTACATCGTTTACTGATGCTTCCAGTGGAGCATGACAACAAATTACAATATCACAAGCTATCTGGAGATGCTTGTTTTGAAGTTTCAAGAATCTTGAGGAAAATGAAACTTCTTATCATTGACGAAGTAAGCATGGTTTCCAATGTCATGCTTGCCTTTGTGCATTTGAGGATGCAAGAAGTTCTCAAAACAGAGTATGATGTGTTATTTGGTGGCAAACACATCATTGTTTTCGGAGATCTTCTGCAGCTGACACCAGTGAAAGGGCAACCTGTGTTCAAAATGCTCACGCATGAAGATACCAGGAAGTGCCTAGGCAGCATTGGCAACGTCAATATATGGTTAAACTTCAATTATGCTGAACTGCATGAAAATATGCGTCAGGCGAAGGATGAAGTTTACAAGACTATTCTACAAGATGTTAGAATTGGAAAAGTGACCGAGCATGGGAAAGAAGCTTTACATGCACGATTACTGTCAAATTTATATCCAGAACAAGATGTTGTGCCTGAGAATATTTTTCAGAAAATTACTGAGAAGAAATCTGGAATATGTTTGATGCCAACTCTTGCAGAATGTGCCAAATTTAACAACAAAATGTTGCATTTAGAAAAGCAAGAGATTGTGAAACTGGAAGCTATTGATAGAGTAGAGCATATGGGATCAACAATTATTTTGTCTGAGAATCTGAAAACAAAATTGGATTCATTAGAGAAGAGTATATCTAAAACTGCAGGTTTTGAAAAGACTCTGAATGTGTGCTTGAACTGCCGTATAATTTTAAGAAGGAATTTACATGTTAAAAGAGGTCTGGTAAATGGATCAATGGGTAATGTTGTTGATTTTGTGAAATACAGAAATAGAGATGGAATTGAATTTTTAAAAATTAAATTTGATGGCATTGAGGAAGTACAGCTAATTGCTCGTTGTTCTGCTAGATTTTTGCTTGTAAAAGACTTATATGTTCGCCGTAAGCAGTTTCCTGTTTGCTTGGCATATGCGGTGACAATTCATAAATCGCAAGGTTTAAGTGTAGACAGTGCATTGGTGAATATTGGCAGTTCTGTGTTCAAGGAGGGTATGGCATATGTGGCATTGTCACGAGTTAGAACTTTATCGGGATTGTACTTGATTGAGTGTGATGTCACAAACATTTGTGCGGATCTAGATTGTGTTAAGGAATACAATAGGTTAAGAAGAGAGTATGCGCCACATTTGCCTCAGTATCCTTTGTTTGAGAAACGTGTGGTAGGCCGGAAACGAAGAAATGAGAACAATACTGGGGAGGTTGTAGCAAAAAGACAAAAAGTCAATGAACCTAAAATTACAAGCAGAAACAAAAAGGATTCTGTTGAAGATGTTGTTGGTTTTCAGTTTGAAAACAGTTCTGGTGTCAACTGCTATGCTAATGTAGTGGTTAATGTTTTATTTTCTCTAAAAAATGTAAAAGAAGAGATTGTGGTCAATTCTGATCAAAGATTTTGCAGTTTGTTAAATTCTGTGTTAGAGAAATGTACCACTGATAGAAGAAACATAGAAAGTGTGTCTGAAATTCGAAATCTGTTAGACAGATGTTCAGGCCAAACACAATTCTCTCAAAATATTCAGCAAGATTGTCAGGAGTTTTTAATGTATATGCTTGATGTATTACATGCTGAAGGTGTAGATGTAGATCAGCTGTTTGGGCTTTCTTATCAATGGCAGCATGACTGCGAGAACTGTATGGTATCAAGTACTACTAGTGTAGACTCAGAAAGATTTATATATTTAACTTTGCCAGACAGTAAATCAGTCTCCTTTAATAAGCTAGTAAAAGCAGCTGATCACAACATGGAGTGTAGCCAATGTAAATCTGAAATGATGTCCACATTATTTATACGAACATATGGCCAGTATGTCATTTTAATGTTCCAACGATGTAGGCCTGATGGAACAAAATTGACAACTTTAATTAAAAATTTTGTAGCTTCGCAGTTGTCAATATCAGGAAGGACTTTTGTAACTGCAGCAATTATATATCATGACGGCCCTTCAATAACATCAGGACATTACACAGCTTATTTAAAGTCTAGAAATGGCTGGTCATTCTGCAATGATTCTGTTTTAATTTTCAAAAAAAAATTGCCGTATGACCTTAAAAACTCTTACCTGGTGTTTTTAAAACCAACATTTTAGGGAAATAATCTCGGGATGTGCTCTGTGGAATTTCAAGAAGTTCTAATGGCTCCTACACAATTTGGCCTTGAGGATAAGTGTAGTTCAGAGACATAACTTCTAACCATAGGACTGGACATTATGGAGAAATACGTGCACTTTGAATGAGTTCAGAAAAACGGTATCTTTTTATAAACTAATTGAAGCAGCCAATCAAAACATGGAGTAGAGGGAATGTAAGTCTGTAGAACATGACTGAGCAAGAAGGGGAAGATATTACTATTCCAGGATTGTGAAAATGATCTTCAACATTTTAATTCTGAAAGTTGCGGAAATGCCAAATGACGGGATTGGCTTACAAGAAATCCAAGAGTTATAAATGGCTCTGACAAGATTTGGCCTTGTGGAAAAATGTGGTAGAGAGCAAGAAGTCATTTATTGCATGTAACGTGTTTTTAAAAACGATGGAGATTTTCTTTCAGAAAGTGGCGGGCTGAAAGTAATAACAGCACAAAAGAGTGTAAGCTGTTCATAGGACATCCTTGGACGTCATGGAAAGTAAGTTAACTTTAAGGAGTTCTGAATTTTGATTTCTGATGTTGTATGGGTTTTTTAAACACAATCATTTTGATTGTGTTTTTTTTTCCCCACTGTTACATGATGAATACCTTCAAGTCACTGTTTTTAGTGAATTTTGATACATTCTGAGAACAGCAAAAATAAACCATTTAACATGTATAATTAATTCTGTACTGTTTGCATTTATGATGTATATGTAGAACTGTGTAGGAGGCATGGAGAAGGTGAGGCTTCTGTAAGTGTCAAAGTTGTTGCATGCAGTGCTGCACTTCTGCGTATTCTTTCATATGCTAGACTACATCTGCACAATGAGATACCTAAGCAAAGGAAACGCAAGTGATGTGATTGAGAAATGAGCAAAATAAATTGCATGTATTTCAATTAGATCACCTGTGTTTCCTATCATTACGAATCACATTGTGCAGATCAAGTTTAGGTCTGTCCAGGGAAACATAGGAGGTTTGGACTTTGTTGAAGAGTGCAGTGGACATGACTCACTTCATTGGTAGACCTTCACATGTATTATGTCCTCTATTCTCTTCAACAACTCGAAATTTCATCTGCAACCCTGAGTAGGCCTCACCTGAAACAAAACTCTGGATAGTAGACATCTTATTGGCATCCTGAAGCAATTATTTAAAATTTTAGTGTCTTGCGACACTTCTGAAACAACAGCAATGCAAAATATGCACCATGTTTTAAGATAGGCCTCACTTCATCTGCATCAAGATACTGTTAGTTTAAAATGTATATCTTTAGGACTGTGTAGGGGGCCTGGAGAAGCAGAAGCTTCTGTAAGTGTCAAAGTTGTTGAAAAACTGTTTGTCCTTCAATCTTTGCCCTTGTCTTTTGTAATTTTTAAATACATGTTTTAATATTTTTCAAATGTTTGTTCTCTCTTTCACAGATTGAAAGTATAAAAACAAAAAGTGAGTAATTTAACGACAATTATAAGGTAAATATTTTGTACTCTTTTCGTTACATTTCTATCACATTGAACTACTATTAGTTCCACTGCTTCATTTCTTTAATCCTCAGTTTCCTGCCTTTGCTACTTCCCTCATTCCTTTCTCTATTACATACTTACTCAACTCCTTCCACTCTTTTTCTCAGTCCCTCTCTTCTCATAGTTCCTCACTCTTGTTCACTCACTCCGTCTCTATTACTCTTAGTGTCTTTGACTGATCACTGTATCACTATTTGTTCATAATGCTTTCTCTGTGTAGTTGAAGCACACTAAGGGGCATATTATGAACACAGCCAATAAAATTATTGCTGTTTTTATTGGCAGAAAACTGGTGCAAAAGTAGTTTTAATGGCAGTTTTCTGCCGCAAAAGCAGCTTTAGCGACACATTTCTGCCAATAAAAGCTGCAAAACTTTTATTGCCTATGTTGATGATATGGCTCTATGTTACTTACATTTCTTTGCTGTTTCAATTAATCTTTTTCTGTTATTTTTTGTTTTCTGTTTTCTATTTTTTCTCTCTGTTATTCCCCATGTTTTAATCTTATTTTGAACATTCACTCACATTCTCCAAGAAACTCTTCTTTGTTAATGTTAAACTCTCTTTTTTAGGTCGAGCGACCTATCTCAATGCGCATGTGCGCATTGAGATCGGGAGCTCGATCTATTGCAGCTTAAACAGAGCTTACCGAGATCAGGCGATTCCCAGGCGATTTCTTCCAGTGCACGTGAAAGCGCGTGCACAATGCCACCAGCCGCTTGCCTCGCATTACCACATCAAAGGCAAGGCGGCCTCGTCTCAGGCCACTGCTGCTTCACACCCTCATGCCGCTCTCCCCGCTCCGCCCCCTCCCCTGCCCGCCGTGTCGCATTTCTCCTCCGCCGGCCGTACTTTCACTTTGACGGCCGCAGGCCATCTCTCGTGTTTCTCCTTGTTATTGTTCGAGTGTTTCCCTGGCTCAGCGTGGTGCCCGATTCATGGACATTTACAGACGCTCTGGTCTCTGTTATTGTATTTCCAGGACATGGTGACATTCTGCCGCAGCAGCATTAGGGCTGTACATAAAATGCCATGCGATAATTCACTCTAGTTTTACTTAGGCTCTCACAATGTTTTTAAGTAACGTGACAGCTGCAACATATTTAAGTGCCCAGACAGCTACAACCACACTTGTGAACAGCATTTCTTACCCCGCTCGGTAGGCGGGGTCATGACTTCACTCAAATGGTGAACAATGGCATGGGAGTCAAGAACATCGCAGAGTAGGGTTATAAGCTGGCCGGTGCTTGTTCTACATTGGCATGCAGCTCTCCCTTTGAAGACTAGATTCCTGTTTGTATTCCCCAGTCTAATATAAACAAGCATTTTTTATACTGCAATCAAAATAAAATAAAGCGGAACAGGACCGTAAATTACGTGTGACGTACATTGCATACAAACTGAGGATTCACGTGTGTTTGTCTATACACTCCAGCACCCGTTTACACATACAGTGGTACCTACACAGCAGCACACACACACTAACAAACATAGATAGATACACAGCACAGCGTGGGACACGCACACAAACACAGTGGCTCACACACGCACACTCACAGTAGGCCACATACAGTAACTCGCTGTACACACACGCGCACACACACGCAGTACATCACGCTCCACATACACAGGCACTCAAGGTTAAATGCACACGCATAAAGTGGCACAGACACAGAGTGAGTCACACACAACTGCAAGGTCAGTAATTGTCAGGTACAAACCCACTCGCAAACAGCGTGACTCACAAGCGCAGTAGTGCATACCCTCACACTGTTACATGCTTAAAGTGGCACACAGTCTAAGATGCAGTGACACATAGACTATTACTATGAAGCACACACACTTAGATAGACATACCTAGGCACGTGCACACGAGCACTCCTAATTTCAGATTTGGACGTAGCATTCGCTGCGTTTTGTAGTCTGAGAGGCATTTGAAACACACAACCACCTGCCTTTAGCTCATACACTCAGAAGGTGCCAGCACAGGGCTCCCTCCTATATCCGCCTTAATGCGCTCTTGTTCTGCCAATTAATTAGCCTCCGAGGGTGGGATCGGTCGCTCTTGTGATCCCCCCGCCTGCCGGGAGGCTCGGGCACATTACAGACGGAATAGCAGTGGTCCCCACGCCACCAGCTGCCTAATAACTGAGCTGCCTGCAGCCCGGCAGAGCACAGCTGGGACCTGTCCCACCAGGCTCGGCACCAACAGCTCCCCTAATCAGCCGGGCCAGCCGGCCACTGCGAGCCGCTCTTTAGTGGGCAGATGGTGTGACTTTGGACACTTTTACCTGCGTTAAAGTATTGCATGCCTCCCTCGCCCCCCCCCCTCACTCCCCTCAAACTATACACCCCTGCTTTCAAGTGGAGGCTGGAGGGCATCTTACTCATTCTAGATACTAATTACAACTCTGATTTCTAGTGTTTATTTGGAAGGGGCACAGAAGTTGCAATTGTGTGTTACATTATTTCTTATCAAGCACGTAGCAGCAAACACCTGGGTAGGTCAAATGCATGAGAGTACTTTTCTAGGGTTTATCCCAAGCTCAAGCATTTAAAAGTACTTTGAGATGTGATAAATGTCCAAGATCACACAGGGTGTGCCTGCAATGACACTGTAATTGTGCCCAGCTATCAGGTTTTACAATTTGCACTTCAGCCGCTGGATGGTAGGTAGGATTTGTAAAGTGTGCCCAGGATCACACAGTGTGGTCATGCAGCAGTTTAATTGTCTACTGGACCAATAAAACTAACATTGTCCAGTATACCAATCAAAATTGATCTCCAAAGACACCAGGCAAAGCAGACGCTCCCTCAAACAGATCACCAAGCGCAATTTACCCTACTTACAGCCTAGCCTGTTCTCTGTCGAGACTTTAGCAATCTTTAGAGCACAAGATAAGATCTTTTCACATGGAAGAGTCAGACGTATTGCAATACTACTTAAGAAACAAGCATTGGCATAGACAATAGGTCTCGCCTTTGGACCTTATACGTGTTTAGCCATGCAACAGTTGATGTTGCTGCACCAAGGATATTATGCTGCATAACTAAATACTTAGAAGGTCCCAAAGGCGAGACCTATTGGCTATGCCAATGCTTGTTTTTCTTTCACTTCGTTATCTATTTTGTTTTTCACAATTATACCCTCTTCTGTCTTTTCTTCGGTAAATAGATCTATTAAACAGTATCTCTTCTTTACTCCCTATAGCTGTCTTTCTTTTAACATCACTCTCTGTTTACTTTCCTTATACTTACACTTTTTAAAAAAAAAAAAATTTTTTTGGTTAGCTCCCGGTCCGCGTACCGGGAAGCTAACACGGGAGCGAACCAAAAGAAATAGAGCTTGTCAGAGTGCTAAACATTGTAGCAATTTTTTTTGAAAGGGAAGGTAGTTCTGAAAAGAACTTTTTTTTTTTTATATTTTTGTTGTTTTATATTTTTTTTTATTTTTTTTATTTTTTGTTTTTTTTGTATTTTTTGAACGATTTTATATTTTTTTGTTTTTTTTGGGGGGGGGGGGAAACAACAAAAAACAGGCGTTGAAAAGGGCTCAACAGGAGCAAAAAAAAATTACTGGGGGCGGTTAGGGCAATCATGGTGTTCATATGAAAGGTTGAGTGCATTGATGCTCATGTTGCCACAAGCTAATAATGCACGACAGTGCATACATAAATGTATCATATGCCCAAAATTTTCTTGGATATTTGGCACAGTTTCCCGTGCCTCCTCTGGTGTTAAAGAAACCGGTATTGTTGGTCTGGCCACAGGAGTTGGTCTAGGATTGTCCAGCATATCCCTTAATTCCGCCCGGCTGTAATTTAGGGGATGTTTCCTCGTCATGTGCCTATGCATGGTGTGATTACCATAACTGTATTTTTTGTCCGTCCCTCTGGACAATTGTTCCTTGCATATGAGGCAGGTGACATACCTCGCGTTGACTTTTTTTTGTCCACGAGGCATCGAAAAAAACTGCCAGATGAAACTGGCTTTCTTTCTGGAAACCCGGGGCAACTCTTCCAGGAATTGTGGTTCTTCTCCCTCCTCATCCATTTCTTCATCTTCCTCCTCAGTGTTGGTAATCACCTGGGGAGGTGGTCCTCTCTTCCCATGAGGAGGTGGAGGTGGTGGTGGGGGTCCACCAGCTGAAGCAACCAATGAAGCCATTTTCACACAAGCAAAATAGGTCTTCCAACAAGCAAAATAGGTCTTCCTCTCACAATGATGAAAGTCAGAGTGAGGAAAGAAGGAGGGGTTTTCATCATTTGGAAAAAACAATACTTCTCAACCAATGAAAAGTGTTATTTTTAGGTCACCTGACCTAGCCTTCCATAATTATGAAACTAAAAGTGAAATGAACCAATGAAAAGTTTTATTGACAAGTCACATGACCTCTCACGCTCATGTTACGCGCTGCGGAACGCGCCCCGGTTAGCTTCCGGGTCGCTAAGCTTTGCGCCCCGGTCCGCGCCCCGGGACACTTCCGGGTGCGCTAACGCGATATGTCACAAGACGCATTTCGCGGCAACGCGATACGTCGCGCTTTCGCACCGCGGATCGCTTCCGGGGAGCTGCGTTTCGCGCCTCGGTCCGCGCCCCGGGGCACTTCCGGGTGCGCTAACGCAGTACGTCATAAGACGCATTACGCGGCAACGCGATACCGTCACTATGTTGATTTCTTACCGGTTCGCGGACCGGATCGCGGAATCAAATTGAGCTAACGGGAAGCTTCCCGGTTCGCGGACCGGGAGCGAAACAAAAAAAATATTTTAAAAAAATTATTAATAAACATATAAAATATATTTTTGGATTTAAAGAAGAATAAATTTTACAGCTATAGATATTAGCTTTTAAAAAACCAATGAAATTCATTGAAAAAACCATAGGTTATAGACCATATATAGTTAGGAATTAGCATTTACAAAACCTTGAAAATTCACTGAAAAAACCATAGGTTATAGACCATATATAGTTAGGAATTAGCATTTAAAAAACCTTATTTTACTCACACAAAACCAATGAAATTCCATATATAGTTAGTTGTAGTAACTATATATCGCGCACCCGCAATCCACTGCTGATCATGTCACATATTACATCATTCATGACATGGTCAGTGACATCACTGATGACATCACTGATGACATCTCAAATGACATCACTGATGACATCACTGATGACATCTCAAATGACATCACTGATGACATCACTGATGACATCTCAAATGACATCACTGATGACATCACTGATGACATCTCATTTGACATTACTGATCACATCACTGATGACATCATTCATGTGATAATACGATGAACCTCTTCAGACTCTAATATAACCTTAGATACACTCAGTGTAAACACAGACTCGCAGATTGTCACTCATCCATGAAGTTACACACACACCTAGTCAGTCATGCAAACAATCAATCACACCTCCATTTCCTTAACCCCTTCGACGCTCATGACGAGCCCAGCTCGTCATGGAGTTTCCATTGGTTTCAATGGAAAGTCAATGGACCTACTCGCACACCCCTTAGCATCCAAGTGGTTAACTATACAGTTAAACACACCTTACTTATTCAAACATATACTAAACATATTTACTCACTTATACAATCCTGGATACAAGAGCACAATGATCCATACAGCCACTCACACATTCACTGGCTCTTATGCACAGTTATTTATATATGTCAACTCTCACATGTACTGTGTTTTACATATGTACTTACTTTGACATGTAGCACTGAGATATCCATTCACTCACCAATACAGTCATGCACACAGTCAACCACCCATACAGCTGTTTCCACATGCACTTTTGAACCCATACATTATGCACAGAGTCATACACCTTCCCAGCCACCCAAACACACTCCCAGTTTCCCATACAAATGCTTGGGCAACCAATCAATAACCCATATAGTTACTCATATAGCTACTGATCAACACATGCAGCAGTTTACAGAACAACAGACATAATGATGCACAAATTAAGACAGTTTAGTCCCTAACCCATGCACTCAATGAGACACATTTAACCACTCACTCATACAGTCAGTCAGTCATGCACCTACTAAATCCTTCATCCAGACACTTATACATCCACTCATTCTTCAATATGTAAGACATATTTTAACTTTACAGAAAAATACAGTCACTGGATGTTGTCGTCAGTGATGTCATCAGTGATGTCATTTGAGATGTCATCAGTGATGTCATCAGCGATGTCATTTGAGATGTCATCAGTGATGTCATCAGTGATGTCACTGACCATGTCATGAATGATGTAATATGTGACATGATCAGCAGTGGATTGCGGGTGCGCGATATATAGTTAGTACAACTAACTATATATGGAATTTCATTGGTTTTGTGTGAGTAAAATAAGGTTTTTTAAATGCTAATTCCTAACTATATATGGTCTATAACCTATGTTTTTTTCAGTGAATATATATATATATATATTCACTGAAAAAAACATAGGTTATAGACCATATATAGTTAGGAATTAGCATTTAAAAAACCTTATTTTACTCACACAAAACCATTGAAATTCCATATATAGTTAGATGCACTAACTATATATCGCGCACCCGCAATCCACTGCTGATGATGTCACATATTACATCATTCATGACATGGTCAGTGACATCACTGATGACATCACTGATGACATCTCAAATGACATCACTGATGACATCACTGATGACATCTCATTTGACATCAATGACCACATCACTGATGATATCATTCATGTGACAATACAATGCATCTCCTCACATTTTAATATAACCTCTGTTTCACCCAGTGTTAAATACAGAGTATAATTTTTGAAACCATTGACACACCAATACTAGTTACTACGTACGCACTCACTGATTGCTACGTCTACACACACCTTCACTCATTCACCCATACAATCATTCATACATACAATCACTCATCTTTACAACACTATCATATGCACTCATACACCTATACAGACACTCACAGTCTGCCACTCATCCATAGAGTTACTCACACACCTAGTCAGTCCTGTAAAGAATCAATGACACTTCCATTTTCTTGTCTATACAGTTAAACATAGAGCACCTTACATTTTCAAACATATACTAACACATACTTACCTTCTTATGCAATCATTGATACAAGTACACATTGATCTGCACAGAGTCACACACCTCCCAGCTAGCCACACACACACTCAGTCTCCCATACAAATACTTGGGCAATCAATCAATAACCCATATAGTTACTCATATAGCTACTGATCAACACATGCAGCAGTTTACAGAACAACAGACATAATGATGCACAAATTAAGACAGTTTAGTCACTAACCCATGCACTCAGTGAGACACATTTAATCACTCACTCATACATTTAGTCATGCACCTACTAAATCCTTTGTCCAGACACTTATACTTCCACTCATTCTTCAATATGTAAGACACATTTTAACTTTACAGAAACATACAGTCACTGGATGTTGTCATCAGTGATGTCATCAGTGATGTCATCAGTGATGTCATTTGAGATGTCATCAGTGATGTCATCAGTGATGTCACTGACCATGTCATGAATGATGTAATATGTGACATCATCAGCAGTGGATTGCGGGTGCGCGATATATAGTTAGTGCAACTAACTATATATGGAATTTCAATGGTTTTGTGTGAGTAAAATAAGGTTTTCTAAATGCTAATTCCTAACTATATATGGTCTATAACCTATGGTTTTTTCAGTGAATTTTCAAGGTTTTGTAGATGCTAATTCCTAACTATATATGGTCTATAACCTATGGTTTTTTCAGTGAATTTCATTGGTTTTTTAACAGCTAATATCTGTAGCTGTAAAATGTATTCTTCTTTAAATCCAAAAATATATTTTATATGTTTATGAATAATTTTTTTTTTAAATATTTTTTTTTCTTCGTTCCCGCTTCGCGAATCGGGAAGCTTCCCGTTAGCTGACCTTGATGCCGCGAAATAGACCGCGAGCCGGTAAACGTTTCTTTACCGCAAGTGCCGCGTTAGAAAACAACATCGTGACGCCTCCCGTCCGCATGACGTTTCACGTTGTCGCGTGATACGTCATATGACGTGCTACGTTAGCGAACTGGTACGCGAAGCGAGTCACAAAGCGCAGGTTTCTGGAAGCAAACCGGGAGGCCCTGCAAAGCGCTTAACGTAAACACAGCAGGTCATGTGACTTGGTAATAACACTTTTCATTGGTTCATTTCACTTTTGGTTTCCTAATGATGTAAGACTAGGTCATATAATCTAAAATGAACACTTTTCATTGGTTGAGAACTCTTGTTTTTCCCAAATGATGAAAATCCCTCCTTCTTTCCTCACTCTGACTTTCATCATTGTGAGAGAAAGACCCTTTTTTACCAGTGAGCAATGGCTTCTTTAGTAGCTTCAGCTGGTGCTTCCCCACCACCTCCACCACATCCAAGGAAGAGTGGACCACCTGCTCAAGTTATAATTCAACAAGAAGAGGAAGAAGAGGAACAGGACGACGAGCACGAAGAGAGGCAGTTTTTGCCTGAGGAGCCCAGGACGTCTCACCGGAAAGAAAACTTCATTTGGCAATTTTTTAAAATTCCCAAAGGTCAGAAAAAAGTAAATGCAAGATACGTAATTTGCCTTATATGTCAAGATAGACTGTCCAGAGGGACCGACAAAAAATACAGTTTCGGAAACTACACAATGCATCGCCATATGACTAGGTGGCATCCTAACAACTACAGTGCTGCACAGTTTCGGAACGACCTAGATAATCTCCCTATTATGGCCAGAAGATCTGTTGTACCGGAAGTAACGGGACCAGAGGGCAGGGAGATGGTGCCAAATATACAAATGAGATTTGGTGAAGTAAAACAAGTCTGCGTACATTGCAATGGATTCATTTGCTACAGAGAAAGTAGCATCACTCTGATCAACAGAGCTATTGACAATCATATGCAAGTTTGTACGAAACGCCCCAAATAATAAATACTTTTTTTTTATTTTGTTGCTCCTGTTGAGCCCTTTACAATGAATCGTTTTCATTGCCCCCTCCAAGAAAAACCCAAAAATATATAAAACTGTTCAGAAAAATTCAAAAAAAAGTAAAAAAATGTTCAGAAAAATAATAAAAAAAATATAAAACAACAAAAACAATAAAAAAAAAAGTTCTTTTCAGAACTACCTCCCCGTTATTAAAAAATTGGTACAATATTTGGAACTGTGCCAACCTCTATTTCTCGTAGTTCGCTTCCCAGTTCGCTCGCCGGTACGCGAACCGGAAGTGAACCAAAAATCTTTTTTTAAAAAAAGAACAGTAAGTATAAGGGAAGGAAACAGACACTTATGTTAAAAGAAAGACAGCTATAGGGGAGTAAACTAGAGATACTATTACCCGTAATCCACTGCTGATGATGTCACATATTACATTATTCATGACATGCTCAGTGACATCATCAGCAGAGGATTGCGGGTTTTTTAGCAACTTGCCTTATCCACGGTTTAATAACGCTGCCTTTTGCTTTATATAAGTTTTCAAATTGTATGAAATATATACCAATAGGTTGTTATGAACCTTTAGGTAGTGCTTTTCTTCATGAGGTCTGGTCGCTTCCATACACATACAGATGTTTCAAAGATGATCAAGAAGTTTATCTGAATGGAGAGGAATGCACTGAGACGCCAGATCATTCACTAATGTGTAGGCACATACAGTTACACGGTTCATGCAACAAACACCGACCAAATATGGCTTGCGTGTTGCAAGGCACGCCAGTTCCTGCTATCATCCCCACGTTCAAGTTGTTGGAAAATGGTAGTTATTTGATGCTCAATAATGAAGATTGTTCTGGGTTAATTAAAAGTATTCCTTTTATCGTAACAGTAAGTGAACGGGTTATTTGCTGCAGAAATGTTCTATTTCCTCCCACACATGAACATAGGGAGTTTTCAATCTCGCCACAAATACCAACCTTGGGAGCACATTTCAACGGCATGGCAAGAATAAGAGCTCTTTTGTCTCAGAGAGAGGTGGCCTTGAGTTCGGCCCGTGAAACTTTCGTGCTTCACATAGCGAACACCCGTACAGAGGTGCAGACCCTTTTCAATACAGATTTGCCTTTCCATTTCAGCAAGATGGTTCGGACTATCTTTAACGCGTCCTCCACAAAGGCCCTGGCGCACTTTTTTAAAGTTGTTACCAGTGGTCTCGTGACTTCATTTGAGAAAATCTTTGGAGTCATCCCTGCTTTCTTTCATTCTATTTTTTCCACTCTGCTTCGTGGATTCCCATTTTTACTTGCATTACCAGCGGACGCTCTTGTGCTTTTTTACATTTTTAAATATGGATGTCCCTCCTGTGCAAGCTCCCGCCCTGCAGCTGCTGACACTGTTCCGCAATCGCATGCTAGAATATTATGGCACAATGCCGTTGGCGATATTAAGCACGGCATATGGATTATCGTTTCGATTCTCCTACTTCACCTGTGTCCAGCCTGTATTTCACTGCCTGACCTGTGATTTCGATTGGGCCATTGATTTGTGTCTCTGCGGACCGGTTTCTCCTGACGTCGACTTTAATCAGCTGATGACTCCTATCATTACTCACGAGTTGGTTTGTCCTGGCGAAAGGATTATGGCTGTGGCATTGATGCATGGACTAATTGGTCCCTGGAATTTACTGGCGGCAACACAGTCTTTCTTGGAACAGAGCTTTCTTGAAAACCCACCGAGCTGTCCTCTGATGGTGATAGAGGATCCGGTGCTGGGAGAGCACGTATGTTCTTTTCCGCTTTTAAATTGGATGGCTGAACTCTTTTCGGATGAAGACGGTGACTTCCTATTGGAGGCTGTTGCAGCTTATTTTGCATACACAGTTATGTCATAGACCTTTTTCATGTTTGATATGCTGAGTACTAGCATTTCATTGACAATTCATTGACTTATTTGTCAAGTTTTTATTATTTAGCTTGCCTATTGGCTTAAGACTCGATAAAGTACTTGGCTGTTTTATTTTTCTTTAGCATTAAATTTTCCTAGTTTTTAATGTTTTACCTTGCGGACCGTCCACATATAAACTTGCAATCTGCTCTCATGAGATGGCACTTCTATTATCTTATTCAGTTCGTTTCCGGATCATGGGGAGGTGTCATCTAGGTCCTGGATATCTTTACACCGTGTTAAGTTAGCATGGACTCATTACCGGTTTAAACGCCATTTTTTCCTTTTTTGCAACTTCTGCACACGACACTTAGTTGTTGCTTTACCTTTCAACCTAATAGTTCATCGTGATTTACATGAGAATAATATGTTATTGCTCTACTATCTGCTTTACTTCTTAAACTATATCTGTACAGTGAGTGCTGAAGTTTCAAGAACAACACGATACAGAATTGTTATGAGGTCTGATCTCCACGACTTCATACTCATAACATAAGTGCAGCTTCTCCCAATTCTGGGCATGAGGCGGGTTTTATATTGCTTTGCGGAACACACATACACAACACTTGATGCGGTTCACATGAAGAGAGAGCTGGTGTATGCTGATGTGATTCCTTCAAATCTAAGACACTAAAGTATCGGCACGCCCTAAACCAACACAAAGAGACCTTCTTAGCAAATAATATATTATGTGTATTAGGGAGGGTGAGATATAAGCAGCCGCGGGCCGTGGAGGGAGTTACGGTGGGGCAGGGAGGCGGGGAGGAGGAGGGGCAGGGTGGAGCCCTCTCCACCCTGCCCCTCCCCTTCCCGCCTCCCTGCCCCACCGTAACTCCCTCCACGGCCCGCGGCTGCTTATAAATGTTGCTAACTCTTATTCATTTACAGCATGTTAACATACTGTCACCATTCGCTTTTTATGTACTACTGACTATGCTGGTAATTTTGCTACTGATAATATGTGTACTTGTATAATCTAAGATACTACGCCTGAGAAGACGGCATTAGTAAATAAACATTTCAAATACACATGTGTTCTTCTTAACTCCATGTTCTGGTTTCTAAGAAATATATAACGACCGACTGTTCATGAGTTCCACGTATCCTGAGGTACTACAAGTTCATATTCTGGATTGTCTAAACATTGAGAGTTTGTTATATCCAATGTGACACTGTACCTAGCTTGCTAAGGGGTTTTGATTACTAAGGTGAGTTTTGGGACACCCTAATTCGCCGAGGTTCCAATCCTCTGTCCACAGTTCTGTGTGAGAACAGAAACCCTGCGACAGGGGCACCCCTCAGCCTTGCTGGAGCTTCATCACACTTGCGATACAACTCCAGCAATGCGCCAACTTTACGGCACAAATACGTCACGCATCTGTGCTGTTTTTGCCCCATGATGCGCCGCATTGTAAATGCAGCACACCATAGGTGACGGAACAGCGGCACAGAATGACTAACACATCCCTGGTGATGCGCCAGTCATCATAAATCTATCCCTATGCTTCTTATCTTGTTAGAGATGAACCGCCATATGTATCATCAAAGTTTTTTCCATTTCCTAAATAGCGAACTTTAAGGAATAAATAGCGATTCTTTACCATTCCTAGTTTGCGATGACCTATTTGCTAATTACAAATTACCCATTCATTTCCATGCAGCAGGAGGCCCATAGGAATGAAGGTGCAATTTGCGATTAGCAATTACCTCATCGCAAATTACGAATTTTTCCGAGGGTGCAGGGGTGTCTCAAGAACACCCTGCTGCACCCCTGAAAAAGAAATTTGGGCTCATATGGCGCACATAAATTTTGAAAACATTCCTTTACCTCAAAAACGATTTTCAACTCATAATTTGAAAACACTGCACATGGGGAAATGACTTAAAATGTCCTTAAGACACATAAAAGCATTTTTTGATTGCCTTTGCAGCATGTTTCAGTCACCTTTAACATGCCTATGTAACGGAAACATTCAAAATCTAAATTTGCCATGCACAGGTGGGAGCATATTTACAAGCAATTTGCTCTACAGACAAACTTCTTACATTGAAATGGGAAAAATAACATCAGAGACTCTCAATTACCTTATAAAGAAGCAGACACCATTATGTCCTTCTCATCAATATTAAAACCATTGCTTTTTCTCAAAAACGATTTACAAGTCATAATTTGAAAACACTCCACAGCTCCTATGCACATAAAAGCCCTGTCAGTACTAATACTTCACATTTTCTCCAATTACAATTTCTCAAAGAAACAAAATCTATTTGTGAAACACTTGAGACAAAGCAACATTTGAAAAACACAACTTTCTTCATAATTTTCTCCTTAAAGCACACTATTTTCTATCTAAATTAAAGAAATCTTTTCTCACCTTAGCAAATACTTTGAGTTTCAAAACAGTCTCAGAAACACACCAATTTGTCTTCAGCAGAGCAAAAGGTATGCACTCCAGAGTCTGCAGCTATCAAAAGCACAGAAATGCTGTAATTCCTCACACATATCTCTCATGTCACCCAATCAAAACTCTTCCCTCACTTTTTTTCAAAGCAAAACCCTTCCCCCCTCTGCCCCCTCTCTGCTTTTTCTGCATAGCAACCACCTCTTGCAAGACCTCTCACACAACAATGTTGCAATTGAACTCTGAACTCTCAGTGCACCTGCATATCCAGAGCATTCTTTCATTTAATGATTTTTTCTTCGCCACTCAAAATACATCTTTCAACGAACTCATCCATGCACACTAACTTTCTGTTTTCAGCAATCAAAATCCACCAATCACTCTTACTGCTTCATTAACACAGAAACTCCTCAGTTTTTTTCATTTTACACTCTCATTTTTTCAACTGCCATTTCATTGCCACACTTCATCTGACTGCAGGAGAACCTTCTCTCGCCATGTTTTCTGTCTGGATTGTTGGACATAGTTATATCTATTGGGCTCAAAGGTACGCTGAAAACAGGAATTTACCTAACCTCAATTTACAAGATGTGGAAATTAAGTGGTTTGGCCACAGAGGATTAAAATGTCACAAATTGATACCATTGGTGAAAACCTTTATGCATTTGCCAAAACCTGACCTGTTAATTGTGCACTGTGGAGGTAATGATTTGGGCACTTTGACTGGGGTAGGTCTGGAAATGCTTTTAAAGGACACCTTTGAGCAATTGATGGCACTTTTTCCTCAGACTGCCTTGGTATATTCAAATATATGCCAAAGACAGAAATGGAGGTGGTCGAACCAATTTTGTCCACAAATTGAGAAATCGAGGAAGCATGTAAACAAATCTGTTTCAGCTTACATGAGAGACCATGGAATGGGCTCCCTGTACAACAATAACTTGCGTTACTACATGCAAGATATCTACAGAGGAGATGGAGTTCACTTCTCAAATGAGGGCAACAGAGTTTTCACTCTGAATTTAAGACTGTGCATTGGTACCTACTTATAAGTACCTAAATGTACCATAAACCCAAAAGCTCTTCTCAGAGCTACCCTACATCTGATCACTCACAATTATTATTTTACTCTAACATTTTTCACTAATTTTCAACAAAGTACGCTCCCCGGGGCGCTACCCGGTACGCGAACCGGGAGCTAACCTCGCTAAATTTTTTAAAAAATGTTTTTTTTTCCGCACATATGGGCCTCCTCAGCCACCCTCAGAAAACCTAGGGGGTCAAGATAAGTCTACCGTGCCCCCTTCTACCCATTCTGAACATTATTTGCCCTCCATCTTGTATCTTAATTCGACCAAAACACAAAATGGTGGACTCCCGTAACGCTTAAGGTTCGCGAACCGGGGCGCTCACCAGTTCGCGTACCGGGTCGCTCCCTGGGAAGCGCACCATCAAAAAAGGTGGGAAAGTAGTTTACAGAAAAGCGACTGGAGACAATTTCACCAAATATAGATTAGCTCATACTACATACCAATGCCTACCATTTTCACAAATTTGATTGAAATTCCATTTAACCATTTAGCCTGTAGACCTCTCTAAATACCCTGAGGTAAATTACTTCACAAAACACATCTGAAGTGTTGGAATTGACAACCAATTAAAATGTTACTTTCATTTTCTACTTTTTTTACCTGACATTTGATTGGCTATGTACCTGAATATATATAAAGGAAGAGAGAGAAACACAGCCATTTTGACTACTACTTCCTGAACTACATTGCAAGATCATTTTCACTCACAACTTAAACTTCTTTTTAGAAGGTGAGATATTATTTTATAAATTTGAAAACATTTTCAGATAGTTACATACTATCCCTCTGTAAGAGTTAGACATTGAGAAAGGCTTCTTTATTATAATTATGGATTGATTTAGGTTTCTGTGGTATAATTATGAATTTACTTAGGCTTCTTCACAGGCACTTTTTAATAGTACTACTTCACGCCTGAAACCATACAGTGCCCATAGATTACTTCTCTGTTATAAACTCACAAGTACCTGTCTGAACTTAAACCCAACAGTGCCCTATCTCTACTGATATATTTATTTTTTATGCAAATTACAACAATAAAATGGAAGGTGAGCAGAATGTTTCCTTCGAAATTGTTCTGGAGAACAACACAGAAAAAGATATTGAGGACAATGATGACTCAGATTTCATGGATGAATCACGGGACCATGAATTAGTTCAATGTGTAGAATCTGTGGATCATTTACTTCATTATGATGACGGTCAAATGTGGGAACTTATGTTCAATCAACAAGAGGACATATCGGACAGTCAAATGCTAGACGTTCTATTAAATTTTGAAAAACAATCCGAAAAATAAAATTGTATGTAATATTAAAAAATTGTTTGAGTCTTTAATCATTTTTATATGTAATTCATAAACTAGTTAAATGTTAGAAATGTTATTAAATTTTGAAACACAATCACAATAATAAATAATTGCTTAAAAAATAAAAAAATAAAAAAATAATCAACAAAACCAACAATCAATTAACATACAGTATTTGAAAAGTCTATCATTCTTTTTTCCTTATAGTACGCTGCCCAGAACGCTTCCCGGTTCGCGAACCGGGCGCTACCCACGCAAAAAAACAAAAAAAAAAAAAATTTTTTTTTTGCCCCGCGGGGCCCTTTTAAAGCCTCCACATTAAACCTAGGGGGTCAGGGAGGATCTACTATGCCCCCTTATGGTCATTTCCCCCTTTGTTTTGGCCTCCTCTTATCTCTCAATCCTACCGAGAGACAAGATGGCGGCCGCTCCGGACTGTTTAGAATGTTGACAGACACCGGAGAGCCAATCAGCTTCGCTACGCGAAGTTCCGTTACGCGTAAAGTCCGCGAACCGGAGCGCTGCCCGGTCCGCTGTTACAGATATATATCTTTTTTTGAACGTTAATTTCTCAAAATCCACTGAAGCACATATATTGAGACCTAGCAAAGGCACATCGGGCTACCAGTCCCTACAATTTTGCCAAGTTTCGTGGAAATCCATTCAGCCGTTCGGGCTAAAAGTGAGGCCAACCGCCCTATGGAAAACTCAATGTTAAAAACACGTTTTGGGACCCCCCTTTTTTCTCGCCCCCCCCTTGACGAAACCCCCCCAAATTTCCAGGGGCTGCTCAGAAACAAAATGTTCCATTTTCCAGAAAATTTCAGCCAATTCCGTCCACAAACGCCAAAGTTATTAGACATAGAATTTTCAAAAATCCCATAGGGAAAAAATCCTAACTATATATACCTACTGGCGACCGCCAGTAGGTAATATATATATATATATATATATATATATATATATATATATATACATACATATATATATATATATATATATATATTTTATATATGTATATATATATCACCCCACCTCCAATCTCTTCCCCGCAAAAAGAAGAGCGTGACCAACTACGGGGGATACAAACAGTTGGCTTTTAATCATGATACAAGCGCTGGCAAGCAAAAGGGTCCGTGAAACGTTAGGCAGACGCGTTTCAGACTTCGTTTGTCCTTCCTCAGTGCCCGTTTCAATTGTGTCCTTCTTGTTACCAGGGGTTCAGTGCTCCGATGTTTTTAGAGCCGTGGCCACTCCCTTTCCCGTGACCACTCGCCCGCCTTTGCCTCACAGGTGTCAGGCGCCTCGCGCTGCTCCTGCAGCCCAACAGCATGCTGGGCGATGTAGTACACCGATTGCACTCCTACAGTGAAGAGACAGCAAAGACAGCAAGTGCTGCCTACCAGTCTCACTGGACAGTGTTACAACGCCGATGCAGCAGTCACGCAGCAGGTAAAAGCCAGCTTTTGTCCCCCTTCTAAGGCAGGTCCGTTCTGCCTCCTCTCTCCCCATGCGCCAATCTTCTCCAAGTGGGAATCTTGCACCGGGGGGGCGACGCGTATGCAGTTGCATGCAGGTTCCAAAAGGGGTTGTAGGTTTCTACGCGTAGCTCCTGAACGAGAGTGGGTCACTCAGCCAGCATATCCTACTTGCCGGCAATACTTCACCTCCAATCTCTTCCCCGCAAAAAGAAGAGTGTGACCAACTACGGGGGATACAAACAGTTGGCTTTTAATTATGATATATATATATATTACCTACTGGCGACCGCCAGTAGGTTGTTATAGTTAGGACCTATTTTTCATAGGAAATCTGCAACATTCTATTTGGAATAACTTTGGCACCAGTCGTCGAATCTTCGCGAAATTCTCCAAGAAGATGGCCCGCTCCGCTCTGCTCCTATCCAAAGGTTTCAGGGTGATTCGTCAAGCAGGGGCCGAGAAAAAAGGGGGTCCCAAAACAACTTTTCCCCATGCAATTTTCCATAGGGACATTTAGGCGCGGCTAAGGCCCGAACTGCTGAACGGAATTACACCAAATTTGGCAAAAAGGTAGAGTTTGGTTCACAGATCACGCTTTTTGTTAAATGGTGTAAATCCGTGCAGTTGTTCCTGAGAAAATCATAAGTAAAATCATAGATATATCTATGGGCGTGTAGGGTATGCATACCCTTACGAGCACGAGCTGCATGCTAAATGGCTGTCAACTGTCTGTCACCACTCCAAACCAGGAAGTGTTGGCAGCCATCTTGTGTCTCGGTAGAACCGAGGCACAAGAAAACTGAAAAACAAGTGTGCAAAAGACGCAAAGTGGGCAAGGTAGAAACACCCTGACCCCCTAGGCCTGCTCAGGGGGTCCCAGAAGGACCCCCAAGGCCCAAAAATAAATAAATAAATAAATAAATCACAGGATGGGCTTAGGATACGCGTATCCCGTGAAAAAAAATTAATCCTGCTTCATTGTTAATTAGCCCCGGGTGGGCCAAAACTCGGGGGCAATGTAGTTATTTATAATGGGGGGCCCAGTGGGGCCCCCCTGCCCCGGAGACCGCCACCCCCAGGGGCTTTAATGATATGTATGCGGGGGAGCTCACGGCCCCCCGCAGCACCAGGGACCGCCACCCCCGGGGGTTCTTTTTTTTTAGTAAAAAATACCTGTGTGGGGGCTCAAGCCCCCCCCCCACGCCCCGGGGACCACCACCTCCCAGGGGACTACATTTTTAAATTAGGGGGTCCGTGATGGACCCCCCCAGCCCCGGGGACCACCACGCCCCAGGGCTTTTAAATGTTGGGTGGGGGGCCGCGCGGCACCTCTCCTGGAGCCTTGTGGTGGCCCTGGGGACCGACACCCCCAAGGGCTGGCTCCAGCAGTGTCCTGGAGTGCCTACCCCCGGGACACTGTAGTTTGCTATGGTTTTTGGAAGAAAGAGCAGGAAACCTGCTCTCTCTTCCAAAAACCAAAGACTATTGCTTTTCTACATGTGGAGCAGAATGGTAGCTGCTCCCCATGTAGAAAAGCAGTGCCGGCTCCCGCAAGATGCGGGGAGCCGGCAGGGACCGTGGGGGGATTGGGAACCCCCACGGTCCCCAACAAAGAGGGCCAGCCCCGGGGGATGGGGTCCCCGGGGCTAGAAGTGGCCCAGGAGGGGGGCCACGCAGCCCCCCTCCCCAACAAAACATTAAAAAAAACGAGGCAGAGCCCAGGGGGATGGGGTCCCCAGGGCTAAAAGAAGCCTCAAGAGGGGGGCCACTCAGCCCCCCTCCCCATTTTTTTAAAAAAATTAAAAAATTAGGGGGCAAGCCCTGGGGGATGGGGCTTGCCCCCTAAAGAAAAACACCGGCATCGCGCCGGAGGCCACGCCCCCTTCATGCAGCACTCTGCAAACGCACCCCCTGGCGTGTCTGCAGAGAGGGAACGCATTCCCCTTGAATACTGGGTGTCCCTGGGGGCCAACTAGCCCACCAGGAACCTCCAATATGGGCCAGGGGGCTGCGTTGCAGAGTGGTGTTCTGAGGCCACGCCCCTTTTTACACCTCTCTGCAACACAGCTCTGTGGCACTTACTAGAGGTAGCTGGTGGGCTAGTTGCGCCCCAGGCACCCTCAGGATTCAAGGGGAGTTAATCCCCAACTTAAAACGTGCCACGGGGAGCGTTTGCCCAGTGGTGAAGATAGGGGGTGGGGCCTGAGTTCACCTGTGTGCAAACAAGCCCTCTGACACTGTTTATGTTGGGAAATTAATTCCTTGTCAATCCTGAGGGTCCCTGGGGGCCAACTAGCCCACCACGTACCTCCAGTAAGCGCCACGGAGCTGTGTTGCAGAGTATGTAAAAAGGGGCGTGACCTCTAAACACCTCTCTGCAACGAAGCCCCCTGGCACATACTGGAGGTACCTGGTAGGCTAGTTGGCCCCCAGGGAGCCTCAGGATTGAGGAGGAAATAATTCCCCAACTTAAAATGCGCCACAGGGCGTGTTTGCAGACATGTCACCTCAGGCCACGCCCCTTTCCTTCAACACTGTGCAAATGCGCCCATGGCGTGTTGTAAGTTGGGGAATTAATTTTCTTTCAATACTGATGGTCCCTGAGGGCCAAATAGCCCAGTACTGATCCTGAAAAGTTATTCTAACCGTGCTTACAGTAACTTGAATTTCCTTCCATAGGCTAACATTGACTTTGTTCACTTGGAAATTCTTTTAAGTGTGGAGTTTTGGAACTTAAAAAAATTCCTGTAAAATCAGCTGCACTACGAAATCCGATTTACTCACCTGTTATAAGGAGAGACCTCAGTGCTGCATCTTTCAGCCCACTATTGCTCCTGAAAAGTAATTCTAACCGTACTTACAGTAACTTGGATTTCCTTCCATAGGCTAACATTGACTTTTTTCACTTGGAAATTCTTTTAAGTGTGGAGTTTTGGAACTTTAAAAAATCCTGTAAAATCAGCTGCACTACGAATTCCGATTTACTCACCTGTTATCAGGAAAGACCTCAGTGCTGCATCTTTCAGCCCACTACTGACCCTGAAAAGTAATTTTAACCATACTTACAGTAACTTGAATTTCCTTCCATAGGCTAACTGGTTTCACTTGGAAATTCTTCTAAGTGTGGAGTTTTGGAACTTTAAAATATTCCTCTAAAATCAGCCGAACTACGAATTCCGATTTACTCACCTGTTATCAGGAGAGATCTCAGTGCTGCATCTTTCAGCCCGGTACTGATCCTGAACAGTAATTTTAACCGTACTTACGAGTAAATTGAATTCCCTTCCATAGGATATCATTGCCTGCTGTATAAAATATATAAAAATTAAAGAAAATATCAAAAAAAATATATTACAATTTCAATAATATTAAAAACTTTTTTTTCAATTTATATTAAAAATATGTAATGTAATTTAAAAAAATAAATAGTTTAAAACAATGTAGTAAATCATTATAAAAAAATAACAATTAATACATTTAAAAATTATAATTTACAAAACCTTTGAAATTCACTGAAAAAAACTGAGGTTTCAGCCACGTTATAGTTAGGAATTAGCATTTAAAAAACCTTAGAAATTCACTGAAAAAACCATAAGTTTCACACATATTATAGTTAGCTGGACATTTCACTCATACAAAACCATTGAAATTCCCCCGTGATAGTTAGTTCAGCTAACTATAACTCGCGTACCCGCAATGCACTGCTGATGATGTCACATATTACATCACTCATGACATGGTCAGTGACATCACTCATGATATCACTGATGACATCTCAATGACATCACTGATGACATCATCCTTGTGAAAGTGTGACAGACCTCCTCTCACCGTAATATAACCTTTGATACACACATTCAAAAATAGAAACCAAAATTTTCAAAACAATGGAGATACCAATACCAGTTACAACAACCTATTCAGTAATTCCAAAATCTACATACACATCCACTCATTCACCAACAGTTCTATATAGTCACTCATACATGTACTCACTCATCATATGTACTCATACACCTATACATCCTGTTACACACCGACACTCATCCATAGAGTTAATCACACACATACTCACACATGCAAATAAACTATCAAAAATCCATTTACTTGCATATACAGCTATACACACACCACTACACTTACTTCTACAGAAACGTACACATACTTACTCTCTTAAACAATCACTTATAGAAACACATACTTATTTATACAGGAACTCTTCCAATCTCTCACTCTCACATATACTCACTTATATACACCAATACTCACATATACTATTTTAAAACATATGTAGTTACTTATAAAGATACTATTGAGACAGTCATTCACTCACTAACACACCCATACACACACTCATCCACCCATACAGTCCTGCACACATGCTGTCTTCAAAACACATACAAACACCGAATCAGTCATTCATGCATCTATGCGCTAAGTAATATCCCTCACCAAACCATACAGACACTCATACTGATACTCAAAAAAACAACTAATAACCCATATACACACTCATGTAGCTACTCACCAACCCATGCAGCCACTTATACACAAAGTGAGACACTGATACAGATATTTACATATTTAAACATTACTCGTTAATACATGTATTCACTAAGATACACTTAATAAGTCAGTTATACAATCAATTTTACAAAAAAAAACTCAATTTAGACACTTATTTACCCATTTATTCTTCCATCAACCTTTAGATATACGTATATAAAAAATATTTATTTTTCAGAAAGACACACATTCACTGGATGATGTCAAAAACGTTAGAAATTCACTAAAAAAACATAGGTTTTAGGGACGTTATAGTTAGTTGAACATGGCACTCATACAAAACGATAAAAATTCCTCTGTTATAGTTAGTTAAGCTAACTATAACTCGTGCCCCCGTAATGCACTACTGCTGATGTCTCATATTACATCATTCATGACATGGCCAGTGACATCACTGATGACAACTCAAATGACTTCACTGATGACACCACTGTTGACATCATCCAGTGAATGTGTGTTTATATAAAATGTAAATATGTTTTATATATATATGTATATTTCCGCAGCCAATCTTCCTCTCACGATTCAGATTTGAGGCGGCACCAAGGGTTTGTTCAAAAACACCATTTATTAAAATCCGGGCATGACGTGTTTTGGAAATAATCCTTTTTCAAATGCCCTTTTGGTATTTCAAAGTGCCACTGTTACTCCCAGTCCCCCAGTGTGTCCATTTAAAACATCCAACTCACTGAAGTAGTGTTTGGTACCCGGAAAAACGTGGCATGGAGTCACAACGCTTCCTCCTTGGAACTTCGTCTCCCAGCATGCAGTGTTACCATCACGCTGTTTGTTAACTCCAATTCTCGGCATAATTTTGATTTTTCAATTGGAATTCCGAGTGGCAGCGTTTTCCAGGTCGGGGCTTGAGGTATTTGTTCTGGGCTCTGTCCGTTGTTCATGACACTCGCTCCCAGCCCCCCACTTCATCGGCGGCTGAGGTCGGGGATGTTGCTAAAGTACCAACACCCCTCCATTAATGTATGGGCTACCTTTGGCAGCATTTCTCCTCCGCTCCTGTAATGCGAGGCGGTCGGGAAGTCTTCTGTAGCGACTCCCCTAACACTTGCAGGAGGTGCCTTCCTCACGTGCCGGTGAGAGCATGCCAATATTTCCGCAGCCAATCCTCCTCTCATGATTCAGATTTGAGGCGGCACCAAGGGTTTGTTCAAAAACACCATTTATTAAAATCGGGGCATGACGCGTTTCGGAAATAATCCTTTTTCAAATGCCCTTTTGGTATTTCAAAGTGCCACTGTTACTCCCAGTCCCCCAGTGTGTCCATTTATAACATCCAACTCACTGAAGTAGTGTTTGGTACCCGGAAAAACGTGGCATGGAGTCACAACGCTTCCTCCTTGGAACTTCGTCTCCCAGCATGCAGTGTTACCATCACGCTGTTTGTTAACTCCAATTCTCGGCATATATATATATATATATGCCAAGGTGTATTGACGAATGAATGGGTGTATAAGAGTCAGGATGGATGAATAAGTAGGTGTGTGACTGACTGTATAACTGAGTGATTAATTATGCCTTACCTAATGAATGTGTTAGTGACTGATACAGACATTCACACAGTTTTGGTTGGCAGTTGGTGTGTAGACAGTTGCATAGGTTGGTTATAAATGAGGATCTATATGGGCGATTGATTGGTTGTCTGGTTATCTGTATGGTTGCCTGAGTGTCAGTGTGGGTGAATGGGGAGTATGACACTGTGCAACGATGTGTGAGTGGATAATTCACATGGTATATGTATTCAGGTCTGTATCTGTGAAAGCCGTATGGCTGGGTGAGTGTGTGTATTGGTGTGTCGGTGAGTAAATTGATTCCTCAGTGGTACATCTGTGAGTTACTGCATATGTGAAAGGCAGTTTATATGAGTATTGGACTGTGTAAATGACTATATGTGAGAGTGACTGATTGTGAGAGTGCCTGTATGGATCAGTGTGTGCTTGTATTAGTTATTGTATTAGAGTGTACGTATGTGTTAGTATTTGTTTAAATAAGTGAAGTGGTATGTGTATAACTATACAGGTGAGTAAATGAAAGTGTGATTGATTATTTCCATTACTAACTAGGTGTGCGAATCACTCTATGAATGAGAGGCAGTGTCTGAGTGTCTGTATATGTATATGACTGGATATGATAATGCTGTATTGATGGCTAACTATACATATGAGCGACTGTATGGGTGAATTAATGGATTTGTGTGTAGACCTAGGAATTAGTGAGTGGATATGTAATAACTGGTATTGGTGTGTTCATGGTTTCGAAAATTATAGTCTGTATTTTAGAGTGGGTGTATCAAGTGTTATATTAGGGTCGAATGAGGTGCATCAGATTTTCATGTGGATGTCATCAGTGATGTCACTGACCATGTCATGAATGATGTAATATGTGACATCATCAGCAGTGCATTGCGGGGGGGCGAGTTATAGTTAGCTCAACTAACTATAACAGCGGAATTTCTATTGTTTTGTATGAGTGAAATGTCCAACTAACTATAATGTCCCTAAAACCTGTGTTTTGTTCTGTGAATTTCTAAGGTATTTTTAAATGCTAATTCCTAACTGTAACGTCTGTAAAACCTATGGTTTTTTCAGTAAATTTCTAAGGTTTTTTAAAGGCTAATTTCTAACTATAACGTACCTGACACCTATGGTTTTTTCAGTAAATTTCAAAGGTTTTTTAAATGCTAATTTCTTATTATAATGTTCATTAAACCTATCTTTTTTTCTGTGTTTTTTACTTATCATCCCATTCTCAACCTGGAGAAAACTGCAAATCTCACCACTCTTCCATCAATACCTTCCGCCAACAAAATCGCCACAACTAACGCTAATGATATGCAAAGTAAGCGTTCTCATGCAAAAAAAACTTAAAACACCACTTCCCCATATTTTCAACAACCAACCTAATCTGCAATGCTTTTTACTAATAAAATCCGCACCATCCAGTCAGCTTTGCAAGGAACCCAGAACATCTTGAGCACGGGTTCAGCGATCGACGGCCCTTCTAACCCCTGGTTATGCCCAACAGCAATGCATACAGATTCTTTGGGCCCTACCCTGCATTGTTTCCCTCCTTTAGAGCCTCAGACCTCGCTTGATCTTTTATCTGGCCTGAAATCTCCACTGGACCCTTGTCCTGCCAAGTGTCTTGCGACCCTGGCACCTGCCCTTAACCCGATCATCAACCCTCTCATTAATGCATCTCTCAAAGCGGGCAAAGTCCCCTCCTTGTGGAAACAGGCCCTAGTTCTTCCCCTCATTAAAAAAACGAATGCAGACGCCAAACTGCATTCGAACTACAGGCCAATCTCGCTGCTTCCTGCCCTGGCCAAAGTTACTGAAAAGTATGTTCACACCACCCTTACCAACTTTTTAGAGGGTAACTCCCTTTTACACCAGTCACAGTCTGGATTTAGATCTAACCTGAGCACCGAAACCGCTCTACTTGAGGTAACCGAGGCTGTGAAGGAGACCCTCGACAGGGGTGGAAAGGCCCTGCTTATCATGCTCGATTTGTCGGCGGCCTTCGACACCGTTCCCCACGACCTCCTCCTAACTAGACTCTGGGAGATTGGGCTGCGGGGAACGGTGTTCGCATGGTTTCAGTCTTTTTTGGCCGACCGGAGACAAACGATCTGGGCTCCCCCTTTCTCCGCCCTGATGCCGAAGCTTGAGATAGGGGTCCCGCAGGGCTCCATACTCAGTCCCTCCCTCTTTAATATCTTCCTTACACCTCTGGCGGCACGGGTGGAGGAGCTAGGGGCCCAGATCATATCCTATGCAGATGATACACAACTCCTGTTCACTTGTGACAGGGGTTGTGACTTCGATGGAGCAGCCATTCGGAAGTGTTTGGAGTTTGTGTTTGAATGGCTCGGAAAAAGTGGCCTCAAATGCAACTCCGACAAATCCGAAATATTGTTCTTTGGCTGTCCTGCAGACCCAAGATGGAAGCAATGGTGGCCTTCGGCCATGTCTCCCCCTGCCAGCGATTCGGTCACAGCTAAGAATTTGGGTATGATGGTTGATAACACTCTTTCCTTCAAAGCCCAGGTTGCTGGCTTGACTGGGAAGTGCTTTGCCATCTTAAGGATGTTGCGTAAGTTTTTGCCTTATCTATCTTTTGAGCATAAGAAGATCACGGTGCAAGCACTAATAGGCTCGCGCCTAGACTACGCTAACATCCTTTATTTAGGTCTGCCTGAATATCTGCTGACTCGTCTGCAGATAGTTCAAAACTCTGCAGCCAGGGCAATCTTCGGTCTAACTAGAAGAGCCAGGGCCAGCAATCTCCTTGTCTCTCTGCATTGGCTACCGATTCGTAAGCGCATCTATTTCAAGACCTTAATTACAGCTTTTAGGGCGCTTCACAACTTCGGCGCTGAATATCTGCAGAGAAGGGTCAATTTCTATCTCCCATCTAGACCTTTGAGATCTGCTGCCCAGGCGAAGGCTATCGTCCCAACAGTGAAGCGTGCTCGCTGTGGAGGTCGTTCCTTCAGTTACCTTGCACCCAGTCTCTGGAACACTCTGCCCCTGACGTTGCGGACGTGCACCAATCCCTCTGTTTTTAGGAAGGGACTTAAACGTATCTTTTTGCCCTGTAATGCTGTTATGGTTAATTCTGGTGGCGTTATGGCTTTGTGTTAGTTGCTGGTATTTGGTGTGATGATCTTTAGCGCCGGGACGCTCTTTGGAGAAGCTGAGCGCTCTACAAAACAAACAGTAACATAACATAACATAACAATGCGATCCAAAAAGCAGACGATAAGCCGGGTTACCAGGAACAAATTAACAACAACCTTTAATTGGTGTAAAGAGGTCGACTATCTACTGCGTGAATTAGACCCAACTCACAGCCACATCTAAAGACCAGCACGTGATAGAGCAACTGATAATGCAGCTCTGACACCCAACAAGGCCACAACCCCCAGTGCCACCACCACCAGAACCTCCCCCCCGGACCACCCTCTGCTAATACCACCGAGGCAGCACAAAACAGGACAACAGACCGTCCCAAAATGCCATGTCCCCTCAGCCATACACATGCTGAATGTTGGGAGATGTGGCAACCAACTATGTATAAAGGAGGCAAGTCACCCATCAATAATAATGCAGACAATGCCAAGTGTAACGCTGCTGTGCTGCACAGACCTCACTATGCAAAGCACAAACCTCCCCACGTGGAGATATACTATTAATACTTGAAGTGTAGTGCACAGTGGACGCAACCATGTTACCTCAGGCAGTGTGGAAGATCTCTGTCATGTAGCTGTGTTGTCCCCCTGGAAGCGGAAGAGGAGTGGGCTGGTCCAACAAACACCACTCCAGCTTAGAAGTATGAATAAATAAGCCAGGCCCTGGGCATGGTTCACTTGCGGGTAGACAAACGAGTCTGCAGAGCGGCAGCCCTCACCCTAGTACGTGGCTACTGCCATGATCACGGGCCTCCTCTACACAAGCCCTCTGCGAACCCGGCGGCACAGCAACGCAGAATTATGTCTGTACCGGCTACTGCCTTCAATCTACACTGCGGACATTCGGGCTCACAATTCAGATGCAGTGGCGATTACAGATGACGCACTCAAGTACGCAAGCCACGTTGCTCCCTGTGTGACCGCACAGACCACGCATGATCGTAGGCTGCGCAAACGCTGTGTGCTTCAGATGCTACTAACTCACTGCGCCATAAGTCATCACCACGTGGCCTTATCAAGGCAGAATTCATTAGACAAAAGACATTGCTCCCAGTGCGGCCTGTTGGGACCACGTATCATCGCAGGCTGCACGCACAGTGTGTGCTTCAGGTGCTACTAACTTACTGCACCACTAGTCATCACCACGTCGCCTTATTAAGGCAGAATTCATTAGACAAAAGACATTACTCCCAGTGCGGCCCTCCAGGACCACGTATCATCGCAGAGTGCGCACACGCTGAGTGCTCCAGGTGCCACTAACTATGCAGCTCAACTCAATGCCACGTGGCTGTGCACCCATACTGACCGCTGCCTCCACCCTACACTGGGGTTACACGTTTCACAATTCAAGATTAGTAGCGACGCAAATTGCGTAAGAGACTATAATGGGTTAAGAAAACCAAATGCTCCCAATCTGTCAATGCATCTCAAGTCAACGTCACATGCCTGTGGGCCTTTGCTGACCGTTGTCTCCAGCCTACACTGTAGAAGACCAGCGACATGTGGTGCCAACTAACCCTGTTCAACACAAGTCGATCCCACATGTGTAACTGGTTCCTGAGTCCTGAATGGCAGCGACCACAACTTCGTGGCAGCGACCACAGCACCAGACTCCCTTTAATCAGTGAAGGATATTTGCATATGCAAGGCCAGCGACATGTAGTGCCACTGAACCTGTACTACACAGGCTGGTGGGGCCACCAACGTATGCGCCCTTGCTCACTGCTACCTCTGACCTACACTATTGAAGACCGGTGACACATGGTGCCACTAACCGTCTTCAACACAAACCGATCCGACATGTGTAACTGTGTCCTGAGTCCTCAATGGCAGTGACCCAAAATCCATGAGACAACCACAGCAGCAGACTCCCTTCGATCAGAGAGGCATATTTCCATATGCAACGGCGGAGACACGTGGTGCCACTAACCCTCTTTAACACATGCTGATCCCACATGTGTTACTGTGTCCTGAGTCATAAATAGCAGTGACCCCAAGTCTGTTGAAGCGACCACAGCACCAGACTCCCCTCGATCAGTGAGACTTATTTCGATATGCAAGCCCGGCGACACATGGTGCTACTAACTTCGTTCAACTCAAGCCAATCCCACATATGTAACTGTGTCCTGACTCCAGAATGGCAGTGACCCCAAGTCCGTGGCAGCGACCACAGTACCAGACTCCCTTCGATCAGTGAGGCATATTTCCATTTGCAATGGCGGTGACACATGGTGCCACTAACCCTCTTTAACACAAGCCAATACCGCATGTGTAACTGTGTCCTGAATGGCAGTGACCCCAAGTCGGTGGCACCGACCACAGCACCCACTCCCTTCAATCAATGAGGCATATTTCGATATGCAAAGCCGTCAACACGCACTCCCACTAACTCTTTAACACAAGCCGATCCCACATGTGTAACTATGTCCTGAGTTCTGAATGGTGGTGACCCCCAACTCCATGAGACAACCACAGCACCATACTCCCTTCGATCAGTGAGGCATATTTCGATATGCAAGACGGCGACATGTAGTCCCACTAACACTCTTTAACACAAGCCGATCCCACATGTGTAATTGTGTCCTCAGTCCTGAATGCCAGTGACCTCAAGTCCGTGGCACCGACCACAGCACCACACTCCCTTCGATCAGTGAGGCATATTTTGATATGCAAGGCCGGCGACACGTACTCCCACTAACCCTCTTTAATACAAGCTGATCTCACATGTGTAACTGTGTCCTGAGTCCTGAATGGCAGTGACCCCCAACTCAGTGAGACAACCACCGCACCAGACTCCTTTCGATCAGTGGGGCATATTTCGATGTGCAAGCCGGTGGCATGTAGTCCCACTAACCCTCTTTAACACAAGCCAATCCCACATGTGTAACTGTGTCCTGAGTCCTGAGTGCCAGTGACCCCAAGTCTGTGGCACCGACCACAGCACCACACTCCCTTCAATAAGTGAGGCATATTTCAATATGCAACGGCGGAGACACATGGTGCCACTAACCCTCTTTAACACAAGCAGATCCCACATGTATAACTGTGTCCTGAGTCCTGAATGCCAGTGACCCCAAGTCCATGGCACCGACCACAGCACCACACTCCCTTCGATCAGTGAGGCATATTTCGATATGCAAGCTGGTGACACGTAGTCCCACCAACCCTCTTTAATACAAGCCGATCCCACATGTGTAACTATGTCCTGAGTCCTGAATGCCAGTGACCCCAAGTTCGTGGCACTGACCACAGCACCACACTCCCTTTGATTACTGAGAAGTATTTACAGATTGAAGGCTGGTGACAAGTGGTGCCACTGAACCTGCACTACGCAGGCCAGTGGGGCCACCAAGGTATGCACATGGCTGTGGGCCCTTCCTCATCACTACCTCTGGCCTACACTACGGTCAGCAGGCCTCACAATGCAGATACAGTCCCAATTCCACATGATGCAGTCCAGTATGCAAGACCCATTGCCCCAGTGCGACCCGTCCACACCAAGCATCATCACAGGCTCATACATTCTCAATGCTTCTGGTACCACTAACTCTATTTAACACAAACCAATCCCACATGTTTAACTGTGTCCTGAGTCCTGAATGGCAGTGACCCCAACTTCGTGGCAGCAACCACAGCATCAGACTCCATTCAGTCTTATTTGTTGTTCTTTTCTCAAATTTTTTTTTTTTATATGTAAATCTATACGTGACTAAGATTCTTCTTTGTCCAACCGCACAGGGACACTTCCGGGCCCAAGAAGGATGTTGGGGTATGTTGGTAATGTGGGAAGAGGGTGCATTACCTGCTAATGTGGGGAGAGGGAGCGTCAAAGGGGTATCTCTCACAGAAAGAACTCCGATATGTTTTCACAAATGCCTCGGACAGATGCCAGCTGACGGACTGAATCACAAATTGATTTTTCAATACTTATGTAGTGTGAGTTATGAACAGTTCGCACCCAGGCTCGCAGAGGGACAGCTGCGGCCAGTCCTCTCGACTCACAGATGCAGTACTACGAGCCTTTCGCGTCATTGAGTCTATCCCTACCCTATTCCCTCGTACGCCACCCCACACCACTCCGATTACATTCCAATGTTGGCCCCACATAGCTACCTGTCGCAGGCATACTCGCTGGTGGTGTGCAGGTCAGTGGTCTAGTTCTCAACATCTCACGGCCACTCCCTGAGGGCAGGTTGGCGCACACACCACACCCAGCTGGCGCATGCATCACAGGCCATGTGACCATGCAAATATAATAGATCAACAACGCCACATCCTTTAATGCCGGTGCTGACTAGCTGGCAAACGCTCCATGACTCTCAACCCTAAAGAGTCCATGAAAAGTTGAGCAGAAGGTTAGTGGCACCCTCAACTGTATGGCCATCAGGGGCCTACCACCACGTGGCACGTACTTGAGTTCCACAGCCTTAGCAGCACCAAACCCTGAGGTGGTCTCCGCCATTGACGACTCAGGACTCAGCGACATGTGTGTGATCTGCCGGGCCACGGAGAAGCTGATGTGGTCTCCACCATTCAGGACTCAGCGACATCTGTCAGATCCGCAAAGAAGCGGATGTCTCCGCCATTCAGGACTCAGCGACATCTGTAAGATCTGCGCAGAATCTAATGTGGTATCCGCCATTCATGACTCAGGACTCAGCAAGACCTCTGAGATCGGCAGGGTTTTGATGGAGACGTGGAGTCCACCCACTGCTGCCCACTTCGCTGGCACCAGGTAATTATTTGCTCATGGATGCGCAGAGGCGACAGTCTCGCTCTCTCTCTCTCTCTCTCTCTCTCTGTCTCTCTCTCTCTCTCTCTCTCTCTCTCTCACTTCCCTCTCTTCACTCTCTTTCTCACTCTCTTCATTCCTTTCCTTCTATCTCTCTCTCCCTTCTCCCTTTCTCACTCCCTTTCTTTCTTTCCTTCCCTCTCTTTTTCTCTGGTTTGTTTTTCCTTCTCTGTTTCTCTCTCTCAGTCCTTTGATATGCGCATTACACACATCCTTATTTTGTGCTTTATTTTCCACGTTGTTGTTTTCTATTATTCTTTTTAAATTTTGTTTATTGGTTTATTTTTTATATGTATATATATATATATATATATATATATATATATATATGCACACAAAACTCCTTCTCCAAGAAAAAGAGGCAGAATCCCAGGAGGATCAGGTAGGAAACGCTTTTTAATGACAACTTGGCGAATGCATTTCGGCAGCACACCTGCCTTCCTCAGCGCTCAAAGCGTCCCGTGGGTTGAATGTCACGCTGCCTGTGAGTCCCTCATTGATGTTCTTGCTTGTGCAAGCTAGCTCCGCCCTTCAAATGAAGTCCTCGCACCTATGGGCAGTCCCGCGTGTAGTGCAGGACTACAGGCCCCAGAATGCCTCTTAATAGGTGATTGGGACCAAGGTGCAGGGGAACGACTGGAGTGGAAAAAAGTCATTGCGGGCTGGTCGGGGAGCAGCGTGGACCCAATGGGAGACTGCGATGTTAGTCCCGCTTTGATGTGTCACCTGGAAAGCGCCTCCTCCGGTCCCCCAATACCATCGCAGCCATGTCGACCTCAGAGTCCAAAAAGCAGGGGATGGGCTGCAATGAGTCCTACCCAGCATGGGATGGAATATCCCACAACTGCCAGCCTTCCTCCTTGGTTTCAATGGCGGGCTCCCAACCTTTCCAACTAACGCTGGTAGAGTACATGGACTGCAGGAGTCCAAAAGTTTTCCCAGTGAGGCTGGTACTCCCAAAGCGCGATGGGGGTCTCTGCAAAGGCGCCCCTGGGTGGCGCGAAATTGATGCACACAAAACTCCTTCTCCAAGAAAAAGAGGCAGAATCCCAGGAGGATCAGGTAGGAAACGCTTTTTAATGACAACTTGGCGAATGCATTTCGGCAGCACACCTGCCTTCCTCAGCGCTCAAAGCGTCCCGTGGGTTGAATGTCACGCTGCCTGTGAGTCCCTCATTGATGTTCTTGCTTGTGCAAGCTAGCTCCGCCCTTCAAATGAAGTCCTCGCACCTATGGGCAGTCCCGCGTGTAGTGCAGGACTACAGGCCCCAGAATGCCTCTTAATAGGTGATTGGGACCAAGGTGCAGGGGAACGACTGGAGTGGAAAAAAGTCATTGCGGGCTGGTCGGGGAGCAGCGTGGACCCAATGGGAGACTGCGATGTTAGTCCCGCTTTGATGTGTCACCTGGAAAGCGCCTCCTCCGGTCCCCCAATACCATCGCAGCCATGTCGACCTCAGAGTCCAAAAAGCAGGGGATGGGCTGCAATGAGTCCTACCCAGCATGGGATGGAATATCCCAAAACTGCCAGCCTTCCTCCTTGGTTTCAATGGCGGGCTCCCAACCTTTCCAACTAACGCTGGTAGAGTACATGGACTGCAGGAGTCCAAAAGTTTTCCCAGTGAGGCTGGTACTCCCAAAGCGCGATGGGGGTCTCTGCAAAGGCGCCCCTGGGTGGCGCGAAATTGATGCACACAAAACTCCTTCTCCAAGAAAAAGAGGCAGAATCCCAGGAGGATCAGGTAGGAAACGCTTTTTAATGACAACTTGGCGAATGCATTTCGGCAGCACACCTGCCTTCCTCAGCGCTCAAAGCGTCCCGTGGGTTGAATGTCACGCTGCCTGTGAGTCCCTCATTGATGTTCTTGCTTGTGCAAGCTAGCTCCGCCCTTCAAATGAAGTCCTCGCACCTATGGGCAGTCCCGCGTGTAGTGCAGGACTACAGGCCCCAGAATGCCTCTTAATAGGTGATTGGGACCAAGGTGCAGGGGAACGACTGGAGTGGAAAAAAGTCATTGCGGGCTGGTCGGGGAGCAGCGTGGACCCAATGGGAGACTGCGATGTTAGTCCCGCTTTGATGTGTCACCTGGAAAGCGCCTCCTCCGGTCCCCCAATACCATCGCAGCCATGTCGACCTCAGAGTCCAAAAAGCAGGGGATGGGCTGCAATGAGTCCTACCCAGCATGGGATGGAATATCCCAAAACTGCCAGCCTTCCTCCTTGGTTTCAATGGCGGGCTCCCAACCTTTCCAACTAACGCTGGTAGAGTACATGGACTGCAGGAGTCCAAAAGTTTTCCCAGTGAGGCTGGTACTCCCAAAGCGCGATGGGGGTCTCTGCAAAGGCGCCCCTGGGTGGCGCGAAATTGATGCACACAAAACTCCTTCTCCAAGAAAAAGAGGCAGAATCCCAGGAGGATCAGGTAGGAAACGCTTTTTAATGACAACTTGGCGAATGCATTTCGGCAGCACACCTGCCTTCCTCAGCGCTCAAAGCGTCCCGTGGGTTGAATGTCACGCTGCCTGTGAGTCTCTCATTGATGTTCTTGCTTGTGCAAGCTAGCTCCGCCCTTCAAATGAAGTCCTCGCACCTATGGGCAGTCCCGCGTGTAGTGCAGGACTACAGGCCCCAGAATGCCTCTTAATAGGTGATTGGGACCAAGGTGCAGGGGAACGACTGGAGTGGAAAAAAGTCATTGCGGGCTGGTCGGGGAGCAGCGTGGACCCAATGGGAGACTGCGATGTTAGTCCCGCTTTGATGTGTCACCTGGAAAGCGGCTCCTCCGGTCCCCCAATACCATCGCAGCCATGTCGACCTCAGAGTCCAAAAAGCAGGGGATGGGCTGCAATGAGTCCTACCCAGCATGGGATGGAATATCCCAAAACTGCCAGCCTTCCTCCTTGGTTTCAATGGCGGGCTCCCAACCTTTCCAACTAACGCTGGTAGAGTACATGGACTGCAGGAGTCCAAAAGTTTTCCCAGTGAGGCTGGTACTCCCAAAGCGCGATGGGGGTCTCTGCAAAGGCGGTCGCCAGTAGGTAGTTATAGTTAGGATCGTTTTCCATAGGAAATCTGCAACATTCTATTGGGAATAACTTAGGCCCCGAATGAGGGATCTGCCTGTAATTTTCCTTAACTTTGCCTCGCTGTGCTCCGCTCCTTCCCTGAGAGTTTCGGGGGGATCCATCAAGCGGGGGCCGAGATAAAAGGGGGGTCCCAAAACGTGTTTTCCCCATGTTAATTTCCATAGGGCAGTTGGACTCACTTTTAGCCCTAACGGCTGAATGGATTTCCACCAAACTTGGCAAAATTGTAGGGACTGGTACCCCGATGTGCCTTTGCTATGTCTCAAGATATAAGCTCCAGTGGTTTTTACGAAAATTAACTTTGAAAAAATATATATTGGGCTACATTGGGCTATATATATATTAGAGCCCAAATGTAGCCCAATGTAGCCCAATGTAGCCCAAAGATGGCCACCAGAGACAAAAAAAAACAAATGTAGCCCAAATATCAGCCAGATGTAGCCCAACTACAGCCCAATGACAGAATGTCCCAGAGTGTTCTAAAGAACAACTAGAGCGCTAACAGTCTTACTTATGACAAAAGTATGGCACACCTGAAGTCATCTTGATTGGAATAAAGTGTTAACACTTAAAACATTTAATTTGCAAAGGAACAAAATGAGGGGGTTCATTTTGCCATAGAAATTATGATTAGTGCTGAAGAAAGAAAAATTAGGGCACATTTTGAGTGACTTCTCAAATCCTCTTATATTTCATTAAAAAAATTCTGATATGCAGTCTCCCAAGATGGCCACCAGAGACAAAAGAGCCCAAATGTAGCCCAAATATCAGCCAGATGTAGCCCAACTATAGCCCAATGACAGAATGTCCCAGAGTGTTCTAAAGAACAACTAGAACGCTAACAGTCTTACTTATGACAAAAGTATAGCACACCTGAAGTCATCTTGATTGGAATAAAGTGGTAACACTTAATACATTTAATTTGAAAAGGAACAAAGTGAGGGGTTTCATTTTGCCATAGAAATTTTATATATATATATATATATATATAGACTCCCAAATTGCCTGAAGCTTCAGGAGGCACACGACAGTCCTCTGCCCTCCGGGTTTGTTAGTCAGCGCCTTTCGCCACCTCGCTCCATTCTGTCTTGCCCGACGCGTTTCAGGGAACTCCTCCCATCATCAGGGGCTGCCTTCAAAAAACACTCGTAGAGGCATCACTGGTTTGCGGCTCATTTATATTCAAATCTCCTGGTAGGCGTCTGCTAACAAGCTGCGTCATACCGTCATTTATGGGATTTGTAGTCCGCTTGGTGTGCCTTAATTTATTATCACTTTTAAGTAAAGTCGAGTGTTCGTTGATAATCAGGCATATTAGTTTGCCTATAGTAGGCTGCTTCCGTGGTTCCGTGCGCTGTGTCATTTACTTAGAGTTCTGTGCTCAACCTCCAACCTGTTTGGAAGCGTCCGCCTCACTCCGCTGTGAAGGGTCATATTCACGGCAGTTGATGGTGCTCTCCCCACGGCCCAGGCGGCCGTGCTGTAACATAGACTCCCAAATTGCCTGAAGCTTCAGGAGGCACACGACAGTCCTCTGCCCTCCGGGTTTGTTAGTCAGCGCCTTTCGCCACCTCGCTCCATTCTGTCTTGCCCGACGCGTTTCAGGGAACTCCTCCCATCATCAGGGGCTGCCTTCAAAAAACACTCGTAGAGGCATCACTGGTTTGCGGCTCATTTATATTCAAATCTCCTGGTAGGCGTCTGCTAACAAGCTGCGTCATACCGTCATTTATGGGATTTGTAGTCCGCTTGGTGTGCCTTAATTTATTATCACTTTTAAGTAAAGTCGAGTGTTCGTTGATAATCAGGCATATTAGTTTGCCTATAGTAGGCTGCTTCCGTGGTTCCGTGCGCTGTGTCATTTACTTAGAGTTCTGTGCTCAACCTCCAACCTGTTTGGAAGCGTCCGCCTCACTCCGCTGTGAAGGGTCATATTCACGGCAGTTGATGGTGCTCTCTCCACGGCCCAGGCGGCCGTGCTGTAACATAGACTCCCAAATTGCCTGAAGCTTCAGGAGGCACACGACAGTCCTCTGCCCTCCGGGTTTGTTAGTCAGCGCCTTTCGCCACCTCGCTCCATTCTGTCTTGTCCGACGCGTTTCAGGGAACTCCTCCCATCATCAGGGGCTGCCTTCAAAAAACACTAGTAGAGGCATCACTGGTTTGCGGCTCATTTATATTCAAATCTCCTGGTAGGCGTCTGCTAACAAGCTGCGTCATACCGTCATTTATGGGATTTGTAGTCCGCTTGGTGTGCCTTAATTTATTATCACTTTTAAGTAAAGTCGAGTGTTCGTTGATAATCAGGCATATTAGTTTGCCTATAGTAGGCTGCTTCCGTGGTTCCGTGCGCTGTGTCATTTACTTAGAGTTCTGTGCTCAACCTCCAACCTGTTTGGAAGCGTCCGCCTCACTCCGCTGTGAAGGGTCATATTCACGGCAGTTGATGGTGTTAGCAGACGCCTACCAGGAGATTTGAATATAAATGAGCCGCAAACCAGTGATGCCTCTACGAGTGTTTTTTAAAGGCAGCCCCTGATGATGGGAGGAGTTCCCTGAAACGCGTCGGGCAAGACAGAATGGAGCGAGGTGGCGAAAGGCGCTGACTAACAAACCCGGAGGGCAGAGGACTGTCGTGTGCCTCCTGAAGCTTCAGGCAATTTGGGAGTCTATATATATATATATATATATATATATTCACGATTCTGGCTCAAGTTTCCAGTCCAATGGCGCTCTTTTTACTGGTGCACGACTACCAAGCAGAGCCCCGCTTGAAATTATTGCACAAATCTCCTTAAAGAAGAATAAGTCGGCACTCACAAAATTCGTCCCAATCTTCTTTTTATTTCCTTTATAATCACTCCAGCATAGCAAAAAATAATAACCAACGCGTTTCGCAACTGAACGTCGCTTGTTCACGGTTAGTAAAACAAAGTGTTTGTTCCTCCTATATTGGGAGGGGCCCATCAGTGACTATCTGAATGTGATCTCACTTCCTGTATTTAGACAGGAAGTTAGATGGGAGTTGTCGTTTTTACCATTTGGTTAAACATTTTTTTGTCGTTTCATTATTTTAACATTTCTCATTTTGTGTGGCAGTTGGTAGATGTAATCTATGTCACAATTTCGCATACACAAGGATTTAGATGATTTATATATGGTCTAATCAAATTATGTTTCGCTTACGTATCGAGATGTATTCGGTAGTTCCAGATTACCGCCCTCTAGTGGGCATAATCAATCATTTCAACATAGTTCTTAACAAGAAACAAGAATTATAATTCAAATTAAATCATGCCCTCCAGTGGGCTGAACCAATTTTCATAATTGACAATTAATTACAGAACTAATTCTATGATTTAAACCTAGATATTACACAACATCTCAAGTGTCTATTAGATCAATACAGTTGATTCTCATTTTGTGTACTATATATATGGCATACTATATATATAAATTTCTTTATTTCTTTATTCGGTTTTTGTCAATTATAAAACCATAAAAGTAGCAATATGAAATTTACAGCATTAAAACAATTCATACAAAAAAGATTTCCTTTTAAAGATTCCTTCGATGTCAAATAATGCATTTTAAAAAGTTCAATACATGATAGCAGGTGCGCTCAGAGTCTAACATCTGCAGAAGGATCATGGCCGGACGGCATTGTCTAAGGCCCCAGTCTTTTAGTAATGGGAATAGCCAGGTTCTCCTGTGGGGATGGTAGTATTTACAAAACAGTATCGTATGCATACAAGTTTGAACAGAAGTCTCATCACAGGGGCATGCAGACAGTTTTGGTTCCCAAATGTTCGTTTGCGGGAAAGCGACAAGTCTGTGAAACAGGTTGAGTCTGAGTCTAGTTAAGAGCATCCTTTCATATGAGTTAATTTCCAATGCAAGATAAGGCTGGATTTGTAGCGATAACTGTACCATGTTTGCGTGTTGTACAGATTGTTTGTTTGAGAGCAGGGTAATTCTGAGTGACTCAAGATGGCTCATTGCTCTCAATTTCAGCTCTTTCTTGCTTATCTCGGTCAGAGATGGTGGACTGAAGTAGAATCTTTCTAAACCCATGTCCGTAAAAAATCGCTTGACGTAGGTAAGCCAGGCTATTCTGTGCACATTATCGAGGGCCATTGAATCCTCTATGATGGCTTTAGTCAACATGTTCTTGTCAGAGAGCCATATGCGCCTCCAGAGTAGCAATGGCTGTACTTTTATTAGGTCCTCAATATAGGGGATTCCCAGTTCCATGTGACATGCATATGTGGATGAACACTTGGGGGCGGATAAGAGGAATCTGGTGAATGAGTTCTCTGCTGTTTGTAGAGATGCGGTATCAACATGTCCCCAAACGCCAGCCCCATATAGGGCAGTGGATAGGCATTTTGCGGAATAGATTTGTAACATCTCCACTGGGGATCTCCTTCCGAGTCTTTGTGAAAAACTAATCAGAGCAGTGTTGGCTCTTCTAAAAAGGTGCCTTCTCGACTCAATGGCAGCTTTCCATTTTAGTTTCTCATCGATCATTATGCCCAGGTAGGGATATTGTGGCGTTCTCTCAAGGTTTTGGTTGTTGAGGGTGATGTTCTTTATCCGTTTACTCCCTCCACCGGCCACCATTACAAACGTTTTTTTCACATTTATATGTAAGTCCAGTGCGCCCATGAAATCAGCATATTTGTTTAAGGATTTCTGGAGTTCTATGGGGGTGCGAGCCAGAATTACCGCGTCATCCGCGTAGAGCAATGCCGGGATCATGCGTTGATTTATTCTTGGGAGGTCCTGCGCCCCTCTCAACATCCTCTCTCCCAACCCGTTTGTATACAGGGAGAAGAGGAAAGGGGCTAGGACGCACCCCTGCCTGACTCCTCGCTCTACCTTGAATGACGGAGTGAGCTCACCCTTTGTCCCGTAGCGCACTCTCGCAGTGGCATTCGTATATAATTCCCTTAGAAAGTCCAATAGTGGGGGATCCACCCCCATGTTTCGCAAAAGAGTCCATAACTTTGAGTGTGATACGCAGTCAAAAGCAGAGGACAAGTCCACGTACACCATGTACAATGTCCCCTGCTTTGCGTGGATGTACTTGGATACAATTAGACTTAGATTAAGGGCCTGTTCGACGGTTCCGAACCCTTCTCTGAAACCGAATTGAAAGTCCGATAAAATCTTACTGTCGTCAGCCCATTGTTGCAGTTGTTCCAGGATTACTCTACCGACTACTTTTCCTGTGGAATCTAATAGAGAGATCGGTCGGTAACATTTAACGTCTTGACGGTCCCCCTTTTTAAAGATGGGGACCATAATGGAGTTGGACCAAGACTCCATTAAACCCAATCTCGCAGTTGCAGAGCATACTCTGGTGAGTATGGGGGCCCACAGATCCGGATGTTGTTTGAAGAGATCCACAGGGACCCCGTCTGGTCCTGGAGCTTTGCCCCCTTTGCTTAGATTTAGTGCTTGCATTACCTCAAGAATATCAAACTGAATGTTTATTGGAAAGTCGACAGGAGGATGAGAATGAGTTGTTTCTTCTTTGGAAGATGTTAGTGTGAATATATGGGAGAAATGTTGTACCCATGTTTCCTCTTCTATCGCTACGTCAATTTGAGGTCTGCTGGAGTCAGAGAGAAAAGGGGTTTTCACTGTCCGCCAGAAAGACTCACTGTTTTTTGTGAGTGAGCTTTTATGTAAATCATTCCATAAGGATTGTTTTAGCTCCTGTTTTCTTTGTTTCCTGACTATTTTGTAGTGGTGTCTTAGATGTTTAATCAGTTGTGTGTCTCTTTTTGGTTGCCTAAGAGCCTCTTTTAATTTGATTAGAGAGCTCGTACATTCGTGATTGAACCAGCCTGGGATTGTTGGGTTATTTAGATTATTTGATTTATTTTCCCTGGTCAGCATTAGTTTGGTTTTATCCAAAATGATCTTGAAGTTTTGAAGGATGGCGTTGTCATCAGACTCCAGGTCTACGCAGTTTATTATGTTAGGATATAGAGTCTTTATTATACTACTGCTTAGTTGGGTTGGATCCATCTTGCCCCATTTCACTGTGAAACCATTTGGTCTGCCCACTTCTATCTGATTTTGAGAAAGAGTGTGTGCAATTAGGGTTGTCCGTGTTGGGTGATCTAGAAGATCCAGATCCACTCTAAGCGCGGAATGATCACTTAAGTTGTTTGCCAATAGGGTAAAGTCCGTGGTTAGCTGTCTCAACCCATCCGTTGTTAGGACATAGTCTACAGTGGTCTCGTGTCCCCGCCCTAGATATGTGGGGTAGAGAGTATTATCATCCGGATTTTGCTTGTTTATTAGTGACATTTCCAGGTCTGTGAGGAGATTGTTCATCGCTTCCCCTTTACCATCGTGTGAAAAATGGGCAAGGGGGTTGTCGTGCTCGTCCACTATCCCACAGTTAAGATTGTTCAGATGTGGGCAGGGATGGATATTAAAATCTCCTCCCCATAATAAGTGAACAGTTGCCTTTCTACTATATGTTTTAGTATTTCTAGCGATTTTTTCCTGGATTGTCTGAAGAGTTTTGATGAAGTTTTCTTCTTCTAGGTTGTTGTAGAAGTTTACTAGGATGACAATAGCATCTTTGCCAACTGAGATGGAAATAAGTTGGAAGTTTGGAGAGTTTTCAATTTTGAGGAGTTTGAGGCTAGGAATTGTGTTAGCTATGTAGGTGATCAAGCCCCCCTTGGGCCTACCCGCAGTACTGGGAATGGCTGGGGAAAAAAGGGTTTTGTAGCCTGCGATATGTAGCTCTTTTACTGCCCATGTTTCCTGGAGGCATATTATATTTCCATCCTCGAGAAATTGAGCTGCTGAGCCATCATCTATTTTGGGGCGAAGTCCCGCTATGTTCCAGTAAATGATAGACAAAGATCGTTGCCTATTATCTTGTCTTATGATCGTTTTCCTTTCCGGGACACTAGATAGAGTATTTGGGTTGTCATTGGTAGAATCTGGTGGTGGTCAATCGACCATCTCCAGGCTACTGTATCGGTTCATTGTTGGTATACCTGACCAATTTCCCCAGTACGGTGTTTCTCCATATCTAGGTCTAGAGGGCCGCTGTGGTGGGGCACCCCATTGTTCCCATTCTCTTCTTCTGTTGCGGGGACCCATTACCTGCCATGGGGCTTCCTGTTGATAATAATTTGGGTCGGCCGACCACCATAAGGGGTCTAGTCCGTTCTGCTGTGGGGGGATTTTGGGTCTAGCATTAGTAAAGTCCCAGGGCTGTGGAACTGCTTTGCGCCACAAATTGTCTTGTTCATTAAAGTGGCTGTTATAATGCTTTTTGGGATAAAAGAAGGAGAGACTCTTTGTATCTATTCCCCCACTTGGATTATGTTGTTCCCAGGAGCATATGTACTCGACAGCCTTGGGGTCCTCAAAAGTGATGACAATACAGTCACCCTGTATTAGTTTTTTCGTGTGTCCCACCCAAGGGGTCCTACTGACTGTTGCTATCCTAGTTGTCCAGTTAGGGGGAGAAGGGCGGTTCGTGTTTAGCCAATATTGGACTTTATTTTTTAGGGACCAGTTAGGCTCTGTTGTCTCCCCTGTTAATTCTGGTACACCCGTCATTACGACCACGTATGGTGATGCTTCAGGTGGTAAATGCATGTAAGTTCTACCATCGTTAGCTCCTCTAGTGGTACCTTTATTAACTGTGGGGTTTGATTTGGTCTGGAGAGGGTTGGTAACAGCTGGTGTTTTTGGGGCTGGTGTGTTTACTTTTGTTGTGTTAGTAGCAGTGGCTTTTGGAAGTGTGTCAACGTTAGTAGTTGGTACTATTGTTACCGAGAGTGGTTTGCCTACTACAGGGTCTTTTGCAGCAGGTTGTGGTTTTGTTACAGGACGGGTTTGTGTAACTTTTTTACTTTGTAGGGGGGGGTGCAGATTGATTATTTGTTCCCTTTTTTTGGGGTTCAGAAGTTAGGTTATGTTGTAGAGATTTAGTGATTTTTAGCATTTGGGTTTCTATATTTATTAATCTCATTTCAAGAGGTTGAAGTAGAGTTTTTAATACTAAGGTAATTTTGTTTACTAGATCAAGAGAATCTGATTCATTGCTGTGGGAGATGATAACGGGTGAACCTATGACCGTAGTATTTATATTGTTGTTAGGGGAAGAATGGTGTACTAGAACCTGATGATTAGTAGGGTCCGCCGCTCTAGGTGACGAGCGAGCCAAGTTGGGGGGCGTGATTAGATCAGTTGTCTCAACTATTTCGATCCCATTAACTAGATCTGCTTTCCCCTTATCCTTCCTTTTCTTTACAGCCCCCTCCCTCCTCCCTCTTGCCTGTCTTACTTCTTCTGGCGTTTGCTCGCGTAGAAGTTCAGGTGTTTTTTCTAAGTCTGAGTTGGTAAGTGAGAGGGATAGTTGAGAGGCTGAGAGATCTACATTGTTCGGCAGGCTAAGCCTCTTATTGGCTTGTGGTGGATCGGCTAGGGCGTTTTCCATCTCTGGAGTTCTCGCTGTGGCCAATGGTCCCATAGAGGATCGCCTTGCGATCGCGAGATCTGTAGATACTCTTCCCTCTATCAGGCTGATGCTTTGGTCAATAAAGGTGTTAGCCTTGGCCAAAAAGTCATCCATTGGGCCTAGAAGCTGTTCTCCGATGCCTCTCTTTTTTAATTTCTTTAGTTTGTTACTCCTGGTATTCATTTTTCTTGGAATAGTTTGGAGGGGATGATCTGATTAGAATGCAGAAGTAGGAAGTAGAAATACTCAGGGGATTGGGGATTAGAGGGGGAGCCCGGCCCGGTCTCCCCACGGTCTCGAACGGCCACAAACGGCCCGCTCTTTGCCCGGTCTTCGCCCCGGTTTGCGTCCCGCGCGCGCGTCCCGCGGTCCGCGGGGAAGGCGGGGTTAAATAGGGAGTGCTGGGGGCGGGAAGAGACACCAGCTGCGCTGTGGTCTTCAATGCGCTGTGGATGCTGGGTCTCGCAGTCCCGTCCCGGTCCCCGCAGGCGGAAATCCCTCCTCGATTGCTCCAGGAGCGGAGCACCTCCGGTGGCAGCAGACGGCAAAAACAGGCAAGTGTCAGGCAGCTGACGGCTAAGCAAACGGCACCCGGTGAGCAGGGTCCGCAAGCCGCTTTATGCCTGCGGGAGTGCTGGGGGCGGAAAGAGACACCAGCTGCGCTGTGGTCTTCAATGCGCTGTGGATGCTGGGTCTCGCAGTCCCGTCCCGGTCCCCGCAGGCGGAAATCCCTCGTCGATTGCTCCAGGAGCGGAGCACCTCCGGTGGCAGCAGACGGCAAAAACAGGCAAGTGTCAGGCAGCTGACGGCTAAGCAAACGGCATACTATATAGTTTTTCCCAGGGGAGCCACTTATCCCACATCCCATCATTGTCTTTTGATTATTGTCACATTTGTCCATTGTTTTTGTTAACAGTCTGTTGTCTGTTAATACTCTGTTTTTACTAATTTTCTCTTCTTTGATTTCCAGGATTTGTCATGTTTCAATTATATTCATCCAACCGAAACTTAAAGATGTACATAAAGTTCTTCGCTCTCATTTAAACCCCATGGGGTCATTGTTCGAAAATTAAGGATTTGTCTTGACTCTCTACATCTCAGCTTTCGTTCCTGATCTCCTCCCCTCTCATGTGGTAGAATGCATTCAAGTGCATAAACTTTTAGAAGTTTCCAGTCACTATTGTGCATCATCTCCATATGTTTGGCTACAGCATTGCTCCTATCTTGGTTGGTTGTTGCTCTTACATGCTCCAAGATTCGTTTCTTGAATTCATTCTTGGTGCTCCCAATATATTTCAGTGAGCACGGGCATTCAATCACGTATACCACATGTGTACTTGTGCAATCAATCAGTTGTCTTATTTGCCACATTTTTTTGTTGGGTAACATCACTTCTTTCTTATTTATTGCAATTTGGCATATTTTACAATGTTGACATTTTATGAAACCCTTGGTGTTGAGCCACTGAATTCCTTTTTTCCTTTTTGAATGATCTTGATGGTGGCTCTGTATTAGTCTATCTTTCAAATTTCTTGCTCTCCTAAATGTTACCAAGGGATGTTTTCCCATAATTTTACTTGTTGTTTGATCCAAGTGCAATAATTTCCAATTTTTTCTAAGGATGTTGACAATTTGTTTCGATTCCCTGGTATAGTCTATAATCAATCTTATTTCTCTTTTTTCCATTGTTGATTCATTCAAAGATTTTTTCATTTCTTTTTTGGTTGTCAGGGCATCCTTTCGGTTTTTTGTGTTTGCTCTTTGCCATCCTTTTCTTATGATGTTCTTGTTATAACCTCTGCTTTTAAATCTTTGTGCCATGGCTGTACTGGTTCTTATCCATTCGCTTTCCTCTGAGCATATTCTACAAATTCTGAGGAATTCACCATACGGTATGTTCTCCTTCACAGATGGTTTATGGAAGCTTTCATAGTGTAAGGTGGAATTGGTAGCTGTTTCTTTCCTATGTAGCGTGGTTTGAACTTTGTTATTTCTGATATATATCTCAGTATCCAGGAAGGTAGCTTTTTCCTTACTTATTTGGTAAGTGAATTTGATGTTTGTGCTGGATGAGTTTAAAATTTGGAAATACTCTTCAAATTCATCCTTTGTTCCTTCCCACACAATCAGTAGGTCATCTATATACCTTGTCCATTTTGTGATTTTTTCCACGTACATATCATTGTCTGGGTGCCACGCCACCTGCTGCTCCCACCATCCCATTGTGAGGCATGCGTAAGCAGGGCTGAATGAAAAACCCATGGCACATCCATGGACTTGTTGGTATATTTCTTCCCCAAACAAAAAGATGTTTTGTGTCAAGCACATATCTATCATGTCTATTAGCATCTGGTTATGCCTGTTGAACTGAATATCACGTTCCTTCAGAAAGAAAGCACAAGCATTTAAGCCACACTCGTTGTCAATGTTCGTATATAACGATACGACATCCATTGTGATTAAGAAAAAATTGGGTTGCCAGGATAGATCTTCCAGGTGTTTCAAAAGGTCTGTTGTGTCTCTTAGATAAGAGCTCAAATTAGTAACAAATGGCATAAGAAAAAAATCAATGTAATTTGCAACTGGTTCCATTAAAGACCCTTTCGATGACACAATTGGTCTCCCTGGTGGTTTTAGTGGATTTTTGTGCACTTTTGGTAGGAAGTAAATCGTAGCGGTCACTGGATGTTCAGTACTTAAGAATTTCTTTTCATCCAAATCAATCAGGTTTTGATTTTTCCAAACTTCAAGTTTTTGATCCAGTTTTTCTTTGAAAAGTTTTGTGGGGTTGAGTTTCAGTTTTCTGTAATATTTCTTATTATTTAATTGTGAGTGGGCCTCCATTACATAGTCCGTTGTATCTAAGATCACGATGTTGCCCCCCTTATCGGCTGTTTTTATAGTTATTGTTTTGTCATCTGTTAGGTTCTTGAGAGCATTTCTTTCATCTTTAGTTAGGTTATCTTTATATTTCAAACCTTTGATTTTGTAGATGTCTTTTATGATTGCATCTTGGAAAAGGTCGATTTTATTACCTTGAGGTAATTGAGGATAAAATTTTGATGGCGTTTTCATCCCACTTAGGCCTGCTCCTTTTTGTGGAACTATGCCTGATTCAGTCAAATTTTCTTCTTCATTGGCAAAATCTAGATTTGTTATGGCCACTAATGTAGGTAGATCTGCGGATGTTAACCCTTCTCCATTTGTGTTCGTGTCCATACGTGTCTTTTTCTTGTTCTTTGCATACATTGCCATTTTTTCATTTTCTTCAAAGGTTTTAGCTAGCTTGATTTTTCTGATATATTTATATATATCTATTCTTGTTTGTGCCATGTTCATGGTTTCAGTCGGGCAGAAATGTATTCCTCTCTTTAGTAAGGACATTTCATTTTCATTGATAGTTCTCTGTGAGAGATTCAAAACTACCAGTTCACCTTCCATTGTATTTTGCATTGGGATATTTATTTCTGTCTCTTCTGGCGCATCGATCTTGTTTCTGTACCCGCTTTTTATGAGCCATCTCCTTATTTGCCCTCTTCTGGTTGTTTTTTTGAGGTTGTTCCTGATCTGGGTACCCATCTGCGCCCTCGTCCTCTTCCTCTGGTTCCTTGATTTTGATTGTGTTCCCATAGCCGCTGTTGGAGGACTAGCCTCATGTCCCCTACAAAATCCTTGCTCGTCTGGTTGGTGTTTTCTGTTCCCTCATCACTTGTACCAGTTGAAGTTAGGGAAGTTGCACTTGAAGCACTTTGATAGCTAAATCCATTTCCTCCTGGGTTTTTGAAAATGTCAAATTTTTTGCCATATGTAAAGATACGTCCCTGTTTGTAGTCTTCCTCGTCTCTCTGGAACTTGGACTGTTTACGATTTCTCACCACCTCTTCATGTTTATTTACATATTTTTCTAGATCATCCTTCAATTTTATTTGATCCGGGGTTAAATTTCAAGTTTCCAGTCCAATGGCGCTCTTTTTACCGGTGCACGACTACCAAGCAGAGCCCCGCTTGAAATTATTGCACAAATCTCCTTAAAGAAGAATAAGTCGGCACTCACAAAATTCGTCCCAATCTTCTTTTTATTTCCTTTATAATCACTCCAGCATAGCAAAAAATAATAACCAACGCGTTTCGCAACTGAACGTCGCTTGTTCACGGTTAGTAAAACAAAGTGTTTGTTCCTCCTATATTGGGAGGGGCCCATCAGTGACTATCTGAATGTGATCTCACTTCCTGTAATTTAGACAGGAAGTTAGATGGGAGTTGTAGTTTTTACCATTTGGTTAAACATTTTTTTGTCGTTTCATTATTTTAACATTTCTCATTTTGTGTGGCAGTTGGTAGATGTAATCTATGTCACAATTTCGCATACACAAGGATTTAGATGATTTATATATGGTCTAATCAAATTATGTTTCGCTTACGTATCGAGATGTATTCGGTAGTTCCAGATTACCGCCCTCTAGTGGGCATAATCAATCATTTCAACATAGTTCTTAACAAGAAACAAGAATTATAATTCAAATTAAATCATGCCCTCCAGTGGGCTGAACCAATTTTCATAATTGACAATTAATTACAGAACTAATTCTATGATTTAAACCTAGATATTACACAACATCTCAAGTGTCTATTAGATCAATACAGTTGATTCTCATTTTGTGTACTATATATATGGCATACTATATAGTTTTTCGCAGGGGAGCCACTTATCCCACATCCCATCATTGTCTTTTGATTATTGTCACATTTGTCCATTGTTTTTGTTAACAGTCTGTTGTCTGTTAATACTCTGTTTTTACTAATTTTCTCTTCTTTGATTTCCAGGATTTGTCATGTTTCAATTATATTCATCCAACCGAAACTTAAAGATGTACATAAAGTTCTTCGCTCTCATTTAAACCCCATGGGGTCATTGTTAGAAAATTAAGGATTTGTCTTGACTCTCTACATCTCAGCTTTCGTTCCTGATCTCCTCCCCTCTCATGTGGTAGAATGCATTCAAGTGCATAAACTTTTAGAAGTTTCCAGTCACTATTGTGCATCATCTCCATATGTTTGGCTACAGCATTGCTCCTATCTTGGTTGGTTGTTGCTCTTACATGCTCCAAGATTCGTTTCTTGAATTCATTCTTGGTGCTCCCAATATATTTCAGTGAGCACGGGCATTCAATCACGTATACCACATGTGTACTTGTGCAATCAATCAGTTGTCTTATTTGCCACATTTTTTTGTTGGGTAACATCACTTCTTTCTTATTTATTGCAATTTGGCATATTTTACAATGTTGACATTTTATGAAACCCTTGGTGTTGAGCCACTGAATTCCTTTTTTCCTTTTTGAATGATCTTGATGGTGGCTCTGTATTAGTCTATCTTTCAAATTTCTTGCTCTCCTAAATGTTACCAAGGGATGTTTTCCCATAATTTTACTTGTTGTTTGATCCAAGTGCAATAATTTCCAATTTTTTCTAGCCCAATGACAGAATGTCCCAGAGTGTTCTAAAGAACAACTAGAACGCTAACAGTCTTACTTATGACAAAAGTATAGCACACCTGAAGTCATCTTGATTGGAATAAAGTGGTAACACTTAATACATTTAATTTGAAAAGGAACAAAGTGAGGGGTTTCATTTTGCCATAGAAATTTTATATATATATATATTCACTGAAAAAACCATAGGTTATAGACCATATATAGTTAGGAATTAGCATTTACAAAACCTTGAAAATTCACTGAAAAAAACATAGGTTATAGACCATATATAGTTAGGAATTAGCATTTAAAAAACCTTATTTTACTCACACAAAACCATTGAAATTCCATATATAGTTAGTTGTACTAACTATATATCGCGCACCCGCAATCCACTGCTGATCTTGTCACATATTACATCATTCATGACATGGTCAATGACATCACTGATGACATCACTGATGACATCTCAAATGACATCACTGATGACATCACTGATGACATCTCAAATGACATCACTGATGACATCACTGATGACATCTCAAATGACATCCGCAGCGCGTAACATAAGCGTGAGAGGTCATGTGACTTGTTAATAAAACTTTTCATTGGTTCATTTAACTTTTGGTTTCATAATCATGTAAGGCTAGGTCAGGTGACCTAAAAATAACACTTTTCATTGGTTTAGAACTATTGTTTTTCCCAAATGATGAAAACCCCTCCTTCTTTCCTCACTCTGACTTTCATCTTTGTGAGAGGAAGACCTTATTTCATACTTGAGCAATGGCTTCAATGGTAGCTTCAGCTAGTGGACCCCCACCACCACCACCACCTCCTCATGGGAAGAGAGGACCACCTCCCCAGGTCATCACCAACACAGAGGAGGAGGAGGAAGAAATAGAGGAAGAGGAGAGAGAAGGACCACAGTTCTTGGAAGAGGTGCCCCGGGTTTCCCATAGGAAAGCCAGTTTCATTTGGCAGTTTTTTTCTATCCCTCCAGGCCAGAAGAAAGTGAATGCGAGGTATGTCACCTGCCTCATTTGCAAAGAAAAATTATCAAGAGGGACTGATAAAAAGTATAGCTATGTGAACTATACCATGCATAGGCACATGAGCAGGTGGCATCCACTCAATTACAGCCGGGCGGAAATACGAGACATGGAACAGAACCCAACAGCAACTCCTGTGGCCAGGTCAACTTCGTTGATTTCTTTGACAGCAGCAGAGGCACGGGAAACCGTGCCAAACATCCAGGATAATTTTGGGCATATGAAATTTACTTGTCTGCACTGCGGTGCTGTGGTAAATAAATAAATAATACCCTATTTTTGACTAGGCATAAATTATAACAGATAGCTCAATAAAATAAGAGTCAAGATTCGAGGTAGTAGGAGTTTCTGCAGGTTTATTACAGCATAAGGACAGGATCAGGACAACCTGCATAGGAACAGGGGCCCAGCAGCTGCTGGGGCTGGATCTGGGATGAGCGCGCTAACTTTTAATAACAAAACACAGGCATATATACATAGCGCGAACACATAGCATTACATTGCAGTAGGCGTAGCAGTGGGTGGAGCAGAAGGCGTGACGCGTAGCAGTCGCGAGAGATAACAGTAAAAGTAGGTGTAACTGGGAGTATACATAGACATGTGATGCAAACGTAACAGAATATGTCATGAATGGGCGGAAACATAGGAGGGGGCTACCTAAGGAGCCGGGACCTCTAACCTGGTGGTGCGCGTAAACTGACAATGACGTGTTACTAGGAGAAGCTGGGGGCTATGAACTCTGTGCTAGGAGCAGAGACTAAAGTCTGGAGGGTTGGAGCGACATGTACCTAAACCCTATCTGGTATCTGATGTTTAGGGAACATGTTGATATAAACTAGAAGTCATGAGGGGAAAAGCTAACTTGATTCTAAGACTGGACCATGCATTATTCTACATGTAGCGCGTGATGAAGTATTAAATGACTATTAAATACAGTATTTCTCTTAACATGGAGCCGCATAGGCTAGACAATGACGGAAACTATTGATGCAGTTCAGTAGCTTAGGAATGCAGAGAAGGAGGACTGAACTGATAGCTGGAATCATAACATACTTTTGGCAGACTCAGAGGCAGAGCCAAGCTGCACCGGGCACTGCGAGGCAGGAAGTAAGTGAAAGGTCGAGGATACAGGTGGGGGCTGTATCGCTCTTCAGCGAGGCTTCAGGAGACAGGAGCTGAATCTAGGGTCCGGGCCCTGTTGAGGCCTAGAAACGGGGACTTTATAATGAAATAACGTGCACACTGAGAAACGTGGCAACGTAGCTTTACATAGGCCTGATATTCGTAGTATTCACGAGGACTGGAAAATGACATACCAGAGGTGGACACAACTGTAATTGCGTCATTAATCGGACATGGGGAATAACATATGCATATTGGTCATGCACACATAACATATGATGGATGACACGTGGTGACACAGAACATGGCAAAATTTACTTTTCCACATTCCCTCCTTGTCACTACGTTTCCATCAGGAAACATCAATATTCATGATACCATCTATCATTTCATACAGTACCATTTGCTCGTCTCGAATTGTCTTGGAACGGGATTTAGAACGGGGCTTGGGACTAGGAATACAAGAGGTAGCACACATGCTGCAAATCGCAGGGCCACATTGTATACAGAGGCAGCAGCCTAATATGATCGCTACTGCAATACCTAGAAAGGACAGGACTTTCCATCCCCATGCGGAAATTATATTCCAGAACCAACCGGACCATGTCCAGGTGCCTGGATCTTGGTGTAACAGATGGGCAATTTTATGGAGTCTGGTTATAGCTGAATAAACAGACGGCGCGTTATTTGGAATGAAAATGCAACAACTAGATCCGAGGACTCTACAGGCCCCGCCTCTATCGGCCAGTATGACGTCAAGGACGAGACGATTCTGTAAAACAACAATTCTCATAAAGGATTGCTCTTCAGTTAAGTTACCCAGAGCGGAAGCAGTCTCATCTACTACTGCTTCAAGGGTTCTTGTTAACCTACGGATTAGCTTACTATTTACAACTGTACCTAAATAAGGGAAGACACCTTTATCTATATCAATGAATTGCTCTGCGGCGGTTTCAGTATAATCGACAATCGGGAGATTTCTCTTGTGTCTAGTGTGTACTAGGAAGGAATTCCTATGGTAGTCGGGTGGGGCTAGGAAAACAGGTGGCAGTAGGAAGGCAATGTAACAGGTTCCCTCCCAATCGAGGGGCAGACGAACATATGCAGTTTGACCACAAACAAAATAAGAATGACGTGAAGCTTTGAAAACAGATTTCCCACTGTCACTATACTGGATAATAGTAGTACATTCACTATGTCCTACGTGTACGGAACCATAACTACGGACACATAATTCGCCTTTGACTGGTAATACTGAAATAGCAGGTGAGTCTGGAGTAGTATCAGACTGAACATTCAGGACCATGAAATTCGACGAATAATTACCTAAATTATACACTTCATTTTCTAGATCTAAACCTGTTCTGTGGGGGAAACCTTGCTTGTCTGGGAAACATGTACTGTTAAGAAAAGACATATCTGTTGAGGATGACGTTAACGTGGACCATGCTCCACACGAGCCATTATGTGAGAATGGATAAGGAAAGAGTGGCAGAACTCCCTTCGGTGTCTGGAAAGGGGGGAGTCGACCACACACCCAACAATTAGTGGCATTGCTGGTCTGGTGTGAATAATGTAACATACGGATAAATGAATTGTTACGCATAGCAAGGCGGTATGAATATTCGTGAGGAGGCAGATCACTAAACGTGTGCTCTACTGTAGCATTAGCAGACTTATTTACATGAGGAACTGAGAAACACAGGAAAAGTGCGTAGCTAGTGCAGGAAATCATTATGCTGATGAATAATATGAAACTTAGAAAAACGATACATTGAATTGAACTTTGACTGACTCTCTCACTATGGGGGTCTATTTTATACATGTCAGAAACAGTCTAACCGTTTCACCTAGGGGAGGACTTATACAATCAAACTGACTGACTTACTAGACCGGAGCTTTTCCTTATACTCCTGTTGCGGAGTTTTCTCTAACAAGGGAGGGGTTGTAACAATGTCTTTTGCGGGACAGTCCTTTAAAACAATGTCTTGGCAGTCTTTAAAATCTTGGGAATCCTTGGAAATATTCTTAGAGACGGGTTTCAGTCCATTGAAAAGTTTTACATGAGAAAGGTGGACCCACCCCTTCCTGCCTTCCAGCTTGACGGCAGTACGGGTGGTCAAGAGGACCTGACGTAGCTCCTTCCAACGTGGTTCCAGCGGACTTGATCTGTCAAAATTTCGGACCATCACAAGGGAACCTGGAACGATTTCATGCGGTGCCACCTCGGTATTGTCTGGAAATGCGGCAGCAACCTGTGAACGACATGAGTTGAGGGCAGACATCAAGGAAGCTAGGTAATCTGTCAGCATATTACATGAAACATCGGTAATACTTCGGGGTCTAGGAGTACCCCACATGTTAGGGGGGCGGCCGAATACGACCTCATACGGGGACAGACCTGATCTGGAATGTGCGACCATACGCATATAAAATAAAGCGACTGGCAGAGCTACTAGCCAGTCCACACCTTTTTCTTTACAGACTTTTGCAATACGGATTTTCAGGGTCTGATTATGTCTCTCGACTAGACCGGCTGCTTCAGGATGGCGTACACAATGGAACTTCCACTGGTACCCTAACAACAGGGAAACGTGCTTCATGAGTTCAGATGAGAATGGCTGGCCGTTATCAGAATATACGACTCTAGGGAGTCCATATCTAGGGAAGAATTCACGAACCAACTGCTTGGCAGTGGTCGCGGCTGTGTAATCTGGGACTGGATATGCTTCTGTCCACCTGGACAAAGCGCATACAACTACAAGGACATACTTGAAACCTCGACATCGCTCCATCTGAATATAATCCATCTGGAGGACTTCAAAAGGGTGGTCAGGAGGCTGGAAACCACCTTGTTCCACCGGGACACTTTTACCTGGATTAAACTGGCAACATATCATACAGGTACGGACTTTCTGTTTGGCTGCAGCTCGTAAATGCTTGTTGAACCAAATGTTCTGGATACTGTCTAACATAGCTTTTTCTCCTAAATGTGCTGGACTATGTGCGGTATTAATAATGACTTGAACCATAGAGTCGGGGAGAAACCATGTGGCTCTACCCTTCGTTAACCATCCTTGATCTGTCTGGACCCCTCCTTGTTCAGACCATTTCTTGATTTCATCGGGAGTAGCATGTAACTGGATATCTATGACATCTTGAGTAGGGTCCTTAACTGTCATGCATGTAGTCGGATCTGGAGTGTGTGTCTTGTTAACTGAAATGTCTGGAGTCTGTGCTGTAAGCTTGGCTGTGCGATCTGCTAGATCATTACCTTGGGAAATAATGTCAGTAACTTTCGTATGTGCTTTGCATTTCATGATAGCGATAGATGTCGGTAAATGTATGGCATCTAACAGAGCTTGAATAAGGAGACCATGCTGAATCTTGGTTCCATGAGAAGTCATGAAACCTCTCTCCTGCCAGAGCACTCCGAAGTCGTGTACAACTCCGAATGCGTAACGTGAATCTGTGTAAACATTAACTTTCAGGTTCTTGGCGTATATGCAGGCTTGTGTCAGAGCAACTAGCTCTGCTGCTTGAGCGGACAGAGTGTCAATGCGGTGTGTCTCAATAACTTCGGTATCAGTAGTCACTGCATATGCGGCGACTAGTTCTCCTGTACTAGTTCTCATACATGAACCATCCACATAAAGTGTCAGGTCGGGATCTGGTAACGGAATGTCTGTCAGGTCCTGTCTTGGTTTTGTCGTAATGTTAACTACTTCCACACAGTCATGTGTGGCTGGATTTGAATTAACTGATGGTAACAGTGTAGCAGGATTCAGAACGTTGCAGCGTCTAATATCTATGTGTGGCTGGAACAGTGTCAATTCATAACCTGTTAAACGTGCAATTGTCAAGTGCTGTGTTTGTGTTCGGTTTAAAAGAACTTCCACGGAGTGTGGGACTTGTACTGTCAAGGAGTGTCCTAAAACTATGGAATCACTTTGTCTAATAGCTAGTGCTGTGGCTGCAACTGACTTGAGGCACGCAGGCAACGCCTGGGCGACTGGATCTAATGTGCTTGAAAAATAAGCACAGGGCTTGTATTGTCCTGCTTGATCTTGTGTGAGAACAGATAATGCTGTACCTTCACGTTCAGTAACGAAAAGTGTAAAAGGCTTACTGTAGTTCGGTGTAGCTAGAACTGGAGCTTGACATAAAGCTTTCTTTAACTCGTTGAAACTAAGTGTATGTTCAGATGTCCAAGGGAGGACAGTCGATACGGCTGCCTCCTGTGTCGTTAACTGTATCAGTGGCTTGGCTAGAAATGCATACTGGGGAATCCATTGTCTACAATAAGAAGTAAGGCCGATAAAGGCACGTACCTCCTTCTGGGTTCTGGGCTGGGGAAGACTCGCTATTAACTGGATACGGTCGGGTGTCAACTGCCTACCCCTCTTGGACAGTAAGTGTCCTAAGTAGACCACTTGCTGGACACAGAATTGAAGCTTCGAAGGGGACACCTTGTGCCCCATCTCGGCTAGGAAATACAAAACTGTAAGTGATGCTCGCTCGCAGTCGCGTTCAGAACGGGCTGTGATCAGTAGATCATCGACATACTGGAGCAGGGCAGTGTCAGTTGGCATGTGAATGTTGTCTAGTTGTCTCTTAAGTGCTTGACTGTAAATACTAGGACTTTCTGTGAAACCTTGAGGAGCGCGTGTAAACATATAGCTCCTTCCATTTAAACAAAATCCGAAAAGAAACTGGCTGTCTGGATGAATTGGAACACTAAAAAATGCATTCTTGAGGTCTATGACAGTGAAGAACATGGCTTCGGAATCAATGGCTGTTAACAGGGAAGAAATATCTGGGACAACTGGGTACTGAGGAATAATACATTTATTAAGTTCTCGTAAATCAATCACTAATCGATATACTGGGGGTGCATTTGGATCAGTACGTTTCATGACTGGAATGATCGGAGAATTGCATACATTGGAGTCAGTTTCTACAACTACTCCTTGAGCCATGAGCTCGTCAATAATTTTGGATAAGGCTGCTACAGCCTCAGGTGGCAATCTGTACTGTCTGATTCGGGGTAACACTACACCTGGTTTGAGAGTCACACGATGGGGTGTGATTTGCATATAACCTACATCAGTTGGACCTTGCGCCCATAAATGCTGCGGAACATTAGACAGTCTGGAATCAAAATCACGTAATACATAGTGACCTTTAAAGTCACGTAGGAACAATCGTATTCCTTCTGGGGAGCAGCAAATAACTGCACCTAATTCTTTCAGTGTCTTAATGCCTAACAGATTTTCTGGACATGACTTAGTAAGTAACAGATCAGTGGTACGGGACAATGGACCTACTTCTAGAGTGACTGGCTTAGATATCTCGTTAACGATAGGCTTTCCTGAAAATCCAAGGGAAACATTTCTTGAGCCTGAGAGCGGAGCCCCTGGAACTTCGGCATGACTAATTGTGGTCCTACTTGCCCCTGTATCGATCAAAAACTTTCTGTCTTTCCCTAATACTTGACTATGAACATAGGGACCTTCTTGATCTACAGGTATCTCGATGAGAGGCAAGCCTACCTCCCTCTCTAGGCTGTTTCATGAATATGGCTGGTACTCTGGATACTCGGACTGTGCATACTGGTACATCTGCGATGTAACATGCTGTGTTGCAGCGATAGGCTGCGGTACTGTAACTGTCTGTTGTGCATTCTGTGGCTGAGGAATTTGTGAAACTTGTTCTTGTCTAGGCGGACGTGGTCTTTCTTTAGTCTTGCCAGTAGCTATGTTATGTTTCAGAACTGCACACTCGTTTATAAAATGACCTGGCTGTTTACAATAATTGCAGTTCCCTTTAACGGGAGCTGCAGGATGACTGGCTTGATTCGGACCCCTCTTCTGACTGTCTTGAGGAACAGATTGTGCAACTAGCACTTTCATTTTCGTGTCTTTCATACGTTTTCTTTCGTGTTCTTGCTCTTCTCTGATTCTATTCTGGTGGTATTGGAGCATCTGGAGCATCTGGGACGGGGTATTTGCTTGCCAGGTGCTTTCGACTTTCAAAACTCGGTTTTTAATTGGTGAACTTGAATTCTCGACTAATTTAGTAACGAAAAGGTGAGGGTATGACTCACTACTTGTCTTGAGACCACTGTTGATACTGAAACATTTTTCAAATCTAGAATAAAAATCACTAATATCTTCTTCTTGTTTCTGTTTACAGGCTGAGATTGCATCCCAGTCTTCTTTTCTCGTTGTCAATAATCTGGGTAAAACTTGAATTAATAATTCTGGTAACTCTTTACATTTATCTCCAAGACCGGTACCTGGTACTCGTGCCTTGTCTTCAGCTTCTAGAGCTGCCCAATCTATCTTTTTCTCTCCCACCTCCCATTCTTTTTCCTTTAGCTTTTCATACACCCCTGCGGGTAACAGGACCTTTAACATTTTAATGATATCTGGATAGGTGTATTCTCCCATACGGAGCATGTCTTTTAATTCTCTATGGAACCCCGCTGGATCTTTGTCATGACAGGGAATTAATTTCTTCATTTCAAGAAGTTCCATCTTTGAAATCGGAGTGTATACAAACACCCGTTGCATTTCGCCACCCGTCCCTCTAACTGGGTGGACTTCTCGTAACGGATTCTGTCTGTCTATGTAAAACGGTTTACTTTCTGGGGGTGAGACACGAACAAAATGCGGGTTCAAGAACGTTCTATATTTGTGACGCTGTTCTAGAATTACACTAATTAAATCGGTACCTAGACCTCTCCATTTATACTGGAGTAACTCGTTCAGGATATCATGTAACGGGCCTGGATCAGAGTGTTGACCCTCATACAAAGTAATGAGGTGCTGGATCATATACATACCCACCAGTCGTTGCTCGGCTGGGGGCATTTTCAGGAACATTTGTGCCACTATTTCGTCTGGAAAAGTGGTAGAATCGGTAATCCATCGGACTGCTGACCGGGCTAGTTCTTGTTCATGCATGGTACTTAACTCACTATAACCGATTCGTGATTTCAGAATGTGATCGGTAGCTTGAAATACTTGTTCTAGAGAACCTTGTTCTGGTGCTGAATGACGGAAAATAGACTTGGGTTCTAGGCGTAAATGGCGATCTGGAAATCTAGATTTTCCTACATACGCTATTCTGGCGGGATTCTCGTCGTCTTCCTCTTCAGGATCAGAGATACTTTCTTTCTCGCTTACTTGTGCTGCTTTACGCTGTTCGTGTATCTTTATTATTTCTTTACGGATCTTCTTGTACATACTCTCCATGGCACCGACGGTCTTGTGCTTACCCTCGGCTATATTATCACTCCACCTTGTCAGGATTCTCATTTCGGCGGAATCTTTAGACGGGTAATCTTGTTCTCTTATTAGACAATTAATCAGGAACTTTAATATCATGAGCTGGATCTCGGCTTTCCTTTGAGACATAGCCTCGCTAATACTTTCTGGATCATCCCCTGTACGGATGAAACGATATATTCTGTCTAGATCTTCTTTCATATTCGGTAAGGTGACTAGATACTCGGCCACCTTTCTTACGCGGAATGAATATAAAACCATATTATCCTCGCCTGGGACTGGATCATAGACACATTCGGCAAGGGATTTTCTTATTTCTGCAACAGTCTGGTATCTAGGCGTACGCTGTGACGCTTGTGCATGTAATTCGGCTAACGTTAAACGCTTGTGTGGCGGCGGGGTTTGAGGAGGACCTCCTCCTGCGGCCCCTAAACTAGAATCATCGACGGACATTCTTCGTGGCGGAGCGGGAAGTTGAAATGCTGGCTGGACCGGGGGTACCGTAGCAGGTACTCCGGTGTCTGGAAGAGCGGGAAGTACCTGATTTACAGGGACTGGCGGAGCGCGAACAGGATTTGCGTATTCTGGGACTGTGTCGTCCAAATAGGACGAAATAAAAATATCAGCTGCGGTCTGTTTGTGACGTAACTTGGTCGGAACTAATGGTGGCGGGAAATTACTGGATGCCTCTGGGGTCGCTTTTGGCAAACCCTCGGCAAGAAGAGGATACATACCCTTAATAAGGGCATGCCTCTGTCTGTCTGACTGTTCGGCTTTGACTTGTTCACCTATCTCGATTAATTCTCTTTCTTGGGCTCGTTCCTGGGATTCTCTACTTAACTCTGACTTTCTGACTTCCTTTTCGGTTCTTCTATGCGCTTCTTTACGCCATAACTCGATGGCATCTTTCTGTGACTGTCTGGCTTTCTTTTTCCATAATGCTTCTTCTACTCGCATGATACATTCGGCATCCCATGTACCCGATACGGGCCATCTATACTTTTCTTCTAACTGTTTGGTATACTCTACCCATAAATCTAGATACAATATGGCGCTTATGCCATGTTTCTGATACATAAAATGACCTGGACTGTCCCTAGGTGGGACAGGAACTGCTTCTTCTAATAAACCCTTTCTAGTTTTTAACTGACGTAACTTGGAAAAGAGCGGCATGACTGGACTATAATCTGGACACAATACAATACACAATAAAAACACGAAATCACATCCCACTCATACCACAACATTAAAATACATGAAGAACATTATAAATAACAGTTCGAACAGAATATTACCTGGAATACTGAGAACAGAAATACAAGAATTTCTCGAGAACGGAACAGACTAGAATTACTGGATGCACTGCTGTAACAGTACGGAACATACCGGTCCCATAAAGGGACGCATCAAGACCCGTATCCACCTAGGTGAACACTTCGTTTGTGAGTCTGGGCACCACCAACCCACGGACCAGGAGTCAATTTAGATTGGTCCTGTCTAGATACTACCCCAGCAATGGTACTCACCGGGCAGCACGGAACGGAAGGCCTCGGACGGGACTGGACGACGGACGACGAACTTCGGACTTCAGTTACAGGTGGGCCTCCGGATACCTCGGACCTTGGACTCTCGGCTTGGGCTCTGGTCGGGACTCGCCGCGTTCCTCCACCGTCTCGTTTGGATGCTGGACCGCCTCCTCCGTCTCCTCCGTGGGCCTGAGGGATACTTGGAGCAGAAATATCTGCCAGTGCACGGTATGGTTCCGTCACGACTGCAGAGGGTCAGGGGGTCGGCGTGGCTTCACCGACGCGTGGGGAAAGGGCAAGTCCCTGTTCGGGCGCCATTATGTGGTAAATAAATAAATAATACCCTATTTTTGACTAGGCATAAATTATAACAGATAGCTCAATAAAATAAGAGTCAAGATTCGAGGTAGTAGGAGTTTCTGCAGGTTTATTACAGCATAAGGACAGGATCAGGACAACCTGCATAGGAACAGGGGCCCAGCAGCTGCTGGGGCTGGATCTGGGATGAGCGCGCTAACTTTTAATAACAAAACACAGGCATATATACATAGCGCGAACACATAGCATTACATTGCAGTAGGCGTAGCAGTGGGTGGAGCAGAAGGCGTGACGCGTAGCAGTCGCGAGAGATAACAGTAAAAGTAGGTGTAACTGGGAGTATACATAGACATGTGATGCAAACGTAACAGAATATGTCATGAATGGGCGGAAACATAGGAGGGGGCTACCTAAGGAGCCGGGACCTCTAACCTGGTGGTGCGCGTAAACTGACAATGACGTGTTACTAGGAGAAGCTGGGGGCTATGAACTCTGTGCTAGGAGCAGAGACTAAAGTCTGGAGGGTTGGAGCGACATGTACCTAAACCCTATCTGGTATCTGATGTTTAGGGAACATGTTGATATAAACTAGAAGTCATGAGGGGAAAAGCTAACTTGATTCTAAGACTGGACCATGCATTATTCTACATGTAGCGCGTGATGAAGTATTAAATGACTATTAAATACAGTATTTCTCTTAACATGGAGCCGCATAGGCTAGACAATGACGGAAACTATTGATGCAGTTCAGTAGCTTAGGAATGCAGAGAAGGAGGACTGAACTGATAGCTGGAATCATAACATACTTTTGGCAGACTCAGAGGCAGAGCCAAGCTGCACCGGGCACTGCGAGGCAGGAAGTAAGTGAAAGGTCGAGGATACAGGTGGGGGCTGTATCGCTCTTCAGCGAGGCTTCAGGAGACAGGAGCTGAATCTAGGGTCCGGGCCCTGTTGAGGCCTAGAAACGGGGACTTTATAATGAAATAACGTGCACACTGAGAAACGTGGCAACGTAGCTTTACATAGGCCTGATATTCGTAGTATTCACGAGGACTGGAAAATGACATACCAGAGGTGGACACAACTGTAATTGCGTCATTAATCGGACATGGGGAATAACATATGCATATTGGTCATGCACACATAACATATGATGGATGACACGTGGTGACACAGAACATGGCAAAATTTACTTTTCCACAGTGCATTGATATCATGTGGCAACATGAGTATCAATTCAATAAACCTAGCTTACAACAATCATAATTGCCCTAACCGCCCCACACAGTAATATTTTTTTGCTCCTGTTGAGCCCTTTTCAATGCCTGTTTTTTGTTGTTTCCCCCCCCCAAAAAAAACCAAAAAATATATAAAATTGTTCAAAAAATACAAAAAAAACAAAAAATGTTCCAAAAAAAAATAAAATATATAAAACAACAAAAACATTAAAAAAAAAAGTTCTTTTCAGAACTACCTCCCCTTTCAAAAAAAATTGCTAGAATGTTTAGCACTCTAGCAAGCTCTATTTCTTTTAGTTCGCTCCCAGTTCGCTTCCCGGTTCGCGAACCGGGAGCGAACCAAAAAAATTTACAAAAAAAGAAGAGTAAGTATAAGGAAAGTAAACAGAGAGTGATGTTAAAAGAAAGACAGCTATAGGGAGTAAACCAGAGATACTGTTTAATAGATATATTTACCGAAGAAAAGACGGAAGAGGGTATAATTGTGGAAAACAAAATAGATAAGGAAGTGAAAGAAAAAAAAGAGAGTAGAACAATAACAAAGAAGAGTTTCTTGGAGAATGTGAGTAAATGTTCAAAATAAGATTAAAACATGGGGAATAACAGAGAGAAAAAATAGAAAACAGAAAACAAAAAATAACAGAAAAAGATTAATTGAAACAGCAAAGAAATGTAAATAACATAGAGCCATATCATCAACATAGGCAATAAAAGTTTTGCAGCTTTTATCGGCAGAAATATGTCACCAAAGCCGCTTTTGCGGCAGAAAACTGCTGCTAAAACCACTTTTGCACCAGTTTTCTGCCAATAAAAACAGCAATAATTTTATTGGCTGTGTTCATAATATGCCCCTTAGTGTGCTTCAACTACACAGAGAAAGCATTATGAACAAGTAGTGAAAAAGTGATCAGTCAAAGACACTAAGAGTAATAGAGACGGAGTGAGTGAACAAGAGTGAGGAACTATGAGAAGAGAGGGACTGAGAAAAAGAGTGGAAGGAGTTGAGTAAGTAGGTAAAAGAGAAAGGAATGAGGAAAGTAGCAAAGGCAGGAAACTGAGGGTTAAAGAAATAAAGCTGTGGAACTAATAGTAGGTGAATGTGATAGAAATGTAACGAAAAGAATACAAAACATTTACCTTATAATTGTCGTTAAATTACTCACTTTTTGTTTTTATACTTTCAATCTGTGAAAGAGAGAACAGACATTTGAAAAATATTAAAACATGTATTTAAAAATTACAAAAGACAAGGGGAAAGATTGAAGGACAAACAGTTTTTCAACAACTTTGACACTGACAGAAGCTTCTGCTTCTCCAGGCCCCCTACACAGTCCTAAAGATATACATTTTAAACTAACAGTATCTTGATGCAGATGAAGTGAGGCCTATCTTAAAACATGGTGCATCTTTTGCACTGCTGTTGTCTCAGAAAAGTGTCGCAAGACACTAACATTTTAAATGATTGCTTCAGGATGCCAATAAGATGTGTCCTATCCAGAGGTTTGTTTGAGGTAAGACCTACTCAGGGTTCCAAATGAAATTTCGAGTTGTTTGAAGAGAACAGAGGACATAATACATGTGGAGGCCTACCAACGAAGTGATTAATGTCCACTGCACTCTTGAACAAATGTCAGACCTCCTCTGTCTCCAGGAACAGGCCTAAACCTCATCTACACAATGTGGTGTGTAATGTTAGGAAACACAGGTAATATAATTGAAAAACATGCACATTTTTTTGCTCATTCCACAATCATATGACATGTGTTTCCTTTGCTTAGGTATCTCATTGTGGAAATGTAGTCTATCATATGAAAGACTACATAGAATATGAGCACTGTATGCAAGAACTTTGACACTTACAGAAGCCTCTCCTTCTCCATGCCTCCTACACAGTTCTAAATGTACATCATAAATGGAAACAGTACAGAATTAATTATACATGTTAAATGGTTTATTTTTGCTGTTCTCAGAATGTATCAAATTTCACTAAAAACAGTGACTTGAAGGTATTCATCATATAACAGCGGGGAAAAAAAAAACACAATCAAAATGATTGTGTTTAAAAAACCCATACAACATAACAAATCAGAATTCAGAACTCCTTAAAGTTAACTTACTTTCCATGACGTCAAAGGATGTCCTATGAACAGCTTACACTCTGTTGTGCTGTTATTACTTTCAGCCCGCCACTTTCTGAAAGAAAACCTCCATCGTTTTGAAAAACATGTTACATACAATAAATGACTTCTTGCTCTCTACCACAAGTTTCCACAAGGCCAAATCTTGTCAGAGCCATTTATAACTCTTGGATTTCTTGTAAGCCAATCCCGTCATTTGGCATTTCCGCGACTTTCAGAATTAAAATGTTGAAGATCATTTTCACAATCCTGGACTAGTAATATCTTCCCCTCTTCCTCAGTCATGTTCTACATTTCCTATGACACTGATACTGCTTACTATGAAGCAGACTTACACTACCTCTATGACTACTACAATTATTTAATTCTCTACATCACTTTTAATCACAAAGCAATGTAAAACAGTAGACAGCATTGCAGACTTACATTCCCTCTACTCTATGTTTTGATTGGCTGCTTCAATTAGCTTATAAAAAGAAATAGTTTTTCTGAACTCATTCAAAGTGCACTTATTTCTCCATGACGTCCAGTCTTATGGTTAGAAGTTATGTCTCTGAACTACACTTATCCTCAAGGCCAAATCGTGTAGGAGCCATTAGAACTTCTTGAAATTCCTCAGAGCACATCCCGAGATTCTTTCCCTAAAATTTTGGTTTTAAAAACACCAGGTAAGAGTTTTTAAGGTCATATGGCAATTTTTTTTTGAAAATTAAAACAGAATCATTGCAGAATGACCAGCCATTTCTAGACTTTAAATAAGCTGTGTAATGTCCTGATGTTATTGAAGGACCGTCATGATATATAATTGCTGCAGTTACAAAAGTCCTTCCTGATATTGACAACTGCGAAGCCACAACATTTTTAATTAAAGTTGTCAATTTTGTTCCATCAGGCCTACATCGTTGGAACATTAAAATGACATACTGGCCATATGTTCGTATAAATAATGTGGACATCATTTCAGATTTACATTGGCTACACTCCATGTTGTGATCAGCTGCTTTTCCTAGCTTATTAAAGGAGACTGATTTACTGTCTGGCAAAGTTAAATATATAAATCTTTCTGAGTCTACACTAGTAGTACTTGATACCATACAGTTCTCGCAGTCATGCTGCCATTGATAAGAAAGCCCAAACAGCTGATCTACATCTACACCTTCAGCATGCAATACATCAAGCATATACATTAAAAACTCCTGACAATCTTGCTGAATATTTTGAGAGAATTGTGTTTGGCCTGAACATCTGTCTAACAGATTTCGAATTTCAGACACACTTTCTATGTTTGTTCTATCAGTGCTACATTTTTCTAAGACAGAATTTAACAAACTGCAAAATCTTTGATCAGAATTGACCACAATCTCTTCTTTTACATTTTCTAGAGAAAACAAAACATTAACCACTACATTAGCATAGCAGTTGACACCAGAACTGTTTTCAAATTGAAAACCAACAACATCTTCAACAGAATCCTTTTTGTTTCTGCTTATAATTTCAGGTTCATCGACTTTTCGTCTGTTTGCTACAACCTCCCTAGTATTGGTCACATTTCTTCGTTTCCGGCCTACCACACGTTTCTCAAACAAAGGATATTGAGGCAAATGTGGCGCATACTCTCTTCTTAACCTATTGTATTCCTTAACACAATCTAGATCCGCACAAATGTTTGTGACATCACACTCAATCAAGTACAATCCCGATAAAGTTCTAACTCGTGACAATGCCACATATGCCATACCCTCCTTGAACACAGAACTGCCAATATTCACCAATGCACTGTCTACACTTAAACCTTGCGATTTATGGATTGTCACCGCATATGCTAAGCAAACAGGAAACTGCTTACGGCGAACATATAAGTCTTTTACAAGCAAAAATCTAGCAGAACAACGACCAATTAGCTGTACTTCCTCAATGCCATCAAATTTAATTTTTAAAAATTCAATTCCATCTCTATTTCTGTATTTTACAAAATCAACAACATTACCCATTGATCCATTTACCAAACCTCTTTCAACATGTAAATTCCTTCTTAAAATTATACGGCAGTTCAAGCACACATTCAGAGTCTTTTCAAAACCTGCAGTTTTAGATATACTCTTCTCTAATGAATCCAATTTTGTTTTCAGATTCTGAGACAAAATAATTGTTGATCCCATATGCTGTACTCTGTCAATAGCTTCCAGTTTCACAATCTCTTGCTTTTCTAAATGCAACATTTTGTTGTTGAATTTGGCACATTCTGCAAGAGTTGGCATCAAACATATTCCAGATTTCTTCTCAGTAATTTTCTGAAAAATATTCTCAGGCACAACATCTTGTTCTGGATATAAATTTGACAGTAATCGTGCATGTAAAGCTTCTTTCCCATGCTCGGTCACTTTTCCAATTCTAACATCTTGTAGAATAGTCTTGTAAACTTCATCCTTCGCCTGACGCATATTTTCATGCAGTTCAGCATAATTGAAGTTTAACCATATATTGACGTTGCCAATGCTCCCTTGGCACTTCCTGGTATCTTCATGCGTGAGCATTTTGAACACAGGTTGCCCTTTCACTGGTGTCAGCTGCAGAAGATCTCCGAAAACAATGATGTGTTTGCCACCAAATAACACATCATACTCTGTTTTGAGAACTTCTTGCATTCTCAAATGCACAAAGGCAAGCATGACATTGGAAACCATGCTTACTTCGTCAATGATAAGAAGTTTCATTTTCCTCAAGATTCTTGAAACTTCAAAACAAGCATCTCCAGATAGCTTGTGATATTGTAATTTGTTGTCATGCTCCACTGGCAGCATCAGTAAACGATGTAAAGTAATCCCTTTAATGTTATGTGCTGCCAGTCCAGTTGGAGCGGTGACAACACAAGACAGCGATGACTCTGTCCTTTCCTGCAAATAACATGAAATTGCTTTAATAAGGAAACTTTTTCCAGTTCCCGCTTCTCCACTCACGTACAGTCGGACAGGCTTCAACGACGTACATGAGCACTCTTTCTTGTCATGACTTAATCCATGATCAATTTGCATGGTAACTTCGTCATATATTTTCCTCTGCTCAACGTTGAGTTGTCTTTCCAACTCTTCTAAGTTAACCGCATCCTCCTGAGCATGTGCCATGGCTCTTTCCACTTCATTCATAGCAGTGGCAGCTTCATTTTCGATAACAGGTCCTCCTAGTGGATCCTGACTCAATGAAGCAGAACTCTGACTGTCCTGAGAACTGTATCTGGCAATCTCGGCTGCAATCATTGCTTCCTGCTCAATTTCCACATTCAACATTTCTACATATTTGGGAAAAGCAGGACATTCTATGGTCCCCTTGGCGGCATTGAAAGAGTCTTCGTAACAGAGAAAATCTCCAAGCAGTTCCTCTTCTGCACGCCAAGGCTTGAAAAGTTGCAAAAGTGCTAAATAGAAAAACTCCTTTTTTTCAGGAGATTCGCCACTCAATTTTCGATGGTTTACCAAGTGGCATTTTCTTTGCTTGACCAGACATCCCTCACTTCCTATTACAGCATACACTCCTTTCTCAGTATCTTCTTTGATGTTCCTCTTGAATATGTAATTTTGAAGAACCTCATATAAACAAACATTCTCGAGGTGAATGCTTCGATTTGGATAATATGTATCCAACATGTTGGTCTTCAAAATGTCGGTACTGTTTGGCTCCTTTTCCGCCAAATACTCAATTTCCCGCACAGGTTTGAGAACTCGATTACGCATTGCAGCAAGACCAAGACTCGCCCAAACGATACTCCTGGACTTGGTAAAGAGACTTGCTGAAGACAACCGGTCAGAACATTCGTACGCTCCAATTTCTCGATGCGACAACATCTTCAGACTGAAACTGTACAACTTCTTGCTGAGGCTCTTTTCATGGGAAATGTCCTCCCACATATCCTTCAATTCTGTCTTCTCTTTTTTGGTGATGTAAGACGTCACATACCGAGCCACAGCCATACAGTTATCAGCCACAAACTGTATATCCATGTTAGCATTCCACATGGACAAAATCACCGGGTTGTAGTCGTTGATGTACTTGGACTCTTCGTTCCTCTTCAAATTGTATGTGTTTTTAGGTGATTTCTTCATCACATTATGTCGCAGCGAAGACATCAAACTGTTTACTCTTCTTTTAGAAATCACCGGTCGTGGAAAGCCGAAACGACATTTGGTGTAGAACTTGTCCTTGTTTCGGAATTTACGACGACAGTACTTTCCACATCGATGGCTTTGGAAACGCAGAACTTTTTCTCTTAGGCTTTTCTTCTCCTTTGCGTTTGGAACAGCACACGTAGAATACTGTTGTATAAAACTCATCACTGAGTCTTCTGGATCCGTTCCAAATTTAGGTGCATCCTTGATCCACAGCAACATATGTATATGAGGAGCACCTCTTGCTTGGTACTCTTTTCTCCAGAAGAAATCCAACACCTCTCCAAGAGGTGGATTCTTCTTATTCATGATGAAAGACATCATAGCTTCAAATCTATGATTGAAGTACCTACATACATTTACTGGATCCAAAGAGCACAGTTCTCCGGGTGTCTTGAATTCGATGTTTTCTACGTTAGCATTTGCCTCTCGTAGAAATTCAAGTAAGTCTTCCAAGCCATACTCGGCACAGCTCAGAGTGAGGAACCATGTGGGAGTTCCTAAGTTCCTCAGCATACATTTTAAATCACAATGACGACGGTACCAGTACTCATTAGTACCACGCTGACACGCCATGAGATTAATCAGGTGAGAATCCAAAATACTGTCTTGGACATTGACTTTATCCATAAAGTCACTTGCCGAGATGTTTTGCATGTGTATACCACTTTTCAAGATGTGGTTCACTGCATATGACAGTCCAGACAGATCGCTTTCAAACAGGAGATGAAACAAATAGGGAATGCATTGTCGAAACCTAGCATCTCCTGCATACAATCGCAAAGTCCGGTATTCAGAAGCAGGAATTTGATGAGGTCGCTCATCATATCTTCCTCCCTGACCTGTTGGAAAAAGCTGTGGGAAACACCAAGCTTCCAAACTTTCCTCCCAAACACTAATGGGACTCCCTTTGGCTTGTTTCATTTGAAACAACTCAATAGCATTCCCCATGACTTCCTTGGAATGCAAAGGATGAACACTATAATGTTCATATATTTCTTCACTAGTAGAGGGTTCTACTTTCTCAATTTGACCAGCACACAAATCGCTATCCTCTTCCTCACTTACTTCCTCTTCTGCAACATATACATTCTTATAGTATTTATTATTTTTTTTCAAATACAATGTTGCCTTTTTAACTTTCCTAACATCCACTAAATCTTGCCATATTTTCTTATTCTTTGTCGGAACCCCATTAACTAAGATAACCAGAGGTTCCTCTTCCACTTTTTCTACTCCAATTGTGTTAATGTTTTTCTTCAAATCTAGAGGCAAATAAACAACTCTTCCCTTTAATCCTCTCTGTAAATCTGATGGAGGCAATTTCCCTGTCTTTGGCTCCATTCTTACAATAGCCTGAAAGGGATGGATACTTTGAATCAAAATAGATTCATAAGTATTTAAATCCTTCAATTCAGAAGGAATCTCAACCAATTCCAGATTATTATGAACTGCTCTAGCAGGCATCTGGTTTTGATTTAATTTGCAACAACAATAAGTACACACACGTTGATCCAATCCCAAATCAAAACAATTTTCTGCCATCAAGTATGTTGCGAAATCCTTCCATTCACTATTATTTTCCCTTTCACTTTTTGCATATAAATCCACTAACTTAGTCTGATTCTTATAATAAGTGCGTCGACAACACACACAAGTGAAATTTGGCCTCTCCCTTGATTTGAGCTGAAACGTCGCAATTTCCCTCTGGAAATTATCTGTACTGGAAACCTGTACACTATCTTCCACATTACCCGCTTCTTCTTGGTCAATTTCAACATTCTCCTCTTTACTTCCAAAGTAACAAAACTCAATTTCTTCACATATATTCTTCACATCTATTTCAGAACCATGCAAAAGAGCAGCGCATAATTGTTTAAGCATAATTGCTGGACTCTTAGCATAATACAACATTCTAACTAATTTCCTCACTTTATTATGATGCACTGCTAGCATCCTGAAATGATGAAAAACACTCTGGCATACTCTCCTGGAAAGACAAGCCAGTGAATGACCATGCAAACCTGTCACTTCTCTCACTCTGCAAGGATCTAATTCTTGCAACAACCTCATTTTCTGCTTCAAACTTTTCTTATTAAATGACCGTACAAAATCACAAAGCAAATTGATGGAATCCTGTCGCACACTGCAAATACTACTACACTTCCAGGTGTACACAGGACCCTTAGCACGTCTTCCTAAAACCTCATTACCTAACACCTCTTCTGCCTCTGTTGTCACAAGTTTTTCTTTTTCAACTGGACAACCATCTTTCACTTCATAAGCACGACCACTGGTGTCAACTGCATGCACCAAATCATTATCCTGGAAATAACTCTCCTCATTAAAAAATGCCTCACAGCTTGAACTATGCATCCATTCTCCAGAAAAAACTTCACAAAAATTACTACGATTAACTATTCTCTTCCATCTACTATTTCTTTTGAAATCATAAATTGCCTTGTTTAGCTTCCTAATTCTATTGATTATCAAAATAAATAACTTACGTTTAATTTCAAATGCCTGATCAATAACTTTCTCAACTTTTTTTTTCTCTTATAAAAAAGCACTTTCTGTTGACCTTTCTTAATATTTTTTAACAAATTGCCAATTATCCTGTTGCGGAACATTCGTTTACGAATGTCCCTAAACTGTTGTTTCCTTCTACTATCATGCACAGAGTTATCTCTTGCTCTAGCAGTAACATTTTTGATTGGCCTTTCCTTTCCATTTGAATTGCTTCTCTTTTTCTGGACTGAAACATTTTTTGTAGTAATATTTTTTTTACTACAAATATTTCTTATGAATGTTTTTGTACTCTTACCCGGTGCTTTCTTGGTGACTTTACAAATCTTTTTGTTAGAGGACTGCTGCTTTTTTTCATTCACCTGCTATCTTTGACGTTTTGCAGCCTTTCTCAGTCTTTCTTTCGTTGGCATGGTGAAATGTTGAAATGATCTGCAGTTGAATCTGTGGTAAAATATATTAAAAAATGTTATTAACCACTATTACCCAACAGTACATCAATAACAGTAATCAAAAACTTAAAACACTACTTGACATTTTTACATAGAAGATTTTTTAGTGCTTGGCAAATTTAGAATACAAAAATAGCAGAAAAGAAATGGAATTTATATTCATGTTACATGTGCTATTTTATATGTGAATCTGATCTAATTTTATGAGCATATTTTAATATTTTATTGAAGACACTACACATAACCTGTTTTTGAAGGTGTCTTTATTTTTAAATTAAACGGTTTACATTTTTACTTTTTATTTATTATAAATTTTAAAAATAAATGTTTATAGTTTCATAGGCTCAAGCAGGTCAGCTTCCCACCCTATGTCATATATTTCGGACAAATCTGCATCCTCATCACGTTCTTCTTCATCCTCAGGATTTAAATCATCCAAGGGATCAACATCCACTGATGTTTCAATTACGAGTTCAATGATGAGGTCAAAATCAACTGATTGCTGATTGTCGCTCATGTTGATGTTGTCTTTATCTTTAAAGAAAGATAACAACAATGAGATGTTGCAGAGTAAGAGACAAATCTCAGAGATTATAATAGTAACATTGTTTAACAAGAGTAACATTTTGCAGCTATTATTTAGCCATGTCCAGCGATGCTGAGCAGGTGAAGCCTATATCTAATTTTTCAGTGAACAGGACTCATCTCTTCTTAACCTTGGATAAGCCTCACCGACTCTGTGTCCCCTGCACATACTTAAATGTAAAGGGGCAGATTTATGTTAAATGGCACATCCCCAGGCATGCACCAGTTAACGTGCACCACTGCTCTGCCACCCATGGTGTGCCGCATTTACAATCAGATAGGAAAAAGCTGCATCAAAACCCTGCGCCTGCTTTAAGCAGGCATAGGTCTTGACGCAACATTGTGGAGATGGGGCACCCCTGAGCCTTGCTGGAGCTGCATCGCACTTGCGATACAACTCCAGCAATGCGCCACCTTTACGGCACAGATGCGTCACGCATCTGTGCCATTTTTGCCCCATGCTGCGCCGCATTGTAAATGCAGCACACCATGGGTGGCGGAACAGCGGCGCAGGATAACTGGCACATCCCTGGTGATGCGCCAGTCATCATAAATCTATCCCTAAGCTTCTTATCTTGTTAGAGATGAACCGCCATATGTATCATCAAACTATTTTGCATTTCCTAAATAGCGAATTTTAAGGGATAAATAGCGATTCTTTACCATTCCTAATTTGCGATGAGCAAATTGATAATTGCAAATTACCCATTCATTTCCATGGGCCAGGAGGCCCATAGGAATGAAGGTGCAATTTGCGATTAGCAATTAGCTCATCACAAATTAGGAATTTTTCCAAAGGTGCAGGGGTGTCTCAAGAACACCCTGCTGCACCCCTGAAAAAGAAATTTGGGGGCATATGGCGCACATACATGCCCTAAGGGCATGTATGGGCGTCATATGGCACCTTTTGTTTTTTGGAAAAAAAGCTTTTTGAAAAGAATTCGCAAATTACCACCAACTAGAAGTTGGTGGTAGTTTGCAAATCCTTAATGGCATTTTTTGCATATTTTTTGTTTGATACATTGCATTTAAGGAATCGCAAAATTTGCAAATCCTTCAGTGCAATCGCAAAATAAGGAATAGCAAATTTAGCTATTCCTTATTTTGCATCAAACTTGTTTGATACATACCATTTGTCTAATTAGCATTCGCAAAGGCCGAAATTCGCAGAATTTTGACCTTTGCGAATGGTAATTAGCTTGATACATATGGCCCCAAGTGAGGCCTGTCTTGCAACATGGTGCATCTTTTGCATCACTGCTGCATCGGTTTCATGTGGCACGTTTTTTTTACACCATGACACATCTGCCTAAATGCATCAATTTGTAATTTTGTCGCCTCATAGCAAATCTTTTGCACCACCGCTGCATCACAAAAGTGACGCACAGTGGCGCAAAAGAGGCATACACCTATCATAAATCTGTCCCTAGCATTTTAAATGATTAATTCAGGATGACGATAAGGTGTGGCCTATCCAGAGGTTTGTTTAAGGTGAGGCCTACTCAGGATTGCAGATTAAAGTTACACTTGATGAAGAATACAGAGGAGATAATACATGTAAAGGCCTACCAATGAAGTAAGTAATGTCCACTTTATTGCACCAGTCATCATAAATGTATCCCTAAGCTTCTTATCTTGTTACAGATGAACCGCCATATGTATCATCAAACTATTTTGCATTTCCTAAATAGCGAATTTTAAGGAATAAATAGCGATTCTTTACCATTCCTAATTTGCAATGAGCAAATTGCTAATTGCAAATTACCCATTCATTTCCATGGGCCAGGAGGCCCATAGGAATGAAGGTGCAATTTGCGATTAGCAATTAGCTCATCGCAAATTAGGAATTTTTCCAAGGGTGCAGGGGTGTCTCAAGAACACCCTGCTGCACCCCTCAAAAAGAAATTTGGGGGCATATGGCGCACATACATGCCCTAAGGGCATGTATGGGCGTCATATGTCACCTTTTGTTTTTTGGAAAAAAAGCTTTTTGAAAAGAATTCGCAAAATTACCACCAACTAGAAGTTGGTGGTAATTTGCAAATCCTTAATGGCATTTTTTGCATATTTTTTGTTTGATACATTGCATTTAAGGAATCGCAAAATTTGCAAATCCTTCAATGCAATCGCAAAATAAGGAATAGCAAATTTTGAATTAAGGACATTTTAAGTCATTTCCCCATGTACAGTGTTTTCAAATTATGATTTGAAAATCGTTTTTAGGGAAAAGGAATGGTTTGTAAATTTATGACAAGGACATAATGGTGTATGCTTCTTTATAAGGCATTTCAGTGTCTCTGATGTCATTTTTCCCATATTACATTAAAAGACCTTTTCCCGTGGAGCACATTCCTTGTAAATATGCTCCCACCTGTGCATGGTAAATTTAGATTTTGACTGTTTGAGTTACATAGCCATGTTAAAAGTGACCCAAAAAAGTTGCAAAGGCTTTAAAAAAACACTTTCATGTGTCTTAAGGACATTTTAAGTCATTTCCCCGTGGGCAGTGTTTTGTAAGTGGCGCAAAAGAGGCATACACCTATCATAAATCTGTCCCTAGCATTTTAAATGATTAATTCAGGATGACGATAAGGTGTGCCCTATCCAGAGGTTTGTTTAAGGTGAGGCCTACTCAGGATTGCAGATGAAAGTTACGCTTGATGAAGAATACAGAGGAGATAATACATGTAAAGGCCTACCAATGAAGTAAGTAATGTCCACTTCATTGCGCCAGTCATCATAAATGTATCCCTAAGCTTCTTATCTTGTTACAGATGAACCGCCATATGTATCATCAAACTATTTTGCATTTCCTAAATAGCGAATTTTAAGGAATAAATAGCGATTCTTTACCATTCCTAATTTGCAATGAGAAAATTGCTAATTGCAAATTACCCATTCATTTCCATGGGCCAGGAGGCCCATAGGAATGAAGGTGCAATTTGCGATTAGCAATTAACTCATCGCAAATTAGGAATTTTTCCAAGGGTGCAGGGGTGTCTCAAGAACACCCTGCTGCACCCCTCAAAAAGAAATTTGGGGGCATATGGCGCACATACATGCCCTAAGGGCATGTATGGGCGTCATATGGCACCTTTTGTTTTTTGGAAAAAAAGCTTTTTGAAAACAATTCGCAAATTAACACCAACTAGAAGTTGGTGGTAATTTGCAAATCCTTAATGGCATTTTTTGCATATTTTTTGTTTGATACATTGCATTTAAAGAATCGCAAAATTTGCTAATCCTTCAGTGCAATCGCAAAATAAGGAATAGCAAATTTTGCTATTCCTTATTTTGCATCAAACTTGTTTGATACATACCATTTGTCTAATTAGCATTCGCAAAGGCTGAAATTCGCAGAATTTAGGCCTTTGCGAATGCTAATTAGCTTGATACATATAGCCCCAAGTGAGGCCTGTCTTGCAACATGGTGCATCTTTTGCATCACTGCTGCATCGGTTTCATGTGGCACGGTTTTTTTACACCATGACACATCTGCCTAAATGCATCAATTTGTAATTTTGTCGCCTCATAGCAAATCTTTTGCACCGCCGCTGCATCAGAAAAGTGACGCACAGTGGCGCAAAAGAGGCATACACCTATCATAAATCTGTCCCTAGCATTTTAAATGATTAATTCAGGATGACGATAAGGTGTGGCCTATCCAGAGGTTTGTTTAAGGTGAGGCCTACTCAGGATTTCAGATCAAAGTTACACTTGATGAACAATACAGAGGAGATAATACATGTAAAGGCCTACCAATGAAGTAAGTTATGTTCACTTCATTGTGCCAGTCATCATAAATCTATCCCTATGCTTCTTATCTTGTTAGAGATGAACTGCCATATGTATCATCAAACTATTTTGCATTTCCTAAATAGCGAATTTTAAGGAATAAATAGCGATTCTTTACCATTCCTAATTTGCAATGAGCAAATTGCTAATTGCAAATTACTCATTCATTTCCATGGGCCAGGAGGCCCATAGGAATGAAGGTGCAATTTGCGATTAGCAATTAGCTCATCGCAAATTAGGAATTTTTCCAAGGGTGCATGGGTGTCTCAAGAACACCCTGCTGCACCCCCTGAAAAAGAAATTTGGGGGCATATGGCGCACATACATGCCCTAAGGACATGTATGGGCGTCATATGGCACCTTTTGTTTTTTGGAAAAAAAGCTTTTTGAAAAGAATTCGCAAATTACCACCAACTAGAAGTTGGTGGTAATTTGCAAATCCTTAATGGCATTTTTTGCATATTTTTTGTTTGATTCATTGCATTTAAGAAATCACAAAATTTGCAAATCCTTCAGTGCAATCGCAAAATAAAGAATAGCAAATTTTGCTATTCCTTATTTTGCATCAAACTTGTTTGATACATACCATTTGTCTAATTAGCATTCGCAAAGGCCAAAATTCACAGAACTTCGACCTTTGCAAATGCTAATTAGCTTCATACATATTGCCCCAAGTGAGGCCTGTCTTGCAACATGGTGCATCTTTTGCATCACTGCTGCATCAGTTTCATGTGGCACGGTGTTTTTTACACCATGACACATCTGCCTAAATGCATCAATTTGTAATTTTGTCGCCTCATAGCAAATCTTTTGCACCGCCGCTGCATCACAAAAGTGACGCACAGTGGCGCAAAAGAGGCATACACCTATCATAAATCTGTCCCTAGCATTTTAAATGATTAATTCAGGATGACGATAAGGTGTGCCCTATCCAGAGGTTTGTTTAAGGTGAGGCCTACTCAGGATTGCAGATGAAAGTTACGCTTGATGAAAAATACAGAGGAGATAATACATGTAAAGCTCTACCAATGAAGTAAGTGATGTCCACTTCATTGCGCCAGTCATCATAAATGTATCCCTAAGCTTCTTATCTTGTTAGAGATGAACCGCCATATGTATCATCAAACTATTTTGCATTTCGAAAATAGCGAATTTTAAGGAATAAATAGCGATTCTTTACCATTCCTAATGTGCAATGAGCAAATTGCTAATTGCAAATTACCCATTCATTTCCATGGGCCAGGAGGCCCATAGGAATGAATGTGCAATTTGCGATTAGCAATTAGCTCATCGCAAATTAGGAATTTTTCCAAAGGTGCAGGGGTGTCTCAAGAACACCCTGCTGCACCCCTGAAAAAGAAATTTGGGGGCATATGGAGCACATAAATTTTAACAACATTCCTTTACATCAAAAACGATTTTCAAGTCATAATTTGAAAACACTGCACCCGGGGGGAAATGACTTAAAATGTCCTTAAGACACATGAAAGTGTTTTTTTAAAGCCTTTGCCAGTTTTTGGGTCACTTTTAACATGGCTATGTAACTCAAACAGTCAAAATCTAAATTTACCATGCACAGGTGGGAGCATATTTACAAGGAATGTGCCCCACGGGGAAAGGTCTTTTAATGTAATATGGGAAAAATGACATCAGAGACACTGAAATGCCTTATAAAGAAGCATACACCATTATATCCCTGTCATAAATTTACAAACCATTCCTTTTCCCCAAAAACGATTTTCAAATCATAATTTGAAAACACTGCACATAGGGAAATGACTTAAAATGTCCTTAAGACACATGAAAGCGTTTTTTGATTGCCTTTCCAGCATGGTTGGGTCACTTTTAACATAGCTATGTAACACAAACATTCAAAATCTAAATTTGCCATGCACAGGTGGGAGCATATTTACAAGGAATGTGCCCCACGGGGAAAGGTCTTTTAATGTAATATGGGAAAAATGACATCAGAGACACTGAAATGCCTTATAAAGAAGCATACACCATTATATCCTTGTCATAAATTTACAAACCATTCCTTTTCCCCAAAAACGATTTTCAAATCATAATTTGAAAACACTGCACATAGGGAAATGACTTAAAATGTCCTTAAGACACATAAAAGCGTTTTTTGATTGCCTTTGCAGCATGGTTGGGTCACTTTTAACATAGCTATGTAACACAAACATTCAAAATCTAAATTTGCCATGCACAGGTGGGAGCATATTTACAAGCAATTTGCTCCACAGAGAAAGGTCTTACATTAAAATGGGAAAAATAACATCAGAGACACTCAATTGCCTTATAATGAAGCATACACCATTATGTCCTTGTCATAAATATTATAACCATTCATTTTCCTCAAAAACGATTTTCAAATCATAATTTGAAAAGACTCCACAGCTCCTATGCACAATAACACCCTGTCAGTACTAATACTTCACATTTTCTCCAATTACATTTTCTCAAAGAAACAAAATCTATTTGTAAAACACTTGAGACAAAGCAACATTTGAAGAACACAACTTTCTTCATAATTTTCTCCTTAAAGCACACTATTCTCTATCTAAATTAAAGAAATCTTTTCTCACCTTAGCAAATACTTTGAGTTTCAAAACAGTCTCAGAAACACACCAATTTGTCTTCAGCAGAGCAAAAGGTATGCACTCCAGAGTCTGCAGCTATCAAAAGCACAGAAATGCTGTAATTCTTCACACATATCTCTCATGTCACCCAATCAAAACTCTTCCCTCACTTTTTTTCAAATGAAAACCCTTCCCCCCTCTGCCATTTCATGCCTTTTCTGCATGGCAACCACCTCTTGGAAGACCTCCGGTGTTTGCAAGTTCACACAACAATGTTACAATTGAACTCTGAACTCTCAGTGCACGTCATATCCAGTGCATTCTTTCATTTAATGATTTTTTCTTGACCACTCAAAATACATCTTTCAAACAACTCATCCATGCACCCTAACTTTCTGTTTTCAGCAATCAAAATCCACCAATCACTGTTACTGCTTCATTAACACAGAAACTCCACAGTTTTTTTCATTTTAAACTCTTATTTTTTCAACTGCCATTTCATTGCCACACTTCATCTGACTGCAGGAGAACCTTCTCTCACCATGTTTTCTGTCTGGATTGTTGGACATAGTTACATCTATTGGGCTCAGAGGTATGCTGAGAACAGGAATTTACCTAACCTCAATTTACAAGATGTGGAAATTAAGTGGTTTGGCCACAGAGGATTAAAATGTCACCAATTGATACCATTGGTGAAAACCTTTATGCATTTACCAAAACCTGACCTGTTAATTGTGCACTGTGGAGGTAATGATTTGGGCACTTTGACTGGGGTAGGTCTGGAAATGCTTTTAAAGGACACCTTTGAGCAATTGATGGCACTTTTTCCTCAGACTGCCTTGGTATATTCAAATATATGCCAAAGACAGAAATGGAGGTGGTCAAACCAATTTTGTCCACAAATTGAGAAGTCGAGGAAGCATGTAAACAAATCTGTTTCAGCTTACATGAGAGACCATGGAATGGGCTCCCTGTACAACAATAACTTGCGTTACTACATGCAAGATATCTACAGAGGAGATGGAGTTCACTTCTCAGATGAGGGCAACAGAATTTTCATTCTGAATTTAAGACTGTGCATTGGTACCTACTTATAAGTACCTAAATGTACCATAAACCCAAAAGCTCTTCTCAGAGCTACCCTACATCTGATCACTCACAATTATTATTTTACTCTAACATTTTTCACTAATTTTCAACAAAGTACGCTCCCCGGGGCGCTACCCGGTACGCGAACCGGGAGCTAACCTCGCTAAATTTAAAAAAAAAAAAAAAAATTCGCACATATGGGCCTCCTCAGCCACCCTCAGAAAACCTAGGGGGTCAAGATAAGTCTACCGTGCCCCCTTCTACCCATTCTGAACATTATTTGCCCTCCATCTTGTATCTTAATTAGATCGAAACACAAAATGGTGGACTCCCGTAACGCTTAAGGTTCGCGAACCGGGGCGCTCACCAGTTCGCGTACCGGGTCGCTCCCTGGGAAGCGCACCATCAAAAAAGGTGGGAAAGTAGTTTACAGAAAAGCGACTGGAGACAATTTCACCAAATATAGATTAGCTCATACTACATACCAATGCCTACCATTTTCACAAATTTGATTGAAATTCCATTTAACCATTTAGCCTGTAGACCTCTCTAAATACCCTGAGGTAAATTACTTCACAAAACACATCTGAAGTGTTGGAATTGACAACCAATTAAAATGTTACTTTCATTTTCTACTTTTTTTACCTGACATTTGATTGGCTATGTACCTGAATATATATAAAGGAAGAGAGAGAAACACAGCCATTTTGACTACTACTTCCTGAACTACATTGCAAGATCATTTTCACTCACAACTTAAACTTCTTTTTAGAAGGTGAGATATTATTTTATAAATTTGAAAACATTTTCAGATAGTTATATACTATCCCTCTGTAAGAGTTAGACATTGAGAAAGGCTTCTTTATTATAATTATGGATTGATTTAGGTTTCTGTGGTATAATTATGAATTTACTTAGGCTTCTTCACAGGCACTTTTTAATAGTACTACTTCACGCCTGAAACCATACAGTGCCCATAGATTACTTCTCTGTTATAAACTCACAAGTACCTGTCTGAACTTAAACCCAACAGTGCCCTATCTCTACTGATATATTTATTTTTTATGCAAATTACAGCAATAAAATGGAAGGTGAGCAGAATGTTTCCTTCGAAATTGTTCTGGAGAACAACACAGAAAAAGATATTGAGGACAATGATGACTCAGATTTCATGGATGAATCACGGGACCATGAATTAGTTCAATGTGTAGAATCTGTGGATCATTTACTTCATTATGATGACGGTCAAATGTGGGAACTTATGTTCAATCAACAAGAGGACATATCGGACAGTCAAATGCTAGACGTTCTATTAAATTTTGAAAAACAATCCGAAAAATAAAATTGTATGTAATAATAAAAAATTGTTTGAGTCTTTAATCATTTTTATATGTAATTCATAAACTAGTTAAATGTTAGAAATGTTATTAAATTTTGAAACACAATCACAATAATAAATAATTGCTTAAAAAATAAAAAAAATAAAAAATAATCAACAAAACCAACAATCAATTAACATACAGTATTTGAAAAGTCTATCATTCTTTTTTCCTTATAGTACGCTGCCCAGAACGCTTCCGCGGGGCCCTTTTAAAGCCTCCACATTAAACCTAGGGGGTCAGGGAGGATCTACTATGCCCCCTTATGGTCATTTCCCCCTTTGTTTTGGCCTCCTCTTGTCTCTCAATCCTACCGAGAGACAAGATGGCGGCCGCTCCGGACTGTTTAGAATGTTGACAGACACCGGAGAGCCAATCAGCTTCGCTACGCGAAGTTCCGTTACGCGTAAAGTCCGCGAACCGGAGCGCTGCCCGGTCCGCTGTTACAGATATATATCTTTTTTTGAACGTTAATTTCTCAAAATCCACTGAAGCACATATATTGAGACCTAGCAAAGGCACATCGGGCTACCAGTCCCTACAATTTTGCCAAGTTTCGTGGAAATCCATTCAGCCGTTCGGGCTAAAAGTGAGGCCAACCGCCCTATGGAAAACTCAATGTTAAAAACACGTTTTGGGACCCCCCTTTTTTCTCGGCCCCCCCTTGACGAAACCCCCCCAAATTTCCAGGGGCAGCTCAGAAACAAAATGTTCCATTTTCCAGAAAATTTCAGCCAATTCCGTCCACAAACGCCAAAGTTATTAGACATAGAATTTTCAAAAATCCCATAGGGAAAAAATCCTAACTATATATACCTACTGGCGACCGCCAGTAGGTAATATATATATATATATTCACTGAAAAAGCCATAGGTTTCACACCAGTTATAGTTAGGAATTAGCATTTAAAAAACCTATTAAATTCACTGAAAAAACTATAGGTTTCACACCAGTTATAGTTAGGTGGAAATTTTACTCGCATAAAACCATTGAAATTCCCACTTTATAGTTAGTTGGACTCACTATAACTTGCGCGTGCAATGCACTGCTGATGACGTCACATATTACATCGCTCATGACATGGTCAGTGACATCACTCATGACATCACTGATGACATCTCAAATGACATCACTGATGACATCATCCAGTGAATGTGTATCTTTCTGAAAAATAAATATTTTTTATATATGTATATCTAAAGGTTGATGGAAGAATAAATGGGTAAATAAATGTCTAAATGGATGTTATTTTTGTGTAAAATTGATTGGATAACTGACTTATTAAATGTATCTTAGTGAATACATATATTAACGAGTAATGTTTAAATATTTAAATATCTGTATCTGTGTCTCACTTTGTGTATAAGTGGCTGCATGGGTTGGTGAGTAGCTACATGAGTGTGTATATGGGTTATTAGTTGTTTTTTTGAGTATCAGTATGAGTGTCTGTATGGTTTGGTGAGGGATATTACTTAGCGCATAGATGCATGAATGACTGATTCGGTGTTTGTATGTGTTTTGAAGACAGCATGTGTGCAGGACTGTATGGGTGGATGAGTGTGTGTATGGGTGTGTTAGTGAGTGAATGACTGTCTCAATAGTATCTTTATAAGTAACTACATATGTTTTAAAATAGTATATGTGAGTATTGGTGTATATAAGTAAGGGTGGGCGTAGTGGGGCTCCGCGGAGCTACGCGGAGAGGGCGAGAAGCTACGCCCACTCCCGCACTCCGCGTAGCCCCACTACGCACCTCCCTCCCGCTCTCCCCCGCATACATTATTTAAGCAATTAGCCTTATTAAAACAATATTAAAGCACCTACCTTGTCCGGGGCTCGTCCGGGGCTCCCTCTTGAATAGCGTCCTTTTCCTGGATACCAATGCGCATGCGCGGGCGGCCGCGCATGCGCATTGGTATCCAGGAAAATGACGCTATTCAAGAGGGAGCCCCGGACGAGCCCCGGACAAGGTAAGTGCTTTAATATTGTTTTAATAAGGCTAATTGCTCAAATAATGTATCTAGGGGAGGGCGGGAGGGAGGCGGGTGGCGGCCGACTCGGCTACGCACACGGAGTGGGCGTAGTGTTGCCGGCTACGCTGTCTACGCAAAATGCGTAGAAGGCAACACTACGCCTACTCCGTGGGCGTAGCCGAATCGGGCGGCCAGGGTTATATATAAGTGAGTATATGTGAGAGTGAGGGATTGGAAGAGTTCCTGTATAAATAAGTATGTGTTTCTATAAGTGATTGTTTAAGAGAGTAAGTATGTGTACGTTTCTGTAGAAGTAAGTGTAGTGGTGTGTGTATAGCTGTATATGCAAGTAAATGGATGTTTGATAGTTTATTTGCATGTGTGAGTATGTGTGTGATTAACTCTATGGATGAGTGTCGGTGTGTAACAGGATGTATAGGTGTATGAGTACATATGATGAGTGAGTACATGTATGAGTGACTATATAGAACTGTTGGTGAATGAGTGGATGTGTATGTAGATTTTGGAATTACTGAATGTGTATCTTTCTGAAAAATAAATATTTTTTATATATGTATATCTAAAGGTTGATGGAAGAATAAATGGGTAAATAAATGTCTAAATGGATGTTTTTTTGTGTAAAATTGATTGGATAACTGACTTATTAAATGTATCTTAGTGAATACATATATTAACGAGTAATGTTTAAATATTTAAATATCTGTATCTGTGTCTCACTTTGTGTATAAGTGGCTGCATGGGTTGGTGAGTAGCTACATGAGTGTGTATATGGGTTATTAGTTGTTTTTTTGAGTGTCAGTATCAGTGTCTGTATGGTTCGGTGGGGGATATTACCTAGAGCACAGATGCATGAATGAGTGACTCACTATTTGTATGTATTTTGAAGACAGCATGTGTGCAAGACTGTATGGGTGGATGATTGTGTGTATGGGCGGGTTAGTGAGTATGTGTTTTTATAATTGATTGTTTAAGAGAGTAAATATGTTTCCGTTTCTGTAGAAGTATGTGTAGTGGTGTGTGTATATAGCAGTATAATCAAGTAAATGTTTTTTGATAGTTCATTTGCATGTGTGAATTTGTGTGTGAGTAACTATATGGATGAGTATTAGTGTGTAACAGGATGTATAGGTGTATGAGTACATATGATGAGTAAGTACATGCATGAGTGACTATATAGAACTGTTGGTGAATGAGTGGATGTGTATGTACATGTTGGAATTACCTAATAAGTTGTTGTAATTGGTATTGGTTTCTCCTTTTTTAAGAAAATGTTAGTTTCTATTTTTGAATGTGTGTGTCAAAGGTTATTTTATGCTGATAGGAGGTCTGCCACTTTGTCACAAGGATGTTGTCATCAGTGATGTCATTTGAGATGTCATCAGTGATGTCATGAATGATGTCACTGACCATGTCATGAGTGATGTAATATGTGACGTCATCAGCAGTGCATTGCACGCGCAAGTTATAGTGAGTCCAACTAACTATAACGTGGGAATTTCAATGGTTTTATGCGAGTAACATTTCCACCTAACTATAACTGGTGGGAAACCTACTGTTTTTTTCAGTGAATATATATATATGTATATATATATAAATAAAATGTGAAAATAGTTACTTCCCAGAGTTCTCTTAAAAATAGTTTATGGATTATATATGTTTATAAAAAAAAATAAAGTTTGAATAAAAAATATTTACCTTTGTGGTTGTTTTCTTAACTGCTGTGTGACTCTTTCTTGTTCTTATTACTGTTATTTGCTGGTATCCACCATGGAGTTACATTTTGGGGCACTTATCGCGGGAATACTGGTGATCTCTGCAGTTTGCACCAACTTCTGAATACTGTGTTAGATTTATCTCAACTTTAGTTGCATTATAGTGCTGATAATGAAATACAGAGTAGCCGTTCCCATGCAAAAAGACACGAGGTGCACCTTTGCGATTTATTCTAAATACTAAAATCCTGTATTGAATTGCAGAGGTAGTGCCTGCACCTACATTGTACACACAAAATGAATGATGAAATCTCATTGTATTCATATGGATTGGAAATAGTGCGTCAGGTGCTGGATCTTGACGGGATACACTGCCTAGTTCGTATATTGTCTGCACACGAAAAAAATCACATCACAACTTTCACAACAACTGCAATGCAAAAGAAATTCCGGCGATAACCCACGTTACCACCAAGGATTTTACACCTGCTTTCTGCTGGTGTTAAGCAGGACGAAGACCTGCAGCATGAAAGGAAATACAGCCAAGAGCCACACCAGAACATCCACAGGTGCCATAGAGTCAATGACCATGATACAGGGATACCCATGAGGGCCACAAGACTCATCACAACAACCCCAGGACCGCCACCCTCCCAAACCCGCATCTGTGTCCGTGTGGTCATTGTGTTAGCATGATAGGCACGGGCCCTGCAACATCACAGTGTGCTGTCTTCAGCAGACGTTACCATATCACCTCAGTGTTGGCAGTGACCCTGGACATGTAGGTACACACGCATCCTCCTGCATGCACAACAGACGCCAAGGAACCTGTTGGTGTATGTTGCGCTTTATAAATCCCCATGTAACATAATATAACATAACATGCAGGACATGCCCGAATAGGCATTACAATGCTGTGCCGTACGTGTGCACTGGATACAACAGCACACCGTACAAAAGTAAGGGGGCTCGTGGGAGGGAGGAGCAGCTGTTTGGCAACTTAACACACAGTGAACCCGCCCATGTGCCACGTGCTGGGCATCTCTTCCATGATGGCCACGGTTGCAGACATCCCACAACAACCACGACCGGCCTATGTACACATCCTGTATGAATGCAGCGTGGTTTTCACTTCTATGCTCATTCAGTAGTGTGATATTGCCGGATTGTGTGACTTATGCTCCTTGTTGGTGTGTTTCATTTTGGCCATTGTTTGTCTATACTTGTGCTTTACTTGATTTTGCATGTGTGCCATTGTACCCATTTCCCCCGTCCCCCCACTTACTGCTTCTTCCTCTTCCTGGTGCTGTTGTTTCTATAATTTTGTTCCTCCACAAATAAATACATGCAAAGAACGAATTAGAATACTTCCTTGTTTCTTTGAACGTTTTAATACTTCTCTCTATTAGTTTCTTTTTAATTTTCCATATAAACAGTTTTTTTCAACGACCCATAGAAGTCAGCAGTGCAACGTATTCTATCAACATACTTTCTAGAACATTCTACAACATGTGCACATTAAAAGTTCATAATTTTTTTTAAACCTAACAATATTTTTTTGCAGCATTTTCTCAAACATTTAACGGCACGTGCGGGTTAAAAGTTCACAATTGTTTTAAGTTCGAACAGTGCCTTCCAAATGCAAGTAGCAGGTGTGGTTGAGTTGAGCAAATTTTGTCCTACAATATGTACTTCACGTTCAAACTGCTTTTTCTTAACCAATCATAAAGATGCTTTTCCACAAAACAAATGTGCACCCTACTTTTAAAAAACAATGCTTTTCATCTCCCAAGCAGGTATTGTTTTGTATGGCAAAAAAAGTAGTTCCCCATCTTTAAACATATCTCTTATTCTACGAAGGAACTGCATGAGCTACAGACATCTTTCCATACCTTCCAGCCATTCCTTCAAAATGCTAGTGTGGATCGTAGGACATAGCTATGTTTTCTGAGGCAAGAGGTATTCAGAAAAGAGATGTATTGACTAAGTTTGGGCAAATTTGGTGAATTCGCGGTACACGAATTCGCGCAAAGCGTACTCGCATTCCGCAAAATACGCAAACTTTCGTGAGATTGTGGATTTGTTTATTTTCGTGTGTTCACGGGATTTTTTTTCAGTGCGGCTACCGCAAAGTTATCCATGCGGTTGTACATGGATGCGGCCATCATGTTTTCACTGTTCGCGTTGTGTATTTCCGTTTCCGGGTGCTAGTTGCATGGTCGCGTTGTGCATTTCCTACTTCCGGGGCGCAATTGCGTGTTCGTGCCCGTTTTTGCGTGCTCGCGGGGAAAGTATCGCGCAAACTTACCCAAGTGGTTTAAATGGGCGCGGCCATCTTGTTTTTCATTCATTGCTATGGTTCTGGGCGCGCCTTTTCTATCCTGTTTCAATCTTTGTATTCCTTTGTTTGTTTGAGCTTTTTTTGATATTTTCTACTCATTGTCTATCTCTCTATTTTAGTACATCTATATTTTGTGTTTTTTTCAACTTTTTGTTACTTTAATAACTACTTTTCTGTTAGCTCTCTCTTTTCTTTTATTCACTTTTTTCCCCTATCCTTTCCTATTTTTCCTTTCTTCTTTGACCCAGGACCATGGCAAAGGAAGCCGGCAAGTCCAAGGGGAAGAGTCCCGCACCCCGTAGCCGGGTCCCTTGCGGGCGATTAAGTAGGGAGTCGATAAGTCCCAGGGAGATCTTCAGCACAGAGGCCCGGCACGGCCTCTGGGAGCGTCGCCAGCTATGGGGTAAGGGGTGCCGGGCCATGTAAAGGGAGTCTGGGGTCCGGGGCACCTACAACCAGGTGAAGCACTGGTGGTCCGACATCCTGGACTCGGAACAAGACCTTCTCGACCTGCTTGGCGTCGATATACCTGGGCTTGGTGAGTACTAGTAGTTATTTATTAACTACTTCGTTTTCTTCTGCTCTGTATTATTTTGCAAATATATGTTTTTTCCAATGAGGAAGAATGCTGCCGATTACATTGCAGGTAAATTATGTTTCAAAAGCTTCTGTGAATGCAGGTGCTTGCCTGCTCAGTCAGTGGCAGTGCTACTATGCTTACTTGTTTTCAATTTTGTGCTCATTTGGCCTTAGTGATTATGTATTAGTGTACTTTACAGAACTGCGTAATGCTAGAGAGACTAGAGACTCAAGTCTTGTCCTTCCTTTGTACTCCTGCCACTAAGAAGAGATAGTGGTGGTGGATTGATAGGTTGAGTATATTATGACTTGTTTTGTAGTAGGACATTTATTAGTGGTCTGCAATCATGACGGACTGTGTCTGTCACTTTGCATGCTGCTAAGTGCTGCCAGTCCTAGTAGAAACTTTTTGTAGTTGGTTTAGTGAGTTACATAACTTTCCAAGTAGACGGTCCGCGAATCCAGCAATACTAATATCCTAGTAGACCACATCAGATAGGTCAATAAATTTAGTGCAATTGTTTATTTCCCCAAAATAATTTGTTATTTTTTTTTTTTAAATGTTTGACTTCTTTCATGTACATCAGCTCCTCCCAGGGGCAAGAGGACAGAGGTGGCGGTGCCGGCGGAGCAGGAAGGGCAGGATCGGTCCACTGAGGGCTCTTCTGCTGGCCCCAGTAATTTTCACTGTTAATATTAATAATTATACTTCCCTAACTTTTACAGCACCTATTTATTCCAAACGTTCATCATAATTCTATTTTTTCCTAAATCGTCTTTGATCTTCTTGTAGACTGTTTCTAAATTCTTACCCTGCCTTTACTATGACTCTCTGTGCTACTACTATTTATTATTATTATTAGTCTGTCTGTGTAGCAAGCTAAGCTTGCACAGTTGGCAAAAGGTGTTAAATGAAACTCCTATTCAGCAATAGCTCTAGGCACTGAGTGCAGTACTCTGGGTTGTCCATAATGTCTATTGAAGTCTTCTTAATGTTTATGCTTTGACAATTCAGACAGCTGTAATGCCAGAAACCGGTCCTGGGAAGCTTGATTCCGGTCCAAGGAAGACATGGCTTGGCAGTTCGGTCTGGACTGTTTCCAGGAGGCACAGGGTCAGACTGATTTGCATATGGCCATGTCTGAACTGGGGTGGCGGAGTGAGCTAAAGAACGGTGATGGATTAAACCCAGATCAGTTGACTGGAGGTGAGTGTTTGTATTGTCAACGCTCCGTCCATCACCACCTTTAGTTTTTCTTGGTTCGCCCTAAGTTGGCAGGGTATGCTCAGACGTGAGTCCCTTGCTCACTTTGCCACTGGAGTCAAGCAAGCCCGGCTGAAGATGGCTGTAATGCCAGAAACCGGTCCTGGGAAGCTTGATTCCGGTCCAGGGAAGACATGGCTTGGCAGTTCGGGCTGGACTGTTCCCATGAGGCACAGGGTCAGACTGATTTGCATATGGCCATGTCTGAACTGGGGTGGCGGAGTGAGCTAAAGAACGGTGATGGATTAAACCCAGATCAGTTGACTGGGGGTGAGTGTTTGTATTGTCAACGCTCCGTCCATCACCACCTTTGGTTTTTCTATGCTTTGACAATTCCCAACAATAAAATGTCAATGGATAGGAGGACATACTACTACTGTTGCAGGGACTATTCTGCACATACAGAACTATGGACAAGAAATAGGGCATTGGTGTTGATAATAGGCGCAGTTAGACTTTCCACATACCTCAGTCATAACAGAAGTTGAACCCCCAATCTCCTTAGTGACTCGCTAGTGTGTCAGAGTCATTATTTAGCTCCCGAATGCAGAGATGATCCCCAATGATTATACAACCCAGAACATAAGACTACGGAGTCAGAGTCCCGACCTCTCAGAGTCACGGAATCATGCTTGCAAATTGCAAACCCTTTCGCTCACTCCCTCATGACCAAATACCACAGAGTCTATGTAAGTTTTAAAGCTTTATTAAAAGTAAAACAACTAGCTCTGTGTGCACTCTGTATATTGATTTTCAATTGTGCATTATATAAAAACATTTATTAAAATCAACTTCATAGAAGAGAAACGGTGAACTCATGAGAACTGAACAGTGGCTGATTTACACATTAATTTTCGGAGATCCCTCACCTGGTTGGAACTTAAGTACTGGGGGTGATGATGATGAGTAACATATTGCTCTTGTTCGCTTCTGTCTGTTATGAGAAAAATGGTGCGTGATAAAAAGCAAGCATTCATCAGTTGTGCCAAAAAGTCTAGCATGTTATGGCTAAGCATAAATAAAAACACCCTCCCCTTCCGAAAGGGGAATTTTTAGTTTAGACTAGAGAGTCACAAATAATTAAATTTGTTTATGTAGTAAATATGTTGTTTCATTCCTAGACAAAATAGGGAGTGGTATATATGGCATGGTATATGGCCGGGGCCAGCACGGAGGTTGTCACTCCAGGGGCGGATGCAGTGGCACCAGTGCCAGCAGGAACTGCTGCTGTGGGGATGCCTCGGTAGTGGCGGGCAGTAGTAAGCTATTATATTCCTTACTTATTGAGACTGCAGAGTAGGCTCGCTGCAGGGGTGTATATGTTGTACAGTACAAGTACAGTTTACTGTTAAGAAGACTTACAAATCTAGAACTAAGTTTTTGTCAACCAGGTAGAAGACAGTCACCCTTGACTTTGCATTAGCAATAGCATTAGTGGCGGGAGTTGATGAGTAACCAATGGCTTCCTCTAAATTAAGTTAATCTTAAAGAGCATTGGTTACAGTATGTTTTTCTTTCTTCATATAGATGCTCCTTCCAAACTAACAAGGAAGGAGTTGGTTATGTGGGCCCGGCAACGGAAGCTGGAGGCAATTGTTGCTGAATATCAGCGGCTGGTGGCCCAGGAGGAGGAGGACACACAGTCGCAGTTGACAACATCCACGACAGCTGCATCCTCCTCTGCTGCCCCTGGGTCATACGGTCAGCGCAAGCCTTCAGCGGTACGGAGCCGTGGTCCGGCAGCCACCCGCCGCCGCCAAGCAGCAAAAAAATCAGCTGCCCCCAACAGTTCCTGCAGGTGCAAGGCTCGTGTGCACCGCTTGACCCTCAGAGTGTCCAACCTTGAGCAGGAGGTGGCGAAGCAGAAAGCCCTGCTCAAGGACCTCCGGAGAGAGCTGCGTGACCACCTGGCCACAGGACACCGCCGGTGGAAGTAGAGGAGAGACTGTCCCTTGCCCCTTTTTTAAAGACTTTTGGGGGGGGAATTGGGCGTTGGGGTTTTTGGACTTTGGGGACTTTGATTTCATGGACATTCGTTGGGATTAGGGAGGGGGTGAGTCGGGTCTTCTTGTGGGATACTTTATTTTTGTTAGGGCTCCAATAATTATTTATTTCTACTTAAACATAGCATACGTGTTTTTTTTTACTGTTTTGGGGGGGAGGCGGGGGGGTTAACTGTACGTTTGTTTTCCTGAAACTTAACTGGCTGGTTGATTTAAATTGTCTAATCGCCCACATTTCTACAAAAGTGCCACTGACAGAGTTAGTGAATTCAATTGTCCTACTACTTTACTAGTACTACCATCAGTCTCTCCTCTCCTCCTACTCCATTATTCTTCCTCCTCCAAAATGCTCATCTAACCTGTGATTTGTGTTTGAGAATAGGGCTAGGCACAGGGCTGGCTGCATGGCAAATGGCGATTAAGGTTGGCTATGGAATCCTGGACGGATGAAATGTCATCGTTGTGGTGGTAGTAGTAGTGGTACACACTGGCAGTAGCAGCATATGAAAAAAAAGGAAATGAAACATTGAGTGGCCTGAGAGGAGCATTAGAACAGTACGATAGTACAGTACACAAGAACAGTGCCATAAATTGTAGCCTAAGCACTGCTAAAGTATTCAATCAAAAGTTAACTACTAGTTGAGTGGATTATGGCTACTACAAGAACTAGTACTGAAGGACACAGCAGCGTAAGCATTCATCACATGTAGGAGGATGTTGTTGATGATGAATCCACTCTATGGCGGACATGAAATTCTGAATTGATTTGCAAATACTCATGGGAGTGTGTCAAGCAGAATAAGAATATATCCTTGGATTCCTTGACCTGCCTTAAAATAGATTTTCTGTTGCTTTTGACCTTATCCTCCCCAGCAAGCGTGTGGAATTATTGGTGTCATTTAGTCACACCTCAATGAAAACCACACAGCCCGGGGGAAGAGAGTTAGGGGTTGAAAAATGGATGGGAATGGGGGGTTTGGGGATTTTTTGTGGGAGAGAGAAAGAAAAAAAACAGCATGGACAATCAACAAATGAAGAAAAACAAATCTTTGGATACGAAGATATCCATAAACCTTTTAAGGGACATAAAGGAAGTGCATGCATGAAGTTGTTTGTTAAATGGATGGTTAGGTTACTGAAAAGTAGTACTTACTACAACACTTACTAACTAGTACTAAACAATTTGACAGTACAGGGCTGCAGTAATTACGCAATTTCTCTTGCCTATCTGCCCTCAGAGAGAATAAACACTTAGTAGTACATTACATTAGTTTTAAAAATAGCAAAGAAACTTATCAAATAGCTGTAGGGATGAATTTGAAGCAGAGAGCAAACGCACAGAGTCGCACTCATAGAAGTTCACAACAATAACATTATTTAAAAGATAAGGACAAGTGAAGTGGATACTGTAACTGTATGTTGTAGTTGTCCTGGTCAAATTGGGAAGTTGCATGCATCCAGCCATTTCTCTTATTCGCGGTACTCCTCCATTCCATCGGACGCTCCGTTGATCAATCTTGGTGACCACACTGTCCACTGCCCGCCTGGTGGATGTGGAATTGCTATGGTAAGCCTGAGTTAATGTTTTTCCCATCGCACAGGGTAAGTGCCGGCCTGTAATTGTCAATGGAAAAACAAAAAAGGGATATTAAAACACCCCGGAGGAAAAATATAAGGTACGGTGTGTAGTGCAAAAATAACACTTTCACTTTCAGAGGCAACAGTATTACATACATGCATCATTTCTAAAGTGCCTACTCTGAGTTTCTGTTTCAAGGATAATATTTAGCACACAGCAGGCCAGGGCCATGCAGATGGTCAAGGCAGGCACCACTGAGTGAACAAACCTTCATGTAGCATACCTCTTTGACACAGACAGACAAAGCAGATCGAATTTTATACAGCAAGCCACATAGTCGCAATTTTACATGAACCGCTGTCTGGACTCTGGCATAACAACACTACACTGGCTCGACCACTCCATACCACGACCAGACAGACATGTTGTTCTGTTGTGGTGGTTGTTGACATGTTTACCTGTTTGCCACTCATGAAATGGCCATAGTTCTTCAGTAAATCGACGATGATGATACATCCATCCCAGCGAGTGACTGTAAAGATAATATGTAACTTTGATCATCAAGACTCATCATCATCATGGTATTGGCAAACTCAATGTTGTTCATGCAGTCACAGTCTACACACAGTGAGTCCAAGGACATTTTCCATATTATAAAAATGCAACGTAGTGGCCCCTGCAGTAGAAGTACAATTTGCATTAAACAAGGTAAACAGAGTAGACTTGAGTTACATTTAGTGTGTAAAAGATTAAGTAATAACAGAACACATAGGATTCATTTCATGCACAGCAAACAAACAGCAATCACTTTCACCAGAGCCAGACAGCCAGTGTTGTCCAGTGCATGCCATCTCATCATTCATTACCTGTTCCACTTTTTGTCAGCATCTTATTAAGTGAAGGGCCACAGGGCAGCCTCTTGTGTCAATTTCAGAAGTAATAGTCAGCATAGTCAGTCATTCCAGTCCTACTTCTTTTGAGGGGACTCGTCTACAAAGCAACAGTTTCTTGATTCAGCGTAATCCGGCCATCTGCCTTCAGGGAAATGGATAGGGGGAGTCTGGAGGAGGAGGATAGAGGAGCATGACTGAGTTGTGAACTTCAGGAATGCAGACAGCGGCACCTTCAATATGGAAATAAGACAACGACAGTGCTGCTGATGGATTTGTTGTGATTAGAGTTTTGTTGTGCTAAAAGTTGCAAACCAAAGAAAGACACACAGAAATAAAAGTGAATTAGGACAAAAAAAAAGTAAGTATTTTCGGCCTAGGTGTCAGGGAAGTAAAGCTTTTCCTCAAACTCTGTGAATTGAAATGGGAGTAGGTCAGCTAACAGAGAAGAACTTCCGTCACCTAAGTCAGTGCCCTCTTCTTCCTGCGTGGATTCACGGATTTTGTAATCTGGTGGTATGAAGTGCTGATTCATCTTGATCATTGTTAACCACTCCACATTTTTGGGCGAGAGGCGGGTCCTTTTTGAAGTTACAATGGCACCAGCAGCACTGAAAACACGTTCAGAAGACATGCTTGCGAGTGGGCAAGCCAAATAAATTATAGCCAGCTTGGTGATCGGGGGCCATTGAGCCCTTTTCCCATACTAATACACCAATGGGTTCTGATCAAAGAAGACCTCTGTTGGTTCATCCAGATAGGCCTGCACCATCCACTCAAGGTCCTCCAGGGGTGCTCCACTTTGCGTACCATCTGTTGCTTTTGTATCAACACTGGAACGAGCAAACCCTTGATGAGTTATCCAATCCGCTTCCGACAAAATTATGGCTGGGCCTGATGCAGGTGATGAAGATGATATGGTTGCTGGTGTCGGTAACGGCTCTGAGGGAAAGTGACTGCCTTCGGCCACAGAAGTGGACCTTATCGCCGGATGGACTGCTGCTTCAGTAGTACTTGTGCTGGTTCCTTCAATTTCCTGCCGCTCTTTTTCGAACCAAGTGGCTGACAGAGCTAGCCAATGTTTGTACTTGGAAACATTTGCTTCAGAAAAAGGAATTAATGTATTGCTGGCCAGTGCGTTTTTGTACCGTGGATCCAGAATAGTGGCACAAATATAATGTTGTTCTGATTGTATTACTTTAAGCCTTGCATTGTCAACTAGGTGGCTTAATAAGCTCTCCGCCAACTGATATGCGTCTTGCTTTTCAGCATCAACTCGGAACGTTGAAGACACCGCCTTCAGTTGGTGCTCTATCATGCGCAATAATGGGATTGTTGCCCAAAGTACAGTCCTCCCTGCTGACTTCACACGTGGACACCTCAAAAGGACGAAGCATGTCTGTCAAGATTTTAACTAGGTCCCATTCCTCCACCTCTAGCCTCATGTCTTTCATAGAAGCACCCCGTGCAAGTAAGACATACTCATTGATTACCAAGTACTGCTCAAACAGACGCTCAAGCATGTAGAAGGTTGAGTTCCAACGTGTTGCCACCTCCTGGATGAGTCCTCTGACTGGCACTCTACGGTCACGTTGAATGATCCTCAACTGCTTCCGGGCCTTAAAAGAATGGCTGAAATGTGTGCAGATTATTCGGCAGGTGGTCAGTAACTTGCTGACTGTGTTTTCTTTTTTCAAGAAATCTTGAACAATAATGTTAATGCTGTGCGCCAAACACGGCACTCTGAAATAGCCACCATCAGACATGGCCTTAACTATATTACTGCCATTATCCATGGAAACATAACCAATCATGCGCTTTCTTGGCAGCAGCCATTGAAAGACCTTACTGTTAAACTCCTCCAAAATGTTTACCGCAGTATGAGATTTCTCCATGGCAAACATGGCTACTGTAGCATGTTTCCGAGTAGCTTGAAAAATTATGACACTGTCAACACCTGCAGCAATCTTCTCTCTAACCCCCGCAAAAGAGACCCAGCGTGCAGTGATGCACATTCAATCAACGGCTTGGCAACTGGTCCACATGTCTGTTGTCAGGTGGATAGTGTGAACAGCACTCTTCTGCAAAGCTGCCCCAATCATGTCCAGCATATCTTGATGTAGTGCTGGAACCGCAACTCTGGCAAAATAGGACCAGCTAGGAACCTTCCATTTAGGGCAGACTGTTGCCACAAATTCTAGAAAACCCACCCCTTCCACGAATGAAAAAGGGAGAAGGTCCAGCGCTAACATTTTACCCAGCATTGCATTTTACAGACGTGCCATTGGGAGGTTGCGTTCGATAAGCGCCTCCGAACAAAACATGCTTTTAATGGTGGTCTGGACCGTTTTCATATGTGATGATGATTCAGACTTCTTCAACCCAGTTAGGCTAATTGATGTACTTTTTGGCATTGGTGTCACTACCAGACTCTTACTGTGCCACCTAGATGTTGCTGGGCTAGAGGGTGTGGGCGCTACCATTGCAGTGCTGCTGCCAGGGGTACTGTGTGTACCAGAAAAAATGTCTCTCGCTTCTTCACCTCCCCCCTGCACGATCAGCTCCTCATCATCAGATGCATTATCAATGGCTACATTTGGATTTCTACTTTTGGCTTTCAGGATGTTACTTAGGTGCGCCTCCCACTGGATGCTGTGGTGTTTTTGGAGATGACCTCTCTGGCCTCCGGTACCATAGTTGGTACCAAGCTTACCCCGACTAACTACTTGTTTACAAATCGAACAAATAACTTGGTTTTCTGCCTTTTTGCTAATACTAAAGAAGTCCCAAACTGGGGAGTTGAGATTTCTGGTGGTGGTGGAGGTGCCACTTTCAATCCCAGATGAAGTGGAGGATGGGCGCGGCGGAATTTGACTCTGTTGTGCACTTACAGCACCACTACTTGAGGTAATGGAGGTCGAGCTGGATGGAGGTCCATGCCGGCCCTTCTGAAGAGAAAATAAGGAAGTTGTAGGTCGTGTTGGTGTAGTAGTTACCTGTGTTGGTGGTGGTACCAGTGCCATGCCGCCCACATCCTACACAGCAGCATTTCGGGATAGGGTAAAAATGTCTGTCTGCTGCATGCCCGCTGGGGCTGGAGTGACGACTGTGATGACTGGGTCATCATCGTCAGACTGTTCATCAGCAGCAGAATACACCACTTCTACTTCTTCCTTGTCATCACCCATAACTGAAAGCCTTGCGGGAACCTTCCTTTTACCTAGCTTTGTCGGCTCATGGCTTGCCTCCCTCTCAGACTGAATTGGTGGGTGCCAATCACGATCTAGATCATCAGAAGGAAGGGGGCTTGAAGATGAAGTTGTACTAGCCCTCCTTGACCTTTTCCTTGCTGGGGATCTGGAAGACAATGGATCATCAGGAGTGGCTTGCTCGGCTGATACATCCGTTTGAATCTCGATTTCCTGATGTGTCCCTACTTCCGGAGGAACAAGTATTGTGGGCAGTTGTGCCTCTCCTTGTGCCTCTCCATGTGCCTCTCCATGTGCCTCTCCATGCACCTCTCCTTGTGCCTCTCCTTGCGCCTCTCCATGCGCCTCTCCTTGCGCCTCTCCCTGCGCCTCTCCTTGCGCCTCTCCTTGTGCCTCTACTTGAGCCTCTACTTGCACAGAGTTGTCTGTGGCCACCACACGTGACGTCACGTGACGTTGTGTACACACCGCAGCAGGACTTCTTCCTGGCACTACAACAAGTGATGATGATGAGGATGATTCCTGGTTCTCAGTCTTTGTGCACCTAAAAGCAAAGAAGCAAGAGGAACATCAGTTAAATAAATGTTGCATATGTTGTGTTTCAAATTAATACTATTGCAACTAGGCAATTTTTAATATTAACACAACACACCTGAAAACGGAAAGACCCAAAATAAAAATTGCAATTCTAATCAAAAATGGATGTTTAAATCTTAAATTAATAGAAGAGAGACCACTCAGAGAGAGTTGTTTCATACACCCATTCATAAACCTAGGCCTACTGGCCCGCCAGCTTGCCGGCCTGTGGCAAAAAATACCTGGCCTCAAAATGCCCCCCTCACCCACATGGCCAGGCCCTGGACCAGGTCCCAACAACACCCAAAAAATCGAAATACACACAAAAATCACCCCAATCCAATGCCATCCATGCCCTAAATGATGTTTTATTCAAGAGACCCCACAGAAAGACTTGGTCCATGCACCACTGAGTACCCCTCGGCATAATGGATGAAAGCAAGGCAGACTGGGCGCAGGCCTATGGCACAAAGCACACTGCCTGACTTTAAAATGGCCCCTAGACCCCCACCCACATGGCCAGGTCCTGGACCAGGCATCAAAATGGCTCCCACCCACATGGCCAGGCCCTGGACCAGGCCCCAACAACACCCAAAAAATCGAAATACATACAAAAATCACCTCAATCCAATGCCATCCATACCCTAAATGATGTTTAAATTCAAGAGACCCCACAGAAAGATTTGGTCGAGGCACCACTGACTACCCCTGGGCCTACTGGCTGGTGTGGCTTTAACACGCACCCCAAAATAAAAAAAAAACTTCCACATATAACAGTGAGCTATTCAATTCCATGCCATCCATGCCGTAAATGATATTTAAGTTCAACAAAACTCACAGAAACAGTTGTATCATGCACCCATTACTAACACTGGGCCTACTGGATACTGTGGCTACCCACAATATATATTTTTTTAAGTTGTGAAAAAGTTTATAAATTGTAGTTGCAGCAACTGCAATGCCCCAAACAAACTACTCCATCTTACTTGTAAAATCTCAAATCCAAAAGTGAGCCAAACAAAAAGTCCTCAAATACAAATATCCAGCAGCAGCCACAAAGAGTAATCAATCCAGCTCCAGATCCAAATGAAAAGTGACCAGTACATGGAAAAGCACTGGGAGGAGCCTGCTGGACAGGAACAGGACGTTGGAGAATCTGGGGCACTTCCTTCCTCCTAGCCCCCCAAAAATGGACTCCTTGCACAAAAAAGTGCAGCCAAATGTCAATCTGAGGAGTTATTCTGATCCAAATCATCATTTTCAGAAGATTTATGCTGCCAGCGATAGATTTCTTGTGCAGAATTACAATTTTTGCGACTTCGGGAAAGCGAGCTGTTCAAATCTCCCGCCGGATGTCAGCTGCGCGTCGTATCTACTTATTCGCTATTGTTTACTCTCGCGATGCGTAATCGCAGGCCCTTATGACGTATTCGCGTTCTGAAAGTCTCGCTGTGCAAGATGGCAGGACTCCATGACGTACTCGCGGTCGAAAAGTCTCGCACGATCACGCAACCAGATTCAAAATGCCGCAGCGCTTGCAAACCAGGAGGAAAACAACTCGCCGCACTCGGTAAGTCAAGGCCGCGCACAAGATTGTATTTTTGAAGCGCGACCAAGCAAAAAAAAATCAGCCAACTCGTGAATTGTGAATTCTTTGGCAATTTTGCACGATTCGCGGACTGCGAAATTGCCAAACATTCGCAAATTCCGCGATCTGAACAAATTTTCAGCCCATGCTTACACAAAACTACAACTACTAGAATTATGAAGAGGATCACACCCCCTACAAGTGTGCCTAAAAAGCACCTAGCCCCACGATTTGGGATTCCAGCCTCCATGGTCTCAGGACTTGTTGCAATTCGTGTTCAGCAGCAACGCTCAAGAGCCACTTCCTGTTCAGCGGCTTCACTAGCTCGAACCACACTTCCGAAAGCTGGAAGTCCCCCTTTCATTTCAGATCCTTATTTACTGCAAGCAAGAGACAACCTTAACCCTTCTCTGTCCTCTGTGGAAGCCCCTAACTTTCTTCTTCTTCCACTCGGGCCTGGGTTATTCTAATTCAACTTATTTACAACAAAGTCTCTTTAATCCAAAATAAGATTTGCTCCAACAGCTTCTAGAACATGTTGCAAAAGTTCAAGACGAAGAACAATAGATTCATGAGAGGGTATCTCAGTTCCAAAGGTAGGAAATATCAGTCTATTCAATATCAGGTTGCGAATTCTGCTTACTATCGGAGGATTCGGAACTGTGATGATCAGTACTCCTTCAATTCCAAGTCCTGGTACCAAAATCACCACGTCCAATTTCACATTAGGACTGGTACTGATCACTGTCACTGCCCTCAGTCTCCCCGATCTCAGGACTCCTGGCATCAGTCAAAACCTATGTTCACTCTGGAGTCGCGTACTTCCGGCAAGGCACCCACATTCGTCTTGATCTCCTCAGACCTCCACGAGCTTGCCCTTCTTCGCCTTTGTCCAACTCAGACTCCTCAGATACCGGAGCAAGATCCCTCTCAGAGACCAATCTGAAGTTCAGTCACCTCTGTCTCTCCGGCCACTGTTCTTCTGCTCTGCTGGCTTTCCTGCTTTCCCTTTGTTCACCCTGCTCACAACTTCTCTCAGCTGACTCTGACTCTGGGTCACCTTCACAGTCACTTCCCCTTTCTGAGGCAGTTTCAGTGTTGCTGCCGTCGTGACCCTCCTCAGCTCGGTCTAGTGAGCAACCAGCTTTGTCAGCCACTCTCACAGCTTGGCTTGTTCCCTCCTGCGACCCCTGCTACATCACCTGGATTTTCATTCAGGAGGAGCTGTTTCTTCCAAGGGTGCTGAAACTTGACAGGTGTGAGAAGCATGCACCCAATTTGGCAATCCTCCACACTTCACTGCAGTGTTCGTCACCAAGATTACTTGGTAAGGGCCTCTGCAACGAACATCCAAGTAACTCTTTCTCATGTACTTCCAAACCAGCACCCAGTCCCCCGGACTCAGGACGTGACAGAGATCACTTGAAGCCGGAACCACAACAGCCTGAACCTGATGAGACACAGAACGGATGACATCAGCGAGTCCTTTGCAATAATCAAGAATCAGATCATCTGTGATGCTTATCAAGGTTGTCGATGGTGCCGCTGGCAACCTCATAGCCCTCCCCATCAGCACTTCATGAGGTGAAAGACCTGTTCTCCTGTCAGGGGTACTGCGAATACTCATCAGCACCAAAGGCAAAGCATCAGGCCATTTCAGAGACGTGGACGAACACACCTTTGACATTCGGGCTTTCAAAGTCCCATAGATCTGCTCCACTATCCAAGAAGCCTCTGGATGATAACTACAATGGAGTCTCTGATCAACATTCAGTGCTGTACAAAGCATCTTCATGACTTCGCTATGGAAGTGTGTTCCTCTGTCCGATTCCAAAGAGGTCGGAATCCCAAACCTAGGAATGAGTTCCCTCAACAACAGCTTAGCCGCTGTGAGTTTATCACATCTACGTGTCGGGTATGCCTCTACCCACCTTGAGAACACACACACCACTACCAAGATGTACCTCAGCCTGTTGCACGTAGGCATCTCAATAAAGTCCAACTGCATCCTGTTGAAAGGTCCCTCGGACTACCTCCCAGTGTGACTCATCGTGACCACAGTTTTCTTTCCAGCATTCATCTGTTGACATGTAACACATCTCTAACACACAGCCTCAGCCACTGCATGAAATCTCGGATTTTACCACATTTGTCTGAACACTCGCACCATCGCATCTCTTCCTAGATGCACCGCACCTTGAATCTGTCTTGCCATAGGGCTTAACAAATCATCCGGTAATACTGCTCTCCCATCACTTGAGACCCAAATATCCACATTCCCCTTTAAGCAGCCTGGGTTGATCCTCACATTCTTCTCCTGGTCTGAAACCTGTTCCTGCAGGCACTTGAGCTCATCCCAAGTATCTGCCATGGCCAACATCGTGTTGAACTCGGTTCTTTCTTGGCTCCCCTACATGACTCTCAGTGAATGAGCAACCCTGTTCGGCACAGAAATGTGCGACTTCGTTCGCATAGCGGTTTCCAAGTGACAAAAAATCTGTCCCCTTCCCATGAGCTGTGCTCTTTACAACAGCAGTCTCTTTGGGGCTCTGTAAGGCCTCTAGAAGCAATCTCACGAACTCCCCATTCCAGACAGGTGATCCAGACGATGTCATTTAATCTCTCTGGGACCATAACTGTCCGAAGTCATGAACCGCACCAAACCCGTACGCTGTCAGTGTAAATGGTGGTCTGAATCTGGTCTGCTGCCAAGCAGGTACGAGTCAAAGCAATGATCTCAGCCACCTGAGCGGAGTATACTCCTTCCAGGCATGCAGCTTCAACTTCTCCTGTAATGGTACATACAGCAAATGCTGCCCTCAACTGACCAACACTGTCTCTTAGGCATGAACAATCAACAAAGAAAATGTCATCAGGGTCAGGCAATGATTCATCAACAATGTCAGGTCTCGGTTTGGTGCAAAGCTCAGTCACATCAAGACCATCATGGTCCGCACAATCTTCATCAAGTGTATTTGGCAACGGCATCAATGTAACAGGATTCAATACAGAACACCTCCTAAGGATTACATTCTCGGCAGCAAGTATAACCTGCTTGTAGCTTGTGAGCCTATTATTGGTCAGGTGCTGTGTCTTGGTCCTGGTTATCAATAATTCAACAGAATTTGGAACAAAAACAGTCAATTGGTGACCCTTGACAATACTTTCACATCTTTCAATGCAGCACCGGACTTAAGACATCTGGGCAATGCTGAAGCTACTGGATGTAAAGTAGCTGAAAAGTAAGCAACTGGACTACGGACACCTCCATGATCCTGAAACAAAACTGATAGTGCACAACCTTCTCGTTCACAACAGAATAATGAAAAAGGCTTATTGTAATCAGGCATTTCCAGCGCCGGAGCATGACAAAGATCCTCTCGCAACTCCAGGAACGCCTTCATACAGTCATTGTCCCATGGTACCGGATCACTTACATCTTTGTGCGTCAGTCTCTGCAAAGGCTTTGCCTTAAATGAGAAGTTGGCAATCCACTGACAACAGTAGCCAACCATCCGCAAGAACATCCTGACTTCTCTCTGGGTAGAAGGCACCATCATGCCCATAATCACCTCAATCCTGTCAGGTGACACCTTCCTCTTGCCTTTTTCTACTCGATGACCCAAATACTGCACCTCATTCAGGCAGTACTGTCTACACAACTTGTGTCCATTCTCTGCCAAATGATTCAGTAAGGCGATAGTATCTACCCAACATGCATCTTCCGTTTCTGATGCCACAAGGAAATCGTCTATATACTGCACGAGAACAGAGTTCTGTGGCAGTACAAGGCTTTCAATGTTCTTATTCAAGACCTGATTAAAGATCAATGGGCTCTCTGTATACCCCTGTGGGATACGACACCATATTAAGACACGATTTTTCAGCTTAAAGGCAAAAAGAAATTGGCTCTCCTCGTGCAATGGAGTCGAGAAGAACGCCTGACAGAAGTCAATCACAGTGAACCACTCCGCTTGACATGGAATCTGAAACAGTATCACAGATGGATTCCGTACCACTGGACAACATGGAACAACTATGTTGTTTACCTTCCTCAGGTTCTGCACAATTCTAAATTTCCCGCTCGGTTTCTGCATTCCCATAATAGGCGAGTTACATGAACTGCCCATTACCTCCTTCAGAATTAATCATGGACTCAATCACAGGTTTTATTCCTGCCACTGTTTCTGGTGTCAAATTGTACTGGGGCGTTCTTGGGAATTCAGCATTCTGTTTGATCTGACTCTTAACCGGCTAAACTCCTTTCGATCAAACCTATGTCTTCACCAGTGAAGTCCCACACTTCCAGTGAGACTGATTCTCTCAAATCAAGTGGAAGCTCTTCCACTGTCACAACAGGGTACATTTTGATACACAAATGCTGATTTGTGACCTTAAAAGCCGCATCATCATCATTTGTTGGCAGTTCCACTCCTTTAGGGGTGCAATAGATGGTGCAATTGAGCTTGCACAGGAGATCCCTCCCTAGTAGACAAACAGGGCTCGAATCGCACACTACAAACTGATGTCTATCTCGAAACGTTCCTATTTTCACAGGAATCGGCTCAGTCAAAGGGTTCATCATTCTCTTATTCGCAACACCTACATCTTGGATGGATTGTCCCGAGAGGGGTAGGTTGAGGACTACTGCAGATCTCACAGTAGAATGGGTAGCACCAGTATCAACCAGAAAGGTGGTAGGGTGACCATCAACATCAGCTTCCACAAATGATCACCTCTGGTCTACCTCCAAGACTGCCCCAAGAGTACAGTATTCCTCCCCCCTCACGCACTGTCATGCCAAGGGGTCTAGGTAACAGTCATCACCGTCCTCAAAAAGAGGCATCTGCTGATAAGTCTGAGTCCCTGACGGCATCCTCAGTGGCTGGAGAACCTGTACTCGTGGAGCTGAAGTCCCCCCTTTCATCGACCTTGGCCTCATTACTGTCATTGACACTTCAGGCACCTGTACCTGCACTACAGTCTTCCTCCTGCTGCAACTGATTCACAGGATTCAAGGGACACTCGCGTCTCCAGTGACCGATCTGGTGACACAAGTGACACTCAGTGGTCCTTTTCAACGTTGCCAGGTCTACCCTTGGCTTGGTATCCTCTGCATTTCCCTTTGCTTTATTCTGACCATACTGTTTCCTTTCCAGCGTTCCTCCACCTGATTGTACTTGACCTCCCTTGTCAGCTGCCTACACCTGGACTAACATCAGTTTGTCCTTAAGCTTCTAATGCTTTGAATCTACCTCATCACTGCAATATCTAGCAAACCTCAATATCTCGTCCAGCGGTTTATTCTGCCAGCAAATCAAATGCTGCTGGATCATAAGACAAATCTCAGGTCTCAAACCTAGAACAAACTTCGACACAAACTGTCCCATATCCTTAGGATCCATTACATCCAGCCCACTGTACTGCTTAAAGACTTGTAACAGTCTTTCATAATACTCATGCACCGTTTCCTCTGGTTCCTGAACTGTTCGATCTATCTTCACCCAATCAATATCCTGTGGTGATACCTTAGATTTCAACCACATGATCACTTGCTCATACTTCTTCATAACAATCGGGGATGGACCATTCGTGACAGCATCTCTGTCCGGTTCGGAAGTGGGCCATTCAACAGCAACCTTACAGGCTACCAACAAATCACCCGGAACCACAATGTCAAACTGTGTATTCAAATCAATCCACAACACCTTCGAGATTTTGACAAACCTCTCAATCTGCTTGTACTATTCAACTGGGCTCTCTCTAAGTCTTTGTAAAAGCTGCCAAATCTCCTCGACTCCAAGGCACGTGTACATACCCTCATAAAGGGTAATTTCCTATTCCTGGCGTCTCCCCTCCCTGAGAAGGCGTCTCTGCCACATTTCTCTTGACACTCTTTTTCTTGGACCATCCCTATGATCAACTCTCTGATGTGGGACTTTAGTCCAATTACCCTCTTTTTGTCTAAATCTTGATCAGTATACTGTAACCTGTGACTATCCTGCAACATTTTTGTTTTAGACAGATCCACCTGGTATCTGTTTGCCAATTAAACTAGCTTCTCATGTGTCAATCTTGCTTTTCGAGTCACATCCTTAGCTACGAACAGCAATAAATCTGGTTCGTAGAGTTCCACTCTCTCTAAAGGCAAATTTCCTTTGACTATCTCATCGACTTCTGCTTTCCACCGCATCACATCCAACCTTTTTGCCCTTATTGCTGCCTTCAGGGTACCTTGACTAGATGCACCACCCGACTCCCTGCAATCACTGTCTGGTTGTCGGCACCTATTCACTTCATTGGTGTCCCTCAAAACCATTCTGTTCTCAGCACTCCCTTGGTCCCTGTCCTCCCTTTGCCTGTCGTCCTGAGTCCCTTCAACTGACTCCCATGTTCTCAAATCCAACCTCAATTCAGCAAACGATTTCGGCCTTAGTCCTCTCAGATCCATCGGCCCTCTTGACGAATCTGCTGTAGCCGGTAAGGGTGTACTCGACTCTACAGGTCTCGGTAATGGAACCAATCCATTCACTACACTGTTCCCTCCAAAGCTGGTACTACCTTCCATTCATATCTGTGGTGGGTTTCCATTCCTCACCTGCTCTGGATTGTACACTGAAACTATGGGACCAATGGTAAACGGCACTCTAAGAGCAGCCAGTAACCTCTGAGAACTGAAACTTTCTGCATTTTGCATTTCCCCCGTTGAGAGTTTTCCCACTACTTCAGTACGAGGTGGAGCTCGTGATTCCCTAACTCCCTCTGTTGGTGCTGATTTCTCTCCCTCTGGATTGTATGGAGGTAGTCTCTCAGATAGCAGCCTTTCTATCAAACTATCATCAGTATCACTGTCATCATCCTCCGCATCCTTTTTTTTGCGTGCCCCCTGTCTTGACCAACAGTGGGAACAATTTATCCCCCTCGATCGTTTGTACTCTCCATCCTTTTCCAATGCATCCCACCTCACATCCTGGAATGCCCTAACTGACCTCTTCACTCTTTCCTGTCTTCTGTCCCTGTTTCTCTCGTGTGCCGCCCTAATCCATGCATGTAATGCTTTGAACTGTGTTGGTCTAGGCAAAGGTCGCAAAGAAGCCATAATCAATTTCAACTGATATAACACTTCCAATCTAAAGGTTCCATAACGGGGAAAGGTGAACTCTTCGTTGCCTTCCATCTTTGTACACCGATTTTGAAGCCAAAGTATAGTATGCAACCCCACATTCGTAGTCATGTAGTGAGCTGGAGTATCCTCGGGCGGAGCTTCTTCTCCCCCCGAGATTCTAATTTCTTTTCTCTCTTGAATAGATCTCGCGAAACTTTAAAACATTTCATGATGAAATCAAAGTTTCTCTCTTCGCGGCGCTTTCCTATTTCCTGATGACACTCCACCAATCCCAGCGCGGCTTCACACCAACCGCCCTATCATAGCGCGACACCTTCTGACGTCACTCGCCTCCGCTCACAGCAGTTCCCCTCCTATACAAGACAACTCAAACTCACGCGTACGTCCCATTCATACACTGAAATAATCACCTGTACATCCAAGCAATCACTTCACTGACTGTACGTCCACAGCCTGACTGTACGTCCACAGTCGTGTAATTGTCTACCTCAACTGGCAACTGTCTGTCCACAAAACGACCGGACAATCACCTCAACTGATAGGTTGCAAACACTCAGCAACCCACGACCAGCGTCAGTTACTCACGCACTCACACATTCGTTCCCCCTATCTCGGTCCAGCGGGCAGTCGCTGGTACTTCACGATTCCCTTAACAATGGTCAACAATTACACTGGGTGTCTGCTACACCCTAACCACTTAAGCTACTCCTTGAGCCTAAGACTTTCCTGGGCTGCGCGCACTCACAGCCTGATCTCATTTCACAAAACAGGCATTCCAACTCCGCAAGACATCACAACACAAACACCGCAATCTAACAACATATAAGCCTGTTCATACTCACTCTCCCATGAACTGCTACTTTTGCCGCACCGTCACTCTCCGTCGGCTTACCCGAAACGCTGTCTTCCGCCGATAATCCACTGGACAATCATCACCTAATTCTATGGGCCTTGGGAAATTCTTATCCTAATCTAGATCTCCTCTTACTCTAGAGACAACCATCCTCGGTTGCTAACAACTGGTGCTGCTGGGATTCTCATATAGATTTTTACCTTACCAATCCTTAGAATCCCTGGTCGACTGAATCTTTATTGTCTGCTAAGAAGTATAAAGAGAAGATCTCCAAATCATAACTTTTTGACAACTTTGTAAATAATCAATCGTATCAATTTTTCAAGGACCACTGACTACGAAATGAAGTTCAAAATTTATTACAAAGCCAAAAATAACTGAACCTACAAACATTTCAGCATAAGGTTCAGAACATAAACCGGCACTAATACAAGCATAATCCTACGCAAAAGTCTCAGACGATTCAAGATAAAAATCAGAGTAAGTTCAAGAAGCATCAGGCATACTATTACAGTTCCAGCTTGAAGCCTCAACTGCATTTGCTCAAAGAAAGAAAAAGTTAGTCTGTCCCTACACTAACTCTGAGGTGACATCCCTACTTAGCATTCCCTCCCAGGCAAGAGAAAAAGGTGACAGCAGTGATGACTTCCTAAGAAGCACACTCATTTTCTGTAGGTAAGTAGCATTAAGCTACGGAGCTTGATTAAACATACTCCATCCTAACCCCTCTCCTGCCTGTCCTGCTCCAAATCTACATACTGCTCTCTGCCTCGAAGTCTACTCTAAAGTCTGCCCTCAGATTCTGCTCTCCACCCTCGGGGTGTTGTCCCTAATACAAAATCCTCAAAACAGTAAACATGCCCAAAACACACCCCTTCAGGCAGGGACAGCCTCTTGGATTTTTCCAGCAGGACTCTGTCTTCATCTAAAAACCGTTGCTGTGTCCTTGGGTCCCAGGCACCTTCTCCGCCAAATGTTGCAGTAATGCATTCCAGTATACTCCCTTCGTTCTCACTCCTACCAACCTAACTCCTAACAATGAATTATTCTACTTAACCAGCTTCGTGTCCTTACACCCGCAACAGAAACGTATTAGAAACAACCTTGCGTACGCTATAAGTTACAATCTGAAATTCAACTGCGAAAAGCAGCCTTTCCCAAGGTAAAATACACATTTCAGGTCTACATGGTTAGCTGAGCTAAGAAAATACAGTTAGGCCTATGCTGGCATTTTCATGTCTCAGTCCTTTACAAATTTAAATGCATTTCTAATACTACAATAAGCATCACATTTAATCATTCCAAAGCATTACATTTAAAGTCATTCTAGAAGCATTATCATTGCATTTCTAAAACATTGTTCGGTCTCATGTTAAAACATTATTGTATTCATTAGTAGCCAACCTACATGTGCAACTTTTAATATGGCACGTTGATTCCCAATGCAACAATTTAAATACAAAACAATAATTTCTGTATTACTTAAGGCATATTCTCGGTTAAAGAACTGCAATAGTCCCCAAATATTATGAGCACACTACTACATATTGCACTGATCCCAACCTAGTATTACATTTCTAAATTTCTAATGATCACACATTAACATGATCCTCTAAATATGCGGGTGCTGACTACTGGGGATTATAATGCACCCCTACAATTTTCAGAATAACATGGCGCTCTATCATTGACATTATGATGTCTAGTTTTATCCCCTGAGGGGCATGTCGGTGAGCATCTGGAGATGGGGTAAAGAGAAGAGGGTGATCTTGTGATTGTATAGTCAAAAGAGATGGTAGGCATGGTATTCGTGTCAACATTCCTTGTCATGGTAGAAACGTTATTGGCCTTCAGGGTATTAATGTGGTGGTTGATGACCGAGCATGAGGGTCATGACTTTTCTCTTTTAATGTAGAGAGATTTGTATCTTCCATGTCTATCCATCATACGCTGAGACTGTAAATGTTGTGATCATTGAGAAGAAGAAAAAGAATAGTGCATCTGCCCAGTACAGTCTGTAAATAGTAAAAGAGAAGAGTATGCCAGTTTTAAAAGGACTCAGATTTAGACTCTGGTATTTACCATTATCAAGGTTTCTGGGTTGCTTGTCAGGGCTCAGTTTTTTGGCATGAAGGAGTAAAAATCACATATAGAGGAGCAAACTTAATTTTAGGTGGGATATCACCCTTGCTACGAAATAAAGTAGCATTGAAGAATCACAGCTAGGAGCAGCCAACCAAATTTAGCCCAATGGACCTCTTCCCCTTGGTGAATGTGGACAAAACAAATCTAGAATCAGGCAGTGGTCTCTAGTACCATTGCCTACACCTAAAAATGGTTGTAAAAAATGTTAGTGTTTTTTTTAACTCATCCCATTTTCCTTTAACAAAAATGGACTGCATTAAAAAACAAGCAGTGGCAAAGCCAATAGGTCTGGCGTTCTCCGCCAAGCCTTTTGGCAATTTATGTTTTATTTTTTCATGGCTTTTGTGAAACTTTATTGTTTGGGAAGCTACTGGGAGTTTCTCAATTTAACAAAAACATTGACTACAGGCAAAAATGATTTTTGAGCTCAAAAAGCACATATTACCATAGTACTCCCTTGGCCTGAAGTGAACTACATTGTGTGTGGATGTGCGCATTGTGCAAGGGCAGCATGCCGTATCTCATAGTGAAGTCAAACAATAATTGAAGTGAGGTGAAGCGTTGCCAATGGATGTATGCTTGAGTGGGTTGGAGAGAAATTTGAATGACACAACCACAGGTAAACGGATGAAGTGCGGCTGAAAACCACTATAAGTAACTACACCAATACATAATTTGAGTAAAATCAAAAGGTCTTGGCTAACACAGACCTAAAAAAAAACAATCATTGTGCCATTGACTGCCAGTCTCTTGCCTTGAAGAAAGAAAGAACGAAGCAAGAAGGAAGAAAAAGGCTAATAAAGAAGAAAAGAAAGAAGGCAAGAAGGAAATAAATAAGGCAAGAAAGAAGGCAAAACATAAGAAAGGCAAGAAAATGGAGAGAAAGAAGGCAAAAAAAGAAGGTAAGAGGAAGGCTAGAAAGAAGAAAGGAAAAAATTCAAGAAAGAAATAATGAAAGAAAGGAAGTAGGAAAGAAAAATGAGGGCAAGGACGAGAAAGAAGGAAGGTGAGAAAAAGGAAAGAAAGAAGGAAGGTAAGAAAGAAAGAAGGCTAGGAAGACAGAAAGAAACAAGGAAAGAAACAAGGAAAGAAAGAAAGAAAGAAAAAAAGAAAGAAAGAAAGAAAAAAGTGTTACACGCGTTGCAAATTAAACAAGATAAAGGGTGGTTTTCTTAATGGGAAAAGTTTATTAGAGAACCATTGGAGAAATTGGGTCCACAATAAACGAGTTCTGAAGTATTTTCAACTTATGAATTCATATGTATATAGGTTTTGATAACTTAATACAGAACAGTATCAAATGGGCACAATCTGTCATGCTGTGAAATACCAGCAGTCAAACAGTAAACAAAAGACACTCCAGAAGGAATGTTCAACATTTTTGGCAGGAGATGGGAAACTGATAAAGCATGGAATGTGGCATGTGTTCTGTCCTGCTGTCACATCAGACTTTAATCTAAAGTAATAAACTGAAAAAACATTGGCTCCGAAGGGAACTAGCTTCTGTGCTGATGACCTCCTTGTGAAGGAGTAAAATTCAGTCACCCAAAGTGAAGATATCAAGTGCCTGAAGTAGGCTGTCTCTCTTCCCCATGCTGTATCCTTTAGTGGGAGGAAGCAAAATGTGAATGACGCACCAACGGACCATAGGAAGAAGAAAGCTGAAGGAAAGCCCTGTTTAATAAGTATATTGTACAAATAAAATGGTCTTGGCTAACTCGAGACCTAGGAGCATTGCATTATTTAAAAGCAATCACAGACATGGTGATCTGCTGCCCTGAGCAGGAACAATGTCTGTCAATCTAGACAATCATAGTGTATTGCAATTTGCGATCAACCTCAATCTAAAAGTGGTAGGTCAAATTGCGACCCGCTTTCATTCAGTTTTTTGTTAACCAATCTGTTAATACTTAGTTTGGATTTCAAAATACCAATACTTTTGATAGATGTTTGTGGCAAATTGCAACTACTTTTGCCGAATACATTTTAATGCATTCCAAATAAGAAATCGCAAATTGTGAATTAGTATTTTTCACAATTAACGATGTCTTATTACAGTCTTTTCAGGTGCGATGGCGCAGACCAGAAAATGCTGTGAGCTGATTGGTTAGGAGGAAGGGAGTAAGGGGACTTTGAGTTATCTATAAGTAGGGGTGAGGGTGGAGCACCTTTTTGTCTGTGTCCATACATTAATCACCTGGGCAGGAGTGTAACTCTTTTGTTCAGTCCCCCCTGCCCATCCTTAAATCAGATAAAGGGATTGTGTGCGAATTAGGGCCTGCTGGGACGAGTCATTTCCGCAAGGTTATTTTGGTTGTACTTGTTGATGATGAGCAGGTGCAGTGTTGTTTTTAGAAAGTGAAAGAAAGGCAGGTATGGTGATGGTTTATAGGTCCCGGTAAGGTTAGTTACGCTGCTGGGCAGCGGATCAGCTCTGGGGGTAGTTGGGGTGAAGGATTTTGATATTGAGTTTAGTTTTCCAACAAAAGGAATTGTTTGAGAGAGGGGAAAGAGTTATGAAGGAAGGGTGTGGAAAGTTTTTGGTGACCTGTTCGAGTTCATCCACATGTCTAAGGGTGGTTCTTAAGGGAGGAAGTGTATTATGTCAGGTTAAAATATGTTAGTGGTGCTCAATGATAATCTGTAAGGTGCTGGCCAGGGTATTGTGATATTATGTGATGTGCACCAGCCTTTGCCAGATCTTCTGGGTGTTGTGTGTTTCTTGGGGTGCGCCGTCTCACCCAAGCACTGTTAGGGTGGGGACACGAGACAAAAGCAGACAGATGTAATAAAATAATGTGCTGTAATGTCATGGGGATGAGCCTTGCATTTACACTGTGTTAAGTTAGCATGAGCTTATTAGAAGTTTAAACACCATTTTTCCTTTCTGCTGCCTTTGCACACGGCACACATTATTATAAATGTTTAGAGTCTAGCGGACTGTTTTGCTTCACACGAGAATAATATGTTTTTCTATACTAGCAGCCTTGCTTGGTAAGCTTTGTCTGAACAGTGAGTGCGGGGCCTTCAAGGTTATTTCAACACTGTGGTTATTATTCAGTCTGATCAGCGCACGTTCTAGACATAACATATATGCCGCTGTGGCCACATTTAATAATGCACTGCACAGGCATGCTCACACACACTTGGAGAATATTTGCATGCAGAGAAATGGTGCAGAAAATGATATGATCCAATCTGCTAGGACCAGAGGTATGGGGCCGCCCTTGTAAACCCAAGAGACCTTCTGTAGATATAAAGTAACCTACTAGCAAGGGAGGGTGATTTCTAGGTGTAATCTAGCCTTTTTTCATTTAGCATTTTAACATGCTTTCTCCCTTTGTATTTTATGGAATAGTAACTATGCTGATAATCTTGTTGTTTATAATATGTTGGCTTGTATTAGCTAAGATACTGCGCCTGAGAACACGGATTTAGAAATAAATATTACAAACTTGCACATGTCTTCATTTACTCCCCATTTTGGACTGGTATGAGAGTATAACAAAAGAGTGTTCATGTTTTCCATATTGCCTGAGGTATTCTAAATTCCATGTTCTGGGTTGTCTAATCATTGGGGTTATGGAAGAACCGATGAGACACTGATTGCTAGTCTGGTAGGGGATTTTGGCTACTAAGGTGAGTTTTGGTACACCCTAATTCACTGAGGTTCCAAGTCTCTATGCACAGTTCAGCATATGAGCAGAATCCCTGCTACAGTAACTTTAGCCGTTTGTTCTCCACTGACCATTTCAGTTAACCTATGCCTTATTTATAGTTGGATTAGGTGCTCCCGGAAGCTGCACTTTCGCTCGGACGTAACAGTACCATTTTAGTACACAGTATAGTCTTGTAAAATTGTGCATGGTACCGCGCTTCATTTGAACAAATTGCTTATTAAATTGTCACATTATTAATTACAGTCTTTCAAGATTTGTCTGCATAACGTTTTAGTTTTTAAATAAAAACACATTTTCCTCTTTCCCGTCACTTACAAGCAGTGTTTGATGTTAGCTTTTGTTTGCTGGTGGTCAGCAATGGGACTCATTTTAGGCGACCGGGACTTATCGATTTTGCAGAGATGACATGCCACTGAAACGGAAGGGAGGGTGGTCTCTCTAGTCTGACCAGATTATCTTCGTTGCACGAGTTCGCATAGGCACAAACAGATCCTTGCCCCAGACAGACTGACATACACTGAGTTTATGTGGTAGCCCTCCAGAGTTGCAGTGCTGAAGAGAATGTTTGGGGAGGGACACAGTTGTGTGAGGTCGAGTGCGTGGGGACAAGTGGTCAAAGTGAGCGGGATCGTCAGGGCACAGTGTGCCCCTACTTCTTTTATTTAGCCGAGTCCTTTCCTCTACTTTTTTTTAGTTAAACACGCATCACAAAGCGTCCTAGGGCCAGAAATAGCAAAGGCCCATAGATAAGGCTTGTCGATCATGGCAGGTCGGGGAGGCAGGACTAGCAGAGAAGGAAAAAGACGCTGTTCTGTTTCCTGTCCAGAAGGCATGCAATGCCCATTGCCCCACCCCCCCCGACCCCCACTAGTTTGTGTCAGGCCCCCGAGACAGCTTCCCAGGCACACACACACAGCCGCGCCCAAACACTTCACTGGTCTTTTAAAGACCATTAACTTGCTAACGAGGCTTTGTTGCTTTCCAGTATTGTTAGTGACAAAAACTCCTAGGCAATGTCAATAAAGCAAATATACACAGTATCTATAACATTAAGAAAACCAAGGAAGACAGAAAAAATATATTCAAAGTTGTCACCATTTTAATAATTTCAGTGGGTCCTTGTTTTTTCTCATTGCCTTTTCAGTCCTTCTTAGAGCCCCTGCATCTCCACGCTGCATATTGCTAGAAGAGTCAGCCCCCACTGAAATTTTTCGTAGCCCCGCCCCCTTGAAATTGGCTCTTGTTGCACCTCTGCTGCCCAGAGTAGGCAACAATAAAGATGTAATGATAACTCCGGTGATTAATGTTCTTCCTAGAGAGAGAGATGCAGTGTCCACTTCTCCTGCTCTGCGGCTGGCAGCTGCCCCCCGCCCCAGCAGCTGCACCCACCCACTTTCTCCCTCTCTTTGTGTCTTGCTTCTCCTCACTGATTGAAACTAATCCATTACAAATGCTTGTTTGAGGTACTATCCCGTTGTCAAACTTTAAATAAGCCAATAGCGCATTTGGCTATACCACACATTTTGGCTATGTACCACTGTAATTATTGCGTGTCTTTTTTTCCCAATCTCAGTTGTTTTAATTAATCAACCTTGGAGGGATGAAAAGTTGTGCTGACCACAGTGGCACTGGAATCCACGGGTTTCAGCTGCTTTACAGATTTCCTCAATAGAATCATTACCTCACTTGGCTATTGTAATGTTTGTATGCGGGCCAGATGAATCAGATTGTAAGATATCTCAGTGGATTAAGGGACTTGCTCAGCGATCCGTGTGTAATCAAAGTCACTGGTTTCTTTCAAACTAATGGAATAACACAGTTGGTCAGTGTGTTTGATGCAATGCACTGTGCGTGATCTGTATGTCACATGGTTGAACCCTAGCAAAGTGCTCCGTGGGCTCAAGCATTTGTTAGAGCTTTAGGGGTCCATTAGGATGACGGGCGGCCGCCACCCCAACGGAGATCGGGACCGCCCACCTAAAGGGCGGGGGTCCCGACATTGGCGTTAGGATGCACCCGCCACAGTGGCGGCCGCATTCCTCAAGTTTACATTGTGGCGGGCGGTGCTCACTGCACCGCCCGCCACAATGTGAAAAATGCACGCATTTGCATAATCGAAGCGGCAGGCACCGCGCGGTGCCTGCCGCTGCGATTATGCAAATGCAGGGGGGTACCACAGGTACCCCCCCGTGTGCCACCCCCCTCTGGCCGTCACTCTGGGGGCCCACAGGGGGCCCCCGCAGCAATCACCGCCTGCCTTTCCGTGGCGGCCTTGCCGCCACGGAAAGGCCTGACAATATGCTCATGGTAATATGGCTGGCGGTGTCTAACAGACACCGCCACCATATGAAACACATTCCGCCCCGGCCGCAAGGCGACCGGGGCGGAAAACAGGCGGGCGGTGTTTTTCACCGCAACGGTCCCCCCCGCCATCCTAATGTGGCGGGGGGGAATTGGGCAATGGATGTCGGGCGGATTGCCTCCGCCAGGCCGGCGGTGGCTACCGCCAGCCTGGCGGAGGCAATCCGCCCGACATCATAATGGACCCCTTAGTCACCACCTTTTGGGTGTAGGTTCTGTTATTGATAAGAAAGCAATGTGTGTTATGCACAAGCTGCATTCATCTGCATGCCATGCCTGTAGCATACATTTAATCCCTGCCAGGTCAACTTGTGTTTTAATTATTCTGAGGGCGATCAAACTTTTGGGAAGTAATTAAAACAGTATTTAATGCTAATTAAAAGGTACTTAATTACTTTTATGTTCTATTCATTATATGTGGACATTATTGGCTGAATGTTCGCATTCACTTAAAATATATGAAATATATCGTCCATTCAGGAGACCTGTTTTCCTTGCCTGCTCTAGAGGTGAACTGCAGCACATTTAATTTTGCATGTCAATCAGCAGAAATAATATGTTTGCCTGTTCAGAGGCTGGAGCATGGAGACACAATTCTGTTGGGCCTTAGCTGACGTGTGCTCTTGTGAAGGGCCAGCTCTCTGCACTACTCTCTTGTGGGCTGGGCAACCTTTGGTCGAGCAGGAGAAGGAGTAGATCTGCCTATGGTGGCGAGAGGGAGTAAGTTGGTGATACACCCTTCCCAGGGCTGTGCAGTGCAGGGCCACCAGCTAGACTCAGCCTCAGAAACATGTCCGCTCCTTTCAGTCAGACCACTAACAAATCCACAACTCAAATTACTTTCATATTTCACTATACTAATTCACCACTAATCCTTTATGGGTTCCGGAGTATGATGCTACTTGCAGGAAAAGTGTTTTGATGCCTCGTCAGGGGTAGTACGCGCTATATAAATGCAAATACAATACAATAAAAGATAGAGTGGTCTCAATATGAGTAGATTGACTTTATTCACCCAAACATATTATCGCCACTTTACTAAGTTTGCCTGTGAAGCGCTACTTTTGTTTTCTTGTCTTTCTTTTAACAACATTGTTTTCCATGGGTGGAGAAGAGTACCATTCCTGGAGGTACTGACTTGGATGGGGGGCATCATGTCTGCAAGTATATTATGTTTCTAAAATCACTTGCTGCCTCCTTCCTGGTCTCCAGCATTTTTTTGGAAACAATAAAAATGAAATGATAACTCCGATGATTAATGTTCTTCTTAGAAAGAGATTTAGTTTTGTCAAGGGGAAGTTTGACTCCTGGAAAGCTAGCACAGAGGGTTAATGTGCCTGCTGCAAAGAACATGTACCTTGCAGATCACAAAGTGCACATAATGTAACCAGGTCAGTAGGTTACTGCTTTTGTCAGATAGATCCTTTTCCTATTTGCAGTTTATAAGTCAAAATCCTAACATAGAACAGTGAGCTATTAACTGTCATCTAAGAGTTGCAATTAAACTGCAAGGTATAAATTAGAGAGTTATGTTTTTCCCCCCAGTCTTTGATTATCCTAATATTGCAAAAGATGTTCATATGGATAAAATAAATTCTGATTATTAAAGAGAACCCCCAACCATGGTATTCCATTCTAAATTCAGAGTTTGTGTTTCTCCAGACCAATGACTATTAAACTATACTGCTTACTAGTATAGTGTCATATGACTCCTACACCATGTAGTACTGTTTCTTATGTATTTCCTAGAGAGTGATTTACACACATGATTGATTGTCTCTCTGTAATGTGTGTGATGTAAAGTGCTCTGACATCCTACACTGGTATCGGTGGCGCTGTAAATCAAATCAAATGCATCGGAGCGAGAAAGTGGTTATGGAGACACGAGGGGCACTGTTGAAGGGTGATAGTGAGAGAATCCATGGTGGAGGGAATCATTCGGGGCTCCTCAAACATTGTCGCACAGGGCTCCATCAGCGCTGAAGCCGGCCTTGCCCTTGAGACCAGTCCGCTGCAGCCATTGGTACCTCTGTTAGCCTTGTTTCAGCATTAGTTGGTGCAACTCACCAGGGGCCGGCGTTGCAGAATTTGCATGCACACCAAACTTAGTTTACAAACTTCATGGTCTTTCTGCTTCATGCCTGCTTTGGGACCACTGCAATTATGTAGCAATGGAGAACAAAATTATTCTGCAGTGTTGACTAAATTATGCAGCAAAAAAAAGCTGCAGCGTAATATTGTATATTTTCTTTTACACATGCTAACAGTCTGCAAAGATTTTGCCTTATTAGTAGCAGTGCAACATACAAATGCAGCAGCGAGAAGCGTGATCAGTCAACCTTTGCAAAGGGCTGTCCACTTCACAGAAACACAAGTCACTTTTGTTTGTAACTTTTGATCCGTTTGAGCTACAAACAATTTAATAGATAAAATCATCAAATTGTGCAGCTGGTGATGCATTATGTGGCAAATATTGCAGAGCCATAATTGTATAGAAAACATTTGCAAACTAGGATATTTTGCCATTCATGTTTGAACTGCACTTGTGGAAAAGGGGAGAAGTGCTGATGACAGAAACTCCATGGCTCGGAGACAAATAGCTTGTGATTCCACTTTTAAGCATATTTGGGGCATTCTGTGATTGAAAACAAATCCCACTTTGTGAATGTATTTTAATGTCAATAACTCATATTCAGCCAGAAATAAACGTGTATCCATTGACTGAATTGAATAACGTAATAAGCTGCAGCTGGGTAGTGAAATGCCAAACAAACACTAAAAATGTGAATGATTTGCTCTTTCTGGCCACACCTCTGACTCCGCCCACTGAGCTAATCTTCGTGTTGTTCCCGCCCCCTGATCTCCGGCCACAGTTTCCCTACTTTTTTCCCCCCACTTCGACCACTGGTGGGGACAGTGAAAAAGGGCCACTTCCTGGACCGTCGGGGGGCTTTGGCACAGGCGGATGTAGGCGGACCAAAATTGGTAGTAGGGGGTGCCAAAGGTGGAAGTTGGCAGCTCTGCACCGGGCGACGCTCTCTTCAGATTTTTTTATTAAATAAATTAGTCCCTGCAAACAAGCGTAAGCTTTGAAATCGTATTTTATTGTAGTAGAAATAAAGAGACTAATCTGTAACTTTATACGCAAGTGAGTGATGCGTTTTAACACTCCCAATCATATGACTATTCATATAATCATGCCAACAGAACTAAACAGGTTAAAATGTATGAGAGTCTACTTGTTTTTTTTTAATCCTTAGTTAAAATGTCCAGGTTTATTGGAACAAATATGGCCGTAAGGTTATCCGGTGAGTTATTTTTGGGTCATACATTGAGTGTAATCATGAATATTTTATGCTAATGTTTCTCTGCAATTACTTCGCACTGGCTGTGAAACCCTGCAATAATGGGCGAAGGCCACGGGGGCGACAGAACTCATCACAGAAGGTTCCCGAAACCGTCAAACTCAGTTATCAAAGGGCTTCAAATCCGTCATGGGGCTAATTTTAAACCATTTGGGCTTAATATGCTGATGTGCCCTGGCCTTTGCCCTTGCGGTGAGCAGAATGTATGAGTCTTCACGGCAAGTGAATCCCTCCTGCCACTGATTGTTTTCTCTGATCAGATGAGGTGCATTAAGGCTCATCAGGAATGCAGCAGGTTCCGCCAGATAATCGTTGCTGTGGCTTTCAATCCTGGAAGTCATTCATCAGGCCGCATTCATCAGAGCAATGCGCGGCAAGGGGGAAAAAACAGCACCAATCGTCTCATTTTTTTCCAAGGTGCAAAAGTATTTTTCTCCACAGCAGTTCTGTTAAAATACAACTGGATCAGTGCTGGGCAGGCATGCCCGGCAATTTAGCAGCCTGGCACTGCCAGATGGGCCTGGCTTGAAATGCTAGTGTGTAGGGCGTTTTTTTGGTCACATAGGCATTGACTAGACCCCCAAAACAGTCCACACACTTGCCCGTGCAAGGTGGCCCATCTGGCAGTGCCAGACTACTTGGAAGGCCAGTCTAACACTGAACAGGACTGAATTGAAACTATATTAAACTGGACTACAGGGACTCACAACCGACTGACCTAGGAAATGTTACCTCACTAGTGAGTATTGCACCACTAAGGTTAGTGCAAGTGGCTTGTGCACTAGACCTCTCTTTCTCGCATGCCCAATTGTAATTGTAAGCTGTATTTATATAACATTTCCTACCTTTTATTAGTGATGTTCCAGCGCCCGACCAATTATAGATCCAGCTGGTCCAAGTACCCGTCCAGCACCTATCTCTCAGTGGTACATGTGGTCGAGCAGTCAAGGCTCCCTCGGAGGGGAGGATGTAGTAGCAGGTCAGTAAACGCGACACAAAATAGTATGAAGAATAAATCAATATCCATCTAAATACTTGCTTTTGTAAGAAAAAGTATTTTATTTCTAACTCTACACATGCAAAGAAATGCGACATTCAAATGCAACAACACAATCTCCCTTTAGGTCGGTGCTCCAGTATTTTTCAGGCAAATCCCTGTCCCATCATCCATCGTGTAAGGGGTTTGGGGTTATTCCCCATTCACTGGTGGCCGTATCTAGGGAATGCACACTATCAGTTTCTTTCAGCAGTGATTCCCCAGGACCCGCAGGCCCTAGTTCAAGTCTTACCACTCCTGCAGCATGACAGCATCCTGCGTTACAGTGGTTACCCCCTGCAAGAGCACTCAGGAGATCAGATCCTGCTCAGAGAAGTTGGGCTGCTTGCAGTACACGTGGCAGCGTCAGGTGGGCACAGACCCTCCCCAAAGATCAGAGCAGCTTACAACGATGCGGTGAGTTAAGTTCTCCCCAGTGGGGGTAAATTCAGTTCTTCGGCTCCCGACGGATTCTGGCGAGGGCACTGCATCGTCCTTGGCATCCTCCTGGTCGTTTGGGGTTAGGCAGGGCAAATCTCTCAGCGTGGCAAGACCAGCTGGTTGCAGCCTCACTCCAGTCCCAGATGACTGCCTGAGGTCTTGGGTGACTTGGTCCCAGCAGGTCGTTCTGGCCCACTGGGTTGCCGCAGTACCTTTTGGACACAACACAGACTCCTCAGGTTCAATTGCACACACTATGGCAGCTCCTTCTGGCATACGGGGTCTCTGCTTAGGTGTTCACAAGTCCTGGAATGCTGGTCACACAACTTCAACGATGGCCCCTCTGGTATACGGGTTCACTGCAACGAGACCATGTGGGCTCCGCGCACTCCTCACAGCACTTTATGCTTCACACAGTCTATGGCGTCCTCTCCTATGGGGGTGGGGGCGCCTAAAACAGTCCTACACACAGGCTACGGGCCAATAGTTGCACAGCTGAATCCTCACACCTCGCACAGCGAGTCCTAATGGTCTCCTCTTCCTCACAGGGCACACTGGTCTTGTCAAGCAGGCAGGTGCCTCAAGGCAGGTGGTCTTGGTTTCCATGGGTATTGTCCCTTTACCCAGTAGAGAGACTTGTGGGCCTAGGCCCCCAGTCCTGATCACAGGCAGAAGTTTTGCAGAGCTTCCCCTTTTCACACAGCCCGTCTGGCTGCTTGGCAGATACGTTTTCAGGGCTCAACCTCTCCTTCTTACAGTCCTTTTCCAGACACCAAATGTGATTTGGGGTCAGAGTCTTTGAAGTTTTATGTTGGGTTCTGATTCTTTTGAAGTGGGCACATATCTCTTTCTTCTTTCATCATGAAAGATGTCTGTCGCAGCAGGCATGACACCGAAGCTGATTGACCCACAACACAATTCATGGGAGTGACCAGGATTCATACCTGGATGTCAGTCACAGTGATATGTGCATCAAAAAGGTTAAAACAAGGCTCCCATCCCTACTCTTTATAATCCCCTTAACAGTCCCATCTCCCTTCCTGAGATTTGTCCAGGCCCTTTACTTATGATCTATCACTGAATCAAAGAGCAACCTTTAAAGTGCAAAGAAAGCTTCTGTCTTCCATCCAGTGTGTGTACCTCCCAGCTCAGAGGAATGCAGCAAACCACAAATCTGTCTGGGTGGATTACTTTTCTCCTCATGTCTTCACCGGGAAGGCCTGGGCTTCCCAAAATGGAGCCCAAGGCCCTCCGTGCAATGTACCATTGCAGGCACACTCACTAAGTGTACATTCTCAGCACACTTTTGGTCCAGCACTGTTACCTCTAAGCATTGTACCATAACATGTACACATGCATTCATCACACACACATAGTCCGCGTGCACAGTTCAGTACTGAAGCTTTTCTTTTCTATGTTTAGCCAGGGTGTGCTATTTACAAATACACACACTGCCAGCACACCCACTCACCATGTGCATGCTGCACAACGCTTCACTCTTTATTTATTGTACTTCTTGCAAGTACACATACACCCATCACATGCTCTCATTGTGCAGACACCGCACAGCACTACATATTTCTTGTCATGTATACCTCACAGGCATACATATACTCAGCACATGCACTAATCTCACAAGTACTACACAGTACGGCTCTATCCCTGCACTGTACCTTTCCCAGGTGCCCTGTCGTGTAGTTCCTAGGATTCCCCAGGGACCTGCGCGTTTTGGATGACCTAAACTGAGGGCATGGTGTCCCAACCACTTCCGGACACCCCCACTGGATATTTCACCCGTTAGACGAGCTAGCTCTACAGTGCCACTACCACCCCCCTGTATTCTATAGTGGTGTATTTAGTCTCTGGCAACCACTGAACATGACAACTCTGATTCCTCAGGGATCGTGAAAAACAGTACAGTAAGTTTCGCTCAGACACTTGTGCTTGCTTTCTCTCAATATATACTGGATGGCGGTTAGGATGTTTCAATAATTGTTTATTGGTCCAGCGACAACATTGTGTAAAACATATGTGTTGCGACATTAAGGAGACAGAAGCATACGAAAGAGATTACCGGTACCAATATAGTAAATAGTAGATAGATTTCTACCAGAGTGCTAACAAGATGAACAGAAACAGTTCAGATAAAAACAGTAGCACTTGCATATTCCTAAAATGCGTGCCCTAAGTAATTTTGCTGAAATGTACCTAGCCTATCCTGGATGTATAGGTGTAGGTGTGTATCTGTTAGAAATGGGATTTCCTGTTTGGCTAGGGCTTGCGTCTGAGCCAGGCAGAAAAAACCCACCACTCTAGTCAGGGCAAGGGAGTTACACGCTGAAGATAACCCCTGCTCACACCCTTGGTAGCTTGGGTCGAGCAGTCAGGCCTATCCCAGAGGCAATGTATAAAGCATTTGCGCAACACACACACACATGGCAGCGACACACTAGGCACACTACAAAAGAAACTCCACACAAGATTATATAAGAAATAGCCTTTGTATTGCTCATAAACACATTAGAGCATAATCACAAATATACACTGTGCCAACTGGCACTTAGGTATCACTTTACAGGGGATTATATACATTACAGGGCCAATCGGGCCACTGTCACAACCATCATATCACAGTGAAAACACCCAGTAACTACTGGTGGGGGTACACTTAGCACAAATGCATTAGATGTAAAATATCACCGGCAGTGCACCAGACTCATAACACCTCATGCCCCTCTTAGGCATAATCATAATTGCACATAGCGCAAAGCAATAGGCATGAACCTCACAACATAACACGGTATAGCATATTATGCCAATACATAATCAACGGTAGTGCAGTATATCACCACAGCCCATCCTGCCCACCATAGTCTTAGCACATTATGTAGCATGATAATCACATTAGGCCCACCGTAGGCCTATGCCTCATCCGCAGGGCATAGTACAATATCAGCATGCATATAATCAGCCCGGCACCATAGGACCATACTTTACACATTTATCTTTGGTCAGGCAACCAAAAGGGTGGCACCCTCGTAGGCTCTTTGGACCATGGGCCCGCCAACACCATGTGGGCAGTAAACTCCTCGGGCCCCGTCTTGGGCTCACCTGCAATGCCCTTTCTACTACTGAGGGTTCAGGCAGGGAGACTTCACTGGGTCCCCCGCAAAGGTTTAACTCTGGGAATGGCAGCTGCCTCCGGGTGCAATGAAGGACAACGCCAGCACAATGGTAGGCAGCCACCCATGACCGTACCAGGCGGCTGCCGACAAACCAAACAAACTCCAGGCCCCACTACTCACAGTGGGTCAATGGGAGAATGCGACGAGACTGCCTCTTCTGCGACCCCCACCTTCCTTACAGCAGCAGTCCTGGCTACCTCTTGGAGGGTGGGACTCACAGCGCCAAGACCAGTTCTCTTCCTTCCTCAGGCCCTCTGCAGCAGCTTCCCATGCACGCTGAACCAAACGTGAACTGGGCTGCAGGGCTCCTCAGTGGGAGGCGGCCGGCTCTTTGGCAAAAAAACACACAGCTTTTCAAAGGGGAGCCCTTGAGGCTCCGTTCCTCCTTCTGGCCGCCTGATGAGTCCACAAGGCTCCGTCCCTTCACTGACTGCAGGTCTTGATCGCCAGCCGGTTCAGGTAGCACGCAGGGCACTCCTCGCAATCACGGGAGCCCCGCCCACAACCAGGCTGCACCTCAGCCTGGCTTCCTCTGCCCGTCCGCGGCCCAAGTCAGGCTTTCCTCGCCTGACTTCCAGATTGGCAGCGATTCATGAAATCCGGGCACAGCCACCCCGCTCAACCGTGACGGAGCGGAGTCTCCACGATGTATGGCTCAGGTGGTGCAGCTGTTCACACGCTGCACGGCCACATGCTGCTCAGAGCACTTGGCCTAACACCAGGGAGAAAGCTCACCTTGCGCTTTCGTTTCAGCCCACAGAAGGCTCTGCAAGCTCTAACAAAAGACGGGCAGCAGGGGGAAGAGCAGGGCGAATTTCCAGCGTCACCACTGCAAAAAAGGGCCAAGTCCAACAGTATCGCTATGTGTATCTGTAGCCAAGAAACCCCTAGGGAAGAACTAGCCCCCACACCTGATGATATACAACACAGGACCCCGTCTCTGCGTCGAGGATGACAACCCGCAAGGGATGTCAGACCGCTGCTTGTCTGAGATTTGGCATGCAAGACCCCCGTCTCAGTTTGGAAGGAATTCTCCTCTAATTTGTAGGGGGGAGTGAGGGTCTTTTATACTAAAGTTTTCACTCTAGGGTTTTTTCTAGAATCAATATGTTTCTAAAACAATCATGGATGTTTTGAAAAGAATTATACATGTTTTGAAAACAATCACCAATGCTTTTCTAAACAAGTGTGATCATGCACAGCAGGCTGTTGGCCAATGATGAAAAAAGTGGTGAACCTTATGCTGAATAAATGTGCCGTGCCTGGGGACATGTTTATGTACATCAGGTACCGGTATTCAGATAGAAAACTAAGAGCCTGGTATCAAAGAGACAGGAGCAAGTTATTAGGTAAAAGGTCACCTGTTAAAAATCATTAAAGTCGTGTGGATGGGATAACGTATGTAAAATGGGGTATACAGACAGGGCTATCCTAAAGGACATGACACCCACTCCTCATCAAAAGGTCAACAAGGTCAGCTAGGTAAGGATAAAGCTAACGCTATAAAAAGGCATAAAATCATGTACAATAAAACATACTAAAAAACACTTTAAAAGCTTGAAAAAATGTCCATAATAGAAAAGTCATTTTCCCCTAAAAAAGTGTACAAAATGTCCTCTAAACTTGTATATATTGTGATTAATGCACTGAGTACCTTGAAAGCCATGAAGCTCAGTTTGAGCCGAGAAGACAAATAGGACAAAGTCAGTTCCGACCTTCAATTTTGGTAAATAATTAAAAAAATAGCCAAATGGTTCCCAGCACAGGACAGGCCAGATTAATTTAAGAATCCTTCACTGATGACTCAACATTGCTGAACATCGTATCGGCAGATGGCAGTCCCTCAAGGATTTCAGTATCATATCCAATGTGCAAAGATAGTCATCTCTGGTTCCCACGGCAGCCGCCAGGGAAGAGTTAGATGTCTGCATGCCTGATGTTGATGCCTCTACGTCTGAGGCAGAGCCGATATCCCTTCCAACAGGAGTGGAAGCATCCCTTGGAGGCTCTAGAAATGACTTCATCAACATAGGAATACACTGTGGACAACTGCAAGTGTGGGCTTGCAAAGGCACTAGTAGTACATCTATGTCCAGCGGCGCAACCAATGAAAGTGTTAGACAAAGGTCCAACACGCAGCCAAATCCGCAGAAGAGGCAATGGAACACAGGCAGGACACAGTCTAGGCAGACCAGTCTGAAAGACAGGAACCAATTCTCACTCAGCTCTCAAAGCCAAGTTGTAGTCAGGTAGAACACCATGCACTCACGACAACGTCGTTCCAGCAGTGTTCTCTCCACTTTGTGAGGGATTGCGATGTCCATTGCGAAGCAAGTGTATTAAAATCATAATGCCCGCTACCGAAAGCAGGACCAAAGGAAGACCTCCAAAAACGCTTCCAAGTACGGAGTGTGCGAAGGCTGGAATTACTCTGAAGATGGTCTGAAAAGTGGTGAAGAGACCTGAACAAAGTCGCTTAAATAAGTGTATGATCACACTCGTATCAGACATGTTAAAGATATGATGAACCATTTCTGCGAAATGGATCGGAAAGTTCATACGTACCAGGGCCTATATCTCTGCTGAAGGCCATGCAACCTGGAGATCAAAGTCTCTCGGTTTGAAGTTAAGGCCACATTTTGTTGAAACAACATGGCTTCAAGTCTGCTCAGCTAATCAAACCTTATATTGGAAACATTCAATGAAGGCCACAGTGGTGCCTTCCTAACTGTGCGGGCCAGGTGAAGCAATACTTGCTTACAGCAAACAACCCTAAAGTTTACTGTGACTAGATATGCAATGCCTGGAGCCATTCCAGAACAGCCTTGATCATTCAGCTCTAACTGGCACATGCATCAAAGCTTTTTGCGATTGCAAACGGTGAGATTTGCAAAAATTGTCTGTTTGCAATTACAAAATTAGCTTTTGCGATGCATCTAGGGTCAAGGCCCTCGTAATTTGAGAATTCACAATTAATTGCATAGGTTTTTGCGAGTTCTTAATTGCGATTCCTAAATAATCGCAATTAAGGACTCGTAAAATCCTAGCTTGATGTGCCTGTAAATAACTTACATTCTAAAGTAATTAAAAAATCGGATGAATCACGGCAGCTGGGGAGCCCTTCAAGTAGCAAGATAAGTTCGCTTTTGACACATTACACGCTCCATGAAGCAACACTTCTTTGCACACTAAAGACCCATTTAAAGTCTTCTGCCAGTCTTTACCACTTAAGAAAACTTTAGTGTCCTTATTCCTGCACCTCTACTTATACAGTTACTCCCAGGTTTCCTGTATGTACCCTTTACCCAATGCGTCATACCTGCCTGCTTGGATGTATCTGAGACAGTATTGGAACTGAAGTGTCATGATTGGCAGGGTGATATTACCATGAATTAAGTATTCTGTAGATCAGGGGTACTCATAGTACGGCCCGCGGGCCGGTGGCGGCCCGGCAAGCCTGCCCTGGCGGCCCGCGGACCTCGCAGACATCGACCCGTGTTTTAAAGAACACATTTTTAATGAATGTCTGCAAACAGCAGTGACACTCGGAGAGACTCTGCTGCTCTGTGGGGGCCTGATGATTCATTCCAGTGATAGGCAGAGCAGCAGAGTCTCTCTCACACACACAGCCACACCCGAGCACTTGACAAGTCTTTAAAAAAGACCATTTGCATGTTAGTAGTGCTTTGTTGATTTCACCTCTTCTTAGGCCCCTGCAGCTCTGCTCTGCCTCTCACTGGAATTAATCACCCGGCCCCCACAGAGCGGAGCTGCAGGGGCCTAAGAAGAGGTGAAATCAACAAAGCTCCACTAACATGCAAATAGTCTTTCTAAAGACCTGTCAAGTGCTCGGGTGCGGCTGGAAGCGGGAAGCTGTCTCAGCCCTGGTAGACACAGTCATGTTAGCAGTCTACTCAAGGTGACATTTTACCACAGAGATGCACTGCTCTAAATGTAATACATCTAGTTCCTTCAGTATCGAGTCAAAGGCAGTTTAAATTTGAATATTTGAGTTTGAATTTGAATAAATAAAAAAAAATAATACGTTTCCGATATGGTGGTGGGGGTCATGCGCTTCTTCATCCTGCTTGGGAGTGCCGAAGAAGAGCTGCTTTTGGAGAGACATGCAATGATTTTAGCATTAGAATATAATGCATCATAGTGTGGCAAGGGTCTCGGAACATCTCAGGGTTCACAAGGTTGGTGGCACTCTGTCTAGAGTGAGGGCACGTAAGAGATGCTACTTCCAGAAAGTAAAGTGAATCAAGATTAGCCACTGCTGAGAATTAGTCCTATTGAATAGGAGTTCATGGGGCAAGAGCATTCTAAAGGTAGTGAAACTCTTTACGTCGAGTGAGGTATAGGGAGGGAGGGTGAGGGGGGGGAGAGGGAGGGAGGGAAACAGAGGGAGAGGGAGGGAAAAGGAGGGAGGGAGACGAAGAAATGGAGACAGAGAAATGGAGACAGAGGGAGGGAGGCGGAGAAGGGAAGCAGAAGTGAGGGAGTGAGGGAAGGGGAGTGAGGGAGGGAGGCGGAAGTGAGAGAGTGAGGGAAGGGGAGTGAGGGAGGGAGGCGGAAGTGAGAGAGTGAGGGGAGGGGAGTGAGGGGAGGGGACTGAGGGGAGTAAGGGGAGAGGAGTAAGGGGAGAGGAGTAAGGGGAGGGGAGTAAGGGGAGGGGAGTGAGGGGAGAAAGGGGAGGGAGAGAGGGAAGGGGAGTGGGGAAGGGAAGGGGATTGGGGAAGGGGAGAGAGAGAGGGAAGGGGAGTGGGGGCGAGAGGGAAAGGGAGTGGGGAGGGAAAGAGGAGTGAGGGGAGGGAAAGAGGGAAGGGGAGTGAGGGGAGGGAAAGAGGGAAGGGGAGTGGGGAAGGGGAGGGAGAGAGGGAAGGGGAGTGGGGGAGAGAGGGAAGGGGAGTGGGGAGAGAGGGAAAGGGAGTGGGGAGGGACAGAGGGAAGGGGAGTGAGGGGAGGGGAAGGGGATAGAGGGGTGGGAGAGAGGGAAGGGGAGGGAAAGAGGGAAGGGGAGTGGGGAAGGGGAGTGGGGGAGAGAGGGAAGGAGAGTGGGGGAGAGAGGGAAGGGGAGTGGGGGAGGGACAGAGGGAAGGGGAGTGGGGTAGGGGAGTGAGGAAAGTTGAGCGGGGTAGGGGAGTAAGGGAAGGGGAGTGAGGAAAGGGGAGTGAGGGAGGGAGAGAGGGAAGGGGAGAGAGGGAGAGAGGGAAGGGGAGAGAGGGAGAGAGGGAAGGGGAGTGACGGAGGGAGTAAGGGAAGGGGAGTGAGGGAGGGAGAGGGAAGGGGAGAGAGGGAGAGAGGGAAGGGGAGAGAGGGAGAGAGGGAAGGGGAGAGAAGGAGAGAGGGAAGGGGAGAGAAGGAGAGAGGGAAGGGGAGAGAGGGAGAGAGGGAAGGGGAGTAAGGGAGGGAGAGGAGGGGAGTAAGGGGAGGGGAGTAAGGGGAAGGAAGTAAGGGGAGGGGAGTAAGGGGAGGGGAGTAAGGGGAGGGGAGTAAGGGGAGGGAGCGAGGGAAGGGGAGTGGGGAAGGGAAGGGGAGTGGGGAAGGGGAGAGAGAGGGAAGGGGAGTGGGGGCGAGAGGGAAAGGGAGTGGGGAGGGACAGAGGGAAGGGGAGTGAGGGGAGGGGAAGGGGAGTGAGGGGTGGGAGAGAGGGAAGGGGAGTGAGGGGAGGGAAAGAGGGAAGGGGAGTGGGGAACGGGAGTGGGGGAGAGAGGGAAGGAGAGTGGGGGAGAGAGGGAAGGGGAGTGGGGGAGGGACAGAGGGAAGGGGAGCGGGGTAGGGGAGTGAGGGAAGGGGAGTGAGGAAAGTTGAGCGGGGTAGGGGAGTAAGGGAAGGGGAGTGAGGAAAGGGGAGTGAGGGAGGGAGAGAGGGAAGGGGAGAGAGGGAGAGAGGGAAGGGGAGAGAGGGAGTAAGGGAAGGGGAGTGATGGAGGGAGTAAGGGAAGGGGAGTGAGGGAGGGAGAGACGGAAGGGGAGAGAGGGAAGGGGAGAGAGGGAGAGAGGGAAGGAGAGTGAGGGAGGGAGAGGAGGAAGGGGAGTGAGGGAGAGGGGAGGAGAGAGGGAAGGAGAGAGAGGGAGACAGAGAGAGAGAGAGTGAGACAGAGTGGGTGAGAGAGAGGGAGACAGGGAGAAAGGGAGAGGGAGGGAGGGAGACAGAGAGAGACAGAGACAGATACAGAGAGAGAGAGAGAGAGAGAGAGGGAGAGAGAGAGAGAGATGGAGGGAGGAAGACAGAGAGAAAGAGAGAGAGAGAAAGAGAGATGTGTGTATGCCGTGTCTGGTGGCTCAGTGGACGAAGGCGTCCGCTGCAGGGACCTGTGTTCAACCTAGTGGTCACAGTTTTTTGTTGTTGCTCTAGCCCCGCCCCCTCCCCCACTGACCCCGCCCCCACCGGTGCGGCCCTCAGACCCAGACCACAATGTAAATTTGGCCCCCGAGAGAAAGTTTGTGAGTACCCATGCTGTAGATGGTGACTCTGCTACAGTGAAAGGTAACTTCTCAAATTTATCAATGAGCAGCATGGTGTACTTTGCAACTCCACATGCCATAGTCAACCGTCTGTCGGTCAGATTGTAAACCGAGAACAAACTTGTGCTGTTAATGTATTTCCATAGCACGAGTCTAGAACGCAATGATTGCAGTGTCCAGCTTAAAAGCATAATGGAGCGCAATTAAGATTGCCTATGTTGTAGAATAGACAAATCTTGTACCATTATGTCGATTGCCGAGGACACAATTTTGCCCAGTAAATAAATGTCAAGAAAGTTTGGTCATACCTTTGTCTACCCCAGCCAGGGCCTTTTCGGGGTTAACCCCTTGCATGCTCATTACAGCTAACAGCTGTCATGCGTCATGGTGGGCGTGTGTGCTCGACGGCCAGGAGCCATCCGAGTCCCGCCCACCATTTATTTCTCCCACACAGCGCAGAAAATTAAAACGCGTCCAAGGGGTTAATCCTATCAACTTCACGTAATCTCTCAGCATCATCTTGTTGGGAGACTTTCCAATTTTCATTGTAGATGGCATAGAAGAAGCATGTTGTCTGATAGAAGGGACAAGTGTTGTTTCACCTGTTATAGTGTTGAGGTTTTTAGCCATTCTAGGCACAACTTCCCAACACTATAAGAAGCCAGCATCCCTGGGTCGTCTTTGTGTACTTAGCATGGGTCAGACCTATGGATATTAAACCCTTTGGTGTTATCCTTGAATCTCACTTGACACCTATTTGTGTTGATAGGCCAAAACAACCATCCCTTTCATTGGGAGCTGAAGAATTTTATGTACCATTCTGTAGCATTGCACCCAGTGCCTCCTCACCAATCAGTGTGTTATTCGATATAATGTCAATGGGTATGGGTAAGGGGATGCGTGGTGTTTTCAGGTCTTTTATTTTTGCAAACCCCTAGCAGCTAGTTTGTTGCACTGTTCTGTTCAGGAATGTTATCTGTAATGGTATGAGGTAAGCTCTAAATAAAGCCTCTGTTCCCTGAACCTGACAAACTTTCGTCCCCCAGATGGATTTGGTGTCTATCATGTCCCTCCAATAGTCAAAACCTTGTATAGAGAGTTGGGAGATGCAAGGTGCTGAATATATGAGCTTGGTATTTGTCAGCATCACTTTCTTCGCAGTTGCATTAGTCTGTACTTATAGTAGTATGACATTGGGTCTGATGTATTAAACCCTGAAAAGTATGCAAATTTCTGTGCGAATGTGGCAGAACTACCTTTCGGTGGTATCGGGCAATATTCCCATTGGTGGTAAGGGTTTACAATGCGTGGAACACTAGCTCTGTGCAAAAAGTGATGACCATAATGCTGGTAATAAAATATGCTATCATAGTCAGGTATATCGTCATAAACTTCCCTGTAAGAAAACGCAGGAGATTGCTCTAAATCTGAGAGCATAGTATTTACAGTTTCAATGACCCAATCATCAGAGAGTGTACTTGGGGTAATGAAATCATTCATTGAATTTTTGAACATGTGTGCCATTTTCAAATGTTCAGAGGGATCAAATACATCGTATGCAACCCTATTCCAAACGATACTATCCAGGGCTGTCACTACATAAATGTTCACTAGGGACAAGTCTCTTTGTTCATAGTGCCAACTACGCTGTACAATCTCCTTGAGATTGCGTAGTCGTATTGCTGGGATGAAACTTGCTGTCCCGCATTCGTCTCATCACAATAGCACTTGCAGCACTATATTGCTGTTTACTTCCTAATGCAGGCTAAACAGATCCATCAGTATAAATGATGTATTCATATTTTTCTAGAGGGAAGATTTCATTCGGTAGAGGGTATTCTTGTTCGTTCTGCAGGAACGCTTGCGTTTTTAATGTAGTAATCTACATCTGTTGCAGTGAGAGAATTAGCCCATTGTATCCATGACTGATGTAGTGCTTTCGCATTTGCAATGCTTGCTTTGGTAACAGCTTCTAAAGTTGGCACTAGGGTTACAACAATAATGCGTTTCCCCTGTGCTAGTGCTCTTTCTCTCACTATAGCAGTCGGTACTGCGGTCAATATTTTTTCTGTTGCTGCAAATCGCATTTCAGCATTTGTGTAAAAATGTGATTTGTATGCAACTGGAACTGTCTCACATACATTGCAAGTGTGCGAAGTATATCCTAAGGATCCGGGATGACACGGATCACCAAGTTTGTAGATTTTACATGTGTGTTCAAGTGTGTGATGTTATTATGTCAGCCTAAACTGAACGGAGAGTAACTGTGTGTTTGCTCTGTCCACTGATGTGGTGTGAAATCATGTCTGATTAAGTCGTAGAAAGGTTTTACTTTTTCTGCTTAATCTAGAGCAGTGTTTCCCAAACTGGGGTCCGCGGACCCCCAGGGGTCCGTGACACATTCCCAGGGGTCCGAAGGAAACAGTTGTAAAAGCACAGAAAAGTTTCTTGTATAATTAGCAGCTTTCCAGCAACAATAAAAGTGTCAAGATAATAACAGTGATTAATGTACCTGCTGGAGCATGAGGAGAGTTTTGTTCAGTGGCAGCTTTGACTTAACTAATGTAGCACAGAGGGTTAATGTGCCTACTGCAAAGAACGTGAAACATGCATTTCAAAAAGCAGTATTTTATGTGCATAGGTTCGTGGTTACTGCTTTTGTCACAGAGATTCTTTCGTTACTGTGCACTTCATAAGTGACAATCGTAATGTAGCAGAGGGACCTATAAACTGTCATCAAAGAGCTGCTTGCAAACTGCATGGGACCAGTTAGTAACTTATGTTTTTTCCCAGTTATTCATTATCCTGATGCTGCTAGAAAAATTTATTTGGGTAGAAATAAATTTTTAATGTTTAAGTCAGTGCTAGCCACTGTGTTATGTTCTGAATCCTGAGTTTGTGCTTTTCCAGACCAAGCACACTTTAAACATTTTATATACACACTGATTTACATGTATGATTCAATGTCTCTATATGTGTGTGATGTAAAGTGCTCTGACATCCTACAATGGTATGAGAGATTTACAAACTTTAACGGACACTCTTGCTGAATTGGTCAAACCAAAGGTTTCTGAGAACAATTTAGACCAAGACTATAGAAATTTAGTAGGTAGCATGAAGAAAGCGATTGACCAGATCGCACCAGAGAAGCAACAACCGATAAAAAAAGTAGGAAAGGGGGCACCATGGTTTTCACCGCCTCTAAGAGAGCATAAAAGGAAACTTCGTCAAGCGGAAAGAAGCTGGCGGAAAACTAAAGATGAAAGTGACCGAACTCAATATAAAAATTTGCTCAATGTTTATAAAAGTTTAATCCGGGCTTCTAAAGCTAATTACTATGAACCCCGGATAAATCAAGCTGCTAATGTTCAGAAAGAAACTTTCAAAATACTAAATGAGCTGAGCAAAAAACCTGAAAACATTGAAACAACAATTAGTTGTAATATGTTTCAAAACTATTTCTTGGAAAAGGTAGCTACTATTCTCTCTGACATTAGGCAGAACATGATATCCAGACCCAATATACCTCTGGATGTTCAGTCCCCTTTGGAAGTTACTATCTCACAATTCCCACCATTAGATTTGATGAGTCTTGAACAACTCATGAGCAAAACTAAATCCGGCTCCCCGGCAGATCCATGGCCTCCTAGTGTCTTCTGTCTGGCACGCCCTATATTAGAATATCAGATCTCCGCCTTCCTGAATAAATCACTGGAGACAGGGATAGTACCAGCTAGTTTTAAGGAAGCTCGAGTGAGGCCATTGATAAAGAAGCCAGGAGCTGATCCCACCACCTTGAAAAATTATAGACCTATCTCCCAATTACCGTTCTTGTCCAAAGTTTTAGAACAACATGTGCTGAAATCACTGGCCTCGTTCTTGGAGTCTCACCATCTCTTCCAGGAGCGTCAGGCGGGTTTTCGGGCACATCACAGCACCGAGTTGGTGATGCTCTCGGTGCTGGATGAGCTTAGAGGGATGGCTGACAGGAAAAAACCGAGCGCCCTGATACTTTTAGATCTTTCAGCGGCGTTCGATACTGTCAGCCATACCCTACTTTTGGATAGGTTGGCCAAGTTCGGTATCCGAGATAAGGCCTTTCAATGGCTTCAACCCTTCCTATCAGAGAGGACGCAGCGAATTCAGCTGGGGGACTGTTTATCGGAGGTGGGTAATTTGACGTGCGGAGTCCCGCAGGGTTCCGCACTATCCCCTGTATTATTCAATCTTTATATACAACCTCTGATAAACTCCCTAGTAACATGGGTTGCCATGTCTTTAACTACGCTGACGACATCCAGTTGATACTTAGCATAGACAATACTGTCTCTGCACAGAAGTATGCCCAGGATGTTCTTAGATTTGTAGTCAGCTGGATGACGGCAAATCTACTGAAAATTAACCCTGAAAAGACCGAGGTGTTAGTAGTTTCGACCACAAGTTCGCCATGGAGTGACCTATATTGGCCCCAGGAATTGGGTCCCACTCCTATACCTTGTGACAAGGTGAAAAGCCTGGGAATTAGAATTGATAGTGAACTATCAATGACCAGCCAGATCTCTTCGGTTGTGGGAACCTGTACTGGTCTAATTAGACAACTCCGCAAACTAGCCCCCTTACTCTCTACATCCATGCTCCGCACCGTAGTCTCGGCCACTATTATCTCGAGGCTCGACTACGGGAATGCTCTCTACTTGGGTCTACCCAAAAACCTGACCAATAGATTGCAGACTGTTCTGAATGATGCTGCACGACTCATCTTCAGACTTCCAAGGAGGTCCCACGCCTCTCCTTTGCTTTGGAATTTACATTGGCTCCCTATTAGACAAAGGGCTGAGTTTAAAAGCCTTTGTACGGTTCACAAGGCTATATATGGGCAAGCACCGGCCTATATTAAGGAACGCCTGCAGGTTTACAAACCAGAACGAACGTTGAGGTCATCTGACGCTCAGCTGTTAGTCTGTCCAAGGTTTAGACTGACAACGAAGGGCGGGAGATCTTTCTCAGCCTTGGCTCCTCAAACCTGGAACAGATTGCCCGAGGCCCTTCGGAAAGAAGGTAACCTGTTGTGCTTTAGGAAATTATTAAAAACATTTTTATTTAGAGAAATCTTAGATTCATATTAAATTGCACACGGCGCTGCCTTGTGATGTATATAAATGCTGTTTTGTTCTTTGGTCACGAGCGACCTGCCGGTGAGTTGGCGCTATAGAAACCGAAAATAACAATAACAATAACAAGATGCTATAAAATAAAATGAAATACATGTGACAGAGGGGCTATTACTTCAATATAAAATACTAAGGGCCAGATGTACGATCCATTTTTATATGCGCAAACGGGTTTGCTAACCTGTTTGTGCATGCAAAAACCTATTGGGCCATGTACATTGCCTATTTTGCGAGTCGCAATTTGTTTGCGACTCGCTAAATAGGTTTTGCAACTTGGTATTTGGAAGGGGCATTCCCTTCCAAATAACGAGTCTCTAAACCATGTACAAATGTTTTGCGGTCACAAAACACTTGCAATTACAACCTACTTCAAGTAGATAGTAATGCATTCACAAATGGGATGGGGTCCCCAGGGGACCCCTTCCCCTTTGCAAATGCATGCAAAATTATTTTTTAAGGGCAGGCAGTTGTCCCAGGGATTTCTGCCTGCCCTTAGAAAATGAAACAAAAACGTTTCCTTTTCTTTTTTTTTTAAAATGCATGGTAAACGGGCTGCTTTTTTTTTAAACTGCTTTATTTAAAAGCAGTCCCAGACATGGTGGCCTGCAGAGCCCAGCAGGCCACTATACCTGGGAGGGCTGGCATTCCCAATGGGTTCGCAAATTGCAAGAGGCTCATTAATATTAATGAACCTCGCAATTTGCGATCCCATTGGGAATCCCAAACAGTGTTAAACACACTGTTGTACATTTCATTTAGTGACTCGCAATTTGCCACTCGCAATGTGTTGCCAATTGCCAGGCGCTAAATGAAATGGACGTACATCAGGCCCCAAAATCCTTTGGGGCAGATTTATGAAGACCTTGCGCCGCCGGTGCGTCACTTTTTCCCATGTTAAAAATGACGCACCGGCGGCGCAAGGCCTATAGAAACCGAAAATAACAATAACAATAACAAGATGCTATAAAATAAAATGAAATACATGTGACAGAGGGGCTATTACTTCAATATAAAATACTAAGGGCCAGATGTACGATCCATTTTTATATGCGCGAACGGGTTTGCTAACCTGTTTGTGCATGCAAAAACCTATTGGGCCATGTACATTGCCTATTTTGCGAGTCGCAATTTGTTTGCGACTCGCTAAATAGGTTTTGCAACTTGGTATTTGGAAGGGGCATTCCCTTCCAAATAACGAGTCTCTAAACCATGTACAAATGTTTTGTGGTCACAAAACACTTGCAATTACAACCTACTTCAAGTAGATAGTAATGCATTCACAAATGGGAAGGGGTCCCCAGGGGACCCCTTCCCCTTTGCAAATGCATGCAAAATTATTTTTTAAGGGCAGGCAGTTGTCCCAGGGATTTCTGCCTGCCCTTAGAAAATGAAACAAAAACGTTTCCTTTTCTTTTTTTTAAAAAATGCATGGTAAACGGGCTGCTTTTTTTTTAAACTGCTTTATTTAAAAGCAGTCCCAGACATGGTGGCCTGCAGAGCCCAGCAGGCCACTATACCTGGGAGGGCTGGCATTCCCAATGGGTTCGCAAATTGCAAGAGGCTCATTAATATTAATGAACCTCGCAATTTGCGATCCCATTGGGAATCCCAAACAGTGTTAAACACACTGTTGTACATTTCATTTAGTGACTCGCAATTTGCCACTCGCAATGTGTTGCCAATTGCCAGGCGCTAAATGAAATGGACGTACATCAGGCCCCAAAATCCTTTGGGGCAGATTTATGAAGGCCTTGCGCCGCCGGTGCGTCACTTTTTCCCATGTTAAAAATGACGCACCGGCGGCGCAAGGCCTTCATAAATCTGCCCCTTAGTACTTTGAGTATTTGTCTTCTGTGCACACGTGTGTATTTTTTTCGAATTACTGTTTTAATATTTGAAATTTAACTCATACAAATTGCTTGGGGGTCCCCGGCTTCCAGTGGTGACTCAATGGGGGTCCTCGGGAGTCAAAAGTTTGGGAACCACTGATCTAGAGTGTATGTTATACCAACATTTAGAAATCCTAAAATAGATTACAAACCCTTTAGATTTTTGGAGGTTGGAGCAGCACACACTTTTCTAAAAGGTTGGCTGCCAGGCCCTTGCCTTCACTTGATAGCTCATATCTCAAAAACAGAACATTGAGATGGGCAATTTTAGATTTCTTCAAATTAAATTTGTAGCCCATGTTGGCAAATCCCACAATTATGTTGTTCACCCTGCTCAAGTGTTCAAGTAATCATCATACATTAGGTAGATGTCATCTACGGTAAACAGTCATAATATTGATTGCAAAATATAGAATGGACATAATATCGAAGTAAAAATATAGAATGGACAAAATATCGAATGGACACAATATAGTGGTTAAAAATATCGAATTTAAGGTAAGTAATATCGATTTTCAAAATATAGAAGTCAAAATATCGAAGTATACAATATAGGCATTACATATATCGATTTTTTAATAATATCAATGTTTTTAAAGTGTTTTGTATGTTAGTATATGTGTGAAAAGTGTATATTAATTTTTGTAATGTATGTTCAATGTATTTTAAGTAATGAATTTTATGTTATTTAATTTTTGCGTAATTTAATTCTGTAGCGGGTTGTGGGTTTATAGGGGAATAGGGTGGGAAGTAATTTAATTATATTAAATTAAATATTAATTTTTAGCAATTATTATTAATTTTTTTATTGAATTTTGCTTTTTAGTTCTGTAGCGGGTTGTGGGTTTATAGGGGAATAGGGTGGGAAGTAATTTAATTGTAATTAATTAAATATTTTTATTTATTTATTGGTATTCATTATAAATTTATTGGTATTTTTTAATTGGTAATTAATTTTGATTAATTGCCAATTAATTTTTATTAATTGATTAATTGTTAATTATGTTAATTTTCTAAATTTATTTTCTGTGGCGGGTTGTGGGTTTATAGGGGAATAGGGTGGGAAGTAATTTAATTGTAATTAAGTAAATAGTTTTTTTCATTTATTGGTATTGATTTTAAATTTATTGTTAATGAATTTTTAATTGGTAATTATTTTGTATTAATTAAATATTTGATAACTATGATAATTGTATTAATGTATTTTCTGTAGTGGGATGTGGGTTTATAGGGGAATAGGGTGGGAAGTAATGTAATTGTAGTTAATTACATATTAAAAATACTTTTTGTGTATTGATAATTGATTTACTGTTAATTTTTAATTGGTATTAATTTGTATTATTAATTAGTTTTTGTAATTGAAAATTAATTAGTTGTTAAATAATTATGAATAGGTTATTAATTTTTAATAACTAATATGTAGTTTTATTTCTAATTAATTATTACATAATATTAAATTGCGATTCTCATATTTACATGTCTAGAGAATCTGGATTTCATTAAGGACACGGAGGCTGACATTATGCAAAGTCTTTTATTTGCAGCCCCAAGCAGCCGCCTACATCACAATAGACTAAGCTCTAAAGAGAACAATGGCAACACATAAAGCCCATGAGACAGCAATAATCTGCCTCTTTTAAATGAATAGTCCAAGAAAGAAAGAACTTTTCATGAAGAACTGCGAAGTCCAGATCCAACAGGGATGGAGAGTGAAAGGATGAAAAACTGGATGGTGGAACGGAATCCAATCCAACGAAGATCATGAATGAAGTAGGAGTCAAGGATTTTCTGTAAAGGAAAACAGAAGTAAGTTCTGGCAAAGGGGATTGCAAAGGCAATACAATAAAGTACAATACAATCAGGTGTAATAAACAAGGCAGCGTAATGAAGCATTACGATAGAAAAGATATTATAAACAGTAATCAGTAATATCAATTTGAACATTCACCACCACCAGAGGGTGGGAGGGAGGGATAATGTCAGCCTCCGTGTCCTTAATGAAATCCAGATTCTCTAGACATGTAAATATGAGAATCGCAATTTCATAACAAGACACGGAGGCTACATTATGCATGTTGGTAGCTTCTTAAAACAACATTGGACATATGCTCAATAGGTTTACAATAATGACGAGCAAATGTACTTGCATTAGACCAATCCGCAGCCTTTAGGATGTCCTCTAACTTACCTCCGGACCAAAGAGACTTACTGGCCATAGCGCCTCTTAAAGAGTGAGCCTGAAATTTATGTAAGTCAACGCCGGCAAGACTCATGGCAATTTTAATCCATCTAGCAATAGAAGTGGAGGAAATTGCTTTATGCGGTTTAACAAAAGAAATTAACAATTGAGAAACGCCCTGGGGGCGAAGGAGAGCCATCCTTTGATCATATTCCTTCATGCATTCAACGACACAGAGTTTAGGGCAAAGATCAAAACGAGGGTAAAATATAGAATCGGACATAGTTTTAGTCCTTCTGAAAATATCGAACTTGACGCCAAAGACATTGTAAGAACGTCTTGAAATCTCAAGAGCTTTGACATCAGAAGCTCTTCTGCAAGAAATTAGGCACAATAAGGTAGCCAATTTAATGGAAAGATTGTTTCTGTTCAGAAGGGAATTAGGAGGCCAACTGTTGAAGAGATTAAGAATCAAACTGACATCCCAAAGGGTCTCATATTTGGCTTTAGGGGGTCTCCTTAAACGGATACTCTTCATAACTCTACAGACAATAACATTCTTACCGATTGTCTTACCATTAATAAGAACGTGGCCAGCCGATATAGCAGATCTATAACAATTAATAGATCTATAACTCAGACCTCTATCAAACTGTTCAACCAGGAAGTTGACTATATCAACAATAGGGGCCTCCAGGGGATCCAAGTCCCTTTCCAGGCACCAACGTACCCATATTCTCCAGATACTGTTGTATCTGTAGTGCGTGAGGGGAAGGGTAGCGGAAAGGGTGGGGGTAACCACGCTTCAAGAATAACACACTCCCATAAAAAAATACATTCTAGGTAAAAACGTTAGAAATATCGCTAGCTGAATGTACACAAACAGTCTATCTGCTATAGAAAACATTAAGAATAGCCAATGATTAAGGGTATATAACAGAATATCTCTTATAAGCCATATTAGCAAGAAGAAGGAGAAGTCAACTTATCTGTCTTGGAGCCGCATTTAAAAGAGGCAGATTATTGCTGTCTCATGGGCTTTATGTGTTGCCATTGTTCTCTTTAGAGCTTAATCTCTCTGAGAGCAGAATACCTTCCAGGGAAATCCAATCTTTGCGCAGATTGGAATTCAAGATTCATCTTGGATTACAGCGACTGGAAGCTCAACACTTCTGTTTTCAACTCCCTCAATCATTTCTGGGGCCCATCCCAAATAGATTTATTTGCGAGCAGATTGACTACCCAATTGATATCTTATTTCAGCTGGATGCCCGATCCTGGTGCTCTAGCAGTGAATGCCTTTCTCCAACCTTGGGTAGGGATCAACGCTTATGCCTTCCCTCCATTTGCAATGATCCAGAGACTCCTTCAGAAAGTGAGACAAGAACGATCCTCAATTGTCCTAGTAACTCCTTTTTGGCCATCCCAAGTCTAACGATCTCGCTAGACTTTCGTCAACAGCTTCAACTCTCCTTGGAGAGTCATGGGCCCCTGGAACACATTACGGGTACAACAACATTTGGAAAGTGTGGTCACGTTGGTGCTTGGAAAGGGACTTGGATCCCGTGGAGGCACCTATTGTTGATATAGTTAATTTTCTTGGAGAACAATTCGATAGAGGTTCAAGTTACAGATCTCTCAATTGTTTTAGATCTGCTATTTCTGCAGGACATTCTCTAATTAACAATAAAACGGTAGGTAAAAATCCTAATATTTGTAGAATACTTAAAAGTATCAGACTTAGAAGACCTCCTCAACCTAGCTATCAATCTCTTTGGGATGTTAATTTAATTCTTGACCTTTTTTGTTATTGGCCAGTTAATTCTCTTCTCAGCAGGAAGAATCTTTCTATCAAATTAGCTACTCTTCTTTGCTTAATTTCATGCATTAGAGTCTCTGATGTTAAAGCTCTAGATATTTCTTTTAGATCTTACGATATGTTTGGAGTCAAATTTTAAATACATAGAAGAACTAAAACCATGTCAGATTCTATTTTCTATCCTCGTTTTGATACTTGCACTAAACTCTGTGTTGTTCAATGTATGAAAGAATATGATGTGAGAATGAACTCTCTTCGTCCTTTGAATGTATCTCAGTTACTCCTCTCTTTTGTTAAACCCCATAAAGGAATTTCTTCTAGCTCTATTGTTGGATGGGTTAAAACAGTCATGAAACTTCCTGGAATCAATCTGAATATTTTTAAACCACATTCTATTAGAGGCGCAATGGCCAGTAAGTCATTCTGCTCAGGTGGTAAGTTAGATGATATTCTAAAGGCTGCTGATTGGTCTAATTCTAGAACCTTTGCTCATCATTATTGCAAACCTGTTTCTCACATGTCTGATGTTGATTTACATGACTACCAACATGCATAATGGTAGCCTCCGGTCTTGTAATGAAAGTGCGATTCTCCTATTTACATGACCAGAGAATCTGGATTTCATTAAAGACACGGAGGCTAACATTATCCCTCCCACCCTTCCCTGGGTGGTTGATTAAATGATATAATATATATATAATATATGTTATGATATGCTTATTTGAATTTTTTACTTACAAACAAACATTATTTTCCTTTGCAGGATTACTTACAGCCTTTCCTTTGTCAGGAATTGTTATTTAGATGATTGTTTATTATTCTTGTCCTTAATACTTTTATTGGGATTTATTAACAACCTTTCTTTGCCTTGCAGATAACTTGTCTTCTTGATTTCACACCTGTGGATCAATCGTGGATGGTGTTTTCTTCCGTCATCCTTCTTCAAGTTTGATGTTTCATTGGATTTGTTTGGACTTTTCCTTTTTCATTGTCACCACATTTAAAAGAGGCTGATTGCCTAGTGATTCATGCTATTGTTGATTCATATGTATTCTAAGTTGGAACTTTTGCTTTGTGACATATGCGGCTATGCTTGGACTGCATTAAAAGTTGTATGCAAGAAGACAGCGCATCGTGTCCACGGTAAAACCTAGGAACTCGATGGACATTGTTGGGGTTAAAAACGATTTTTCTTTGTTTATGATGAATCCTAGCTTCTCCAGAAGATTCATAGTGAAATTCAAGTCCTGAACCAGTTGGAGAGGATCTTGAGACATAATGAGGATGTCGTCGAGGTAAATAATCAGACGTATTCCTCTTGATCTTACATGAGACACAACCGCTCTCATCACTTTGGTGAAACACCAGGGAGCGGAAGAGAGTCCGAAAGGAAGAGCTTGGAACTGATACAAGCGGTCTTTCCAAAGGAACTGAAGAAAAGGTTGGTGAGCCTTGGCCATGGGTATGGTGAAATAGGCGTCTTTGAGGTCCAATTTGACCAACCAATCTTTCTCCAAGAGAAGGTCCCGGAGAAGGTGGATGCCTTCCATCTTGAAATGCCTGTATGTGAGGAACTTGTTTAGGTCTCGAAGGTTGATCACAGGTCTCCAACCTTTGTCCTGTTGCTTATGAATCCCAGCTGATCGGGTGGGACCTCCAGGATTGCACCTTTCTGAATCATAGAAGAGATCTCTTCTTCTATAATTTTTTCTTGTTCCGAGGACATGTGAATCTTCCTGGGAAGGGAAGTCTGAACAGGAGGATGGGTGAAGTCTATCATGAAACCCTTTACCGTGTTTAGAACCCACGAGTCTTGAGTGATCAGATGCCAATTCATTGAAAAATGTCTGAGTCTTCCGCCCACTTTTAGTGGAAAAGAAGGGGAAGGGAGGGAGGTAACACTCACCTGAGGGTGTGTTAGAGTTGGTCGATCCACGTGATCTGTAGCCTCTGCCTCTACCTTGGCCTCTACCCCTTTGAGGGTAGAATTGCGGGGTATTAAACTGTTGTTGTTGGTATCCTCTTCCGAAACCACGACCTCTTGAGAAGGGCCTTTGATTGTAACGGCCGGAAGGTTGGCCTCATCTTCCGGCCCGACCAAAAAGGTTGTTGTTGTTAAAGACCTTGCGCATGTTCTGTTGCGCTTTATCAAGGGCGGTAAAGGTGGAAACGTATTTCCCAAGGGATTTAATTAGGTCTTCCCCGAAGAGAAGTCCTTTAGGGTTCCTTGAGGGTTCTTTGTCAGCCAGATCTCCCAGTTTTGGGTTAATTTTGTTCAGGACAACCCTACGTCTCTCTGAGTTAATGGAAGCGTTAGCATTCCCCAGGAGGATGATGGCCCTCTGGCTCCAACCTCTAATCATCTCAGTATCCAAAGGAGTACCATTGATGTGAGAATCCTCTGCCGAATCCAAGATTCTGGTCAGAGGACCAAGGACGTCCAAGAGGCGATCTTGGCATCCTTTAAAGGATTTTTCGACCCCTTTTCTTGGGTCACGCCCAAGTTTAAATAGGAATTTTATAAGCTCTGGGTCCAAATTGGGTGTATAACAAACCTTATCTTTGAGGGAAGGTCTTGAGCATTCAGCTCTGAGAATATTTCGGGTTCCCCTGTCAAGGAGGTTTCTGAGCCATTTTTTGATAAATTTCGAGACATGGTCTTGGGGTACCCAGTCAGAACTCCTGGGGTGTTTAAGGTTTTGGGGGGAGAGCATTTCCTCTCCCAAGGGGTCCAGAATGGTGCTTTTGGAGGGAGAAGGGAGATTATCTGTAAATTCGTCGAGAGGATCTTGACCATCGTTAAGATCAAAGACATATTCATCAATAAATTCAGAGGAATTGGTTGAAATGTCATCATCCATATCAAAGGAAGTGCCGCCAAGGACACCCTGGGTGTTAAAGGCGCGAAGGCCTCCACTACTAGTTGAGGTGCCAAGACCTCCCTTATTTGTTGAGGTGCCAAGACCTCCCGAAATATTGGTATTGGTGTAATTAGTTTTTTTCAGTCTCTTACCTCCCTGGTTCCCACCGGAATGAGGGTGGGGGTGAGTGACGTCCTCCAAAGGGAGTGGACGTTTGGGACCCATTAGCTCAGATAGGCTCTCCATCATGCAGGACTTAACCTCCATGTGGAGCATAGCTTTGAAAGATCCATCACCCAAGCCTGGAGTAGGGGCTGCGGCCCCATCAGAATCAGATTCTGACATTTTGAGAAAGGGACAGGCAGGGAAGATAGAAGCCACTTAGAAAGTAAGTGTTAGCGAAGTGTTAACGTTCTACAGCAAGGGTGATATTCCTTGTTTCCCTTAGATTACCATTTGTTTATGGTGAATATAAAAAATGAGGCTTTTAAGGGTTAAAACGCGTGTCTCCGATGAAAGCAGCTGGTTTCTGTCGAGGCAAACCGTTTCCAGCGCGAGCCTGCTCGGCCGTCGTCATGGCAACGCTGAGCGAGTGGAGGGGGTCGAGGAAAGGCCCTGTGCAACAATAACGCGCAGCGCGTGTGTTGCCAGCGGCCTTTCCTCTAAAGCGGCGAGGGTAAGGTTTTGGGAAATGGTTCCCGTCGAGAGTTAGGGAAGGCTCCGCTCGCACGCTGTGCTCTGAAGAGAGTAGCGTTCACAGGAGGACAAGCGGTAAGGGCGTGAAGGAGAGGCACGCCGAGGGTTATCCCCGTTCGTTGTTGGGGGGGGGGGGGTGTTTTGTAAAGGGATAAAGGCTTTAGCCGTTCCGCTCGCCCCAGTAGCGGGAGGAGAGGCGAGGGGCTTTAACGTGAAGGAGCGCTCATCGCGCAGGGGATTGTTGACCGTGATTTCGGTTACGCATCCAGGGGAGAGGGAGTGGGAGGAAAGAGATCACCATAAATTGGAGATCGGTGGGGAAGGGTAGCGGAAAGGGTGGGGGTAACCACGCTTCAAGAATAACACACTCCCATAAAAAAATACATTCTAGGTAAAAACGTTAGAAATATCGCTAGCTGAATGTACACAAACAGTCTATCTGCTATAGAAAACATTAAGAATAGCCAATGATTAAGGGTATATAACAGAATATCTCTTATAAGCCATATTAGCAAGAAGAAGGAGAAGTCAACTTATCTGTCTTGGAGCCGCATTTAAAAGAGGCAGATTATTGCTGTCTCATGGGCTTTATGTGTTGCCATTGTTCTCTTTAGAGCTTAGTCTATTGTGATGTAGGCGGCTGCTTGGGGCTGCAAATAAAAGACTTTGCATAATGTAGCCTCCGTGTCTTATAGGTTATTAATTTTTAATAACTAATATGTAGTTTTATTTCTAATTAATTATTACATAATATTAAATTGGTTATTAATTTCAATTAATGTTTTATTGGTATTGATATTTAATTTATTTTTAATAATATAATAAATCATTACTTTCCCTACTGTATAACTCACTGGAGTGGGAATAGTATTTTTTACCCCTACGCTATCCAACGCTTTCCCTACTGTTGCACTCTCTGGAGTGGGAATAGTAATTTTTACCGCTACGCTATCCAAAGCTTTCCCTACTGTTGCACTATCTGGAGTGGGAATAGTAATTTTCACACTCCCGCTATCCAACGCTTTCCCTACTGTTGCACTCTCTGGAGTGGGAATAGTAATTTTTACCCCTCGCTATCCAACGCTTTCCCTACTGTTGCACGCTCTGGAGTTGGAATAATAATTTTTACCCTCCCGCTATCCAACGCTTTCCCTACTGTTGCACTCTCTGGAGTGGGAATAGTAATTTTTACCCTTATGCTATCCAATGCTTTCCCTACTGTTGCACTCACTGGAGTGGGAATAGTATTTTTTACCCCTACGCTATCCAACGCTTTCCCTACTGTTGCACTCTCTGGAGTGGGAATAGTAATTTTTACCCCTACGCTATCCAACGCTTTCCCTACTGTTGCACTCTCTGGAGTGGGAATAGTATTTTTTACCCCTATGCTATCCAACGCTTTCCCTACTGTTGCACTTTCTGGAGTGGGAATAGTATTTTTTACCCCTACGCTATCCAACGCTTTCCCTACTGTTGCACTCTCTGGAGTGGGAATAGTAATTTTTACCCCTACGCTATCCAAAGCTTTCCCTACTGTTGCACTATCTGGAGTGGGAATAGTAATTTTCACACTCCCGCTATCCAACGCTTTCCCTACTGTTGCACTCTCTGGAGTGGGAATAGTAATTTTTACCCCTCGCTATCCAACGCTTTCCCTACTGTTGCACGCTCTGCAGTTGGAATAGTAATTTTTACCCTCCCGGTATCCAACGCTTTCCCTACTGTTGCTCTCTCTGGAGTGGGAATAGTAATTTTTACCCTTATGCTATCCAACGCTTTCCCTACTGTTGCACTCTCTGGAGTGGGAATAGTAATTTTTACCCCTGCGCTATCCAACGCTTTCCCTACTGTTGCACTCTCTGGGGTGGGAATAGTATTTTTTACCCTCCCGCTATCCAACGCTTTCCCTACTGTTGCACTCTCTGGAGTGGGAATAGTAATTTTTATCCTTATGCTATCCAACGCTTTCCCTACTGTCGCACTCACTGGAGTGGGAATAGTATTTTTTACCCCTACGCTATCCAACGCTTTCCCTACTGTTGCACTCTCTGGAGTGGGAATAGTAATTTTTACCCCTACGCTATCCAATGCTTTCCCTACTGTTGCACTCTCTGGAGTGGGAATAGTATTTTTAACCCCTACGCTATCCAACGCTTTCCCTACTGTTGCACTCACTGGAGTGGGAATAGTATTTTTTACCCCTACGCTATCCAACGCTTTCCCTACTGTTGCACTCACTGGAGTGGTAATAATAAATGTTACCCTCCTGCTATCCTACGGTAAAATATTGTAAATTTTTTATTAATAACTTAAATTAATTATATCTTAATTTTAAGGTTATTTGAGTATTTTTAAGTATGTTTTAGTTAATTATATTTATTATTTCATTAATTCTAAATTACTTTTAAGACATTTAAAAATAATTCGATATTTTGACTGCCTATATTTTTTACAGACTATATTTTGGATTTGATATTTTTGTACTTACCTGTTTGTAGATAGGAATTTGATATTTTGGCATTCTATATTTTGGTGACTATATTTTGGTAAGTCTATATTTTGTCATTCTATATTATGTCAGTGATCCGCCATCTACATGGGATACAGCCTCTTCATCACAAGTTTGTAATATTTTTGACACTCTTGCCAACAATAGCCCCAGGAACCCTTGAGGCAAATGACAAAAATTTTGCTCAGTGGTGAGCGCAGAAAATCTGTCAAATATCTGCTTGCTGGAGCTATATTCTGGCAGTAGAATCCATTCGAGATATATCATGTTTTGTATTTCTTCCGCACAATGTTCTTCATTAATGCGACACTGTGTGCATTTTGAACTCCAAATGTTCAAATGTGTTTAAATGTCAGTAGTCTAAAAATAGACAATATGTGTTGTCAGGTTTCATTACTGGAAACAGAGGATTATTCATCGGGGAGGTGCAATTCTCAATCACACCTTGGTATTTGAGTTGGTCAAAGATATCTTTGACTTGTCGTTTTGCTTCGTTTTTTATAGGGATCTGTCTCTGTGGATTCTGAGTCAATTTTAATGGGATTTCGTGGTGAGTAGACTCCACATCACACTCTACATGGTTACGGTATAATGCTTGAGCTAGCGCTAGCACCCACTCCTGCACGTATGAATGCTTTAAAGATTCTGGAACAAGGTCAGTGAAAGCAGGACAAATGACGCTTTCCCCCTTTGGGCAATCCATCACAAACTCAGGTGGCAAATCCCATCCTGCTAGCAGTATGTCATATCCAAAGGTCAAATTCTCCCAAAAGAGACCTTTAAACTTCCTTGAGATGTTTCCCTCTATTTGGAGTGTCATTTTATACAGTCTATGTGGGACACTAACTCTCGAATCTGGTGTTTCCATCGTGATGTGTTCATTCAATACAGCTGTCACCAGAAAATCCTTCATGTTCTATTGTTACTTCTGCCCCGCTGTCTAGCATCATCAGAGCCCATTCCCCATTCAGAAGCTGAGTCCTCAGTAATCTGGGCATGTCAAATTTTGAAGCCAGCTACTTTCTCCTTTTTGAATTGAGGTTTTGCTTTATGTTGCTCTTATGTTTTGATAATGTACTCTGAAGTACGATGTGTTTCCCTTTTTGTCTTTCGTTGATCTTCAGTCTTTTCTTCTGATCGCCCGTCCCTCTCTGAGTTTTTTGAAGAACCCTAGAAGGAACGAAAGGAACGTGTATCAGTGTCCTGATACCTATCATGTTTTCTAATGTTATCACAATTCCTAAGGTTGTACCTCTATTCCGAGTACTCCAGTTGGGGAGACCCACCTTCTTTTCTGAATTGTTATTTTTAGAATTTTTGTTTTTCCATTTCTTTTTAGAAGTTGTCTTTGTTGGGACTACCCGCCCTTTGTGGCTTCCCTGCTTTGGTTCCCAAATGATCTCTACCTAATTCAGCATAGGTTTCTTCGATAATTTTTGGTAATTCTTGCCCCCTATTTCCAGGTGCTATTTCCCTCTGGGTTGTCCAGGGCCTAACCTAGGGGTGACTTATATGTATTAAAAAGGAAGGTTTGGGCCTGGCAAAAGGTGTATTTTGCCAGGCCAAAGTGGCAGTTTAAAAATGCACACACAGGCTGCAGTGGCAGGCCTTAGACATATTTAAAGTGCTAGATAAGTGGGTGGCCTGCCTGTAACTGTTAATTTACAGGCCATGAGCACAGGTAGTGCCACTTCACTAGGGACTTACAAGTAAATTAAAGATGCCAATTGGGTATCATCCAAACTAACATGTTTTAAGTAGAGAGCATGAGCACTTTACCACTGATTAGCAGAGGTACAGTGAGCAGAGTCCTGAGGCCAACACAAATTAAAACAGCAAAATCAGGAGGAGGGGCGGAAACAAGTTTGGGGATGACCCAGCATAAAGGGCCAAGTCTAACAATTAGTCTTCTATCAAATATGGTCACCTATCAACTCTCTGTAGTCCCAAATCTAAAATGTTGTTAAACTTTTTCCCTTGATGTTATGCCTTCCTAAAAGCATACATTAGGATTTTAGCAGAGAAATATATGTTACTACACATTTAATTCCCTTATAGTTTGTTGTGTTCATCACCTATTCAGGTATATTTTTTCCCTGACTTTTATTCTCTTTTTTATAGCAGGATTCTTTATAGACATTTCTTTTGGAAGACCGTATGCTGAGCAATTTCCCAACTCTGATTCAGGGTGTCTTTGGTGCCATGCCTTTCGAACTCTGTATTAACTATCAACTACAAAGAGGTATTACTAATATTAACAGTGAGGTTGCTTCCGCCCTTTGTGATATTGTCTCCTACTTTGGACCCACTTATGGAGATAATTGCCACTTTTCTTGTGCCTATTAAAAGTGGCTGCTAGTAGGAATCACCCTTTCCTCAGGCAATCAAGAAGAAAACCAGTGAGACCTTTGCTATTCCCCGTCCCTGAAACCTAGTGGAATGAAAGGGTTACACGGTGCCAGTAGAACATACTCCCATGAGATAAGAGTTTGAGCTATGTTTGGTGTCTTTCTGGTACTTGTGTTTTCTGAAAATATTGTAGGTGGTATGAGATGTGGTCTGTTGGTGATAAGAAAACAAGATTGTGAAATCATTTTTTAATAGCTCAAGTGTGAATTCCAGACATCTACAAAGCCAGAGACTGTTTTAGCACCTGACCAGGATCGGGCTCTGAAGCTTCAAGGATTTGGGAAAGATGATACATTAAAAGGAGATAATAATGTGTACCTAGAACAAGCAGGCCAATAAAGCTGTTCTTCCCAAATCTCCAGATAGTATGAGTAAGATGATGGGTGAGAATCTACCCAAAACATTAGTACAATTGAAAAATATTCTATTGTTACTGCCATTACGGAGCAAAATATTGTATGTGTACTCATAACATTAGTGTACAACTCACTTAATTACTAAGGTGAATTATCCACAACCATATGTTCTGTGAGTGACAATTGTACTGTTAGTCAAAAGGTGAATTTATGGTATATGTACTGCAATTTCGGTTAGCAGCCATCTAGATAACAATATTAGCAGAGAATGAAAGCGCAAACTATGGGTTGCTTCACCAAATCAAGAGATCTAGATATTCTGATATGCAGCTTAAGAGTCACATAGGCATAATACTGTCACAGGAAACATGACGGTGCCAAAATCTCCTGCCAATACCAAGACCCTTCATTGAGCCTCACTGTAGGCCAGTGTAGGTAGCAGTATAGCAAAGTCAAGGAGTAACATTAAAAAAAAGTGACTCAAGTGGTGTAGCTTTGCAGTAAGGCAAATAACAGGCTTTGCTTTGTGCTGTTGTGGGCATCTGCCTCTGGTCATCTTTCTACACCCATAAAGGTCTGCGGAGAATATGGATTATTGATAGAAAAATTGCACCAACAGGGTTCCCTCAAGGATTCTGGAACCAGGTGAAAGTGGGGGCTGAAGGCTGAGCAGGCATTAATGCTACCTAGCTCACACTGCCCACATCTCCTTATTCACGGATGGTAAATCCCTAACTGTCCCTGTGTTAATCAGCTCATAACTTGAATGTGTTTAAATGCTGGTAGTTTAAGTCTGTCATTCATTGTCTACTTTTTTACCTTGAAGTGTTCTCTTAGTTTGGCAGACTACTGCATGTTAAGAGCAGCAACCATAATCAGTATTAAGTTGTTTGTGAATGGCAGGGTGATGATCAGTTAAATGGAGCGTTGGTCATCCTTTGAATCAGAACTTATATCTTTGGCCTATATCTCACTGTTTTAATGTAGATCGTTGTTTTCTTCCTACTGTCCCTCATTCTACTTAAGCTTGGATTCTAAAAATCCAAGAAGACAATCTGATTTTTTGAAAAATATTGTGTGTGTACCACATTGTTATACCATAATGGTGCTACCAATAGAGGTGGCTGATAAACATGGTCATGCCACTGAAAATTGTTTGCTCCTTGACGGGATAGGGAGGCACCAACATTTTGGGGGATATTCTCAAGAATGTACGAAAATCCTCACCAAAATTGGTTAACGCAATCTTTCATATCGCCATCTACCGCATGAAAATAACTCTGTGTCAACGTCCTATTCACAACACGGCGGTAACATGCGATAGTCTCCCGATAACATGTTAAATGTCCATGAAAAAATCATCGGGATGGCGATTCAAATCTGAACCCGAACATGAAAACATTTGCAATGGGCCCAACTACGATAAAAAAATGCAGCGATAAGCAGCGCCACGCCTGCAAGTTGAACGAGTCAGGCAGGAAAAATCACAATTAAAGTGGCAACAAAAAACACAAACAAAACACATACAATTGCAAAGCACCATGGAGGTAGCCGGAGCAAGTACAGAGGACAACCAGAACCCCACAACCCCCACGGAGGACCAGCCTAGGACCATCATTGGGGAGACGGTGGCAGGAGTTGGGGGACCGGACACTGCACAACATGACCTGAGCCAACAGCAACAGGGTGAGTAATGGCCAGGGACTGGAGGGACGGGGAGATGGGCACAATGGCACACATGCACAAGTAAGTATAGCACATCTGCGGACAAATCATGCCCAAGAGTCACAACTTCCTCCAAGAGCCCAATTTACGCAAGTCTGCAACATCTCAGAACTGTATGATCACAGAAGTGAAAGGCACACCGGCTGAAAGGGATAAGGGCCAGCCAAATCAGAGCCAAAGGGGCAACTCTCCCACAATGCAGCACACCCACCTAAGATGCCGAGCAGCCCAACATTCACAACAATGTGGTAAAAACTGCAACACTGTCACAACAAAACAAAGGGCAAAAATGCTGCCGCTGGAGTTTAGAACATGGCCATTCTCATTTGGCATAGCAGGAAACTGTGAGATAACAATGTACGACTACAACCTCACATCCCTGATGGCGAAGAACCTGATGGCGTAAATGCCAAGTGTCCCGCTTCAAATAGGCGTCTCCTCATAAACAGTCACAATGTAAATTGCCAAGCAGTCTGATAGTAAACTTGGACAATGCGTGAACATATATGTGAACACAGTGCCCATCTGCATTTCCCCTTCACATTGCAGAGGGAGAATCAACACCACCTGCAGAGCAGACCCAACAACTCAGCACTGATGATAAAGAGGACCTCCCCAACATCTACACCAACACACCTCCAGGAGCAGGGCAGCCCAGCTGCATCCATGAGACCCAACCCCCTGCACAGACCACACAGCAGGCAGCACCCACCACCACGGCTGTCTCCCAGGACCCCCACAACCAACATTTGGCCTTCCAACGCCGTATGTTATGGTGCCAGGAGGAGCTGTCGGACCAGCTGGGGGTTGGGTACGTCCTCATTGCAGCCAAACTAGATGTCAAACTAGATGACATACTTGGGTGTTGAAGTCCCATCAGGGACCACTCGCAGTCTATAACGATCACTCACTGTCCGCTCCTTGCTCTACAACAAGTCATTGCTAACATCGCTGGAGTCATGACTCTGTGCCAAGAACAACTGTCTAGTCAGAGTGGCCCCATCGATGTCAGCAAGGAGTTGCGTCACATGCAAATGCTCATGGAGGACATGGAGCGGATGCAAGCCTCACAAATGGCTGCCACAGCTGCACATCAGGGAGATGTAGCTGTGATTTTCCATGCCCTGCAGATCCTCGTCATGGCATTGCGCCACAAGGCTTGGCGCGAATGGATGCTGGTGCTACCACTCCATCCACATCTCCTCCCCCTGAAGTGTCAGCTCCACACAGTGCCGCAGACATTCCACAACCGGCTCCTGATGTGTCACTGCCACACAGTGAAACAGACAAAACACCACCACAATCAGAGGACGAAGATGATGATGAATCTGGCTTTGTGGTAAGAAGGAAGTGGGAGCATTCATCTCCGCCATATGGCCGGTTTCAGCTTGGGTCTGCCCTCTGCATCATGCCCTGGAATAACAACTCCCACTGTCCTCCTATACACTGAGTGGCACTCACCTTGGACCTCAACATGGACTGCCATATTTGGTTTGGTTACCAATGACACAGCAATCACACTGCGGACTGTAGTCTTCGACTCCCTATGAACTTGCTAATCCTGAAATGACTCTGGCTGCCCCTCCACGGGCCAACAATGTTCAGTGGGGGTTGCATGGCCCTGTACTGGTCCAGTTTCAACATGCCACTGAATGTGAATAAAACATTCCGATTCACACAGATGTGTCATGGCAATGATCAATCAAGAATGAAAGAATGGATGAATGTAGGGACAGTGATTCCACAAAAAGGTACTCCCTGGGTAATGCTATCTATGTGCATGTATGGGAATGACCCAGATAGGCAATGAGACACACATTGTCATTCAAATCAACACTCATCACAGTTGAATAAAAGTGAAGGTGCGTAGACTTTATTAGCATTTGCGTGTCAGTACGGGCAAGATAAGTGCCACAACATGCAGACCAATGCAGCAGTATGTCAGAATGAGGAACGTTGCCAAGCGCGGCTGTCCACTCCAGGGGAGAGCCTCACCTTCCACAGGTGTGTGTTGAGCCGCGTTGTTGTCCGCTCATGTATTCGGAGTCCAGGCAAATGCAGCCTTGTCCACTGTTCTCGTGAGATATGTGACCAGGATCTCCAAGATGCAACAAGGTGGTGGGACATGTGTAATGTGTTCCAATCTGTTGTGGCTGCAGGTACGTAGTTACTCGTCCATAAAAGCAATTGCAGCTTCGTAGGCTAATATTTCCAACATGAGGTCATTGTCGACTTCATCAAACAGGACGGTGAGTCCATCCATTGGCAGGTCCGGACAAATGTGCTGCGTCCGCCCCTTTTCACCAACTTTCACTACAGCCCAATAGGGGAGCGGTTCAATGTGGCCCCTGCACATGAGGATTTGTGCAATCTCCCAGGTCCAGCTGCCAGCATGTATGCCAAGTATCAAGGCATCCCATAAACGGGTATCACAGTGACACTCCTGGTCGTGTGCCAACAGGGGGCACACACACATGTCAAAATCCAGTTCATCTACTGTCCTGTTGGATAGGCAGACATCCATGCACCACTTGAACATGCACGATTGACAATGCAATACAGGTTGAACACAGGTGATGTTGGGAAGGCGGAAGCTTAGCCTGTAACTGATCCGCATCACTGCCAATGGCAGGGCCCCCAGCATTCGTGCACGGTACAGTTCAACGTGACAGGGGTTGTGCATGTGTCCAGGATGTTCTCCCATTGCGTCAGTGTCTCTGGTTGAAGGGGCACTGTTCTGACCTGCGCCAGTTCTGTGGATGAAATGCCACAGCTCAGATCAGTGAGTTGTTTCAGTGTTCAACGGTTGTACGTCTGGGATGGTGTGGGAGTAGGTGTGAAGGCCATTTCATGCAAGATAACTTCAAGCAAGGGATTCTATCTGTGGGGTATGTATACGTTGTTCCTTCGTCGGGCTGTGCGTAGTGCGGGAGTTGTCATCAGCTGCTATGGTATCTGTCAGGGGGTGCCAGGCACATGCAATTCCGAGTTTGGAAGTGCAGATGTGCTCCCGCCTGATAGTTCAAACAAAGGAGCTTTCATCCCTAATGTCAGTTTGTCATCTGCTTGCATTCAGGAAATGTAATGTCGCTTGTTGGGGGTGGGGTTTGTGATCTGTGCGACTTTGGGATTCATGTTTGACATGTCCTGCATGTGGCAAATGAGCTTTTTTATAAAGAGTAACACTGGTTTGGGGTGGCCAAAAAAGGTCCTATTGAAACTATACTATAACTTTCACTCTGAAATCAATCCTGGGAGGGAGTCTTTGCAAGGTACCAAACAGTTATTATACTTTTATTAATCATTTCACAGTTCAATATTCACATTTTTTATATATATACACATTTCAGGTGCTCACATGTGTGACAAGGTGTTCATAGTGACTAAGTGAAAGGAATAAAAACAGCTATATACAAAAGTGTCACAAGCAAGGTTAGGCCCCACAGAAAAATATATACAATGCAATGGGGGAGTTCCCTTGATTGAGTCGACGGCGTTTCGATCTAATTTGATTTTTAGATCATCATCAGGACGTGAGCTTTCTTCAGAGAATCTTAGTAGAACTGTGTACATCCGTAATTGGAAAGCAGGGTTCTTTGGCTGTTAGTGAATCAATCCAACTGCGCAACGTCTATATAGCAGGGCTCATGAAGTCTCATTTCTTACTTCTAGATAAAGACATATACATCATTGTCTATATTGTAGTATTGTGTTCATACTACCATGGGAACGCCGAAGCAGCGAGACACTTGTAGCGGCACCGCGGACCGCGGTGATTTACTCCCGTCGGGATTCTGCATTGGGGTCAGTTACGGATCGAAAATTGTAGGACATTGCTCCTTACCCATGGTAGTATGAACACAATACTACAATATAGACAATGATTTATATGTCTTTATCTAGATGTAAGAAATGAGACTTCATGAGCCCTGCTATATAGACGCTGCGCAGTTGGATTGATTCACTAACAGCCAAAGAACCCTGCTTTCCAATTACGGATGTACACAGTTCTACTAAGATTCTCTGAAGAAAGCTCACGTCCTGATGATGATCTAAAAATCAAATTAGATCGAAACGCCGTCGACTCAATCAAGGGAACTCCCCCATTGCATTGTATATATTTTTCTGTGGGGCCTAACCTTGCTTGTGACACTTTTGTATATAGCTGTTTTTATTCCTTTCACTTAGTCACTATGAGCACCTTGTCACACATGTGAGCACCTGAAATGTGTATATATATAAAAAATGTGAATATTGAACTGTGAAATGATTAATAAAAGTATAATAATTGTTTGGTACCTTGCAAAGACTCCCTCCCAGGATTGATTTCAGAGTGAAAGTTATAGTATAGTTTCAATAGGACCTTTTTTGGCCACCCCAAACCAGTGTTACTCTTTATAAATACTTTAACCCCAGGTTTTATTAATGGGGTACCCTTGTTCCTTCTAACTACTGTGGCAAATGAGCGGCATCACTGTGTGTTATGTTGCCTCACAGCTGCTCCTCACTCCCCCTGAGCCTATTTACTTCTGTGTGCTGCACGGTTGCATCACTAGCACTCCTAAGACACACCATTGTCATGACTGTCTGCGCATGTCCACAAGTCTGAGATCACCGTGATTTTGGCCATTGAAGATGGTGACACACAACGGACGGAGTCTTAGCACTTAATGAATAGGACATGAAATCAAGAATATATGATGATGTTATTTTTATATATCAGAATTACTTCATTCGATGATATATACATTCCATATGCAGACTGTCAAAACCAAAAACATCAATGTGCAGTGTGAATGGGTGATGATTGTGCAAAGTGCTTAAGTGGTGAACAATATATACAGTGAAAACATTTTCATATATATATAGGTGTTTAAATAGGCCATATATTCAGTTCAGTCCAGGGATTCCTGAAGTTAGTCAGGATCGCACTGGCGATATAAGACTGTACAAGTTAATTAGTAAAGCCCGGTCATTGTGCCCATCTGTCTAAGGTTGAAATTTCCGGCCTTCAATTTAGGGTGAGTATTGCGGCTCCCCAGTAATTAGGTGGATTCTGTCCAGTGCACCTTAGAGTCTCTCTCACACACAGCTCATTATGGTTTCAGACTGTCTTCAAAGTATCCTGCCCACACCCAGCTCCTCCTCTGTCTAGAGGAAGACCCGCCGTGACCACCGATTGGGGCACAATAGGGTCGAAACGTCGACGCTCCTAGGTTTAGTGCCATCAGGATTCTATACTAGGATAGATAGGAATCCCTAGATTGAACTGAATATCTGGCCTATTAAAACACCTGTATATATATTGAAATGTTTTCACTGTATATATTGTTCACCACTTAAGCACTTTGCACAATCGTCACCCATTCACACTGCACATTGATGTTTTTGGTTTTGACAGTTTGCATATGGAATGTATATATCATCGAATGAAGTAATTCTGATATATAAAAATAACATCATCATACATTCTTGATTTCATGTCTTATTCATTAAGTGCTAAGACTCCGTCCATTGTGTGCTAGAGAGCCTTTCTTTGATTGCAGTAAAAGCACCATAAATTAATCTTGTTCTACCCAGCACTCTTCTCTTAAACATTACTTACTCAGGTTCTGAGGGACACAGGGTTATTCCTTTTTTTAGGTCGAGCGACCTATCTCAATGCGCATGCGCATTGCGCATTGAGCGGGAGCGAGATATATAGGGGCTTATCGAGAGTTTACCTAACTGGCGATTTGATGCTGTGCCCGTGCGCTTTTAGGTCAATGCGCAAGCGCATTGACCTAAAATGCGCGTGCACATCATCAAATCGCCAGTCAATCACCAGCAGCACTCCTCCCACACCTTTGAAGTGAAGCTTAGCTTCACTTCAAAGGCCCCTGCTGCTTCACACCCTCATGCCGCTCTCCCCGCTCCGCCCCTCCCCTGCCCGCCGCGTCGCATTTCTCCTCCCCAAGATATCGGAGCGCTTTACATGAGCGCCAGTTGCATTATGGAGGGACACATTCATGTGTTTTTTAGGCACGGGTAGAATAAGTGGTTTGCCCAGAATCACACTGATGTTGAGCCTCTAGCCAGACTCGAACCTGGATCCGCAGCTTCAAAGTCGGCCGATCTGGCCATTAAGCCACACCCTCTTGAGGCATAGCCGGGCCACTCCTAGTAGTTGAGCACCGTATATTCAGCCCTTGTATTTTTGCACGCCAGTGACCTTTTTACTCTAGCTGCATGGGTTCGAATCCCACCTCAGCCACTTATTATCTTTTTTTGTTTTTGCAGTTTTTATACTGCTTAAACTCGACCGCAAGATATCGGAGCGCTTTACATGAGCGCCAGTTGCATTATGGAAAGACACATTCATGTGTTTTTTAGGCACGGGTAGAGTATTTTGTGGTCGCCTTTACATAGTGCATTACACAGTGAGTTACAGCCCTCAGTTCACGACAGGCGACACTGTTTCAAGCTGTTTTCAAGCTTTCAAGCTTTATTACAAATCACAAAAAAGATGTTAATATTTCACTTCTGTTCTTGGATATTCGTCACAATAAAAAACACTGAATATAATCTTCACAAAAGTTTAAGCTATTGCCATTACAAATTAAATACATTATTTAACAATTAATTTAACAACAAAAAATAAAAGCCATTGTTATTTGTAATATTAATACATCTAAGTCACGTAAATAAAAAACATGTTGCATTACAAATGCTATAGGTGTCACATTTGCGAAAGTTATAACTATTGGCATTGTAAATGACAGAGCTATTAATTTAGCTATTTTAACAAACACATAAATAAATAAAAAATTAATTTATAAGACCAATAGCTCAAACTTTCCTAATGTGAGACCTATTGCATTTCCAATGCTTGTCTTAACTATCATTGAAGATGGTGAGCCACGTGAGTGTAGACCTATGGTAAGGATTGGGCGGACACAGATGTAGAGTACATGCCCGGCTGAACTGGCGCTGCTAATTTGGCTAGGCATTTGGCTCATGCTGCGGCAATACAGATACACACAACATTTGGCATGTATGATCCTGGACCCCGAGCAGTCTTGTGCTCCTTCATTACTCTGGTTGTGTGAGCTCACCCTCCAGGTGCATGCTACATTGCAACATTGTCACTTACACGGAGGGGAAACAGCTACATGACCGAGGTCTTACCCACTGCCTGACGTAACATTGTTGCGTCCACTGTCCACAACACTACAGATACCAGCAGTATATATGTCCACATGGAGAGGTCTGTGCTCTGCATACTGAGGTCTGTCCAGCACATCACCGCCACAATTGGCATTGTGTGCATTCTTTTTCATGGGTGACTTGCCTCCTTCATGCATACTTGGTTCCCACCTCTGCCCACATTCTGCTATTGTGTGGCTAAGGAGCCATGCCATTTTCGGAACATCCTCTGTCCTGTTCTGTGCTGCCTTAGTGGTAGTCCGGGGGAGTGTCTTCTGGAGGAGGGGGGGCATGGGGGTGGGGGCGGTGAGCATTGTGGCCCTCATGGGTCTCTGAGCTGCATGATCAGTGACTCCATGACATGTGTTGGTCTGCCGATGTGGCTCTGTGCTAGGCTCCCTTTCATACTGCAGGATGTCGTCCTGCTTAACACCAGAAAAAGGCAAGTGGTAAATCCCTGTTGCTAACGCGCCTTATTGCCTGTTTTTAAATCGCATTGCAATCTGGCTGGCCGTTGAGAATATAGCGAAGTGGTGTTTTCATGTTTTTTTGCACGGGAACGCCTACTCTGCATATCATTAGTGTTAGTTGTCGCTCTCATCCGTGGCGATGTTTTTTGCGGAAGCTATCGCTGGTAAACTGGCGATATCGTCAGTTTGCACCAGCTTGAGAATGGGACGATAATTCAGTTGCCACTTTTGCTGCGCTAAAGTGCCAATTACTCGGCGATACGTCCTTGAGAATATGACCCTTTGTGTTTTACCGCTACCATTCACTCCACGAGTGTTCAGATTCTCGTGTATGCACAGCTTTCACCTAGAACCTGTGCCTCCATTACACCGCCTTGGATTTCAAGGTGAAATGGCAGCTGACTGTAGTGACTATTTTTGCCAATGTTATCCATGGAGGTCGCTTCATCAAAGTGTCAGGGATAGAGGGAGTGACACTTCACAGGAAGTGATGCAATATGATCTTTGACCTGAGTTCAAACTTCCTTTCAACTGTCTGTTTCTCAGCTGTCGTTTTTCTTACCTCTCCCACAACAGTCTTTTTCACATGGTGCAGTTTCTTTCTCACCCCTTCACTTGGTTCTGTCTCAACCGTGTCTTTCTCCATTGATGTTCTTATACAATCTAATGTCTTCCCTCCCCCCTCACTCTCAGCATTTCTTTTAGCCTGTCTCTGCATGTTTCTCTAAACTTTATAACCAGTCTATCTCCCATTCAGCTGTGACTTTATCACTACTTTCTCAATAGTCTCCTTCTTTCAGCTGTTACTTTCTCACATGTCCACCTGGTTTACAGACAAAATATCGAAATTAAAATATCGATATACAATAATATCGATGTTTTAATTTCGATAGTATAGAATATCGATGTCCAAAATATCGACAGACAGAATATCGTTTTTTTAAGGTATGTATGTTACTAATATCGAATTTTACTAATATCGAAATTTTGTTTAGTGTTATGTATTTTAATTTGTTGTTTATATGTTTGTTAAACATGTTTTGTAATGTATGTTTGAAAATTTGTAAATTTGTTTACATTTTGCGTTTTAGTATCAGAGCGGGTTGTGGGTTTATAGGGGAATAGGGTGGGAAGTAATTTAATAATAATTAATTAATTAATATATGTTTGTAAATATTTTTAATTAATACTTAATTGGTAATTAATTAATATTAATTAGTTAATTAATTATTATAATTTTGTACATATTTTTAATTAATAATTAATTGGTAATTAATTAATATTAATTAGTTAATTACATTAATTAGAGTAATTTTTTTATATATATAATTTTTTGTTATTGTTAATTAATTAATTGGGAAACAATAATATTAATTAGTAAATTACATTATTTACAGCTAATGTGCTAATATATTTACTTTATTGTTATTGTTAATTAATAATTAATTGATAATTAAATAATATTAATTATGTAATTAAATTATTTAGAGTTAATGTGCTAATATATTTAATGTGCTGTTATTGTTAATTAATAATTAATTGGTAATTAAATAATATTAATTATGTAATTAAATTATTTAGAGTTAATGTGCTAATATATTTAATTTTTTGTTATTGTTAAATAATAATTAATTGGTAATTAATAATTATTAAGTGAATAAATGATATGATTTATTTCTGTGTAGTGGGTTGTGTGTTTATAGGGGGATAGGGTGTGATATAATTAAATGTAATTAATTAAAGAGATTGTAATTTTCTTTGGTATTTATTGTTAATTAATTAGTAATTAATATGTGTTATTTAGTTCATTTATAATTACATCAATTTAGTAATATTAATTGTTATTAATTGATTAATTGGAATTTATATTAATTGTCTTTTTTATATGTGTAGTGTGTTGTGTGTTAAAGTGGGAGTAGTGTGGGAATTAATTTTTACCCCCATGCTATCCAACGCTTTCCCTACTGTTGCACCCTCTGGAGTGTGAATAGTAATTTTTACCCCTACGCTATCCACCGGGGAAACAACCTTTACAATGCAACTTTTACAACGCACTACCATTACAACGAAATTTTTACAACGCAAAAACCATTACAACGCATGTGTTTACAACGCATGTTTTTACAACGCAGGTACCTTTACAACGCATACCATTACAACGTAAGTATAGGTAAGTATATAATAATATTTTTAATTTTATATGTTTTAGTTTTTTTAAGGGGTATTTTTAGGGTTCAGGGTCAGTTTTCAGTTTTTGGGTAAAAGGGTATTTGTAGTGTTCAGGGTCAGTTTTCAGTTTTTGGGTAAAGGGGTATTTTTAGGGTTTAGGGTCAGTTTTCAGTTTTTGGGTAAAGGAGTATTTTTAGGGTTCAGGGTCAGTTTTCAGTTCTTGGGTAAAGGGGTATTTTTGGGGTTCAGGGTCAGTTTTCAGTTTTTGGGTAAAGGGGTATTTTTAGGGTTCAGGGTCAGTTTTCAGTTTTTGGGTAAAGGGGTATTTTTTGGGTTCAGGGTCAGTTTTCAGTTTTTGGGTAAAGGGGTATTTTTAGGGTTCAGGGTCAGTTTTCAGTTTTTGGGTAAAGGGGTATTTTTAGGGTTCAGGGTCAGTTTTCAGTTTTTGGGTAAAGGGGTATTTTTAGGGTTCCGGGTCAGTTTTTAGTTCTTGGGTAAAGGGGTATTTTTTGGGTTCAGGGTCAGTTTTTAGTTTTTGGGTAAAGGGGTATTTTTAGGGTTCAGGGTCAGTTTTGGGTTTTTGGGTAAAGGGGTATTTTTAGGGTTCAGGGTCAGTTTGGGGTTTTTGGGTAAAAGGGTATTTTTACGGTTCAGGGTCAGTTTTGGGTTTTTGGGTAAAGGGGTATTTTTAGGGTTCAGGGTCAGTTTTGGGTTTTTGGGTAAAAGGGTATTTTTAGGGTTCAGGGTCAGTTTTGGGTTTTTGGGTAAAGGGGTATTTTTAGGGTTCAGGGTCAGTTTTGGGTTTTTGGGGTACAGGCGTACAGGGTAAAAATAAAATAAATTTATATTTAAATTAAATCAATTAAATGAAATTAAAAAAAATAAAATTACATTAAATTATTACGTTTTTAATTTATTTTAAATGTATATGTATTAGTTTTAATTTTTTAATTATGTTTTAATGTTTTTATTTAATATTTGTAAAATTATATGTATTTTAAAATTATTTTTACATTATTATTTATACATTTTAAAAAACGATATTTGTAATTTCGATATTTTTGTACTACGATATACATTTTTCGATATTTTTGTACTTACCTTTATGAAGATATGACTCCGATATTTTTGATTTCGATATTTTTGTGTCGATATTTTTGTACGTAGATATTCTGTCTGTCGATATTATGTCAGATATTCGTCCACCTCCCTAACTCTCTAAGTTGTCCTTTGGACCTGTCTCTTTATCACGCCTCTCGCTCTCATACCAATCTCCTCGTCTCTCTGAGCGGTCTATCTCATCACTGTCTTTGTCACCTCTCGTGACAAAGACACCTATCCTACCGCTCCTATCCTAACCCCTTTCCCTCTTTTTCTCTCAATAGACTCTTTCTCAGTAGTCCCTCACCTTTCACTTGTCTTCCCATTCTCTCTTTCTCTGAGCTTTACCTTTCTGACAAGTCTCACGTACCTACCTCTGCCTCTTAGTTGTCTATCACTAGCTGTCTTTTTATCACTTTTCTCACACCTGTCTCTCTGTCTCTTCCTGTCTATCTTAGCTATCTCTCTCGTATCTGCCTCTATCTATATCACATTTCTCACACTGTCATCTGCTTTCACCAGTCTTCCAATCTCTCTGCATCTAAGCGTTCTCTTTGTCAGTTGTCTATATGTCTATCCTCTATTGTTCTCACCTGTCTCACTCTCTTTTACAGCTGTCTGTATCTCTCTCTCAAAAGAAGGGGGATAAGAGGAGTATCACAGACGACTCGTCCTTCTAGTTGCATAAATCTCAAGAAAGAAATCCAATTTTTGTAGTGTGTGCTAACCTCCTACAGGGTGAAAAAAGGGTTTTATATAACCCTCACCCACCAGTTTAACGTTTAAAGTTTAAAGTTTGTTTTTTATTGCACAATTATTTAAAATCATTGCAATATGCAAGAATACAAAAGACGGTAGTATAGACATTTGAGGCTGTTAAAAACTAGAACTAAAACAGTAAATGGATAGGAAGGAAAAATAAAAAGACAAGGAAAGTCAAAAAACGATTACTTGCAAGGAATTGAATTCAGGCATTACACGGAGGGAAAAGTCATGGAATTAATTTCGGAAATAAATTTGACAAAGCGGGTCGCCATTTGAGGTGAATCCCCCCTCATGCATTCCTCAAGTGCTTCTTGACATGTCCTGATGCCTAGAAGGAGCCAAATTGGTCTCAGCCAAAATATTCTTTGTGGCCGTAATTGATGACAAATGCACAAAATGTAAATTAGGTTTTCCTCTCCCCGTTTACAAAACCGGCATTGAGAGGAGGCTCCTATCTTATATCCTTGCCCAAACTTGTATGCTTTCAACGGAATTAGGCCAAATCGGAATCTCATTAGCTGGTGTTTAATATACGGTTTCATTGCTGATGCAAGATAAGATGGAAGAGTTTTCTAAGCATATAATTTGGCTGCCCAGGTGCCATGAGAGAGCTTAAGTACCAGTTGTGTGTCCGATTGGCTTGAAAGGATTTTAGCTTGCTTGATTAAGAGATTTCCTTTCGTTTCGTCGGGCAGAGAAGAAGACCATATGTCCCCCGCTTTGAGCGATTTGAGGCAGAACGTTAGATATTTATTCCACGATGTAGCGGGGTTTTTGAGGACCTGCCATATACAGCTCTTTAGCGTATGAGAGTTTGCTTGTTTCGCTTTTAAGCAATATATAACGAATCTTGCAGCCATAATCCAACGCATGGAGGATAGAGAAAATTCTTTCCGTATTTGGGCATGGGAAGTTGAGTTTGGCAATCGAAAGACCCGGCGGTAACATGATGATTGCGCTCTATCAAGCCAGTTGTTCAGTTTGTCCTTAAAGATGATAGCTCCGAAGGTAATTGTGGGCAAAAATTTTGCATTAATCAATTTTATTAATGGGACAAAATCCTGAGAATGTAGAGCATTCTTTGTTCTCAAAAAGACCCCCTCTAGACGACGAGCCACTGTCATCATCTCAGATATATGCACCGAGCATCTACCTTTGTGTTCAATCCAGACACCTAAATATTTGTATGTAGGAACAGTCTCCAATTGCTTCCCCTCTATAAACCACAAGAGCTTTTTTGTGTTCGTAGGTGATACTGCCATCGCCTTGGTTTTGCCTACGTTTAACTCGAGCATATTGTTTTTACAATACTGAGCGAGAGAGTTGAACAACCTTTGGAGGCCCACCTGAGTTTGGTCTAACAGAATCGTGTCATCCGCATACTGCAAAATTTGAATTTTGTTTTGGCCAATACCTGGAGGGAAGGCTCTTGATCCAGTTAACCATTCGGGAAGGTCAGCGAGGTAGAGATTAAAAAGTAGTGGTGCAAGGGTGCACCCTTGTTTAAGGCCTCTATTTGTATACATTTTGTTAGAGGTGGTCCATTTTGATGTTACTCTGACCTTAACCCATGTGTCCGTGTGAAGGGCTATTAGCGCATTTAATAGTGCCCGCGGAATTCCCCATTTTGACAGTTTTTCCCATAATTTGGGACGACTAACGCTGTCGAATGCTTTGCGGAAATCAATAAATCCCATGTACAGTGATTTGCCTTTTGCAGCTATGGTAGTCTCCATCAAATGGACTATCGAAATCAAATTGTCTTCGATGTGGCAGCCTTTTTGGAAGCCAGTTTGGCTAAAGGGAATTAGATTCTTTGATTCCACCCATTTTGTAAGTTCTTTCAACAGTATACTTGCATAGGCTTTCCCATCCACATCGAGTAGAGCTATCATCCGATAGTTATCGGGATCAGAGCGCGAACCTTGCCCCTTGGTGGTATGCTTGATCATAGGGTTCCTCCCATTTCGCTATGGAACTGGACGTGCTACTAGGATTGGACATTTCTGTGTGCTTATGAGTCTTTGTGCCCTGCCTGGATGTGTTTCACCTTCTGGTTTTGACTGACAGGAGAGAGGGGATGTGCATTCACTCTAGGCAGTCACAAGTGGGGTTGAGGTGTTTCCTGCCTTTCCTGGGTGACTCAGCACTAGGCTGAATAGACCTTGGCTGCATTTAGAGTAGCGGTGGAGTTTCCCTTGCACCTGAATAGGCCTGGTCCGCATTTGGAGTGGTGGGAGGAGTTGCACCTACACCTGAACAGGGTTGTGCCTTACTTGTACAATGCTGTCTCTGCCCCCTTGTGGTGTGTCTTGGGCCTTGGCTTGAAATGGGAATGAGGGTGTTGTGTACTGCTAAACAGAGTTTGAATTGCCCCCAGAACAAGACTTTTTGAGTATAAATACAGGAGCTGTGACCCCACATTTTTTAGCCCTTCTGGACAAAACTACTGGATCTGCAAGAAACCATGCCAGAGTAAAGGAAGGCAACTATGATGATTGCCGATGCCGGGGCATTATGCCTGTGACTTTGAAGAAATAAAAAAATCGAGCGGGTTCTACGGGACTACTCCTGTCCTGTGCTGAAACATTTATGCCCTGAGGAAGCACCAGGCTAGATTGCCATGTAAAAGGGGCGAAACAAGTGTTGGCTGTTACTCCTCTTTTGCGATCTGACTCAGAGCCCTTGAAGCTAGTCACAAACACACAAAAAAATACTATCTTCCATACCTTGTATTGGAATTTTTCTGCATGTAAAATTACAATTCTTGGCTTGTCCTGACTCTTTCTTGGAATTCTCTTGTGGCTAGGGGGTGAGGGGTCTCCCCCTGTCAAGGACAAGCACCATCTCCATATTTTGCTCAATTAAATATGTCCAGTGAGGGATTGGGACCGATCACCCCATCTCACTTTGAAATATTTCTATGATGTGTGCACTCTACAAGTATTTACTATAGTGCACTGCTGGGGTTGCTATGAGAATTGCCCGATTGGGACAGTGATTTGTGTAATCTAAGTGACGTCATTACAAGTGCCTAATGGCACAGTGATTTTTGTGATTGTGGTCTGAATTGATTCATGAACAATACAAAGGATATTTTTATATAACCTTCTGTGGAGTCTCTTTTTGTGGTGTGCCTTGTGTGTCACTTTACACATTGCCTCTGGGATAAGCCTGGCTGCTCTGCCAAGTTATCAAGGGGGTGCACAGGGGTTATCTTAGCTGTGTAACTCCCTTGTCAAGAGTTGTGGGTTCTGCCTGGTTTAGCTGCATACCCTAGCCAACCAGAAAACCCATTTCTAACAGAATGTTATCGTTAAGGAACACTTTGTGGGCATTGCGTCTAAAAATACATCTTTGCTCGCTCTCAAGAAGTCTTGTTTCTCACTTGACTGTCTTGTGTATGTGTTTCAAAACCACCCACTGGTAGTCTGTAACCACACTTCTCCAACACTACAACATAGAGCCTTAAACTCGATGCGCTTGTTCACCTTGAGACAATGTAATTGATGAAGCAGAGGTGAAGCAAAAGTGCATCTAGATAGATGAAAAAGAAGATGCGCAGCCGCATTATGAATAATCTGCAGCCGATGGACGGAAGCTTTATCTGCTCCCAGGTATAACATGTTGCCCTAGTCCAGCCTGGATATTACCAGAGCCTGCAAGACCATTCTCTGAGCTGCCGGTGGAATTAAACAGAGAATTCTTTAAAGCCATGTGAGAACAGCAAAGCAGGTATTTGCAGACCAAGACACCCTAAAAACAACCACACATGAGAAACTGATGGCCAAGAACTGCCTGCAACTTTATGACAGTTTCCACCCACAACACCTAAGGGAGAACCTTCCCTTCAACCAATGTTTACGGTTGGGAAGATACTGCTCGGATATAAGTGATTGTGAGGCGAAAACAGAGAATTAAGCAACTAAGCTAAAGGCCAGAAAGTACCCACCCAGGATAGTAGAAAAGGCAACAATAGGAATGCGATGTTGGACCATGTTCCACTGAAGTGTGGCTCACTGGTTAGAAGCAGCAGACCCTGAAGCAGAGGTCGGCCCGGGACCAGGGTTCAATTCCCGTTGCGGCAGGGTCTTGGATCAATATCCGCGGACTCGATAATTTTCGCCTAGGTGCCTAAGCTAACCATGGGTCCCACTCTGCAACTCTGGGCAATAGCTTGCTTAATCTCCACAACGGCCCTATCAGCGCCGGGGATGCCTGACTTCACCTTGGGGGTGCCCAGAGAGAGACCGTCTCACAGGGAAAGCCAGGACGGGTTCCCCAGTGGTATACAGCGCCAGGACACTGCGTGATGGAGTAACAGTGCCCTTTACAAGTATACATTTACATTTATGTTACATGTATCGGGCCAAATTTGGCCTGGCTCCTCTCGTATATACAAAGATTGATAACACCTTACGTGCCTGCTCGACAGTTGAGATATTTCAGCCTCTCACTGTTCTCAGTTTCCCAGGTTTCATCTTGTCCGTATGAGCAACTGCTCTTTCTCCTACCTGGGCCCTAAACTCGGGAATGCTCTCTCAATCGATCTTTGGAACTGTCACTCTCTGCTAGCTTTCCGCAAGAACCTAAAGACTTTTCTTTTTAGTGACTAAGCTTGATTATTATTTTGGCCTGTTGCTAGGCGCTTGTGTGGCTCTGCCTTCACCTTGTCCAGCACAGGGTAGCTGTGCGCTTTATAAATTAACCTGATAATATGTTGAGGTCAAGGGACACTAGTTCTTTGTCACTTATGGTGTGTATGAACTTGAGGAATTCATTTTGGGCTCGCCTTAACATCTCATAAGCATTCCTTTCTAAGCCTAAGTGGAATTTTATTCACTTGGAGGTATTTTTAAAGCTATTTTGCACTGCACGCTTTACCTATCTAGCTGGTTGAAGCTTCCTGTTACCTTTATATTTGCCATAATCTATGGCAGGCTAATTCTCTCCTTATATTGCAGATTGAAAGACATTAACACCAACTGGTTGATAAATAGCATATACATAAGCATGCAGAGTGTGTGAAGTCACTTTGGTCAAATGTATCATTGGATCAGGAGTGGAGTCAGTGAGCTAGTTCCTTGGTCCTGAAGAAAAGCCATGGGGAATGGCTTGAAACATGTAGACTCGTAGAAAGGAAGGGTAATTACATCTACAATTTTTCTCCCTGTTTTTTAATCATGTCATCTGAACGACCGATAAAGCATTGCTCTTCTACCAGGAAGGTATTTTTAATTTTCACCAAAAAAAAACTCCTACTCCAATTCTATCACCATCTAGAGCATGGGTACTCACAAACTTTCTCTCGGGGGCCAAATTTACAGTTTGGTTTGTGTCCGAGGGCCGCACCAGTGGGGGCGGGGTCGTGGGGGAGGGGTCGGGGCTAGAGCAACAAAAATAACTAACCATGAGGTTGATCACACGTCCCTGCAGCGGACGCCTTCGTCCACTGAGCCACCAGACCCGGCATACACATATCTCTCTCTCTCTTTCTCTCTCGGTCTCCCTCCCTCTCTCTAGCTCTCTCTCCCTCTCTCTCTCCTGTCTCCCTCTGTCTCACTCACTCTGACCGTCTCACTCTCTCTCACTCTCACTCCCTAACACTCCCTCTCGCTCCCGCTCTCCCTCTGGCTCACTCACTCTGACTTTCTCACTCCCTCTCTCTCTCTCTCTCTCTCTCTCCCTCCCTCTCTCTCTCCCTCCCTCCCTCTCCCTCTCTCTCCCTTTCCCTCCCTCTCACTTCCTCTCCATCTCCCTCCCTTTCACTCCCTCTCACTCCCTCCCCCTCCCTTTCCCTCCCTCTCCCTCCCTTTCCCTCCCTTTCCCTCCCTTTCCCTCACTCTCCATCTCACTCCCTTTCCCTCCCTCTCACTCCCTGTCACTCCCTTTCCCTCCCTTTCTCTCCCTCTCACTCCGTCTCACTACCTTTCCCTCCCTCTCACTCCCTCTCCATCTCCCTCCTGTTCCCTCCTTCTCACTCCCTCTCTGTCTCCCTCCCTTTCCCTCCCTCTTAGTCTCCCTCCCGTTCCTTTCCTCTCCCTCCCTCCTCTCCGTCTCCCTCCCTTTCCCTCCCTCTCACTCCCTCTCCATCTCCCTCCCTTTCCCTCCCTCTCCCTCCATTTCCCCCCTCTCTATCCATTTCCCTCCCTTTCCCTCCCTCTCACTCCCTCACTCTGTCTCCCTACCTTTCACTCCCTCTCACTCCCTTTCCCTCCCTCTCACTCCATTTCCCTCCCTCTCACTCGCTCTCACTCCATTTCCCTCCCTCTCACTCCCTCTCAGTCTCCCTCTCTCTCACTCCCTCTCCGTCTCCCTCTCTTTCCCTCCCTCTCACTCCCTCTCACTCCCTTTCCCTCCCTCCCTCTCACTCCCTTTCCCTCCTCTCACACCCTCTCAATCCCTTTCCCTCCCTCTCACACTCTCTCCGTCTCCCTCCATTTCCCTCCCTCTCACTCCCTCTCACTCACTCTCCGTCTTCCTCCCTTTCCCTCCCTCTCACTCCTTGTCACTCCCTGACCCTCCCTTTCTCTCCCTCTCACTCCATCTCACTCCCTTTCCCTCCCTCTCACTCCCTCTTCATCTCCCTTTGTCTCCCTCCCTCTCACTTCCTCTCACTCCCTCTCCATCTCCCTCCCGTTCCCTCCTTCTCACTCCCTCTCCGTCTCCCCCCTTTCGCTCCCTCTCAGTCTCCCTCCCTTTCCCTCCCTCTCCCTCCCTCTCACTCCCTCTCCGTCTCCCTCCCTTTCCCTCCCTCTCACTCCCTCTCCGTCTCCCTCCCTTTCACTCCCTTTCCCTCCCTCTCCCTCCGTTTCCCTCCCTCTCCCTCCATTTCCCTCCCTTTCCCTCTCTTTCCCTCCCTCTCACTCCCTCACTCCGTCTCCCTCCCTTTCACTCGCTCTCCGTCTCCCTCCCTTTCCCTCCCTCTCACTCCCTTTCCCTCCCTCTCACTCCCTTTCCCTCCCTCTCCTCCCTCTCACTCCATTTCCCTCCCTCTCACTCACTCTCACTTCATTTCCCTCCCTCTCACTCCCTCTCCTTCTCCCTCCCTCTCCCTCTCCATCTCCCTCTCTTTCCCTCCCTCTCACTCCCTCTCAATCCCTTTCCCTCCCTCTCCCTCCCTTTCCCCCCCTCTCGCTCCCTCTCAATCCCTTTCCCACCCGCTCCGTCTCCCTCCCTTTCCCTCCCTCTCACTCACACTCCGTCGTCCTCCCTTTCCCTCCTACTCCAATTCTATCACCATCGATTCTAGAGCATACCATTAAGTGCCCCTGCATAATTTGCAGGTAGTAGCACACCCCATTCCATAGCAGAACAGGAAGAACCCGATGATGAAGCTTGCCACCAAGGAACAACCCCGGTTGGTGAGGGTTATATAAGAAAACTTTGCACTTTTTTCCCCCTGCATGAGATTAGCACACACTACAAAGATGGCCTCTTTTTCCTAGGGCTGGGCAGTGAACTACACTCCGCTGGCAGAGTTTGCAGAGTTTTGCCACTATGCACTTCAGGTGCAGCGCAGAGTTCGACAAGGGCTCCGTGATTCATGCGTGGTGGAGTCTGCTGCCCGCCACAAGCTATTTAGCCTGTTTTGCCTTGCAGCATGGGGGGGGGGTCACTTCTCGTTTATCAGAAGAATGCTGAGTTAGCGCTCTAGTACTTTATTTAACCTGTGCTGACGGAAGCCGACAGATTGCCGAATACCCTTCCTGTTCAGCAAGTAACACTTTCCTCCGGAGGCTTGTCTTGCGGTGAGTCGCCCCCTCTCGGGGAAAGGTGTTGGACTTATTGTTCCGCTTTCGTGTTGGGGGGGCCCAGATGTTCTTGACTCCCCAGGGGAGCCGCGAACGGGGGGATGCGGCGTGCTACTGTCGTTTAGGGGAGAGCAAACAGTCAGGTTCGCGGGCACTCAGCCGCTACCCCCACGCTTTTCGGGCCCGGGTTTGTTCGGAGGCCTGTGGGACCGCTGGGTTGTTGGATCCTGGCTGCAGCAAAGCTCGGGGAGGGGGCGGTCACAGGGCCTCCTTGTTGGGCACGGTCTCCTGGCGGGGCTCTGTCCGAGCGTGACGGGATAAAGATTTATGTGGATCGTCGGGGAATGGCCCTAGGGCGCTGAGAGTTGTGCGCGGCCTGGAGGGCCCGGTGTGTGGCTGGCTGTGCCAGGGGCTGGTAAGGGCGGGTGCTTTGTGGTGAGCATGGGGAACAGTGGTCAGAACAGGGGTCTTCTTCCGCCACGCCATAGTTCGGGAGTGAGTTGTTGCTCTTCCCGGACTCCAGCACGCCCCTCCCCCCTTCACACATCTGCACGGCCATGCCTAACCCTGGGCCCCCTTCAGGCCTACCCCGATGCTGCTTACGAACACCTCAGCACTTTGCCACTATCCTTCCTGGGTGTACGTCATCGTAGTTTCTCGGCTGGGTCACCATGGAACTGTGCCGGCATATGCTCTCCCAGCCCCGAGCTTGTTCTAACTCCCGTTTAACACTGCTGGGAGCGGGCGGGCAATCAACTCCATTATGTTCATTAGCAACGTCCCGGCACAAACCATTTCCTCTTCAGTGTGTTGCCACAGCTTTGCTGCCTTCATTCCGGATTCCAACAGGCCTGACCTGTATTTAAGGTCCCTGCTGGTACAACAATGTTTATGTTCCTTTAGTTGGAATGCGGGTGGAGGGGGCAAGAGGAGTAGGCGGCGGGTTGAGACACCCCGATGCACTCCGGGTCTTAGTTCGGCCAGTGGCAGTATAAACCCTTTATTGGCAGAATTTGTGTTAATGTGGGGATGTAGCAAACAGACCGTCTCGGGGATCCTATGCAAAACGGGCCACTCTGCACAGAGGTGCGGGGGAGCTCCCCCGGCCGCAACTCGCACATGGAGTGGCCGTGTACGCGTGCGCAGGAACTCAGCCATAGGCTTTGGCTTCAGTCACAGTGTACTTGCAGCTGCAACTCTAAGGCCTTGAACCCCCTTCCTGTACCGATTTTCTCTTTTTAACTTCCCACGCCATGCGCAGCGGGTAGGGCGGGGGGGCTGAAATTGAGGGGCCAAGCACGGCCTTGTGCTGGGCAGTGTGCCTGCAGGTCCCTCAGGAGTATACATGCACCTTTTCTTTGCAGTCATTCGACACAATTATTTAAACTAGTTGTTTGCTTCTTTTGGGTTGTTTTATACGGTGCCGTGGATTGCCTCCCACAGCTGTGGAATCATATGCTAGGGTTGGGTGCCTGCAGCTTTGTTTTCACGGCAGTCATTGAGCGTCTTCTGCATCTTGGTCCTCACTGCAAGGAGAAACACGTAGTTTTGCGTTACGAATGGCCAGGATCGGATTCGATACATCGCGGTGTAGTGTTTGGAGAGGGAAGGCAGCTTGGGACGACGCAGGCAGGCAAGCAATAACAGCCTCAGGCAAAAGGAGGGCTAAACGTTGGGCGTTACGATGCCCATGTGCAGTCGAGTCCTGGCTGGGACTGAGCTGGTGGTGCCGGAGATCTGGCAAGTGTTGTCCGTCGCGACGCAGAGGGTCCTGGTTCTGGCTTTGACGGGTACCCTCAGAGTTTGGGTTGACAATAGACTTCTTTTCTTGGAAGCACGCTGAATTTACTGGATGATAGATGTGTTTAGGTGTTACATTGGAGGTTTTCCGGCTATACTACATTCATGTACAGACTATATCACAGTACGGGTGGGTTTAGTCTAGCACTGTGGTCTCTGTGGGATATGGCATTATTGAACAGGCAGAATTTTCCGTTGACGTTTTCTATGATTACCGTGAATTTTCCTTTTATCCAATAGGACGCTGTCCCGATGCACTTTCTGTTATCCCCGCATCTCGCTTTCCGGGTGGCTTAGCAGTTCTTCTGTACTGGGGGAGGAGCTGGTAGTCTTTCTCTGAGCTTTTAAACGAGCCTAATGCTTTGTCGCTTGTTGGCTCATCGGTCACGTTATTACAGTTTCGGATGTTGAACCACCCCCCCTCACACTACCACCCGTAGGGACACTTCCAGTCTTGGTGTCTCATGCATTACGGGCTAGGGATACAGGTTGGGGCTGCGGGAAGGTGTTCGGGCGGAGATTCGTTCAAGCAGTGGCTAACGTTTCTAGGACGGCTTCACTTGCAAAGCGGATCCTCGTAAGGATTTGTAACTTGCGGGGTGGGTGATTTCCTCCCCTACCCCCAGAGGCTGGGATTGGAGCATCGCGGCAGGCCAGGGGGCTGGCTCCGCGGTTGCTGCCAGGTTGGGGTTGGCTACCACGGAAGCCCTCGGGTTTATATTTGTGCGGCGGGAGTTGGACCAGGCCGGTGTAAGCGGCATCAGCGAGTCTGGTTATGACGCTCCGCTTTCCGCCGCAGTTGCCAATCATGTACACACTCTGATATATACACATATAGCTGGGACCTTTCCCTAAGGTGTCAGAGCACTTCACAATAGGAACAGAACTGTTACACGAGAGCACTATGGTGACCACATTACATAGGCAGACGCAAGTTGCATGTAGCAAGTGTCAATCGTCAGCAAACAATTCTAGAGTTTGCGAACGGTGCATTACAGGATGAAATATGACATGCAGGAAAAGTTACAAAGTAGACGAATAATACTGCAATATTTGGAGGTCATTCAAACACAAGAACATACGTTCTTAGGAAATGGTGGCACCTGTGCAAGTACCAGAACTAAGTCTCTATGTAAGAGGTAGCAAACATTGTGGTACTGGAGATAAGTGAAGGGTGCATGTTACAATAGAGTACCATATACAGGTAGAAGGATATGCTTCGTAATTGTCAGACGCTAAAACCACAGGAACCACACGGAGGACAATTCCATAGTAAACACAATAGAATTTTCGAGAATTAAATGTCTTCCTTCAGATATTAGGGGGCTTGACAAGTTGGAAGTGGCTTGGCAGGAGGAGAACGTTGAGGTCAGTTGTGAAGGCCTGTGAGGCGAGGGTGTTTATGGGAGGTACAGTGAACAAAGTACATTGATAAATGTGAATTAGCAATTGAGTAATTATATTAGTATGTGCCTCAACCATCTCCTTACGAGAATGTTAGGTGGTCAACTAGTTCTCGTAACTGACAAGCAGGCTTGGCCTTGGTAGCGTGGCGGCATTTATGGCCCCTGTCCCGTTGCAGTGACTTCATATTGGTAGAGGAGGGGGCAGGGCTAGCAAGGGATGTGTTGTATAAATACATGAACCATGTGGGAGAACCACCCTACTCTCATGGGGGAGTCACCAGAAGCATCAACAATTTTATAGGCCACAGCACACTGGGGGTGTGGGGCCGTGGGCACAGCTGGGCTGAGCATAGGTCATCCATAAGGGGTGTGTTTCCTGTCCTCCTCTAGTCGGTAAAACAAGGGGCAGTTACTTGGGCATGCTCCTTGCGGTATTCAGCGCGCAAATGTCATGCATGTGGATATAAGGGCAGGTTATATCACAAGTACGGCATATTACATACGTCCACCAGTACCTGTGGATACAGGCATGCCATTTCACCCACTCCTGTGGAGGGCTATCAATCCCGGGGGCTACGTAGCGATCCGGGGCGTGGTTGGTTCAACACCAAGGGTCTCTTTGGGACAGCAGGTAGGGTTACCTGGGATGGAACTACAGCATCTAGGCTTGATAGGTGTTGTATAGGTCACCCCACATGGGAGGCAGTTTCTGCCCTGAAATGTATCAGTCATTGGTACATTATGACTACAGGACGACTATTTCATTCATGAGGCACCACTTTAGACCTTGATTGCAACATGATTTTGAATGTTGCAGGGGAGAGGCCATAACATACTTCAACCCGGCCTTATTAAGACCCAGCCTGTCACCTTTTGTTCCTTGAAACATGCATTTGAGTTCCAGCCGCCGGGATTGCAAAATACTACATTGCTTTGGCCCGGGGGCATGCGTTGGTTCCACCCCACGGGAGTAATACAGTTCTTGGCAGCTAGTGAGTCTGAGCATAACAGGTAGCTCCTGTGCAAGGATGGATTGTGTTCTTTGGTACAGCAACTGGTGCCCAAGTAAGGGACTCGGATCCTGTCGAGCGAGTTAGCAATATGCTTACCTGTCAATGCTGGTTATGGGCTGTTTTCATGGTACTGTTCTCTCTTCCTGAAACGCACGGGTTTCTTTCCATGATGGTCAAACCACGCCTTGCTGCCTGGCCTGCATGGGCGCGGAGCCTGTACAGGGGAAAAACACACTGTGGCCAGTGTGTGGGGTTCTGGGTAAGCACGTCCAGGAATGGAGTGTAACCTTTTTTCTAATTGTAGGACAATCGGATCAAGTACACTGGCACCACTCTGAGAAGAACATTTAGGGCCGTCAGAGTTTGGTAATAAAGGGGGCGTGCTTGTCGCACTACAGTATCGGGTGGTATAGAACCTTTGACATGGCCTAGGGTTAATCTCAGGTATACAAGTGGCAAATTATGTCAAGCCATGTGCCTAGCAGGATGTTTATGTATCCCCCGGATAAGGCTCGTTGGAGTGCATTTCGTTAATAAGTGCAGCTTGTAGAATTGTTTTGATAAGTGTTTGAATTGGTTTTATCAATTTGGTGGAACACCGGTCACTTGCTGTGCGAAAATATACCGGGACACAATAAATTATAATAATATTAGATCTTCCTGTCATAGCAATACACCCGGGTCGCACGGGGGGGAGGGGCACTTTCTATCCGGAGTACACACTTGTCACTTGGGTAAATGTTTAGTCCAGCTAGGTGAGTTAGCCAAGTCTGGACATCCGGAAGTGCGGATATGGCCCGCCACTGCTTTTTCAGCAACGAGTTCACCGGTGCTCAATTTACAAGGGTAGTTGTTTCAGGTGCGCAGCACCGCCCCTCAATTGTCACTAGGTTACACTGTCTGGTCTCCAGAGAGGACCTCTACAACAGGCACGGAGTAAGTCAAGTTCATTGGTGACTTTTGCCTTTGGATTTAACGGCTTGTTTTAACTTCTGGTGCACAGAATAACTTGACACTTGTTGGCACGTTTCCGGCCAGACAGGTTTTGGGTCTTAGCAGGAGGGCCTGCATTAGAGTTGGCGGGGTTTTTACTTGCGGGGTACAGATGTGAGCGGGTTACAACAACACTCTAAGTCGAACTGCAGGGGTCTTACACGCAGTAGAGGGCCCTTGGCAGGGTGTCCTGGTGATCGTTTGACCTGGGACAGTATTTTATTTGGTGGTTATTCAGGTACTAAAGTAGGGTGTCCTTTGCAGTGTTCACATGCCGGGAAGTAAGAGTGAGGAAGTGATAGTTCCCCTAGTTGCACAACAGGTATATACAGTTGTATAGGCTGTTTGTTAAAAGCTTCATAGGGTCCAACGAAGGCCAGGCACAGGGGGACGACCTGTACAAGTGACAAACACGAGGAGATACTCTACACAGTGTTAAAAGGGATGAGCCTAAACAAAACTCAAACTGGCCTTATACGCATGATGGAGAAGCTTGCGGCCAGGCAGTGGGCTGTCCAACTAATGTAATATGTTAGGGGGGCAAGCATGCACTAAGAGATGGATCCTCGAGATCATCCAAGACAGTCAAAAAGTCCCGATGGCGTTCCCACTGCTCAAGAAGGGGCAAGTATTTGTTCTTGTAGTTCCCCCTCTTACACGGCAGGTACACTGGGACACCCGTGCATTGTCACACATCCCGTGGAATGAAAGTCACCAAAACGTGGGAACGGCCATTGATTTGCCTTGACAGGACAGGGCTAGTCACTCACAATAACTGGTAACTCTAAGGAAAAAAAATATATATATATATGTGACAAACACTGACTGGGTGTGCTGGGCCCAATGCCATTCACCAAAGCTGCGAGGGAGCATCAGGCTGTCAGATGTCTTTGAGGGACGGGGAAAGGCATTAAAGGGCCTAGTGCGTGACGCAGTATTTGCAGGGATATAGAGGGGTCCCAGCGGAGCCCCCAAAGGGACTACAGCGAAGCAGGTGACACAGAATCTGGTAGTCTGACACCATTCTGGTGGAAGTATCAAGGCACACACAGGTTGATAGTAGGGACCGGGCATCGGTGTACGGTCGAAGGTTCAGCAAGCAGGGTAGGCTGCGTAAGTTGGCCCTTCACGAAAGATTCAGTGTCTAATAAACAGGCAACACACACTCATTCCCTCCATCATGTTGTGGCACCATGCCATGTTCGCCAGGGAGCAATGGAAAAGAACTGTGAACTTGTCTGGGCCATGTGGCAAAGTTATGCACCCTAGAAGAAGACCACAAGGGGCAATTGGTAACCAGTTGGGGACAGGTGAACTTTAGTGGTCTGATTTCACACCCTTTGCTCCCGTGGCATGGAGCTCTGTTGGGGTAAGTGAGGCAGCTGGCGCGCAGGAGGTTCATCTGCGCTATGCGGAAATTATTGAGCAGAGATTTGGCTTCATTAAGACATGAGTGCTACACGCCAAATTATCAGGGTGTTTCAGGACGATGGGGACAGCGGTCCACTTTGAGCACGGACCTATCTTTTGCTGGATAGGGAGAAGGCCCTAGTAATAGCAAGTAAGGAATAGTAAGGAGGAATGCCGGCCTTGGTGGGGGGCCCTGGCTGCGACGGTCACCACACCCAGGGCTGTGGCGGAGTTACAGGGTAATCCAAAGGCGGAAAGGTACTCAGGGGTACCCTCTTCAGGAGCACAAAGGGTGCTGAGGCCTAATATTCCCAGGAAGTCTGTGCGGTGGACCCTGGGGTGCGACGGCGCCCTGTCTGTCCTACGGGTGGTTGGAAACCTGTACAACAGGGGTCGCTTGAACGCACTGCCCCTCGTAGGGGGGGGCGTGAGCAAGAGGGTGGACCGATGGTTCACCGGAAGTGGGAGTGGCTATCCCCTCACCACAACTGCTAAGCACCGATTGGCTAAGGCCACGGTGCAAGTTGGCCCATCAGGTGGTAGGCCGCGAGGGGCGGCTTGCCTTTGGATCGTCTGTAAGATAACCCACCATGTTGGCATATGTGTATGCTAATAAACCTGCAGGAATTTTATCCCAACAAAAAGTTGTCTTGTCTGCTTATTTACGATACATGCATGTTGCTGCGGGAGGGCTGGTGAGTGGGCCGATATTGGCACTATGCGGGCTGACCGACACGCCCCCGCAGGGGACACTCATAAGAGGGCGGCCCCCTTAGTGCCTCACGATGGCACACGGGGCAGCCCAGTGTTCCACGACCCTAAAGGGTCCTGGACGTCCCTTCCGGCCATGGTGGGAGGCGGGGAGAGGTATATATTCCTCCCCTGCCCACCTTGCGGCCTCTTTGTCCCCTCACCCTTACGCCGTTTCCCTCCCTGCGGCTTACCCAGCGCTTCAGGGTGGGGGGGGATATATATTTTTTAATCATCTTTATTTGTGTTGCAGGCAGAGTTACAGGGCGATCCAGAGGCGGAAAGGTGCTTAGGGGTACCCTCTTCAGGAGCACAAAGGGTGTTGAGGCCTAATATCCCCAGGAAGTCTGTGCGGTGGACCCTGGGTTGTGACGGCGCCCTGTCTGTCCTACGGGCGGGTAGAAACCTGTACAACCGGGGGTCGCTTGAACGATCCGCCCCTCGTAGGGGGGGGGCGTGAGCAAGAGGGTGGACCGATGGTTCACCGGAAGTGGGAGTGGCTATCCCCTCACCACAACCGCTAAGCACCGATTGGCTAAGGCTACGGTGCAAGTTGGCCCATCAGGTGGTAGGCCGCGAGGGGCGGCTTGCCTTTAGATCGTCTGTAAGATAACCCACCATGTTGGCATATGTGTATGCTAATAAACCTGCAGCAATTTTATCCCACCAAAAAGTTGTCTTGTCTGATTATTTACGATACATGCATGTTGCTGCGGGAGGGCTGGTGAGTGGGACGATATTGGCACTGTTAGTGTGCGTGGCCAGCGCAGGATCTGTGCCCCAAAAACTTTGTTTTACCTTCCTCACCCCTTCTATTGCGCTCTACTCCCGGTTGCATCCCTAAAAATCATGCTAGCAGCAGGCCACATGTTATCAACACTGCACCCTTGAGGCTCCCGACAGTTTGTGAGAACAGTGGAGGCGACCAAAAGAAGGAATCACAAGGAGAAACTCAGCTGCGATTGAGGGAGGTAGGATGGGTTTTACTGAAGGGGTTTAGTTGTGTTAGCCATCTCTATACACCCCTCACTGAAAATACAGAAAAGTGGCACAGATGTACTAAGTTTGTAACGACTGCTACATCAGACCCTTTCCCTGTTTTGTGTGCTGTCATCATGCATATGTGAGATCACAACAAAGCGGGCATGTTCTCAGTGTGTGGGCCCTTTCTGATGCAGGATTGCATCTTGGTTGCATAGTTTGGAGCGCTCAGCTCAGAGCACCAGATAACTGCAGGCCTGCAAGCCTCATTTTAACTTTTAATCAGCTGCATTCTTTTCCTCTGGCACCACACACATAGATATGACTGGGTCTCCCAGGGACCTCTTCCCTGCCCTCCCATGCAAAGTCACACTTCACCTAGACACATTCACAATGCACTCATACTACGCCTCGACACAATCTTGTGCACACACAAACTTGGCCTGGACACAATCTCATGCACACACACACACTTGGCCTTAAACAACACTCAGTGCATGCCGGCACCCATAGAAGGTTTTTATAAGTTTAGTTTTCAGTGACGTACCTCAGAGGTTTCTCTTTGTCTTTGTACTTGGTGAAAAAACATGGGCCTTATCTGTGTACCAGGCCCCCCTTTGAGGCTTGTGCAGACATGTGCATTCATCAGCATACGTCACAACACTGCCTACTGATGTGCACTGCTTCAAATATATCCCACATGTAGGCATCTTTGTTCCGCTTATCCTTGTAAACACGCAGGCATAAAGACTTCAATGATAAATTGTTAGCTTCATGCCACCCAAGTTACGCTTCAGCCTCCCACCGAGAGCAGTCAATCTCCATCTATGGTGTTTTACAGAGGTTGATGCCTTCCAGCTGTTCCACAGTCTGTGTGCATGAATACATGTGTACTGTTTACAGGGCTGACCTATCCTAGTCTCTTCGTAGTCTGTGCAGCAATTCCCCTCTGAGTCTAGCCTGTGCAAGGCTGCACTTTGCCTGTGCTTTCTATGAGTATATGTATGCTGTTTTATAGGTCTGACATGTCCCACCAATTCAAACTCTGCATCTGAAGCTCTAGTCCTCACTAATGCCAGCATGAGTGGTGCTGCCCTTTGTGTGAGTGAGGCTGAACTTTCCATGATGTGTGGGGATGCACTTTACATGGGTGCAGCAGCACTTTTGAAAGCTGATCACAAACTCCGCCCACTCGCAGAACTCTGTGGAATGTCGCTGACTTTTTTGATAACTCCACGGAATTCCGCGGAGGCAAACTCTGCTTGCTTCGCCCATGCCTACTTTTTTCTTGAGATATGTGTCTCTCTCTCACCTACCACCCATCTCTGATTCTCTTTAATCCCTCGGTCTCTATCACGCACATTCACCTGTCTTGATCTCTCACTCTTCTTTCTGTAGTGTACTCTTGCTGGTCTTCATTTGTCGTTTTCCCTTAATTTCCCTCCATTGTCTTTGCCCTCTACTACTTTTACCTTCCCTCTTCTCTCTCCTGCATTTATTGCTTTTTCCCATGCTCAGGTGAATAAGGAAATCTTTTTAGCCCCTCTTGCATCATTAAATAATTGTTTTTGCAAGTGTATTACTTTTCTCTGAGGCCAGGGGTCAAAAGCACATTGCTGGGAGTCACAAGAAGCAAACCAGGGGTCGCAGTTGTGACCCCTGGCAGCCCCTACATGACATCCATGTTTCTTTAACATTTTGTAGACACATTGATCCCAAATACCGTGTGCTTCACTACGAAAAAAGAAAAAAACTGCAGGGGGGCGATAGTCCGGACTCATCTGCATGTGAATTAATTTGTCATCTGAATCACTGCAGGGCAGTACTTATTTTCCACTGCCGAAGGAGCCGGTGCACATGATGTCACATATAGAAGAAGAGAGAATATTATTAATCAACTGTTTTCCTGTATTCCATGACTGCATTATGAATTACTTTGCTAGTGAGGGCACTACTGTAGACTGCTCATGTCCTCTGAATAGATAAAATTCATATTATGACTGCTCTATCTACAGAGATATGGCTCTCTCCTCCTCTATCTCTAGTGCCAGCGCACAAGAAATCAGCGGTGCGCCACACAAACACCTTTGTATCATTGTGCAAAGGTGTCTGCGTGAGTCTAACATCGGTTGTATACTGGAAGATACTCTTGCATTACAACATACTAAGCATAGGCTAACTTCAAAACTGTTCCTACACTGTACCGTACAGTGCAGCACAAATGCAAAGTCAGAAAAGAAAAGAGAAATAAAAACATGTATCCATCATAGTGCCTATTTCACAGGTGTACTTTTTTATGCAAAACCATGTCTACTTTTTTTTAGTTGATATGGTTGTGCATCAAAAACCTTTAGTGGTTGCATGTGAATGCCCATGGAATTGCCCTGTGGCCCTAAAGAACGGAAAGCAGCACTGGGAGCAGCTTTGCTCTGCCTTCAAGTGAATTCCAGCGTGCTGGAAAGTAAATTGGAAAAAAAGATTATGTGATACAAAAACAATGCAAAACTTAAGTAAATATACCCCACAGTTTTATTAGATTTAAGAATGTGTGCTGTAGTCTCTTTGAGTTAACACTGGGATATATTCACTAAGGTGTCACACAACGCAGCTCAGCACTCAAAAATGCTAGGCTGAGTTGCGCGGCGAGAGAGACGGACAGTCACTTATCTACAGAGACTTGGTACTATCTTGCTCTCTCCGTAGCTCTGGCATATAATTAGGCTGTCGAGCGCCATGCACATACCTTTGCAAATAAGAGTAAATATGTCTCAGTGAGTCCAGAAGAGTTTTTGTACTGGAATGGTATCCTTTCAGTACAAAATACTATGCTAGACTAACTTTAAAACTTTTCCTTCCTTGCATGTGTGCTGTATATTGAAGCATACATGCAAATTCGGAAAAGAAGGGAGAAAGAAAAGCACTTCTCCTCAAAAGCGCCTTCATCATAAGTGTGTTATTTTTTGGTGCTAACCGTGTCTGCTTGCACAAATTGGTAGGGCTTTGCATCAAAAACTATGAGTGGTTTCAAGGGAACACCTATGTACCACTCATGGAACTCTCCCTTGATGTTAAATATTGCAAAACAGCCCTGGACAATTCTTTATATTACTTTCACGCAACTTCCAATGCAAAAAAAGGTTTGCCCTGGAAAATGAGGGCCAGATTTGCTAATCTTACATGCAACGCAATTAAGCAACTTGTGGCGCTGATTGCATAAAAGGGAGAAAAGAGAGGTGGTCATATCTGCGAAGATATGGGCAAAGTTCTGCTCTCCCACTGTGTGCTGCCTAGCGCCAACACAGTCACCCTTGCTCCCTTTGGTGCAAGGGTGCCTGCGTTACGGTAAGAAAAATATACCCGATCAAAGTCGCTCGCAGCAACGCTGTGCACTGCCTCGATTTACTTTGTATTAAATAAACCACTCAAAGCCGCCACACAAATCGACTTTGAGTGCTTAATAAATGGCAGAAAGGATTTAGTAAAATCTTAGTACATCTGGCCTCAAATTTGAAATAGAGGCTTCAATTTACAACACTTTTGTGACACAAACTTTGTGAAAACTCTTAGTAAATATAACTCTTGGAGTCATCTGCCCAAGCGGCTCTAGAAACTTTAGCAGCTGCTTCTTCTATTACAATCAACATTGTTAATGGGTGTTGTGGGACATTTGTGTTGGATTTTAGGTCTCGGCCTGACCAGAGCATGCGCTGGTCTGGCTGAGATTCTAGTAGGAGCTCCGGGAAATGCTCCTTTGCCGACGATCAACGTACTATCACGTGCACAACCGCGCGTGCGACGATCACAGCACTTTTTCCGTCACGCACGCGCGTGCATGGGCACAACTCCCGTCACACTCGCGTTTTTTTTAATTGCATTTCGCGGCCGCACTTCAGCCTATATTAGGTCTGTCATTAGAGTTGCTTTTGCACTACAGTTTTCTTTAGAATAACACTACACTACTGTAAAGGACATTTGGTGCACAAAATACCTCAGTGCTTAGCTAGATTTTGACTTGCGCCTCGCTGACGGAGCGGGGGCCCGGGGAGCGCTCAACACGCGGCTCCGAGGGCTGGGCGAGGCAGAGGGCGGTGCGAGCGAGGCAGGGCAGATGCTCGCACCGCGGGGCAGGAAACAGTACCTTTTTCAGATGAAGAAGCCTGGGCGCAGGTCAGCGCGGTGATCCGCGTCGCGGTGTCTTCCTCCCGGCGTCGGAGCGAGCGGCGGCTCGGCTCTGGCTCGGAGGTTGGCGTTGCGGCGCGGGCCGGGTCGCGCTAGTAGAGCGCCTCGAGATTTTCCTGACAAAAGGGGCACACGTAGAGGGCAGCGATCCTCAGCGCAGGCCTCTATCAATCCAGGCGACGTTCTTACACCACACGCAGCAGCTGTGTCTCAGACAGCGACCGGCGCGTTTCAGGGGCACAAGACACGAAGGGTGCAAGCAGGCACCGGGCACAACCTTTCTTCACGTTGCGAGCTGCGGCTCGGGGCCAGTCACGGTGCTCAGATCAGCTGGGCTGGTCTTTACGATGTGTCTGGGCTTAGCAGGCGGCAGTCACGTTGCTCAGAGGGATGGCAGCACCCAGAGCGTTGCTGAAGAGCGCGATGGTCACAGCGCGCTCCGCTTTTCCTGGAGAGGCGTGCAGAGGGAAAGCAGCGTCTCACAGCGGTTCCTCTGTCAGGGGGTAGCGCCCACTGTTCCTGGGGCGCTGGTCAGGGGGCAAGTTCCACAGCAAGCCCTTGGAGATCTTTCAGCAGAGTTTGGCACAAAGTTCAATAAAAGCAAAAGTCTTTTGTAGTCTCTTCTTTTCCTCTCCTTCTGCAGCAAGGCACCAGACACAGGCCAGAGACAGCACTCCTCCTTGTAGTCCTTCCAGGTCCTTCTCTTCGGGCAGAGTTTCTTCTGTAGCGCAAACAGGATCTAATTTACAAGGAGCAGGGCTCCTACTTTTATACCCAGTTTCTTTTGTTCTTACAGGCCAGGGGGGCCTTTGCATAACTGCTCCAGTCCCTGAGCACTTGTGGTGGGTACTTCTGCTTCTGCATTCAGTGTGAGGGCAGGCACATCAGCCGCTCCCCAGGGGGGCGGAGCCAGCATTGTGGGGACAGGGGCAGCCAGGAGCACTTTGTTGACAAGCTTCGGTCCTTCCTGGGCCAGGTGCAGGCTGAATAATCAGTCGCTCCCCAGGGGGGCGGAGCCAGCATTGTGGAGGCAGAGCACAGCCTGATGCATCATTCAGGGAAACTCCCACCTCCCACTAAGGTGTCATCCTGCTATTCACCACCTGTCACCTCCCAGCTCTGTCACTCACACAACTCAGACAGTCAGATACACACAAAGGCAGAGGCGGGCTGAAATGGTTAGGCAAGCAAATGCTAGCTTTCTAAAAGTAGCATTTGCAAACACAGGATATTAAAATAAACTTTACTAAAAGAAATATTTTATTATTCTGAGTTCAGGCATACTAAACATTATTTTCTACCATGTTCCCTGAGCCTGCTGGGATTATAGAGTGTAATAATTCCAGCAGCCCATCTGGCCTAAAGGGAACAGGTAGCCTTACAATAGTGAAAAACGAATTTGGCAGTAATTCACTATTAGGACATGCCACACACATCAGAGCATGTCCTACCTTACACTTACAATGCACCCTGCCCTTAGGCCTACCATAGGGGTGACTAATATGAAGTTAAGGGAAGGTTTAGGGGCTGGCAAGTGTGTGCACTTGCCCAGCCAGCATGACAGTACCAGACTGCACGCAGGTTCTGCAATGGCAGACCCTAGACACATTTTAAGGCTGCTTCTGTGGGTGGCGCAACCAGCGCTGCAGGCCCACTAGCAGTATTGGCATTTACAAGCCCTGGCACTCCTGGTGCACTTTACTGGGGACTAACAGTAAATCCAATGAACCAATCATGGACATCAATCACATGTACACTTTACAGTAGGGAGCACTTGCACTGCGGCACGGGTTGGCCGTGGCGCAGTGCCCTGAGTAGCGGACACCAGCAAAACATCTGAGGCACAACAGCAAAAAGTGGAAGGGAAACTCACGCCAAGGTGCCAGGTCCAACACGGAGCATGAGCTTACCTTCCCCTCTCGGCACTGGACGTCGCTAAGAAGCCAGGACACGGCTGAGTGAAGTCTTTATCTCCATAGGCTGCTCTGTTCGAGAAACCAATACTGTAAGTCATCCACTTTATTACCTTTGCTGCATGCTGGCTTCTCAGTGTGCTCATTTTCATCCTGACACCGGCTAGTGCTCCACCATTCTGCCGGCACTGCAGTACCCGGCGGCTTGCGTTGTCTTGCTGCCGTGCTGCTGACTCCAATAACACTGCCCGCGCTTGGACCAGTTGACACCCCTTGAGTAGAGGCTGTCCTCTTCTGAACCTCCACACTGAGAGCTCTTGCTGATAGTTACTCCGATAACACATGGCTGTTTCAGCAACACTTCTGTAATTTAGGAAATTCTCGTCAGCACAACACCTCCAACTTACTGCGCTATTGGCCTCTTCCTTATAGCATGCTGCTCCTGTGTATCTCCAGGCAATGTTATGCATCCCAGCAGGATTTATCATAGAGTTGGTCCGCAATTACCTGCTTTACCCCACATAGTGCATCTCATGCTGAAGGAGACAGATACACACCTTGGGTTGCCAACGATCAAGTACAGTCATGTTCCTACTGTTTCTTTTCTTGTCCTAGTGGGTATTCTAATTGTGAACTCTGTTGTTACACCATATCTACACCTCATAGCGTGCTTTAACGTCTTTCATAGATTATGATTACTACGCTAATCAGCAATCTGCCTTGTTCTGTATTTTGACTTACTTTGTTCCA